>NC_082730.1:42920824-43550356 GCF_030144855.1 Hypanus sabinus | reverse complement strand
CTCCATTGAGTTGAAAGCATTACCTTCCATTCAAGGCATTCTGTGGTAAGGTTGTGTACATAACTACACTGGGTGATTTGGAACTGTATAGATATTGCATGTAGAGTGCTCAGTGCCATGGAATACTCCAATGCAAGCTGAATTCAGTAACCTACCTGGTACCATTTACAGTGGAACAGCCATTAACTTGGTTTACTTCTGCAAAGGCTAAAGTTCCACTGTCTAGAGAAGGTAATGTTACAGAAAGTTACTTCTGGAGTATAGGTAGCACTCTCATAAAATTGGTTGCAGACAACTCTAAATCATATGGTTAGTGTGCTAACAATCTTTACATCATGTTAGCACATAGCAGTTATCAGCAAAATTGAACTGTACACTCCATTGAGTTGAAAGCATTACCTTCTATTCAAGGCATTCTGTGGTAAGGTTGTGTACATAACTACACTGGGTGATTTGGAACTGTATAGATATTGCATGTAGAGTGCTCAGTGCCATGGAATACTCCAATGCAAGCTGAATTCAGTAACCTACCTGGTACCATTTACAGTGGAACAGCCATTAACTTGGTTTACTTCTGCAAAGGCTAAAGTTCCACTGTCTAGAGAAGGTAATGTTACAGAAAGTTACTTCTGGAGTATAGGTAGCACTCTCATAAAATTGGTTGCAGACAACTCTAAATCATATGGTTAGTGTGCTAACAATGTTTACATCATGTCATCACTTAGTAGTTATCAGCAAAATTGAACTGTACACTCCATTGAGTTGAATGCATTACTTTCTATTCAATGCATTCTGTGGTAAGGTCGTGTAGATAACTACTCTGGGGGGTTTGGAACTTTATAGATTTTGCATGTAGAGTGCTCAGTGCCATGGAATACTCCAATGCAAGCTGAATTCAGTAACCTACCTGGTACCATTTACAGTGGAACAGCCATTCACTTGGTTTACGTCTGCAAAGGCTAAAGTTCCACTGTGTAGAGAACATAATGTTACAGAAAGTAACTTCTGGAGCATAGGTAGCACACTCATAAAATTGGTTGCAGACAACTCGAAATCATATGGTTAGTGTGCTAACAATGTTTACATCATGTCAACACATAGTAGTTATCAGCAAAATTGAACTGTGCACTCTTTTGAGTTGAATGCATTACTTTCTATTCAATGCATTCTGTGGTAAGGTTGTGTACATAACTACTCTTGGGGGTTTGGAACTTTATAGATTTTGCATGTAGAGTGCTCATTGCCATGGAATACTCCAATGCAAGCTGAATTCAGTAACCTACCTGGTACCATTTACAGTGGAACAGCCTTTGACTTGGTTTACTTCTGCAAAGGCTAATTTTCCATGTAGAGAAGGTAATGTTACTGAAAGTAACTTCTGGAGAATAGGTAGCACACTCATAAAATTGGTTGCAGACAACTCTAAATCATACGGTTAGTGTGCTAACAATGTTTACCTCATGTTAGCACATAGAAGTTATCAGAAAAATTGAACTGTACACTCCATTGAGTTGAATGCATTACTTTCTATTCAATGCATTCTGTGGTAAGGTTGTGTACATAACTACTCTGGGTGATTTGGAACTGTTTAGATATTGCATGTAGAATGCTCAGGGTCATGGAATACTCCAAAGCAAGCTGAATTCAGTAACCTAACTGGTACCATTTACAGTGGAACAGCCATTGACTTGTTCAATTCTGCAAAGGCTAAAGTTCCACTGTGTAGAAAAGGTAATGTTACTGAAAGTAACTTCTGTAGAATAGGTAGCATACTCATGAAATTGGTTGCAGACAACTCTAAATCATATGGTTAGTGTGCTAACAATCTTTACATCATGTTAGCACATAGCAGCTATCAGCAAAATTGAACTGTACACTCCATTGAGTTGAAAGCATTACCTTCTATTCAAGGCATTCTGTGGTAAGGTTGTGTACATAACTACACTGGGTGATTTGGAACTGTATAGATATTGCATGCAGAGTGCTCAGTGCCATGGAATACTCCAATGCAAGCTGAATTCAGTAACCTACCTGGTACCATTTACAGTGGAACAGCCATTAACTTGGTTTACTTCTGCAAAGGCTAAAGTTCCACTGTCTAGAGAAGGTAATGTTACAGAAAGTTACTTCTGGAGTATAGGTAGCACTCTCATAAAATTGGTTGCAGACAACTCTAAATCATATGGTTAGTGTGCTAACAATGTTTACATCATGTCATCACTTAGTAGTTATCAGCAAAATTGAACTGTACACTCCATTGAGTTGAATGCATTACTTTCTATTCAATGCATTCTGTGGTAAGGTCGTGTAGATAACTACTCTGGGGGGTTTGGAACTTTATAGATTTTGCATGTAGAGTGCTCAGTGCCATGGAATACTCCAATGCAAGCTGAATTCAGTAACCTACCTGGTACCATTTACAGTGGAACAGCCATTGACTTGGTTTACTTCTGCAAAGGCTAACGTTCCACTGTGTAGAGAAGGTAATGTTACAGAAAGTAACTTCTGGAGAATAGGTAGCACACTCATAAAATTGGTTGCAGACAACTCTAAATCATACGGTTAGTGTGCTAACAATGTTTAGATCATGTTAGCGCATAGTAGTTATCAGTAAAATTGAACGGTAAACTCCATTGAGTTGAATGCATCACTTCCTAATCAATGCATTCTGTGGTAAGGTTGTGTACATAACTACACTGGGTGGTTTGGAACTGTATAGATATTGCATGTAGAGTGCTCAGTGCCATGGAATACTCCAATGCAAGCTGAATTCAGTAACCTACCTGGTACCATTTACAGTGGAACAGCCTTTGACTTGGTTTACTTTTGCAAAGGCTAATGTTCCATGTAGAGAAGGTAATGTTACAGAAAGTAACTTCTGGAGAATAGGTAGCACACTCATAAAATTGGTTGCAGACAACTCTAAATCATACGGTTAGTGTGCTAACAAAGTTTCCATCATGTTAGCACATAGAAGTTATCCGCAAAATTGAACTGTACACTCCATTGAGTTGAAAGCATTACCTTCTATTCAAGGCATTCTGTGGTAAGGTTGTGTACATAACTACACTGGGTGATTTGGAACTGTATAGATATTGCATGTAGAGTGCTCAGTGCCATGGAATACTCCAATGCAAGCTGAATTCAGTAACCTACCTGGTACCATTTACAGTGGAACAGCCATTAACTTGGTTTACTTCTGCAAAGGCTAAAGTTCCTCTGTCTAGAGAAGGTAATGTTACAGAAAGTTACTTCTGGAGTATAGGTAGCACTCTCATAAAATTGGTTGCAGACAACTCTAAATCATACGGTTAGTGTGCTAACAATGTTTAGATCATGTTAGCGCATAGTAGTTATCAGTAAAATTGAACGGTAAACTCCATTGAGTTGAATGCATCACTTCCTAATCAATGCATTCTGTGGTAAGGTTGTGTACATAACTACTCTGGGTGGTTTGGAACTGTATAGATATTGCATGTAGTGTGCTCAGTGGCATGGAATACTCCAATGCAAGCTGAATTCAGTAACCTACCTGGTACCATTTACAGTGGAACAGCCTTTGACTTGGTTTACTTCTGCAAAGGCTAATGTTCCATGTAGAGAAGGTAATGTTACTGAAAGTAACTTCTGGAGAATAGGTAGCACACTCATAAAATTGGTTGCAGACAACTCTAAATCATACGGTTAGTGTGCTAACAAAGTTTCCATCATGTTAGCACATAGAAGTTATCCGCAGAATTGAACTGTACACTCCATTGAGTTGAAAGCATTACCTTCTATTCAAGGCATTCTGTGGTAAGGTTGTGTACATATCTACACTGGGTGATTTGGAACTGTATAGATATTGCATGTAGAGTGCTCAGTGCCATGGAATACTCCAATGCAAGCTGAATTCAGTAACCTACCTGGTACCATTTACAGTGGAACAGCCATTAACTTGGTTTACTTCTGCAAAGGCTAAAGTTCCACTGTCTAGAGAAGGTAATGTTACAGAAAGTTACTTCTGGAGTATAGGTAGCACTCTCATAAAATTGGTTGCAGACAACTCTAAATCATATGGTTAGTGTGCTAACAATCTTTACATCATGTTAGCACATAGCAGTTATCAGCAAAATTGAACTGTACACTCCATTGAGTTGAAAGCATTACCTTCTATTCAAGGCATTCTGTGGTAAGGTTGTGTACATAACTACACTGGGTGATTTGGAACTGTATAGATATTGCATGTAGAGTGCTCAGTGCCATGGAATACTCCAATGCAAGCTGAATGCAGTAACCTACCTGGTACCATTTACAGTGGAACAGCCATTAACTTGGTTTACTTCTGCAAAGGCTAAAGTTCCACTGTCTAGAGAAGGTAATGTTACAGAAAGTTACTTCTGGAGTATAGGTAGCACTCTCATAAAATTGGTTGCAGACAACTCTAAATCATATGGTTAGTGTGCTAACAATGTTTACATCATGTCATCACTTAGTAGTTATCAGCAAAATTGAACTGTACACTCCATTGAGTTGAATGCATTACTTTCTATTCAATGCATTCTGTGGTAAGGTCGTGTAGATAACTACTCTGGGGTGTTTGGAACTTTATAGATTTTGCATGTAGAGTGCTCAGTGCCATGGAATACTCCAATGCAAGCTGAATTCAGTAACCTACCTGGTACCATTTACAGTGGAACAGCCATTCACTTGGTTTACGTCTGCAAAGGCTAAAGTTCCACTGTGTAGAGAACATAATGTTACAGAAAGTAACTTCTGGAGCATAGGTAGCACACTCATAAAATTGGTTGCAGACAACTCGAAATCATATGGTTAGTGTGCTAACAATGTTTACATCATGTCAACACATAGTAGTTATCAGCAAAATTGAACTGTGCACTCTTTTGAGTTGAATGCATTACTTTCTATTCAATGCATTCTGTGGTAAGGTTGTGTACATAACTACTCTTGGGGGTTTGGAACTTTATAGATTTTGCATGTAGAGTGCTCATTGCCATGGAATACTCCAATGCAAGCTGAATTCAGTAACCTACCTGGTACCATTTACAGTGGAACAGCTTTTGACTTGGTTTACTTCTGCAAAGGCTAATGTTCCATGTAGAGAAGGTAATGTTACTGAAAGTAACTTCTGGAGAATAGGTAGCACACTCATAAAATTGGTTGCAGACAACTCTAAATCATACGGTTAGTGTGCTAACAATGTTTACCTCATGTTAGCACATAGAAGTTATCAGCAAAATTGAACTGTACACTCCATTGAGTTGAATGCATTACTTTCTATTGAATGCATTCTGTGGTAAGGTTGTGTACATAACTACTCTGGGTGATTTGGAACTGTTTAGATATTGCATGTAGAATGCTCAGGGTCATGGAATACTCCAAAGCAAGCTGAATTCAGTAACCTAACTGGTACCATTTACAGTGGAACAGCCATTGACTTGTTCAATTCTGCGAAGGCTAAAGTTCCACTGTGTAGAAAAGGTAATGTTACTGAAAGTAACTTCTGTAGAATAGGTAGCATACTCATGAAATTGGTTGCAGACAACTCTAAATCATATGGTTAGTGTGCTAACAATCTTTACATCATGTTAGCACATAGCAGTTATCAGCAAAATTGAACTGTACACTCCATTGAGTTGAAAGCATTACCTTCTATTCAAGGCATTCTGTGGTAAGGTTGTGTACATAACTACACTGGGTGATTTGGAACTGTATAGATATTGCATGTAGAGTGCTCAGTGCCATGGAATACTCCAATGCAAGCTGAATTCAGTAACCTACCTGGTACCATTTACAGTGGAACAGCCATTGACTTGGTTTACTTCTGCAAAGGCTAACGTTCCACTGTGTAGAGAAGGTAATGTTACAGAAAGTAACTTCTGGAGAATAGGAAGCACACTCATAAAATTGTTTGCAGACAACTCTAAATCATACGGTTAGTGTGCTAACAATGTTTAGATCATGTTAGCGCATAGTAGTTATCAGTAAAATTGAACGGTAAACTCCATTGAGTTGAATGCATCACTTCCTAATCAATGCATTCTGTGGTAAGGTTGTGTACATAACTACTCTGGGTGGTTTGGAACTGTATAGATATTGCATGTAGAGTGCTCAGTGGCATGGAATACTCCAATGCAAGCTGAATTCAGTAACCTACCTGGTACCATTTACAGTGGAACAGCCTTTGACTTGGTTTACTTCTGCAAAGGCTAATGTTCCATGTAGAGAAGGTAATGTTACTGAAAGTAACTTCTGGAGAATAGGTAGCACACTCATAAAATTGGTTGCAGACAACTCTAAATCATACGGTTAGTGTGCTAACAAAGTTTCCATCATGTTAGCACATAGAAGTTATCCGCAAAATTGAACTGTACACTCCATTGAGTTGAAAGCATTACCTTCCATTCAAGGCATTCTGTGGTAAGGTTGTGTACATAACTACACTGGGTGATTTGGAACTGTATAGATATTGCATGTAGAGTGCTCAGTGCCATGGAATACTCCAATGCAAGCTGAATTCAGTAACCTACCTGGTACCATTTACAGTGGAACAGCCATTAACTTGGTTTACTTCTGCAAAGGCTAAAGTTCCACTGTCTAGAGAAGGTAATGTTACAGAAAGTTACTTCTGGAGTATAGGTAGCACTCTCATAAAATTGGTTGCAGACAACTCTAAATCATATGGTTAGTGTGCTAACAATCTTTACATCATGTTAGCACATAGCAGTTATCAGCAAAATTGAACTGTACACTCCATTGAGTTGAAAGCATTACCTTCTATTCAAGGCATTCTGTGGTAAGGTTGTGTACATAACTACACTGGGTGATTTGGAACTGTATAGATATTGCATGTAGAGTGCTCAGTGCCATGGAATACTCCAATGCAAGCTGAATTCAGTAACCTACCTGGTACCATTTACAGTGGAACAGCCATTAACTTGGTTTACTTCTGCAAAGGCTAAAGTTCCACTGTCTAGAGAAGGTAATGTTACAGAAAGTTACTTCTGGAGTATAGGTAGCACTCTCATAAAATTGGTTGCAGACAACTCTAAATCATATGGTTAGTGTGCTAACAATGTTTACATCATGTCATCACTTAGTAGTTATCAGCAAAATTGAACTGTACACTCCATTGAGTTGAATGCATTACTTTCTATTCAATGCATTCTGTGGTAAGGTCGTGTAGATAACTACTCTGGGGGGTTTGGAACTTTATAGATTTTGCATGTAGAGTGCTCATTGCCATGGAATACTCCAATGCAAGCTGAATTCAGTAACCTACCTGGTACCATTTACAGTGGAACAGCCTTTGACTTGGTTTACTTCTGCAAAGGCTAATGTTCCATGTAGAGAAGGTAATGTTACTGAAAGTAACTTCTGGAGAATAGGTAGCACACTCATAAAATTGGTTGCAGACAACTCTAAATCATACGGTTAGTGTGCTAACAATGTTTACCTCATGTTAGCACATAGAAGTTATTAGCAAAATTGAACTGTACACTCCATTGAGTTGAATGCATTACTTTCTATTCAATGCATTCTGTGGTAAGGTTGTGTACATAACTACTCTGGGTGATTTGGAACTGTTTAGATATTGCATGTAGAATGCTCAGGGTCATGGAATACTCCAAAGCAAGCTGAATTCAGTAACCTAACTGGTACCATTTACAGTGGAACAGCCATTGACTTGTTCAATTCTGCAAAGGCTAAAGTTCCACTGTGTAGAAAAGGTAATGTTACTGAAAGTAACTTCTGTAGAATAGGTAGCATACTCATGAAATTGGTTGCAGACAACTCTAAATCATATGGTTAGTGTGCTAACAATCTTTACATCATGTTAGCACATAGCAGTTATCAGCAAAATTGAACTGTACACTCCATTGAGTTGAAAGCATTACCTTCTATTCAAGGCATTCTGTGGTAAGGTTGTGTACATAACTACACTGGGTGATTTGGAACTGTATAGATATTGCATGTAGAGTGCTCAGTGCCATGGAATACTCCAATGCAAGCTGAATTCAGTAACCTACCTGGTACCATTTACAGTGGAACAGCCATTAACTTGGTTTACTTCTGCAAAGGCTAAAGTTCCACTGTCTAGAGAAGGTAATGTTACAGAAAGTTACTTCTGGAGTATAGGTAGCACTCTCATAAAATTGGTTGCAGACAACTCTAAATCATATGGTTAGTGTGCTAACAATGTTTACATCATGTCATCACTTAGTAGTTATCAGCAAAATTGAACTGTACACTCCATTGAGTTGAATGCATTACTTTCTATTCAATGCATTCTGTGGTAAGGTCGTGTAGATAACTACTCTGGGGGGTTTGGAACTTTATAGATTTTGCATGTAGAGTGCTCAGTGCCATGGAATACTCCAATGCAAGCTGAATTCAGTAACCTACCTGGTACCATTTACAGTGGAACAGCCATTGACTTGGTTTACTTCTGCAAAGGCTAACGTTCCACTGTGTAGAGAAGGTAATGTTACAGAAAGTAACTTCTGGAGAATAGGTAGCACACTCATAAAATTGGTTGCAGACAACTCTAAATCATACGGTTAGTGTGCTAACAATGTTTAGATCATGTTAGCGCATAGTAGTTATCAGTAAAATTGAACGGTAAACTCCATTGAGTTGAATGCATCACTTCATAATCAATGCATTCTGTGGTAAGGTTGTGTACATAACTACTCTGGGTGGTTTGGAACTGTATAGATATTGCATGTAGTGTGCTCAGTGCCATGGAATACTCCAATGCAAGCTGAATTCAGTAACCTACCTGGTACCATTTACAGTGGAACAGCCTTTGACTTGGTTTACTTTTGCAAAGGCTAATGTTCCATGTAGAGAAGGTAATGTTACTGAAAGTAACTTCTGGAGAATAGGTAGCACACTCATAAAATTGGTTGCAGACAACTCTAAATCATACGGTTAGTGTGCTAACAAAGTTTCCATCATGTTAGCACATAGAAGTTATCCGCAGAATTGAACTGTACACTCCATTGAGTTGAAAGCATTACCTTCTATTCAAGGCATTCTGTGGTAAGGTTGTGCACATAACTACACTGGGTGATTTGGAACTGTATAGATATTGCATGTACAGTGCTCAGTGCCATGGAATACTCCAATGCAAGCTGAATTCAGTAACCTACCTGGTACCATTTACAGTGGAACAGCCATTAACTTGGTTTACTTCTGCAAAGGCTAAAGTTCCACTGTCTAGAGAAGGTAATGTTACAGAAAGTTACTTCTGGAGTATAGGTAGCACTCTCATAAAATTGGTTGCAGACAACTCTAAATCATATGGTTAGTGTGCTAACAATCTTTACATCATGTTAGCACATAGCAGTTATCAGCAAAATTGAACTGTACACTCCATTGAGTTGAAAGCATTACCTTCTATTCAAGGCATTCTGTGGTAAGGTTGTGTACATAACTACACTGGGTGATTTGGAACTGTATAGATATTGCATGTAGAGTGCTCAGTGCCATGGAATACTCCAATGCAAGCTGAATTCAGTAACCTACCTGGTACCATTTACAGTGGAACAGCCATTAACTTGGTTTACTTCTGCAAAGGCTAAAGTTCCACTGTCTAGAGAAGGTAATGTTACAGAAAGTTACTTCTGGAGTATAGGTAGCACTCTCATAAAATTGGTTGCAGACAACTCTAAATCATATGGTTAGTGTGCTAACAATGTTTACATCATGTCATCACTTAGTAGTTATCAGCAAAATTGAACTGTACACTCCATTGAGTTGAATGCATTACTTTCTATTCAATGCATTCTGTGGTAAGGTCGTGTAGATAACTACTCTGGGGGGTTTGGAACTTTATAGATTTTGCATGTAGAGTGCTCAGTGCCATGGAATACTCCAATGCAAGCTGAATTCAGTAACCTACCTGGTACCATTTACAGTGGAACAGCCATTGACTTGGTTTACTTCTGCAAAGGCTAACGTTCCACTGTGTAGAGAAGGTAATGTTACAGAAAGTAACTTCTGGAGAATAGGTAGCACACTCATAAAATTGGTTGCAGACAACTCTAAATCATACGGTTAGTGTGCTAACAATGTTTAGATCATGTTAGCGCATAGTAGTTATCAGTAAAATTGAACGGTAAACTCCATTGAGTTGAATGCATCACTTCCTAATCAATGCATTCTGTGGTAAGGTTGTGTACATAACTACACTGGGTGGTTTGGAACTGTATAGATATTGCATGTAGAGTGCTCAGTGCCATGGAATACTCCAATGCAAGCTGAATTCAGTAACCTACCTGGTACCATTTACAGTGGAACAGCCATTAACTTGGTTTACTTCTGCAAAGGCTAAAGTTCCACTGTCTAGAGAAGGTAATGTTACAGAAAGTTACTTCTGGAGTATAGGTAGCACTCTCATAAAATTGGTTGCAGACAACTCTAAATCATACGGTTAGTGTGCTAACAATGTTTAGATCATGTTAGCGCATAGTAGTTATCAGTAAAATTGAACGGTAAACTCCATTGAGTTGAATGCATCACTTCCTAATCAATGCATTCTGTGGTAAGGTTGTGTACATAACTACTCTGGGTGGTTTGGAACTGTATAGATATTGCATGTAGTGTGCTCAGTGGCATGGAATACTCCAATGCAAGCTGAATTCAGTAACCTACCTGGTACCATTTACAGTGGAACAGCCTTTGACTTGGTTTACTTCTGCAAAGGCTAATGTTCCATGTAGAGAAGGTAATGTTACTGAAAGTAACTTCTGGAGAATAGGTAGCACACTCATAAAATTGGTTGCAGACAACTCTAAATCATACGGTTAGTGTGCTAACAAAGTTTCCATCATGTTAGCACATAGAAGTTATCCGCAGAATTGAACTGTACACTCCATTGAGTTGAAAGCATTACCTTCTATTCAAGGCATTCTGTGGTAAGGTTGTGTACATAACTACACTGGGTGATTTGGAACTGTATAGATATTGCATGTAGAGTGCTCAGTGCCATGGAATACTCCAATGCAAGCTGAATTCAGTAACCTACCTGGTACCATTTACAGTGGAACAGCCATTAACTTGGTTTACTTCTGCAAAGGCTAAAGTTCCACTGTCTAGAGAAGGTAATGTTACAGAAAGTTACTTCTGGAGTATAGGTAGCACTCTCATAAAATTGGTTGCAGACAACTCTAAATCATATGGTTAGTGTGCTAACAATCTTTACATCATGTTAGCACATAGCAGTTATCAGCAAAATTGAACTGTACACTCCATTGAGTTGAAAGCATTACCTTCTATTCAAGGCATTCTGTGGTAAGGTTGTGTACATAACTACACTGGGTGATTTGGAACTGTATAGATATTGCATGTAGAGTGCTCAGTGCCATGGAATACTCCAATGCAAGCTGAATGCAGTAACCTACCTGGTACCATTTACAGTGGAACAGCCATTAACTTGGTTTACTTCTGCAAAGGCTAAAGTTCCACTGTCTAGAGAAGGTAATGTTACAGAAAGTTACTTCTGGAGTATAGGTAGCACTCTCATAAAATTGGTTGCAGACAACTCTAAATCATATGGTTAGTGTGCTAACAATCTTTACATCATGTCATCACTTAGTAGTTATCAGCAAAATTGAACTGTACACTCCATTGAGTTGAATGCATTACTTTCTATTCAATGCATTCTGTGGTAAGGTCGTGTAGATAACTACTCTGGGGTGTTTGGAACTTTATAGATTTTGCATGTAGAGTGCTCAGTGCCATGGAATACTCCAATGCAAGCTGAATTCAGTAACCTACCTGGTACCATTTACAGTGGAACAGCCATTCACTTGGTTTACGTCTGCAAAGGCTAAAGTTCCACTGTGTAGAGAACATAATGTTACAGAAAGTAACTTCTGGAGCATAGGTAGCACACTCATAAAATTGGTTGCAGACAACTCGAAATCATATGGTTAGTGTGCTAACAATGTTTACATCATGTCAACACATAGTAGTTATCAGCAAAATTGAACTGTGCACTCTTTTGAGTTGAATGCATTACTTTCTATTCAATGCATTCTGTGGTAAGGTTGTGTACATAACTACTCTTGGGGGTTTGGAACTTTATAGATTTTGCATGTAGAGTGCTCATTGCCATGGAATACTCCAATGCAAGCTGAATTCAGTAACCTACCTGGTACCATTTACAGTGGAACAGCTTTTGACTTGGTTTACTTCTGCAAAGGCTAATGTTCCATGTAGAGAAGGTAATGTTACTGAAAGTAACTTCTGGAGAATAGGTAGCACACTCATAAAATTGGTTGCAGACAACTCTAAATCATACGGTTAGTGTGCTAACAATGTTTACCTCATGTTAGCACATAGAAGTTATCAGCAAAATTGAACTGTACACTCCATTGAGTTGAATGCATTACTTTCTATTGAATGCATTCTGTGGTAAGGTTGTGTACATAACTACTCTGGGTGATTTGGAACTGTTTAGATATTGCATGTAGAATGCTCAGGGTCATGGAATACTCCAAAGCAAGCTGAATTCAGTAACCTAACTGGTACCATTTACAGTGGAACAGCCATTGACTTGTTCAATTCTGCGAAGGCTAAAGTTCCACTGTGTAGAAAAGGTAATGTTACTGAAAGTAACTTCTGTAGAATAGGTAGCATACTCATGAAATTGGTTGCAGACAACTCTAAATCATATGGTTAGTGTGCTAACAATCTTTACATCATGTTAGCACATAGCAGTTATCAGCAAAATTGAACTGTACACTCCATTGAGTTGAAAGCATTACCTTCTATTCAAGGCATTCTGTGGTAAGGTTGTGTACATAACTACACTGGGTGATTTGGAACTGTATAGATATTGCATGTAGAGTGCTCAGTGCCATGGAATACTCCAATGCAAGCTGAATTCAGTAACCTACCTGGTACCATTTACAGTGGAACAGCCATTGACTTGGTTTACTTCTGCAAAGGCTAACGTTCCACTGTGTAGAGAAGGTAATGTTACAGAAAGTAACTTCTGGAGAATAGGAAGCACACTCATAAAATTGTTTGCAGACAACTCTAAATCATACGGTTAGTGTGCTAACAATGTTTAGATCATGTTAGCGCATAGTAGTTATCAGTAAAATTGAACGGTAAACTCCATTGAGTTGAATGCATCACTTCCTAATCAATGCATTCTGTGGTAAGGTTGTGTACATAACTACTCTGGGTGGTTTGGAACTGTATAGATATTGCATGTAGAGTGCTCAGTGGCATGGAATACTCCAATGCAAGCTGAATTCAGTAACCTACCTGGTACCATTTACAGTGGAACAGCCTTTGACTTGGTTTACTTCTGCAAAGGCTAATGTTCCATGTAGAGAAGGTAATGTTACTGAAAGTAACTTCTGGAGAATAGGTAGCACACTCATAAAATTGGTTGCAGACAACTCTAAATCATACGGTTAGTGTGCTAACAAAGTTTCCATCATGTTAGCACATAGAAGTTATCCGCAAAATTGAACTGTACACTCCATTGAGTTGAAAGCATTACCTTCCATTCAAGGCATTCTGTGGTAAGGTTGTGTACATAACTACACTGGGTGATTTGGAACTGTATAGATATTGCATGTAGAGTGCTCAGTGGCATGGAATACTCCAATGCAAGCTGAATTCAGTAACCTACCTGGTACCATTTACAGTGGAACAGCCATTAACTTGGTTTACTTCTGCAAAGGCTAAAGTTCCACTGTCTAGAGAAGGTAATGTTACAGAAAGTTACTTCTGGAGTATAGGTAGCACTCTCATAAAATTGGTTGCAGACAACTCTAAATCATATGGTTAGTGTGCTAACAATCTTTACATCATGTTAGCACATAGCAGTTATCAGCAAAATTGAACTGTACACTCCATTGAGTTGAAAGCATTACCTTCTATTCAAGGCATTCTGTGGTAAGGTTGTGTACATAACTACACTGGGTGATTTGGAACTGTATAGATATTGCATGTAGAGTGCTCAGTGCCATGGAATACTCCAATGCAAGCTGAATTCAGTAACCTACCTGGTACCATTTACAGTGGAACAGCCATTAACTTGGTTTACTTCTGCAAAGGCTAAAGTTCCACTGTCTAGAGAAGGTAATGTTACAGAAAGTTACTTCTGGAGTATAGGTAGCACTCTCATAAAATTGGTTGCAGACAACTCTAAATCATATGGTTAGTGTGCTAACAATGTTTACATCATGTCATCACTTAGTAGTTATCAGCAAAATTGAACTGTACACTCCATTGAGTTGAATGCATTACTTTCTATTCAATGCATTCTGTGGTAAGGTCGTGTAGATAACTACTCTGGGGGGTTTGGAACTTTATAGATTTTGCATGTAGAGTGCTCATTGCCATGGAATACTCCAATGCAAGCTGAATTCAGTAACCTACCTGGTACCATTTACAGTGGAACAGCCTTTGACTTGGTTTACTTCTGCAAAGGCTAATGTTCCATGTAGAGAAGGTAATGTTACTGAAAGTAACTTCTGGAGAATAGGTAGCACACTCATAAAATTGGTTGCAGACAACTCTAAATCATACGGTTAGTGTGCTAACAATGTTTACCTCATGTTAGCACATAGAAGTTATTAGCAAAATTGAACTGTACACTCCATTGAGTTGAATGCATTACTTTCTATTCAATGCATTCTGTGGTAAGGTTGTGTACATAACTACTCTGGGTGATTTGGAACTGTTTAGATATTGCATGTAGAATGCTCAGGGTCATGGAATACTCCAAAGCAAGCTGAATTCAGTAACCTAACTGGTACCATTTACAGTGGAACAGCCATTGACTTGTTCAATTCTGCAAAGGCTAAAGTTCCACTGTGTAGAAAAGGTAATGTTACTGAAAGTAACTTCTGTAGAATAGGTAGCATACTCATGAAATTGGTTGCAGACAACTCTAAATCATATGGTTAGTGTGCTAACAATCTTTACATCATGTTAGCACATAGCAGTTATCAGCAAAATTGAACTGTACACTCCATTGAGTTGAAAGCATTACCTTCTATTCAAGGCATTCTGTGGTAAGGTTGTGTACATAACTACACTGGGTGATTTGGAACTGTATAGATATTGCATGTAGAGTGCTCAGTGCCATGGAATACTCCAATGCAAGCTGAATTCAGTAACCTACCTGGTACCATTTACAGTGGAACAGCCATTAACTTGGTTTACTTCTGCAAAGGCTAAAGTTCCACTGTCTAGAGAAGGTAATGTTACAGAAAGTTACTTCTGGAGTATAGGTAGCACTCTCATAAAATTGGTTGCAGACAACTCTAAATCATATGGTTAGTGTGCTAACAATGTTTACATCATGTCATCACTTAGTAGTTATCAGCAAAATTGAACTGTACACTCCATTGAGTTGAATGCATTACTTTCTATTCAATGCATTCTGTGGTAAGGTCGTGTAGATAACTACTCTGGGGGGTTTGGAACTTTATAGATTTTGCATGTAGAGTGCTCAGTGCCATGGAATACTCCAATGCAAGCTGAATTCAGTAACCTACCTGGTACCATTTACAGTGGAACAGCCATTGACTTGGTTTACTTCTGCAAAGGCTAACGTTCCACTGTGTAGAGAAGGTAATGTTACAGAAAGTAACTTCTGGAGAATAGGTAGCACACTCATAAAATTGGTTGCAGACAACTCTAAATCATACGGTTAGTGTGCTAACAAAGTTTCCATCATGTTAGCACATAGAAGTTATCCGCAAAATTGAACTGTACACTCCATTGAGTTGAAAGGATTACCTTCTATTCAAGGCATTCTGTGGTAAGGTTGTGTACATAACTACACTGGGTGATTTGGAACTGTATACATATTGCATGTAGAGTGCTCAGTGCCATGGAATACTCCAATGCAAGCTGAATTCAGTAACCTACCTGGTACCATTTACAGTGGAACAGCCATTAACTTGGTTTACTTCTGCAAAGGCTAAAGTTCCACTGTCTAGAGAAGGTAATGTTACAGAAAGTTACTTCTGGAGTATAGGTAGCACTCTCATAAAATTGGTTGCAGACAACTCTAAATCATATGGTTAGTGTGCTAACAATGTTTACATCATGTCATCACTTAGTAGTTATCAGCAAAATTGAACTGTACACTCCATTGAGTTGAATGCATTACTTTCTATTCAATGCATTCTGTGGTAAGGTCGTGTAGATAACTACTCTGGGGGGTTTGGAACTTTATAGATTTTGCATGTAGAGTGCTCAGTGCCATGGAATACTCCAATGCAAGCTGAATTCAGTAACCTACCTGGTACCATTTACAGTGGAACAGCCTTTGACTTGGTTTACTTCTGCAAAGGCTAATGTTCCATGTAGAGAAGGTAATGTTACTGAAAGTAACTTCTGGAGAATGGGTAGCACACTCATAAAATTGGTTGCAGACAACTCTAAATCATACGGTTAGTGTGCTAACAATGTTTACCTCATGTTAGCACATAGAAGTTATCAGCAAAATTGAACTGTACACTCCATTGAGTTGAATGCATTACTTTCTATTCAATGCATTCTGTGGTAAGGTTGTGTACATAACTACTCTGGGTGATTTGGAACTGTTTAGATATTGCATGTAGAATGCTCAGGGTCATGGAATGCTCCAAAGCAAGCTGAATTCAGTAACCTAACTGGTACCATTTACAGTGGAACAGCCATTGACTTGTTCAATTCTGCAAAGGCTAAAGTTCCACTGTGTAGAAAAGGTAATGTTACTGTAAGTAACTTCTGTAGAATAGGTAGCACTCTCATGAAATTGGTTGCAGACAACTCTAAATCATATGGTTAGTGTGCTAACAATGTTTACATCATGTCATCACATAGTAGTTATCAGCAAAATTGAACTGTACACTCCATTGAGTTGAATGCATTACTTTCTATTTAATGCATTCTGTGGTAAGGTCGTGTAGATAACTACTCTAGGGGGTTTGGAACTTTATAGATTTTGCATATAGAGTGCTCAGTGCCATGGAATACTCCAATGCAAGCTGAATTCAGTAACCTACCTGGTACCATTTACAGTGGAAAAGCCATTGACTTGGTTTACTTCTGTAAAGGCAAAAGTTCCACTGTGTAGAGAAGGTAATGTTACAGAAAGTAACTTCTGGAGAATAGGTAGCACACTCATAAAATTGGTTGCAGACAACTCTAAATCATACGGTTAGTGTGCTAACAATGTTTAGATCATGTTAGCGCATAGTAGTTATCAGTAAAATTGAACGGTAAACTGCATTGAGTTGAATGCATCACTTCCTAATCAATGCATTCTGTTGTAAGGTTGTGTACATAACTACTCTGGGTGGTTTGGAACTGTATACATATTGCATGTAGAGTGCTCAGTGCCATGGAATACTCCAATGCGAAGCTGAAATCAGTAACCTACCTGTTACCATTTACACTGGAATAGCCATTGACTTGGTTTACTTCTGCAAAGGCTAAAGTTCCACTGTGTAGAGAAGGTAATGTTACTGAAATTAACTTCTGGAGAATAGGTAGCACACTCATAAAATTGGTTGCAGACAACTCTAAATCATATGGTTAGTGTGCTAACAATATTTACATCATGTTAGCACATAGAAGTTATCAGCAAAATTGAACTGTACACTCCATTGAGTTGAATGCATTACTTTCTATTCAATGCATTCTGTGGTAAGGTTGTGTAAATAACTACTCTGGGTGATTTGGAACTGTTTAGATATTGCATGTAGAATGCTCAGGGTCATGGAATACACCAATGCAAGCTGAATTTAGTAACCTACCTGGTACCATTTACAGTGGAACAGCCATTCACTTGGTTTACGTCTGCAAAGGTTAAAGTTCCACTGTGTAGAGAACATAATGTTACAGAAAGTAACTTCTGGAGCATAGGTAGCACACTCATAAAATTGGTTGCAGACAACTCTAAATCATATGGTTAGTGTGCTAACAATGTTTACATCATGTCATCACTTAGTAGTTGTCAGCAAAATTGAACTGTACACTCCATTGAGTTGAATGCATTACTTTCTATTCAATGCATTCTGTGGTAAGGTCGTGTAGATAACTACTCTGGGGGGTTTGGAACTTTATAGATTTTGCATGTAGAGTGCTCAGTGCCATGGAATACTCCAATGCAAGCTGAATTCAGTAACCTACCTGGTACCATTTACAGTGGAACAGCCTTTGACTTGGTTTACTTCTGCAAAGGCTAATGTTCCATGTAGAGAAGGTAATGTTACTGAAAGTAACTTCTGGAGAATAGGTAGCACACTCATAAAATTGTTTGCAGACAACTCTAAATCATACGGTTAGTGTGCTAACAATGTTTACCTCATGTTAGCACATAGAAGTTATCAGCAAAATTGAACTGTACACTCCATTGAGTTGAATGCATTACTTTCTATTCAATGCATTCTGTGGTAAGGTTGTGTACATAACTACTCTGGGTGATTTGGAACTGTTTAGATATTGAATGTAGAATGCTCAGGGTCATGGAATACTCCAAAGCAAGCTGAATTCAGTAACCTAACTGGTACCATTTACAGTGGAACAGCCATTGACTTGTTCAATTCTGCAAAGGCTAAAGTTCCACTGTGTAGAAAAGGTAATGTTACTGAAAGTAACTTCTGTAGAATAGGTAGCATACTCATGAAATTGGTTGCAGACAACTCTAAATCATATGGTTAGTGTGCTAACAATCTTTACATCATGTTAGCACATAGCAGTTATCAGCAAAATTGAACTGTACACTCCATTGAGTTGAAAGCATTACCTTCTATTCAAGGCATTCTGTGGTAAGGTTGTGTACATAACTACACTGGGTGATTTGGAACTGTATAGATATTGCATGTAGAGTGCTCAGTGCCATGGAATACTCCAATGCAAGCTGAATTCAGTAACCTACCTGGTACCATTTACAGTGGAACAGCCATTAACTTGGTTTACTTCTGCAAAGGCTGAAGTTCCACAGTCTAGAGAAGGTAATGTTACAGAAAGTTACTTCTGGAGTATAGGTAGCACTCTCATAAAATTGGTTGCAGACAACTCGAAATCATATGGTTAGTGTGCTAACAATGTTTACATCATGTCAACACATAGTAGTTATCAGCAAAATTGAACTGTACACTCTTTTGAGTTGAATGCATTACTTTCTATTCAATGCATTCTGTGGTAAGGTTGTGTACATAACTACTCTTGGGGATTTGGAACTTTATAGATTTTGCATGTAGAGTGCTCATTGCCATGGAATACTCCAATGCAAGCTGAATTCAGTAACCTACCTGGTACCATTTACAGTGGAACAGCCTTTGACTTGGTTTACTTCTGCAAAGGCTAATGTTCCATGTAGAGAAGGTAACGTTACTGAAAGTAACTTCTGGAGAATGGGTAGCACACTCATAAAATTGGTTGCAGACAACTCTAAATCATACGGTTAGTGTGCTAACAATGTTTACCTCATGTTAGCACATAGAAGTTATCAGCAAAATTGAACTGTACACTCCATTGAGTTGAATGCATTACTTTCTATTCAATGCATTCTGTGGTAAGGTTGTGTACATAACTACTCTGGGTGATTTGGAACTGTTTAGATATTGCATGAAGAATGCTCAGGGTCATGGAATGCTCCAAAGCAAGCTGAATTCAGTAACCTAACTGGTACCATTTACAGTGGAACAGCCATTGACTTGTTCAATTCTGCAAAGGCTAAAGTTCCACTGTGTAGAAAAGGTAATGTTACTGAAAGTAACTTCTGTAGAATAGGTAGCACTCTCATGAAATTGGTTGCAGACAACTCTAAATCATATGGTTAGTGTGCTAACAATGTTTACATCATGTCATCACATAGTAGTTATCAGCAAAATTGAACTGTACACTCCATTGAGTTGAATGCATTACTTTCTATTTAATGCATTCTGTGGTAAGGTCGTGTAGATAACTACTCTGGGGGGTTTGGAACTTTATAGATTTTGCATATAGAGTGCTCAGTGCCATGGAATACTCCAATGCAAGCTGAATTCAGTAACCTACCTGGTACCATTTACAGTGGAAAAGCCATTGACTTGGTTTACTTCTGTAAAGGCAAAAGTTCCACTGTGTAGAGAAGGTAATGTTACAGAAAGTAACTTCTGGAGAATAGGTAGCACACTCATAAAATTGGTTGCAGACAACTCTAAATCATACGGTTAGTGTGCTAACAATGTTTAGATCATGTTAGCGCATAGTAGTTATCAGTAAAATTGAACGGTAAACTGCATTGAGTTGAATGCATCACTTCCTAATCAATGCATTCTGTTGTAAGGTTGTGTACATAACTACTCTGGGTGGTTTGGAACTGTATACATATTGCATGTAGAGTGCTCAGTGCCATGGAATACTCCAATGCAAAGCTGAAATCAGTAACCTACCTGTTACCATTTACACTGGAATAGCCATTGACTTGGTTTACTTCTGCAAAGGCTAAAGTTCCACTGTGTAGAGAAGGTAATGTTACTGAAATTAACTTCTGGAAAATAGGTAGCACACTCATAAAATTGGTTGCAGACAACTGTAAATCATACGGTTAGTGTGCTAACAATATTTACATCATGTTAGCACATAGAAGTTATCAGCAAAATTGAACTGTATACTCCATTGAGTTGAATGCATTACTTTCTATTCAATGCATTCTGTGGTAAGGTTGTGTAAATAACTACTCTGGGTGATTTGGAACTGTTTAGATATTGCATGTAGAATGCTCAGGGTCATGGAATACACCAATGCAAGCTGAATTTAGTAACCTACCTGGTACCATTTACAGTGGAACAGCCATTCACTTGGTTTACGTCTGCAAAGGTTAAAGTTCCACTGTGTAGAGAACATAATGTTACAGAAAGTAACTTCTGGAGCATAGGTAGCACACTCATAAAATTGGTTGCAGACAACTCGAAATCATATGGTTAGTGTGCTAACAATGTTTACATCATGTCAACACATAGTAGTTATCAGCAAAATTGAAATGTACACTCTTTTGAGTTGAATGCATTACTTTCTATTCAATGCATTCTGTGGTAAGGTTGTGTACATAACTACTCTTGGGGGTTTGGAACTTTATAGATTTTGCATGTAGAGTGCTCATTGCCATGGAATACTCCAATGCAAGCTGAATTCAGTAACCTACCTGGTACCATTTACAGTGGAACAGCCTTTGACTTGGTTTACTTCTGCAAAGGCTAATGTTCCATGTAGAGAAGGTAATGTTACTGAAAGTAACTTCTGGAGAATAGGTAGCACACTCATAAAATTGGTTGCAGACAACTCTAAATCATACGGTTAGTGTGCTAACAATGTTTACCTCATGTTAGCACATAGAAGTTATCAGCAAAATTGAACTGTACACTCCATTGAGTTGAATGCATTACTTTCTATTCAATGCATTCTGTGGTAAGGTTGTGTACATAACTACTCTGGGTGATTTGGAACTGTTTAGATATTGCATGTAGAATGCTCAGGGTCATGGAATACTCCAAAGCAAGCTGAATTCAGTAACCTAACTGGTACCATTTACAGTGGAACAGCCATTGACTTGTTCAATTCTGCAAAGGCTAAAGTTCCACTGTGTAGAAAAGGTAATGTTACTGAAAGTAACTTCTGTAGAATAGGTAGCATACTCATGAAATTGGTTGCAGACAACTCTAAATCATATGGTTAGTGTGCTAACAATCTTTACATCATGTTAGCACATAGCAGTTATCAGCAAAATTGAACTGTTCACTCCTTTGAGTTGAAAGCATTACCTTCTATTCAAGGCATTCTGTGGTAAGGTTGTGTACATAACTACACTGGGTGATTTGGAACTGTATAGATATTGCATGTAGAGTGCTCAGTGCCATGGAATACTGCAATGCAAGCTGAATTCAGTAACCTACCTGGTACCATTTACAGTGGACCAGCCATTAACTTGGTTTACTTCTGCAAAGTCTAAAGTTCCACTGTCTAGAGAAGGTAATGTTACAGAAAGTTACTTCTGGAGTATAGGTAGCACTCTCATAAAATTGGTTGCAGACAACTCTAAATCATATGGTTAGTGTGCTAACAATGTTTACATCATGTCAACACATAGTAGTTATCAGCAAAATTGAACTGTACACTCTTTTGAGTTGAATGCATTACTTTCTATTCAATGCATTCTGTGGTAAGGTTGTGTACATAACTACTCTTGGGGATTTGGAACTTTATAGATTTTGCATGTAGAGTGCTCATTGCCATGGAATACTCCAATGCAAGCTAAATTCAGTAACCTACCTGGTACCATTTACAGTGGAACAGCCTTTGACTTGGTTTACTTCTGCAAAGGCTAATGTTCCATGTAGAGAAGGTAATGTTACTGAAAGTAACTTCTGGAGAATGGGTAGCACACTCATAAAATTGGTTGCAGACAACTCTAAATCATACGGTTAGTGTGCTAACAATGTTTACCTCATGTTAGCACATAGAAGTTATCAGCAAAATTGAACTGTACACTCCATTGAGTTGAATGCATTACTTTCTATTCAATGCATTCTGTAGTAAGGTTGTGTACATAACTACTCTGGGTGATTTGGAACTGTTTAGATATTGCATGTAGAATGCTCAGGGTCATGGAATGCTCCAAAGCAAGCTGAATTCAGTAACCTAACTGGTACCATTTACAGTGGAACAGCCATTGACTTGTTCAATTCTGCAAAGGCTAAAGTTCCACTGTGTAGAAAAGGTAATGTTACTGAAAGTAACTTCTGTAGAATAGGTAGCACTCTCATGAAATTGGTTGCAGACAACTCTAAATCATATGGTTAGTGTGCTAACAATGTTTACATCATGTCATCACATAGTAGTTATCAGTAAAATTGAACGGTAAACTGCATTGAGTTGAATGCATCACTTCCTAATCAATGCATTCTGTGGTAAGGTTGTGTACATAACTACTCTGGGTGGTTTGGAACTGTATACATATTGCATGTAGAGTGCTCAGTGCCATGGAATACTCCAATGCGAAGCTGAAATCAGTAACCTACCTGTTACCATTTACACTGGAATAGCCATTGACTTGGTTTACTTCTGCAAAGGCTAAAGTTCCACTGTGTAGAGAAGGTAATGTTACTGAAATTAACTTCTGGAGAATAGGTAGCACACTCATAAAATTGGTTGCAGACAACTGTAAATCATACGGTTAGTGTGCTAACAATATTTACATCATGTTAGCACATAGAAGTTATCAGCAAAATTGAACTGTACACTCCATTGAGTTGAATGCATTACTTTCTATTCAATGCATTCTGTGGTAAGGTTGTGTAAATAACTACTCTGGGTGATTTGGAACTGTTTAGATATTGCATGTAGAATGCTCAGGGTCATGGAATACACCAATGCAAGCTGAATTTAGTAACCTACCTGGTACCATTTACAGTGGAACAGCCATTCACTTGGTTTACGTCTGCAAAGGTTAAAGTTCCACTGTGTAGAGAACATAATGTTACAGAAAGTAACTTCTGGAGCATAGGTAGCACACTCATAAAATTGGTTGCAGACAACTCGAAATCATATGGTTAGTGTGCTAACAATGTTTACATCATGTCAACACATAGTAGTTATCAGCAAAATTGAAATGTACACTCTTTTGAGTTGAATGCATTACTTTCTATTCAATGCATTCTGTGGTAAGGTTGTGTACATAACTACTCTTGGGGGTTTGGAACTTTATAGATTTTGCATGTAGAGTGCTCATTGCCATGGAATACTCCAATGCAAGCTGAATTCAGTAACCTACCTGGTACCATTTACAGTGGAACAGCCTTTGACTTGGTTTACTTCTGCAAAGACTAATGTTCCATGTAGAGAAGGTAATGTTACTGAAAGTAACTTCTGGAGAATGGGTAGCACACTCATAAAATTGGTTGCAGACAACTCTAAATGATACGGTTAGTGTGCTAACAATGTTTACCTCATGTTAGCACATAGAAGTTATCAGCAAAATTGAACTGTACACTCCATTGAGTTGAATGCATTACTTTCTATTCAATGCATTCTGTGGTAAGGTTGTGTACATAACTACTCTGGGTGATTTGGAACTGTTTAGATATTGCATGTAGAATGCTCAGGGTCATGGAATGCTCCAAAGCAAGCTGAATTCAGTAACCTAACTGGTACCATTTACAGTGGAACAGCCATTGACTTGTTCAATTCTGCAAAGGCTAAAGTTCCACTGTGTAGAAAAGGTAATGTTACTGAAAGTAACTTCTGTAGAATAGGTAGCACTCTCATGAAATTGGTTGCAGACAACTCTAAATCATATGGTTAGTGTGCTAACAATGTTTACATCATGTCATCACATAGTAGTTATCAGCAAAATTGAACTGTACACTCCATTGAGTTGAATGCATTACTTTCTATTTAATGCATTCTGTGGTAAGGTCGTGTAGATAACTACTCTGGGGGGTTTGGAACTTTATAGATTTTGCATATAGAGTGCTCAGTGCCATGGAATACTCCAATGCAAGCTGAATTCAGTAACCTACCTGGTACCATTTACAGTGGAAAAGCCATTGACTTGGTTTACTTCTGTAAAGGCAAAAGTTCCACTGTGTAGAGAAGGTAATGTTACAGAAAGTAACTTCTGGAGAATAGGTAGCACACTCATAAAATTGGTTGCAGACAACTCTAAATCATACGGTTAGTGTGCTAACAATGTTTAGATCATGTTAGCGCATAGTAGTTATCAGTAAAATTGAACGGTAAACTGCATTGAGTTGAATGCATCACTTCCTAATCAATGCATTCTGTGGTAAGGTTGTGTACATAACTACTCTGGGTGGTTTGGAACTGTATACATATTGCATGTAGAGTGCTCAGTGCCATGGAATACTCCAATGCGAAGCTGAAATCAGTAACCTACCTGTTACCATTTACACTGGAATAGCCATTGACTTGGTTTACTTCTGCAAAGGCTAAAGTTCCACTGTGTAGAGAAGGTAATGTTACTGAAATTAACTTCTGGAGAATAGGTAGCACACTCATAAAATTGGTTGCAGACAACTCTAAATCATACGGTTAGTGTGCTAACAATATTTACATCATGTTAGCACATAGAAGTTATCAGCAAAATTGAACTGTACACTCCATTGAGTTGAATGCATTACTTTCTATTCAATGCATTCTGTGGTAAGGTTGTGTAAATAACTACTCTGGGTGATTTGGAACTGTTTAGATATTGCATGTAGAATGCTCAGGGTCATGGAATACACCAATGCAAGCTGAATTTAGTAACCTACCTGGTACCATTTACAGTGGAACAGCCATTCACTTGGTTTACGTCTGCAAAGGTTAAAGTTCCACTGTGTAGAGAACATAATGTTACAGAAAGTAACTTCTGGATCATAGGTAGCACACTCATAAAATTGGTTGCAGACAACTCGAAATCATATGGTTAGTGTGCTAACAATGTTTACATCATGTCAACACATAGTAGTTATCAGCAAAATTGAAATGTACACTCTTTTGAGTTGAATGCATTACTTTCTATTCAATGCATTCTGTGGTAAGGTTGTGTACATAACTACTCTGGGTGGTTTGGAAGTGTATAGATTTTGCATGTAGAGTGCTCATTGCCATGGAATACTCCAATGCAAGCTGAATTCAGTAACCTACCTGGTACCATTTACAGTGGAACAGCCTTTGACTTGGTTTACTTCAGCAAAGTCTAATGTTCCATGTAGAGAAGGTAATGTTACTGAAAGTAACTTCTGGAGAATAGGTAGCACACTCATAAAATTGGTTGCAGACAACTCTAAATCATACGGTTAGTGTGCTAACAATGTTTACCTCATGTTTGCACATAGAAGTTATCAGCAAAATTGAACTGTACACTCCATTGAGTTGAATGCATTACTTTCTATTCAATGCATTCTGTGGTAAGGTTGTGTACATAACTACTCTGGGTGATTTGGAACTGTTTAGATATTGCATGTAGAATGCTCAGGGTCATGGAATACTCCAAAGCAAGCTGAATTCAGTAACCTAACTGGTACCATTTACAGTGGAACAGCCATTGACTTGTTCAATTCTGCAAAGGCTAAAGTTCCACTGTGTAGAAAAGGTAATGTTACTGAAAGTAACTTCTGGAGCATAGGTAGCACACTCATAAAATTGGTTGCAGAGAACTCTAAGTCATATGGTTAGTGTGCTAACAATGTTTAGATCATGTTAGCACATAGTGTTTATCAGCAAAATTGAACTGTACACTCCATTGAGTTGAATGCATTACTTTCTATTCAATGCATTCTGTGGTAAGGTCGTGTAGATAACTACTCTGGGGGGTTTGGAACTTTATAGATTTTGCATGTAGAGTGCTCAGTGCCATGGAATACTCCAATGCAAGCTGAATGCAGTAACCTACCTGGTACCATTTACAGTGGAACAGCCATTAACTTGGTTTACGTCTGCAAAGGCTAAAGTTCCACTGTGTAGAGAACATAATGTTACAGAACGTAACTTCTGGAGCATAGGTAGCACACTCATAAAATTGGTTGCAGACAACTCGAAATCATATGGTTAGTGTGCTAACAATGTTTACATCATGTCAACACATAGTAGTTATCAGCAAAATTGAACTGTGCACTCTTTTGAGTTGAATGCATTACTTTCTATTCAATGTATTCTGTGGTAAGGTTGTGTACATAACTACTCTTGGGGGTTTGGAACTTTATAGATTTTGCATGTAGAGTGCTCATTGCCATGGAATACTCCAATGCAAGCTGAATTCAGTAACCTACCTGGTACCATTTACAGTGGAACAGCCTTTGACTTGGTTTACTTCTGCAAAGGCTAATGTTCCATGTAGAGAAGGTAATGTTACTGAAAGTAACTTCTGGAGAATAGGTAGCACACTCATAAAATTGGTTGCAGACAACTCTAAATCATGCGGTTAGTGTGCTAACAATGTTTACCTCATGTTAGCACATAGAAGTTATCCGCAAAATTGAACTGTACACTCCATTGAGTTGAAAGCATTACCTTCTATTCAAGGCATTCTGTGGTAAGGTTGTGTACATAACTACACTGGGTGATTTGGAACTGTATAGATATTGCATGTAGAGTGCTCAGTGCCATGGAATACTCCAATGCAAGCTGAATTCAGTAACCTACCTGGTACCATTTACAGTGGAACAGCCATTAACTTGGTTTACTTCTGCAAAGGCTAAAGTTCCACTGTCTAGAGAAGGTAATGTTACAGAAAGTTACTTCTGGAGTATAGGTAGCACTCTCATAAAATTGGTTGCAGACAACTCTAAATCATATGGTTAGTGTGCTAACAATGTTTACATCATGTCATCACTTAGTAGTTATCAGCAAAATTGAACTGTACACTCCATTGAGTTGAATGCATTACTTTCTATTCAATGCATTCTGTGGTAAGGTCGTGTAGATAACTACTCTGGGGGGTTTGGAACTTTATAGATTTTGCATGTAGAATGCTCAGGGTCATGGAATACTCCAAAGCAAGCTGAATTCAGTAACCTAACTGGTACCATTTACAGTGGAACAGCCATTGACTTGTTCAATTCTGCAAAGGCTAAAGTTCCACTGTGTAGAAAAGGTAATGTTACTGAAAGTAACTTCTGTAGAATAGGTAGCATACTCATGAAATTGGTTGCAGACAACTCTTAATCATATGGTTAGTGTGCTAACAATGTTTAGATCATGTTAGCGCATAGTAGTTATCAGTAAAATTGAACGGTAAACTCCATTGAGTTGAATGCATCACTTCCTAATCAATGCATTCTGTGGTAAGGTTGTGTACATAACTACTCTGGGTGGTTTGGAACTGTATAGATATTGCATGTAGTGTGCTCAGTGCCATGGAATACTCCAATGCAAGCTGAATTCAGTAACCTACCTGGTACCATTTACAGTGGAACAGGCTTTGACTTGGTTTACTTCTGCAAAGGCTAATGTTCCATGTAGAGAAGGTAATGTTACTGAAAGTAACTTCTGGAGAATAGGTAGCACACTCATAAAATTGGTTGCAGACAACTCTAAATCATACGGTTAGTGTGCTAACAATGTTTCCATCATGTTAGCACATAGAAGTTATCCGCAAAATTGAACTGTACACTCCATTGAGTTGAATGCATTACTTTCTATTCAATGCATTCTGTGGTAAGGTTGTGTACATAACTACTCTGGGTGATTTGGAACTGTTTAGTTATTGCATGTAGAATGCTCAGGGTCATGGAATACTCCAAAGCAAGCTGAATTCAGTAACCTAACTGGTACCATTTACAGTGGAACAGCCATTGACTTGTTCAATTCTGCAAAGGCTAAAGTTCCACTGTGTAGAAAAGGTAATGTTACCGAAAGTAACTTCTGTAGAATAGGTAGCACTCTCATGAAATTGGTTGCAGACAACTCTAAATCATATGGTTAGTCTGCTAACAATGTTTACATCAAGTCATCACATAGTAGTTATCAGCAAAATTGAACTGTACACTCCATTGAGTTGAATGCATTACTTTCTATTCAATGCATTCTGTGGTAAGGTTGTGTACATAACTACTCTGGGTGATTTGGAACTGTTTAGATATTGCATGTAGAATGCTCACGGTCATGGAATACTCCAAAGCAAGATGAATTCAATAACCTAACTGGTACCATTTACAGTGGAACAGCCATTGACTTGTTCAATTCTGCAAAGGCTAAAGTTCCACTGTGTAGAAAAGGTAATGTTACTGAAAGTAACTTCTGTAGAATAGGTAGCATGCTCATAAAATTAGTTGCAGACAACTCTAAATCATATGGTTATTGTGCTAACAATCTTTACATCATGTTAGCACATAGTAGGTATCAGCAAAATTGAACTGTACACTCCCTTGAGTTGAATGCATTACTTTCTATTCAATGCATTCTGTGGTAAGGATGTGTACATAACTACACTGGGTGGTTTGGAGCTGTATAAATATTGCATGTAGAGTGCTCAGTGCCATGGAATACTACAATGCAAGGTGTATTCAGGAACCTACCTGGTACCATTTACTTTGGATCAGCCATTGACTTGGCTTACTTCTGCAAAGGCTAAAGTTCCACTGTGTAGAGAAGGTAAAGTTACTAAAAGTAACTTCTGGAGCATAGGTAGCACACTCATAAAATTGGTTGCACACAACTCTAAGTCATATGGTTAGTGTGCTAACAATGTTTAGATCATGTTAGCACATAGTGTTTATTAGCAAAATTGAACTGTACACTCCATTGAGTTGAATGCATTACTTTCTATTCAATGCATTCTGTGGTAAGGTTGTGTACATAACGACTCTGGGTGGTTTGGAACAGTATAGATATTGCATGTAGAGTGCTCAGTGCCATGGAATACTCCAATGCAAGGAGAATTCAGGAACCTATCTGGTAGCATTTACTTTGGATCAGCCATTGACTTGGCTTACTTCTGCAAAGGCTAAAGTTCCACTGTGTAGAGAAGGTAATGTTACTGAAAGTAACTTCTGGAGAATAGGTAGCACACTCATAAAATTGGTTGCAGACAACTCTAAATCATATGGTTATTGTGCTAACAATGTTTACACTATGTTAGCACATAGTAGTTATCAGCAAAATTGAACTGTACCCTCCATTGAGTTGAATGCATTACTTTCTATTCAATGCAGTCTGTGGTAAGGTTGTGTACATAACTACTCTGGGTGGTTTTGAACTGTATAGATATTGCATGTAGAGTGCTCAGTGCCATGGAATATTCCAATGCAAGCTGAATGCAATAACCTACCTGTTACTATTTAGAGTGGAACAGCCATTGACTTGGTGTACTTCTGCACAGGCTAAAGTTTCACTGTGTAGACAAGGTAGTGTTACTGAAAGTAACTTCTGGAGCATAGGTTGCACACTCATAAAATTGGTTGCAGACAACTCTAAATCATATGGTTAGTGTGCTAACAATGTTTAGATCATGTTAGCGCACAGTAGTTATCAGTAAAATTGAACGGTAAACTCCATTGAGTTGAATGCATCACTTCCTAATCAATGCATTCTGTGGTAAGGTGGTGTACATAACTAGTCTGGGTGATGTGGAACTGCATAGATATTGCATGTAGAGTGCTCAGGGCCATGGAACACTCCAATGCAAGCAGAATTCTGTAACCTACCTGGTACCATTTACACTGTGACAGCCATTGACTTGGTTTACTTCTGCAAAGGCTAATGTTCCGTGTAGAGAAGGTAATGTTACTGAAAGTAACTTCTGGAGAATAGGTAGCACACTCATAAAATTGGTTGCAGACAACTCTAAATCATATGGTTAGTGTGCTAACAATGTTTACACCATGTTAGCACATAGTAATTATCAGCAAAATTGAACTGTACACTCCATTGAGTTGAATGCATTACTTTCTATTCAATGCATTCTGTGGTAAGGTTGTGTACATAACTACTCTGGGTGATTTGGAACTGTTTAGTTATTGCATGTAGAATGCTCAGGGTCATGGAATACTCCAAAGCAAGCTGAATTCAGTAACCTATCTGGTACCATTTACAGTGGAACAGCCATTGACTTGTTCAATTCTGCAAAGGCTAAAGTTCCACTGTGTAGAAAAGGTAATGTTACCGAAAGTAACTTCTGTAGAATAGGTAGCACTCTCATGAAATTGGTGGCAGACAACTCTAAATCATATGGTTAGTCTGCTAACAATGTTTACATCAAGTCATCACATAGTAGTTATCAGTAAAATTGAACTGTACACTCCATTGAGTTGAATGCATTACTTTCTATTCAATGCATTCTGTGGTAAGGTTGTGTACATAACTACTCTGGGTGATTTGGAACTGTTTAGATATTGCATGTAGAATGCTCACGGTCATGGAATACTCCAAAGCAAGCTGAATTCAATAACCTAACTGGTACCATTTACAGTGGAACAGCCATTAACTTGGTTTACTTCTGCAAAGGCTAATGTTCCACTGTCTAGAGAAGGTAATGTTACAGAAAGTTACTTCTGGAGTATAGGTAGCACTCTCATAAAATTGGTTGCAGGCAACTCTAAATCATACGGTTAGTGTGCTAACAATGTTTACATCATGTTAGCACATAGAAGTTATCAGCAAAATTGAACTGTACACTCCATTGAGTTGAATGCATTACTTTCTATTCAATGCATTCTGTGGTGAGGTTGTGTACATAACTACTCTGGGTGGTTTGGAACTGTATAGATATTGCATGTAGAGTGCTCAGTGCCATGGAATACTCCAATGCAAAGCTGAAATCAGTAACCTACCTGGTACCATTTACAGTGTGACAGCCAATGACTTGGTTCAATTCTGCAAAGGCTAAAGTTCCACTGAGCAGAGAACGTAAAGTTACTGAAAGTAACTTCTGGAGCATAGGTAGCACACTCATAAAATTGGTTGCAGACAACTCTAAATCATATGGTTAGTGTGCTAACAATGTTTACATCATGTTAGCACATAGTAGTTATCAGCAAAATTGAACTGTACATTGTGTTGAATGCATTACTTTCTATTCAATGCATTCTGTGGTAAGGTTGTGTACATAACTAGTCTGGGTGATGTGGAACTGCATAGATATTGCATGTAGAGTGCTCAGGGCCATGGAATACTCCAATGCAAGCAGAATTCTGTAACCTACCTGGTACCATTTACACTGTGACAGCCATTGACTTGGTTTACTTCTGCAAAGGCTAATGTTCCGTGTAGAGAAGGTAATGTTACTGAAAGTAACTTCTGGAGAATAGGTAGCACACTCATAAAATTGGTTGCAGACAACTCTAAATCATATGGTTAGTGTGCTAACAATGTTTACACCATGTTAGCACATAGTAATTATCAGCAAAATTGAACTGTACACTCCATTGAGTTGAATGCATTACTTTCTATTCAATGCATTCTGTGGTAAGGTTGTGTACATAACTACTCTGGGTGATTTGGAACTGTTTAGATATTGCATGTAGAATGCTCAGGGTCATGGAATACTCCAAAGCAAGCTGAATTCAGTAACCTGACTGGTACCATTGACAGTGGAACAGCCATTGACTTGTTCAATTCTGCAAAGGCTAAAGTTCCACTGTGTAGAAAAGGTAATCTTACTGAAAGTAACTTCTGTAGAATAGGTAGCACTCTCATGAAATTGGTTGCAGACAACTCTAAATCATATGGTTAGTGTGCTAACAATGTTTACATCATGTTAGCACATAGAAGTTATCAGCAAAATTGAACTGTACACTCCATTGAGTTGAATGCATTACTTTCTATTCAATGCATTCTGTGGTAAGGTTGTGTAAATAGCTACTCTGGGTGATTTTGAACTGTTTAGATATTGCATGTAGAATGCTCAGGGTCATGGAATACACCAATGCAAGCTGAATTTAGTAACCTACCTGGTACCATTTACAGTGGAACAGCCATTCACTTGGTTTACGTGTGCAAAGGCTAAAGTTCCACTGTGTAGAGAACATAATGTTACAGAAAGTAACTTCTGGAGCATAGGTAGCACACTCATAAAATTGGTTGCAGACAACTCGAAATCATATGGTTAGTGTGCTAACAATGTTTACATCATGTCAACAGATAGTAGTTATCAGCAAAATTGAACTGTACACTCTTTTGAGTTGAATGCATTACTTTCTATTCAATGCATTCTGTGGTAAGGTTGTGTACATAACTACACTTGGGGGTTTGGAACTTTATAGATTTTACATGTAGAGTGCTCATTGCCATGGAATACTCCAATGCAAGCTGAATTCAGTAACCTACCTGGTACCATTTACAGTGGAACAGCCTTTGACTTGGTTTACTTCTGCAAAGGCTAATGTTCCATGTAGAGAAGGTAATGTTACTGAAAGTAACTTCTGGAGAATAGGTAGCACACTCATAAAATTGGTTGCAGACAACTCTAAATCATTCGGTTAGTGTGCTAACAATGTTTACCTCATGTTAGCACATAGAACTTATCAGCAAAATTGAACTGTACACTCCATTGAGTTGAATGCATTACTCTCTATTCAATGCATTCTGTGGTAAGGTTGTGTACATAACTACTCTGGGTGATTTGGAACTGTTTAGATATTGCATGTAGAATGCTCAGGGTCATGGAATTCTCCAAAGCAAGCTGAATTCAGTAACCTAACTGGTACCATTTACAGTGGAACAGCCATTGACTTGTTCAATTCTGCAAAGGCTAAAGTTCCACTGTGTAGAGAAGGTAATGTTACTGAAAGTAACTTCTGGAGAATAGGTAGCACACTCATAAAATTGGTTGCAGGCAACTCTAAATCATACGGTTAGTGAGCTAACAATGTTTACATCATGTTAGCACATAGAAGTTAACAGCAAAATTGAACTGTACACTCCATTGAGTTGAATGCATTACGTTCTATTCAATGCATTCTGTGGTAAGGTTGTGTAAATAACTACTCTGGGTGATTTGGAACTGTTTACATATTGCATGTAGAATGCTCAGTGTCATGGAATACTCCAAAGCAAGCTGAATTCAGTAACCTAACTGGTACCATTTACAGTGGAACAGCCATTGACTTGTTCAATTCTGCAAAGGCTAAATTTCCACTGTGTAGAAAAGGTAATGTTACTGAAAGTAACTTCTGTAGAATAGGTAGCATACTCATGAAATTGGTTGCAGACAACTCTAAATCATATGGTTAGTGTGCTAACAATCTTTACATCATGTTAGCACATAGCAGTTCTCAGCAAAATTGAACTGTACACTCCATTGAGTTGAAAGCATTACCTTCTATTCAAGGCATTCTGTGGTAAGGTTGTGTACATAACTACACTGGGTGATTTGGAACTGTATAGATATTGCATGTAGAGTGCTCAGTGCCATGGAATACCCCAATGCAAGCTGAATTCAGTAACCTACCTGGTACCATTTACAGTGGAACAGCCATTAACTTGGTTTACTTCTGCAAAGGCTAAAGTTCCACTGTCTAGAGAAGGTAATGTTACAGAAAGTTACTTCTGGAGTATAGGTAGCACTCTCATAAAATTGGTTGCAGACAACTCTAAATCATATGGTTAGTGTGCTAAGAATGTTTACATCATGTCATCACTTAGTAGATATCAGCAAAATTGAACTGTACACTCCATTGAGTTGAATGCATCACTTCCTAATCAATGCATTCTGTGGTAAGGTTGTGTACATAACTACTCTGGGTGGTTTGGAACTGTATAGATATTGCATGTAGTGTGCTCAGTGACATGGAATACTCCAATGCAAGCTGAATTCAGTAACCTACCTGGTACCATTTACAGTGGAACAGCCTTTGACTTGGTTTACTTCTGCAAAGGCTAATGTTCCATGTAGAGAAGGTAATGTTACTGAAAGAAACTTCTGGAGAATAGGTAGCACACTCATAAAATTGGTTGCAGACAACTCTAAATCATATGGTTAGTGTGCTAACAATGTTTCCATCATGTTAGCACATAGAAGTTATCCGCAAAATTAAACTGTACACTCCATTGAGTTGAATGCTTTACTTTCTATTCAATGCATTCTGTGGTAAGGTTGTGTACATAACTACTCTGGGTGATTTGGAACTGTTTAGTTATTGCATGTAGAATGCTCAGGGTCATGGAATACTCCAAAGCAAGCTGAATTCAGTAACCTAACTGGTACCATTTACAGTGGAACAGCCATTGACTTGTTCAATTCTGCAAAGGCTAAAGTTCCACTGTGTAGAAAAGGTAATGTTACTGAAAGTAACTTCTGTAGAATAGGTAGCACTCTCATGAAATTGGTTGCAGACAACTCTAAATCATATGGTTAGTCTGCTAACAATGTTTACATCATGTCATCACATAGTAGTTATCAGCAAAATTGAACTGTACACTCCATTGAGTTGAATGCATTACTTTCTATTTAATGCATTCTGTGGTAAGGTCGTGTAGATAACTACTCTGGGGGGTTTGGAACTTTATAGATTTTGCATATAGAGTGCTCAGTGCCATGGAATACTCCAATGCAAGCTGAATTCAGTAACCTACCTGGTACCATTTACAGTGGAACAGCCATTGACTTGGTTTACTTCTGCAAAGGCAAAAGTTCCACTGTGTAGAGAAGGTAATGTTACAGAAAGTAACTTCTGGAGAATAGGTAGCACACTCACAAAATTGGTTGCAGACAACTCTAAATCATACGGTTAGTGTGCTAACAATGTTTAGATCATGTTAGCGCATAGTAGTTATCAGTAAAATTGAACGGTAAACTGCATTGAGTTGAATGCATCACTTTCTAATCAATGCATTCTGTGGTAAGGTTGTGTACATAACTACTCTGGGTGGTTTGGAAGTGTATAGATATTGCATGTAGAGTGCTCAGTGCCATGGAATACTCCAATGCGAAGCTGAAATCAGTAACCTACCTGTTACCATTTACAGTGGAATAGCCATTGACTTGGTTTACTTCTGCAAAGGCTAAAGTTCCACTGTGCAGAGAAGGTAATGTTACTGAAATTAACTTCTGGAGAATAGGTAGCACACTCATAAAATTGGTTGCAGACAACTCGAAATCATATGGTTAGTGTGCTAACAATGTTTACATCATGTCAACACATAGTAGTTATCAGCAAAATTGAACTGTACACTCTTTTGAGTTGAATGCATTACTTTCTATTCAATGCATTCTGTGGTAAGGTTGTGTACATAACTACTCTGGGTGATTTGGAACTGTTTAGATATTGCATGTAGAATGCTCAGGGTCATGGAATACTCCAAAGCAAGCTGAATTCAGTAACCTAACTGGTAACATTTACAGTGGAACAGCCATTGACTTGTTCAATTCTGCAAAGGCTAAGTTCCACTGTGTAGAAAAGGTAATGTTACTGAAAGTAGCTTCTGTAGAATAGGTAGCATACTCATGAAATTGGTTGCAGACAACTCTAAATCATATCGTTAGTGTGCTAACAATCTTTACATCATGTTAGCACATAGCAGTTATCAGCAAAATTGAACTGTACACTCCATTGAGTTGAAAGCATTACCTTCTATTCAAGGCATTCTGTGGTAAGGTTGTGTACATAACTACACTGGGTGATTTGGAACTGTATAGATATTGCATGTAGAGTGCTCAGTGCCATGGAATACTCCAATGCAAGCTGAATTCAGTAACCTACCTGGTACCATTTACAGTGGAACAGCCATTAACTTGGTTTACTTCTGCAAAGGCTAAAGTTCCACTGTCTAGAGAAGGTAATGTTACAGAAAGTAACTTCTGGAGAATAGGTAGCACACTCATAAAATTGGTTGCAGACAACTCTAAATCATACGGTTAGTGTGCTAACAATGTTTAGATCATGTTAGCGCATAGTAGTTATCAGTAAAATTGAACGGTAAACTCCATTGAGTTGAATGCATCACTTCCTAATCAATGCATTCTGTGGTAAGGTTGTGTACATAACTACTCTGGGTGGATGGAACTGTATTGATATTGCATGTACTGTGCTCAGTGCCATGGAATACTCCAATGCAAGCTGAATTCAGTAACCTACCTGGTACCATTTACAGTGGAACAGCCTTTGACTTGGTTTACTTCTGCAAAGGCTAATGTTCCATGTAGAGAAGGTAATGTTACTGAAAGTAACTTCTGGAGAATAGGTAGCACACTCATAAAATTGGTTGCAGACAACTCTAAATCATACGGTTTGTGTGCTAACAATGTTTCCATCATGTTAGCACATAGAAGTTATCCGCAAAATTGAACTGTACACTCCATTGAGTTGAATGCATTACTTTCTATTCAATTCATTCTGTGGTAAGGTTGTGTACATAACTACTCTGGGTGATTTGGAACTGTTTAGTTATTGCATGTAGAATGATCAGGGTCATGGAATACTCCAAAGCAAGCTGAATTCAGTAACCTAACTGGTACCATTTACAGGGGAACAGCCATTGACTTGTTCAATTCTGCAAAGGCTAAAGTTCCACTGTGTAGGAAAGGTAATGTTACTGAAAGTAACTTCTGTAGAATAGGTAGCACTCTCATGAAATTGGTTGCAGACAACTCTAAATCATATGGTTAGTCTGCTAACAATGTTTACATCAAGTCATCACATAGTAGTTATCAGCAAAATTGAACTGTACACTCCATTGAGTTGAATGCATTACTTTCTTTTCAATGCATTCTGTGGTAAGGTTGTGTACATAACTACTCTGGGTGATTTGGAACTGTTTAGATATTGCATGTAGAATGCTCACGGTCATGGAATACTCCAAAGCAAGATGAATTCAATAACCTAACTGGTACCATTTACAGTGGAACAGCCATTGACTTGTTCAATTCTGCAAAGGCTAAAGTTCCACTGTGTAGAAAAGGTAATGTTACTGAAAGTAACTTCTGTAGAATAGGTAGCATGCTCATAAAATTAGTTGCAGACAACTCTAAATCATATGGTTATTGTGCTAACAATCTTTACATCATGTTAGCACATAGCATTTATCAGCAAAATTGAACTGTACACTCCATTGTGTTGAATGCATTACTTTCTATTCAATGCATTCTGTGGTAAGGTTGTGTACATAACTACTCTGGGTGATTTGGAACTGTTTAGATATTGCATGTAGAATGCTCAGGGTCATGGAATACTCCAAAGCAAGCTGAATTTCAGTAACCTAACTGGTACCATTTACAGTGGAACAGCCATTGACTTGTTCAATTCTGCAAAGGCTAAAGTTCCACTGTGTAGAAAAGGTAATGTTACTGAAAGTAACTTCTGTAGAATAGGTAGCACTCTCATGAAATTGGTTGCAGACAACTCTAAATCATATGGTTAGTGTGCTAACAATCTTTACATCATGTTAGCACATAGCAGTTATCAGCAAAATTGAGCTGTACACTCCATTGAGTTGAAAGCATTACCTTCTATTCAAGGCATTCTGTGGTAAGGTTGTGTACATAACTACACTGGGTGATTTGGAACTGTATAGATATTGCATGTAGAGTGCTCAGTGCCATGGAATACTCCAATGCAAGCTGAATTCAGTAACCTACCTGGTACCATTTACAGTGGAACAGCCATTAACTTGGTTTACTTCTGCAAAGGCTAAAGTTCCACTGTCTAGAGAAGGTAATGTTACAGAAAGTTACTTCTGGAGTATAGGTAGCACTCTCATAAAATTGGTTGCAGACAACTCTAAATCATATGGTTAGTGTGCTAACAATGTTTACATCATGTCATCACTTAGTAGTTATCAGCAAAATTGAACTGTACACTCCATTGAGTTGAATGCATTACTTTCTATTCAATGCATTCTGTGGTAAGGTCGTGTAGATAACTACTCTGGGGGGTTTGGAACTTTATAGATTTTGCATGTAGAGTGCTCAGTGCCATGGAATGCTCCAATGCAAGCTGAATTCAGTAACCTACGTGGTACCATTTACAGTGGAACAGCCATTGACTTGGTTTACTTCTGCAAAGGCTAAAGTTCCACTGTGTAGAGAAGGTAATGTTACAGAAAGTAACTTCTGGAGAATAGGTAGCACACTCATAAAATTGGTTGCAGACAACTCTAAATCATACGGTTAGTGTGCTAACAATGTTTAGATCATGTTAGCGCATAGTAGTTATCAGTAAAATTGAACGGTAAACTCCATTGAGTTGAATGCATCACTTCCTAATCAATGCATTCTGTGGTAAGGTTGTGTACATAACTACTCTGGGTGGTTTGGAACTGTATAGATATTGCATGTACTGTGCTCAGTGCCATGGAATACTCCAATGCAAGCTGAATTCAGTAACCTACCTGGAACCATTTACAGTGGAACAGCCTTTGACTTGGTTTACTTCTGCAAAGGCTAATGTTCCATGTAGAGAAGGTAATGTTACTGAAAGTAACTTCTGGAGAATAGGTAGCACACTCATAAAATTGGTTGCAGACAACTCTAAATCATACGGTTAGTGTGCTAACAATGTTTCCATCATGTTAGCACATAGAAGTTATCCGCAAAATTGAACTGTACACTCCATTGAGTTGAATGCATTACTTTCTATTCAATTCATTCTGTGGTAAGGTTGTGTACATAACTACTCTGGGTGATTTGGAACTGTTTAGATATTGCATGTAGAATGCTCACGGTCATGGAATACTGCAAAGCAAGATGAATTCAATAACCTAACTGGTACCATTTACAGTGGAACAGCCATTGACTTGTTCAATTCTGCAAAGGCTAAAGTTCCACTGTGTAGAAAAGGTAATGTTACTGAAAGTAACTTCTGTAGAATAGGTAGCATGCTCATAAAATTAGTTGCAGACAACTCTAAATCATATGGTTATTGTGCTAACAATCTTTACATCATGTTAGCACATAGCAGTTATCAGCAAAATTGAACTGTACACTCCATTGTGTTGAATGCATTACTTTCTATTCAATGCATTCTGTGGTAAGGTTGTGTACATAACTACTCTGGGTGATTTGGAACTGTTTAGATATTGCATGTAGAATGCTCAGGGTCATGGAATACTCCAAAGCAAGCTGAATTCAGTAACCTAACTGGTACCATTTACAGTGGAACAGCCATTGACTTGTTCAATTCTGCAAAGGCTAAAGTTCCACTGTGTAGAAAAGGTAATGTTACTGAAAGTAACTTCTGTAGAATAGGTAGCATACTCATGAAATTGGTTGCAGACAACTCTAAATCATATGGTTAGTGTGCTAACAATCTTTACATCATGTTAGCACATAGCAGTTATCAGCAAAATTGAACTGTACACTCCATTGAGTTGAAAGCATTACCTTCTATTCAAGGCATTCTGTGGTAAGGTTGTGTACATAACTACACTGGGTGATTTGGAACTGTATAGATATTGCATGTAGAGTGCTCAGTGCCATGGAATACTCCAATGCAAGCTGAATTCAGTAACCTACCTGGTACCATTTACAGTGGAACAGCCATTAACTTGGTTTACTTCTGCAAAGGCTAAAGTTCCACTGTCTAGAGAAGGTAATGTTACAGAAAGTTACTTCTGGAGTATAGGTAGCACTCTCATAAAATTGGTTGCAGACAACTCTAAATCATATGGTTAGTGTGCTAACAATGTTTACATCATGTCATCACATAGTAGTTATCAGCAAAATTGAACTGTACACTCCATTGAGTTGAATGCATTACTTTCTATTCAATGCATTCTGTGGTAAGGTTGTGTACATAACTACTCTGGGTGGTTTGGAACTGTTTAGATATTGCATGTAGAATGCTCAGGGTCATGGAATACTCCAATGCAAGCAGAATTCAGTAACCTACCTGGTACCATTTACAGTGTGACATCCAATGACTTGGTTCAATTCTGCAAAGGCTAAAGTTCCACTGAGCAGAGAACGTAAAGTTACTGAAAGTAATTTCTGGAGCATAGGTAGCACACTCATGAAATTGGTTGCAGACAACTCTAAATCATATGGTTAGTGTGCTAACAATCTTTACATCATGTTAGCACATAGCAGTTATCAGCAAAATTGAACTGTACACTCCATTGAGTTGAAAGCATTACCTTCTATTCAAGGCATTCTGTGGTAAGGTTGTGTACATAACTACACTGGGTGATTTGGAACTGTATAGATATTGCATGTAGAGTGCTCAGTGCCATGGAATACTCCAATGCAAGCTGAATTCAGTAACCTACCTGGTACCATATACAGTGGAACAGCCATTAACTTGGTTTACTTCTGCAAAGGCTAAAGTTCCACTGTCTGGAGAAGGTAATGTTACAGAAAGTTACTTCTGGAGTATAGGTAGCACTCTCATAAAATTGGTTGCAGACAACTCTAAATCATATGGTTAGTGTGCTAACAATGTTTACATCATGTCATCACTTAGTAGTTATCAGCAAAATTGAACTGTATACTCCATTGAGTTGAATGCATTACTTTCTATTCAATGCATTCTGTGGTAAGGTCGTGTAGATAACTACTCTGGGGGGTTTGGAACTTTATAGATTTTGCATGTAGAGTGCTCAGTGCCATGGAATACTCCAATGCAAGCTGAATTCAGTAACCTACCTGGTACCATTTACAGTGGAACAGCCATTGACTTGGTTGACTTCTGCAAAGGCTAAAGTTCCACTGTGTAGAGATGGTAATGTTACAGAAAGTAACTTCTGGAGAATAGGTAGCACACTCATAAAATTGGTTGCAGACAACTCTAAATCATACGGTTAGTGTGCTAACAATGTTTCCATCATGTTAGCACATAGAAGTTATCCGCAAAATTGAACTGTACACTCCATTGAGTTGAATGCATTACTTTCTATTCAATGCATTCTGTGGTAAGGTTGTGTACATAACTACTCTGGGTGATTTGGAACTGTTTAGTTATTGCATGTAGAATGCTCAGGGTCATGGAATACTCCAAAGCAAGCTGAATTCAGTAACCTAACTGGTACCATTTACAGTGGAACAGCCATTGACTTGTTCAATTCTGCAAAGGCTAAAGTTCCACTGTGTAGAAAAGGTAATGTTACCGAAAGTAACTTCTGTAGAATAGGTAGCACTCTCATGAAATTGGTTGCAGACAACTCTAAATGATATGGTTAGTCTGCTAACAATGTTTACATCAAGTCATCACATAGTAGTTATCAGCAAAATTGAACTGTACACTCCATTGAGTTGAATGCATTACTTTCTATTCAATGCATTCTGTGGTAAGGTTGTGTACATAACTACTCTGGGTGATTTGGAACTGTTTAGATATTGCATGTAGAATGCTCACGGTCATGGAATACTCCAAAGCAAGATGAATTCAATAACCTAACTGGTACCATTTACAGTGGAACAGCCATTGACTTGTTCAATTCTGCAAAGGCTAAAGTTCCACTGTGTAGAAAAGGTAATGTTACTGAAAGTAACTTCTGTAGAATAGGTAGCATGCTCATAAAATTAGTTGCAGACAACTCTAAATCATATGGTTATTGTGCTAACAATCTTTACATCATGTTAGCACATAGCAGTTATCAGCAAAATTGAACTGTACACTCCATTGTGTTGAATGCATTACTTTCTATTCAATGCATTCTGTGGTAAGGTTGTGTACATAACTACTCTGGGTGATTTGGAACTGTTTAGATATTGCATGTAGAATGCTCAGTGTCATGGAATACTCCAAAGCAAGCTGAATTCAGTAACCTAACTGGTACCATTTACAGTGGAACAGCCATTGACTTGTTCAATTCTGCAAAGGCTAAAGTTCCACTGTGTAGAAAAGGTAATGTTACTGAAAGTAACTTCTGTAGAATAGGTAGCATACTCATGAAATTGGTTGCAGACAACTCTAAATCATATGGTTAGTGTGCTAACAATGTTTAGATCATGTTAGCGCATAGTAGTTATCAGTAAAATTGAACGGTAAACTCCATTGAGTTGAATGCATCACTTCCTAATCAATGCATTCTGTGGTAAGGTTGTGTACATAACTACTCTAGGTGGTTTGGAACTGTATAGATATTGCATGTAGTGTGCTCAGTGCCATGGAATACTCCAATGCAAGCTGAATTCAGTAACCTAACTGGTACCATTTACAGTGGAACAGCCATTGACTTGTTCAATTCTGCAAAGGCTAAAGTTCCACTGTGTAGAAAAGGTAATGTTACTGAAAGTAACTTCTGTAGAATAGGTAGCATGCTCATAAAATTGGTTGCAGACAACTCTAAATCATATGGTTAGTGTGCTAACAATCTTTACATCATGTTAGCACATAGCAGTTATCAGCAAAATTGAACTGTACACTCCATTGAGTTGAAAGCATTACTTTCTATTCAAGGCATTCTGTGGTAAGGTTGTGTACATAACTACACTGGGTGATTTGGAACTGTATAGATATTGCATGTAGAGTGCTCAGTGCCATGGAATACACCAATGCAAGCTGAATTCAGAAACCTACCTGGTACCATTTACAGTGGAACAGCCATTAACTTGGTTTACTTCTGCAAAGGCTAAAGTTCCACTGTCTAGAGAAGGTAATGTTACAGAAAGTTACTTCTGGAGTATAGGTAGCACTCTCATAAAATTGGTTGCTGACAACTCTAAATCATATGGTTAGTGTGCTAACAATGTTTACATCATGTCATCACATAGTAGTTATCAGCAAAATTGAACTGTACACTCCATTGAGTTGAATGCATTACTTTCTATTCAAAGCATTCTGTGGTAAGGTCGTGTAGATAAATACTCTGGGGGGTTTGGAGCTTTATAGATTTTGCATGTAGAGTGCTCAGTGCCATGGAATACTCCAATGCAAGCTGAATTCAGTAACCTACCTGGTACCATTTACAGTGGAACAGCCATTGACTTGGTTTACTTCTGCAAAGGCTAAAGTTCCACTGTGTAGAGAAGGTAATGTTACAGAAAGTAACTTCTGGAGAATAGGTAGCACACTCATAAAATTGGTTGCAGACAACTCTAAATCATACGGTTAGTGTGCTAACAATGTTTACATCATGTTAGCACATAGAAGTTATCAGCAAAATTGAACTGTACACTCCATTGTGTTGAATGCATTACTTTCTATTCAATGCATTCTGTGGTAAGGTTGTGTACATAACTACTCTGGGTGATTTGGAACTGTTTAGTTATTGCATGTAGAATGCTCAGGGTCATGGAATACTCCAAAGCAAGCTGAATTCAGTAACCTAACTGGTACCATTTACAGTGGAACAGACATTGACTTGTTCAATTCTGCAAAGGCTAAAGTTCCACTGTGTAGAAAAGGTAATGTTACTGAAAGTAACTTCTGTAGAATAGGTAGCACTCTCATGAAATTGGTTGCAGACAGCTCTAAATCATATGGTTAGTCTGCTAACAATGTTTACATCAAGTCATCACATAGTAGTTATCAGCAAAATTGAACTGTACACTCCATTGAGTTGAATGCATTACTTTCTATTCAATGCATTCTGTGGTAAGGTTCTGTACATAACTACTCTGGGTGATTTGGAACTGTTTAGATATTGCATGTAGAATGCTCACGGTCATGGAATACTCCAAAGCAAGCTGAATTCAATCACCTAACTGGTACCATTTACAGTGGAACAGCCATTGACTTGTTCAATTCTGCAAAGGCTAAAGTTCCACTGTGTAGAAAAGGTAATGTTACTGAAAGTAACCTGTAGAATAGGTAGCATGCTCATAAAATTGGTTGCAGACAACTCTAAATCATATGGTTAGTGTGCTAACAATCTTTACATCATGTTAGCACATAGCAGTTATCAGCAAAATTGAACTGTACACTCCATTGTGTTGAATGCATTACTTTCTATTCAATGCATTCTGTGGTAAGGTTGTGTACATAACTACTCTGGGTGATTTGGAACTGTTTAGATATTGCATGTAGAATGCTCAGGGTCATGGAATACTCCAAAGCAAGCTGAATTCAGTAACCTAACTGGTACCATTTACAGTGGAACAGCCATTGACTTGTTCAATTCTACAAAGGCTAAAGTTCCACTGTGTAGAAAAGGTAATGTTACTGAAAGTAACTTCTGTAGAATAGGTAGCATACTCATGAAATTGGTTGCAGACAACTCTAAATCATATGGTTAGTGTGCTAACAATCTTTACATCATGTTAGCACATAGCAGTTATCAGCAAAATTGAACTGTATACTCCATTGAGTTGAAAGCATTACCTTCTATTCAAGGCATTCTGTGGTAAGGTTGTGTACATAACTACACTGGGTGATTTGGAACTGTATAGATATTGCATGTAGAGTGCTCAGTGCCATGGAATACTCCAATGCAAGCTGAATTCAGTAACCTACCTGGTACCATTTACAGCGGAACAGCCATTGACTTGGTTTACTTCTGCAAAGGCTAAAGTTCCACTGTCTGGAGAAGGTAATGTTACAGAAAGTTACTTCTGGAGTATAGGTAGCACTCTCATAAAATTGGTTGCAGACAACTCTAAATCATATGGTTAGTGTGCTAACAATGTTTACATCATGTCATCACTTAGTAGTTATCAGCAAAATTGAACTGTATACTCCATTGAGTTGAATGCATTACTTTCCATTCAATGCATTCTGTGGTAAGGTCGCGTAGATAACTACTCTGGGGGGTTTGGAACTTTATAGATTTTGCATGTAGAGTGCTCAGTGCCATGGAATACTCCAATGCAAGCTGAATTCAGTAACCTACCTGGTACCATTTACAGTGGAACAGCCATTGACTTGGTTGACTTCTGCAAAGGCTAAAGTTCCACTGTGTAGAGAAGGTAATGTTACAGAAAGTAACTTCTGGAGAATAGGTAGCACACTCATAAAATTGGTTGCAGACAACTCTAAATCATACGGTTAGTGTGCTAACAATGTTTCCATCATGTTAGCACATAGAAGTTATCCGCAAAATTGAACTGTACACTCCATTGAGTTGAATGCATTACTTTCTATTCAATGCATTCTGTGGTATGGTTGTGTACATAACTACTCTGGGTGATTTGGAACTGTTTAGTTATTGCATGTAGAATGCTCAGGGTCATGGAATACTCCAAAGCAAGCTGAATTCAGTAACCTAACTGGAACCATTTACAGTGGAACAGCCATTGACTTGTTCAATTCTGTAAAGGCTAAAGTTCCACTGTGTAGAAAAGGTAATGTTACAGAAAGTAACTTCCGTAGAATAGGTAGCACTCTCATGAAATTGGTTGCAGACAACTCTAAATCATATGGTTAGTCTGCTAACAATGTTTACATCAAGTCATCACATAGTAGTTATCAGCAAAATTGAACTGTACACTCCATTGAGTTGAATGCATTACTTTCTATTCAATGCATTCTGTGGTAAGGTTGTGTACATAACTACTCTGGGTGATTTGGAACTGTTTAGATATTGCATGTAGAATGCTCACGGTCATGGAATACTCCAAAGCAAGCTGAATTCAGTAACCTAACTGGTACCATTTAGAGTGGAACAGCCATTGACTTGTTCAATTCTCCAAAGGCTAAAGTTCCACTGTGTAGAAAAGGTAATGTTACTGAAAGTAACTTCTGTAGAATAGGTAGCATACTCATGAAATTGGTTGCAGACAACTGTAAATCATATGGTTAGTGTGCTAACAATGTTTAGATCATGTTAGCGCATAGTAGTTATCAGTAAAATTGAACGGTAAACTCCATTGAGTTGAATGCATCACTTCCTAATCAATGCATTCTGTGGTAAGGTTGTGTACATAACTACTCTGGGTGGTTTGGAACTGTATAGATATTGCATGTAGTGTGCTCAGTGCCATGGAATACTCCAATGCAAGCTGAATTCAGTAACCTACCTGGTACCATTTACAGTGGAACAGGCTTTGACTTGGTTTACTTCTGCAAAGGCTAATGTTCCATGTAGAGAAGGTAATGTTACTGAAAGTAACTTCTGGAGAATAGGTAGCACACTCATAAAATTGGTTGCAGACAACTCTAAATCATACGGTTAGTGTGCTAACAATGTTTCCATCATGTTAGCACATAGAAGTTATCCGCAAAATTGAACTGTACACTCCATTGAGTTGAATGCATTACTTTCTATTCAATGCATTCTGTGGTAAGGTTGTGTACATAACTACTCTGGGTGATTTGGAACTGTTTAGTTATTGCATGTAGAATGCTCAGGGTCATGGAATACTCCAAAGCAAGCTGAATTCAGTAACCTAACTGGTACCATTTACAGTGGAACAGCCATTGACTTGTTCAATTCTGCAAAGGCTAAAGTTCCACTGTGTAGAAAAGGTAATGTTACCGAAAGTAACTTCTGTAGAATAGGTAGCACTCTCATGAAATTGGTTGCAGACAACTCTAAATCATATGGTTAGTCTGCTAACAATGTTTACATCAAGTCATCACATAGTAGTTATCAGCAAAATTGAACTGTACACTCCATTGAGTTGAATGCATTACTTTCTATTCAATGCATTCTGTGGTAAGGTTGTGTACATAACTACTCTGGGTGATTTGGAACTGTTTAGATATTGCATGTAGAATGCTCACGGTCATGGAATACTCCAAAGCAAGATGAATTCAATAACCTAACTGGTACCATTTACAGTGGAACAGCCATTGACTTGTTCAATTCTGCAAAGGCTAAAGTTCCACTGTGTAGAAAAGGTAATGTTACTGAAAGTTACTTCTGTAGAATAGGTAGCATGCTCATAAAATTAGTTGCAGACAACTCTAAATCATATGGTTATTGTGCTAACAATCTTTACATCATGTTAGCACATAGCAGTTATCAGCAAAATTGAACTGTACACTCCATTGTGTTGAATGCATTACTTTCTATTCAATGCATTCTGTGGTAAGGTTGTGTACATAACTACTCTGGGTGGTTTGGAACTGTATAGATATTGCATGTAGTGTGCTCAGTGCCATGGAATACTCCAATGCAAGCTGAATTCAGTAACCTACCTGGTACCATTTACAGTGGAACAGGCTTTGACTTGGTTTACTTCTGCAAAGGCTAATGTTCCATGTAGAGAAGGTAATGTTACTGAAAGTAACTTCTGGAGAATAGGTAGCACACTCATAAAATTGGTTGCAGACAACTCTAAATCATACGGTTAGTGTGCTAACAATGTTTCCATCATGTTAGCACATAGAAGTTATCCGCAAAATTGAACTGTACACTCCATTGAGTTGAATGCATTACTTTCTATTCAATGCATTCTGTGGTAAGGTTGTGTACATAACTACTCTGGGTGATTTGGAACTGTTTAGTTATTGCATGTAGAATGCTCAGGGTCATGGAATACTCCAAAGCAAGCTGAATTCAGTAACCTAACTGGTACCATTTACAGTGGAACAGCCATTGACTTGTTCAATTCTGCAAAGGCTAAAGTTCCACTGTGTAGAAAAGGTAATGTTACCGAAAGTAACTTCTGTAGAATAGGTAGCACTCTCATGAAATTGGTTGCAGACAACTCTAAATCATATGGTTAGTCTGCTAACAATGTTTACATCAAGTCATCACATAGTAGTTATCAGCAAAATTGAACTGTACACTCCATTGAGTTGAATGCATTACTTTCTATTCAATGCATTCTGTGGTAAGGTTGTGTACATAACTACTCTGGGTGATTTGGAACTGTTTAGATATTGCATGTAGAATGCTCACGGTCATGGAATACTCCAAAGCATGATGAATTCAATAACCTAACTGGTACCATTTACAGTGGAACAGCCATTGACTTGTTCAATTCTGCAAAGGCTAAAGTTCCACTGTGTAGAAAAGGTAATGTTACTGAAAGTTACTTCTGTAGAATAGGTAGCATGCTCATAAAATTAGTTGCAGACAACTCTAAATCATATGGTTATTGTGCTAACAATCTTTACATCATGTTAGCACATAGCAGTTATCAGCAAAATTGAACTGTACACTCCATTGTGTTGAATGCATTACTTTCTATTCAATGCATTCTGTGGTAAGGTTGTGTACATAACTACTCTGGGTGATTTGGAACTGTTTAGATATTGCATGTAGAATGCTCAGGGTCATGGAATACTCCAAAGCAAGCTGAATTCAGTAACCTAACTGGTACCATTTACAGTGGAACAGCCATTGACGTGTTCAATTCTGCAAAGGCTAAAGTTCCACTGTGTAGAAAAGGTAATGTTACTGAAAGTAACTTCTGTAGAATAGGTAGCATACTCATGAAATTGGTTGCAGACAACTCTAAATCATATGGTTAGTGTGCTAACAATCTTTACATCATGTTAGCACATAGCAGTTATCAGCAAAATTGAACTGTACACTCCATTGAGTTGAAAGCATTACCTTCTATTCAAGGCATTCTGTGGTAAGGTTGTGTACATAACTACACTGGGTGATTTGGAACTGTATAGATATTGCATGTAGAGTGCTCAGTGCCATGGAATACTCCAATGCAAGCTGAATTCAGTAACCTACCTGGTACCATTTACAGTGGAACAGCCATTAACTTGGTTTACTTCTGCAAAGGCTAAAGTTCCACTGTCTAGAGAAGGTAATGTTACAGAGAGTTACTTCTGGAGTATAGGTAGCACTCTCATAAAATTGGTTGCAGACAACTCTAAATCATATGGTTAGTGTGCTAACAATGTTTACATCATGTCATCACTTAGTAGTTATCAGCAAAATTGAACTGTACACTCCATTGAGTTGAATGCATTACTTTCTATTCAATGCATTCTGTGGTAAGGTCGTGTAGATAACTACTCTGGGGGGTTTGGAACTTTATAGATTTTGCATGTAGAGTGCTCAGCGCCATGGAATGCTCCAATGCAAGCTGAATTCAGTAACCTACGTGGTACCATTTACAGTGGAACAGCCATTGACTTGGTTTACTTCTGCAAAGGCTAAAGTTCCACTGTGTAGAGAAGGTAATGTTACAGAAAGTAACTTCTGGAGAATAGGTAGCACACTCATAAAATTGGTTGCAGACAACTCTAAATCATACGGTTAGTGTGCTAACAATCTTTACATCATGTTAGCACATAGCAGTTATCAGCAAAATTGAACTGTACACTCCATTGAGTTGAAAGCATTACTTTCTATTCAAGGCATTCTGTGGTAAGGTTGTGTACATAACTACAGTGGGTGATATGGAACTGTATAGATATTGCATGTAGAGTGCTCAGTGCCATGGAATACTCCAATGCAAGCTGAATTCAGTAACCTACCTGGTACCATTTACAGTGGAACAGGCTTTGACTTGGTTTACTTCTGCAAAGGCTAATGTTCCATGTAGAGAAGGTAATGTTACTGAAAGTAACTTCTGGAGAATAGGTAGCACACTCATAAAATTGGTTGCAGACAACTCTAAATCATACGGTTAGTGTGCTAACAATGTTTCCATCATGTTAGCACATAGAAGTTATCCGCAAAATTGAACTGTACACTCCATTGAGTTGAATGCATTACTTTCTATTCAATGCATTCTGTGGTAAGGTTGTGTACATAACTACTCTGGGTGATTTGGAACTGTTTAGATATTGCATGTAGAATGCTCACGGTCATGGAATACTGCAAAGCAAGCTGAATTCAATAACCTAACTGGTACCATTTACAGTGGAACAGCCATTGACTTGTTCAATTCTGCAAAGGCTAAAGTTCCACTGTGTAGAAAAGGTAATGTTACTGAAAGTAACTTCTGTAGAATAGGTAGCATGCTCATAAAATTAGTTGCAGACAACTCTAAATCATATGGTTATTGTGCTAACAATCTTTACATCATGTTAGCACATAGCAGTTATCAGCAAAATTGAACTGTACACTCCATTGTGTTGAATGCATTACTTTCTATTCAATGCATTCTGTGGTAAGGTTGTGTACATAACTACTCTGGGTGATTTGGAACTGTTTAGATATTGCATGTAGAATGCTCAGGGTCATGGAATACTCCAAAGCAAGCTGAATTCAGTAACCTAACTGGTACCATTTACAGTGGAACAGCCATTGACTTGTTCAATTCTGCAAAGGCTAAAGTTCGACTGTGTAGAAAAGGTAATGTTACTGAAAGTAACTTCTGTAGAATAGGTAGCATACTCATGAAATTGGTTGCAGACAACTCTAAATCATATGGTTAGTGTGCTAACAATCTTTACATCATGTTAGCACATAGCAGTTATCAGCAAAATTGAACTGTACACTCCATTGAGTTGAAAGCATTACCTTCTATTCAAGGCATTCTGTGGTAAGGTTGTGTACATAACTACACTGGGTGATTTGGAACTGTATAGATATTGCATGTAGAGTGCTCAGTGCCATGGAATACTCCAATGCAAGCTGGATTCAGTAACCTACCTGGTACCATTTACAGTGTGACATCCAATGACTTGGTTTACTTCTGCAAAGGCTAAAGTTCCACTGTCTAGAGAAGGTAATGTTACAGAGAGTTACTTCTGGAGTATAGGTAGCTCTCTCATAAAATTGGTTGCAGACAACTCTAAATCATATGGTTAGTGTGCTAACAATGTTTACATCATGTCATCACTTAGTAGTTATCAGCAAAATTGAACTGTACACTCCATTGAGTTGAATGCATTACTTTCTATTCAATGCATTCTGTGGTAAGGTCGTGTAGATAACTACTCTGGGGGGTTTGGAACTTTATAGATTTTGCATGTAGAGTGCTCAGTGCCATGGAATGCTCCAATGCAAGCTGAATTCAGTAACCTACGTGGTACCATTTACAGTGGAACAGCCATTGACTTGGTTTACTTCTGCAAAGGCTAAAGTTCCACTGTGTAGAGAAGGTAATGTTACAGAAAGTAACTTCTGGAGAATAGGTAGCACACTCATAAAATTGGTTGCAGACAACTCTAAATCATACGGTTAGTGTGCTAACAATCTTTACATCATGTTAGCACATAGCAGTTATCAGCAAAATTGAACTGTACACTCCATTGAGTTGAAAGCATTACTTTCTATTCAAGGCATTCTGTGGTAAGGTTGTGTACATAACTACAGTGGGTGATATGGAACTGTATAGATATCGCATGTAGAGTGCTCAGTGCCATGGAATACTCCAATGCAAGCTGAATTCAGTAACCTACCTGGTACCATTTACAGTGGAACAGCCATTAACTTGGTTTACTTCTGCAAAGGCTAAAGTTCCACTGTCTAGAGAAGGTAATGTTACTGAAAGTTACTTCTGGAGTATAGGTAGCACTCTCATAAAATTGGTTGCCGACAACTCTAAATCATATGGTTAGTGTGCTAACAATGTTTACATCATGTCATCACATAGTAGTTATCAGCAAAATTGAACGATAAACTCCATTGAGTTGAATGCATTACTTTCTATTCAATGCATTCTGTGGTAAGGTTGTGTACATAACTACTCTGGGTGGTTTGGAACTGTATAGATATTGCATGTACAGTGCTCAGTGCCATGGAATACTCCAATGCAAAGCTGAAATCACTAACCTACCTGTTACCATTTACAGTGGAATAGCCATTGACTTGGTTTACTTCTGCAAAGGCTAAAGTTCCACTGTGTAGAGAAGGTAATGTTACTGAAATTAACTTCTGGAGAATAGGTAGCACACTCATAAAATTGGTTGCAGGCAACTCTAAATCATACGGTTAGTGTGCTAACAATGTTTACATCATGTTAGCACATAGAAGTTATCAGCAAAATTGAACTGTACACTCCATTGAGTTGAATGCATTACTTTCTATTCAATGCATTCTGTGGTAAAGTTGTGTACATAACTACTCTGGGTGATTTGGAACTGTTTAGATATTGCATGTAGAATGCTCAGGGTCATGGAATACTCCAATGCAAGCAGAATTCAGTAACCTACCTGGTACCATTTACAGTGTGACATCCAATGACTTGGTTCAATTCTGCAAAGGCTAAAGTTCCACTGAGCAGAGAACGTAAAGTTACTGAAAGTAACTTCTGGAGCATAGGTAGCACACTCATAAAATTGGTTGCAGGCAACTCTAAATCATACGGTTAGTGTGCTAACAATGTTTACATCATGTTAGCACATAGAAGTTATCAGCAAAATTGAACTGTACACTCCATTGAGTTGAAAGCATTACCTTCTATTCAAGGCATTCTGTGGTAAGGTTGTGTACATAACTACACTGGGTGATTTGGAACTGTATAGATATTGCATGTAGAGTGCTCAGTGCCATGGAATACTCCAATGCAAGCTGAATTCAGTAACCTACCTGGTACCATTTACAGTGGAACAGCCATTAACTTGGTTTACTTCTGCAAAGGCTAAAGTTCCACTGTCTGGAGAAGGTAATGTTACAGAAAGTTACTTCTGGAGTATAGGTAGCACTCTCATAAAATTGGTTGCAGACAACTCTAAATCATATGGTTAGTGTGCTAACAATGTTTACATCATGTCATCACTTAGTAGTTATCAGCAAAATTGAACTGTATACTCCATTGAGTTGAATGCATTACTTTCTATTCAATGCATTCTGTGGTAAGGTCGTGTAGATAACTACTCTGGGGGGTTTGGAACTTTATAGATTTTGCATGTAGAGTGCTCAGTGCCATGGAATACTCCAATGCAAGCTGAATTCAGTAACCTACCTGGTACCATTTACAGTGGAACAGCCATTGACTTGGTTGACTTCTGCAAAGGCTAAAGTTCCACTGTGTAGAGATGGTAATGTTACAGAAAGTAACTTCTGGAGAATAGGTAGCACACTCATAAAATTGGTTGCAGACAACTCTAAATCATACGGTTAGTGTGCTAACAATGTTTCCATCATGTTAGCACATAGAAGTTATCCGCAAAATTGAACTGTACACTCCATTGAGTTGAATGCATTACTTTCTATTCAATGCATTCTGTGGTAAGGTTGTGTACATAACTATTCTGGGTGATTTGGAACTGTTTAGATATTGCATGTAGAATGCTCACGGTCATGGAATACTCCAAAGCAAGCTGAATTCAATAACCTAACTGGTACCATTTACAGTGGAACAGCCATTGACTTGTTCAATTCTGCAAAGGCTAAAGTTCCACTGTGTAGAAAAGGTAATGTTACTGAAAGTAACTTCTGTAGAATAGGTAGCATGCTCATAAAATTGGTTGCAGACAACTCTAAATCATATGGTTAGTGTGCTAACAATCTTTACATCATGTTAGCACATAGCAGTTATCAGCAAAATTGAACTGTACACTCCATTGTGTTGAATGCATTACTTTCTATTCAATGCATTCTGTGGTAAGGTTGTGTACATAACTACTCTGGGTGATTTGGAACTGTTTAGATATTGCATGTAGAATGCTCAGTGTCATGGAATACTCCAAAGCAAGCTGAATTCAGTAACCTAACTGGTACCATTTACAGTGGAACAGCCATTGACTTGTTCAATTCTGCAAAGGCTAAAGTTCCACTGAGTAGAAAAGGTAATGTTACTGAAAGTAACTTCTGTAGAATAGGTAGCATACTCATGAAATTGGTTGCAGACAACTCTAAATCATATGGTTAGTGTGCTAACAATGTTTAGATCATGTTAGCGCATAGTAGTTATCAGTAAAATTGAACGGTAAACTCCATTGAGTTGAATGCATCACTTCCTAATCAATGCATTCTGTGGTAAGGTTGTGTACATAACTACTCTGGGTGGTTTGGAACTGTATAGATATTGCATGTAGTGTGCTCAGTGCCATGGAATACTCCAATGCAAGCTGAATTCAGTAACCTAACTGGTACCATTTACAGTGGAACAGCCATTGACTTGTTCAATTCTGCAAAGGCTAAAGTTCCACTGTGTAGAAAAGGTAATGTTACCGAAAGTAACTTCTGTAGAATAGGTAGCACTCTCATGAAATTGGTTGCAGACAACTCTAAATCATATGGTTAGTCTGCTAACAATGTTTACATCAAGTCATCACATAGTAGTTATCAGCAAAATTGAACTGTACACTCCATTGAGTTGAATGCATTACTTTCTATTCAATGCATTCTGTGGTAAGGTTGTGTACATAACTACTCTGGGTGATTTGGAACTGTTTAGATATTGCATGTAGAATGCTCACGGTCATGGAATACTCCAAAGCAAGCTGAATTCAATAACCTAACTGGTACCATTTACAGTGGAACAGCCATTGACTTGTTCAATTCTGCAAAGGCTAAAGTTCCACTGTGTAGAAAAGGTAATGTTACTGAAAGTAACTTCTGTAGAATAGGTAGCATGCTCATAAAATTGGTTGCAGACAACTCTAAATCATATGGTTAGTGTGCTAACAATCTTTACGTCATGTTAGCACATAGCAGTTATCAGCAAAATTGAACTGTACACTCCATTGAGTTGAAAGCATTACTTTCTATTCAAGGCATTCTGTGATAAGGTTGTGTACATAACTACACTGGGTGATTTGGAACTGTATAGATATTGCATGTAGAGTGCTCAGTGCCATGGAATACACCAATGCAAGCTGAATTCAGAAACCTACCTGGTACCATTTACAGTGGAACAGCCATTAACTTGGTTTACTTCTGCAAAGGCTTAAGTTCCACTGTCTAGAGAAGGTAATGTTACAGAAAGTTACTTCTGGAGTATAGTTAGCACTCTCATAAAATTGGTTGCTGACAACTCTAAATCATATGGTTAGTGTGCTAACAATGTTTACATCATGTCATCACTTAGTAGTTATCAGCAAAATTGAACTGTATACTCCATTGAGTTGAATGCATTACTTTCCATTCAATGCATTCTGTGGTAAGGTCGTGTAGATAACTACTCTGGGGGGTTTGGAAGTTTATAGATTTTGCATGTAGAGTGCTCAGTGCCATGGAATACTCCAATGCAAGCTGAATTCAGTAACCTACCTGGTACCATTTACAGTGGAACAGCCATTGACTTGGTTGACTTCTGCAAAGGCTAAAGTTCCACTGTGTAGAGAAGGTAATGTTACAGAAAGTAACTTCTGGAGAATAGGTAGCACACTCATAAAATTGTTTGCAGACAACTCTAAATCATACGGTTAGGGTGCTAACAATGTTTCCATCATGTTAGCACATAGAAGTTATCCGCAAAATTGAACTGTACACTCCATTGAGTTGAATGCATTACTTTCTATTCAATGCATTCTGTGGTAAGGTTGTGTACATAACTACTCTGGGTGATTTGGAACTGTTTAGTTATTGCATGTAGAATGCTCAGGGTCATGGAATACTCCAAAGCAAGCTGAATTCAGTAACCTAACTGGTACCATTTACAGTGGAACAGCCATTGACTTGTTCAATTCTGCAAAGGCTAAAGTTCCACTGTGTAGAAAAGGTAATGTTACAGAAAGTAACTTCCGTAGAATAGGTAGCACTCTCATGAAATTGGTTGCAGACAACTCTAAATCATATGGTTAGTCTGCTAACAATGTTTACATCAAGTCATCACATAGTAGTTATCAGCAAAATTGAACTGTACACTCCATTGAGTTGAATGCATTACTTTCTATTCAATGCATTCTGTGGTAAGGTTGTGTACATAACTACTCTGGGTGATTTGGAACTGTTTAGATATTGCATGTAGAATGCTCACGGTCATGGAATACTCCAAAGCAAGCTGAATTCAATAACCTAACTGGTACCATTTACAGTGGAACAGCCATTGACTTGTTCAATTCTGCAAAGGCTAAAGTTCCACTGTGTAGAAAAGGTAATGTTACTGAAAGTAACTTCTGTAGAATAGGTAGCATGCTCATAAAATTGGTTGCAGACAACTCTAAATCATATGGTTAGTGTGCTAACAATCTTTACATCATGTTAGCACATAGCAGTTATCAGCAAAATTGAACTGTACACTCCATTGTGTTGAATGCATTACTTTCTATTCAATGCATTCTGTGGTAAGGTTGTGTACATAACTACTCTGGGTGATTTGGAACTGTTTAGATATTGCATGTAGAATGCTCAGGGTCATGGAATACTCCAAAGCAAGCTGAATTCAGTAACCTAACTGGTACCATTTAGAGTGGAACAGCCATTGACTTGTTCAATTCTGCAAAGGCTAAAGTTCCACTGTGTAGAAAAGGTAATGTTACTGAAAGTAACTTCTGTAGAATAGGTAGCATACTCATGAAATTGGTTGCAGACAACTCTAAATCATATGGTTAGCGTGCTAACAATGTTTAGATCATGTTAGCGCATAGTAGTTATCAGTAAAATTGAACGGTAAACTCCATTGAGTTGAATGCATCACTTCCTAATCAATGCATTCTGTGGTAAGGTTGTGTACATAACTACTCTGGGTGGTTTGGAACTGTATAGATATTGCATGTAGTGTGCTCAGTGCCATGGAATACTCCAATGCAAGCTGAATTCAGTAACCTACCTGGTACCATTTACAGTGGAACAGGCTTTGACTTGGTTTACTTCTGCAAAGGCTAATGTTCCATGTAGAGAAGGTAATGTTACTGAAAGTAACTTCTGGAGAATAGGTAGCACACTCATAAAATTGGTTGCAGACAACTCTAAATCATACGGTTAGTGTGCTAACAATGTTTCCATCATGTTAGCACATAGAAGTTATCCGCAAAATTGAACTGTACACTCCATTGAGTTGAATGCATTACTTTCTATTCAATGCATTCTGTGGTAAGGTTGTGTACATAACTACTCTGGGTGATTTGGAACTGTTTAGTTATTGCATGTAGAATGCTCAGGGTCATGGAATACTCCAAAGCAAGCTGAATTCAGTAACCTAACTGGTACCATTTACAGTGGAACAGCCATTGACTTGTTCAATTCTGCAAAGGCTAAAGTTCCACTGTGTAGAGAAGGTAATGTTACAGAAAGTAACTTCTGGAGAATAGGTAGCACACTCATAAAATTGGTTGCAGACAACTCTAAATCATACGGTTAGTGTGCTAACAATCTTTACATCATGTTAGCACATAGCAGTTATCAGCAAAATTGAACTGTACACTCCATTGAGTTGAAAGCATTACTTTCTATTCAAGGCATTCTGTGGTAAGGTTGTGTACATAACTACAGTGGGTGATATGGAACTGTATAGATATTGCATGTAGAGTGCTCAGTGCCATGGAATACTCCAATGCAAGCTGAATTCAGTAACCTACCTGGTACCATTTACAGTGGAACAGCCATTAACTTGGTTTACTTCTGCAAAGGCTAAAGTTCCACGGTCTAGAGAAGGTAATGTTACTGAAAGTTACTTCTGGAGTATAGGTAGCACTCTCATAAAATTGGTTGCCGACAACTCTAAATCATATGGTTAGTGTGCTAACAATGTTTACATCATGTCATCACATAGTAGTTATCAGCAAAATTGAACGATAAACTCCATTGAGTTGAATGGATTACTTTCTATTCAATGCATTCTGTGGTAAGGTTGTGTACATAACTATTCTGGGTGGTTTGGAACTGTATAGATATTGCATGTACAGTGCTCAGTGCCATGGAATACTCCAATGCAAAGCTGAAATCACTAACCTACCTGTTACCATTTACAATGGAATAGCCATTGACTTGGTTTACTTCTGCAAAGGCTAAAGTTCCACTGTGTAGAGAAGGTAATGTTACTGAAATTAACTTCTGGAGAATAGGTAGCACACTCATAAAATTGGTTGCAGGCAACTCTAAATCATACGGTTAGTGTGCTAACAATGTTTACATCATGTTAGCACATAGAAGTTATCAGCAAAATTGAACTGTACACTCCATTGAGTTGAATGCATTACTTTCTATTCAATGCATTCTGTGGTAAAGTTGTGTACATAACTACTCTGGGTGATTTGGAACTGTTTAGATATTGCATGTAGAATGCTCAGGGTCATGGAATACTCCAATGCAAGCAGAATTCAGTAACCTAACTGGTACCATTTACAGTGTGACATCCAATGACTTGGTTCAATTCTGCAAAGGCTAAAGTTCCACTGAGCAGAGAACGTAAAGTTACTGAAAGTAACTTCTGGAGCATAGGTAGCACACTCATGAAATTGGTTGCAGACAACTCTAAATCATATGGTTAGTGTGCTAACAATCTTTACATCATGTTAGCACATAGCAGTTATCAGCAAAATTGAACTGTACACTCCATTGAGTTGAAAGCATCACCTTCTATTCAAGGCATTCTGTGGTAAGGTTGTGTACATAACTACACTGGGTGATTTGGAACTGTATAGATATTGCATGTAGAGTGCTCCGTGCCATGGAATACTCCAATGCAAGCTGAATTCAGTAACCTACCTGGTACCATTTACAGTGGAACAGCCATTAACTTGGTTTACTTCTGCAAAGGCTAAAGTTCCACTGTCTGGAGAAGGTAATGTTACAGAAAGTTACTTCTGGAGTATAGGTAGCACTCTCATAAAATTGGTTGCAGACAACTCTAAATCATATGGTTAGTGTGCTAACAATGTTTCCATCATGTTAGCACATAGAAGTTATCCGCAAAATTGAACTGTACACTCCATTGAGTTGAATGCATTACTTTCTATTCAATGCATTCTGTGGTAAGGTTGTGTACATAACTACTCTGGGTGATTTGGAACTGTTTAGTTATTGCATGTAGAATGCCCAGGGTTATGGAATACTCAAAAGCAAGCTGAATTCAGTAACCTAACTGGTACCATTTACAGTGGAACAGCCATTGACTTGTTCAATTCTGCAAAGGCTAAAGTTCCACTGTGTAGAAAAGGTAATGTTACAGAAAGTAACTTCCGTAGAATAGGTAGCACCCTCATGAAATTGGTTGCAGACAACTCTAAATCATATGGTTAGTCTGCTAACAATGTTTACATCAAGTCATCACATAGTAGTTATCAGCAAAATTGAACTGTACACTCCATTGAGTTGAATGCATTACTTTCTATTCAATGCATTCTGTGGTAAGGTTGTGTACATAACTACTCTGGGTGATTTGGAACTGTTTAGATATTGCATGTAGAATGCTCACGGTCATGGAATACTCCAAAGCAAGCTGAATTCAATAACCTAACTGGTACCATTTACAGTGGAACAGCCATTGACTTGTTCAATTCTGCAAAGGCTAAAGTTCCACTGTGTAGAAAAGGTAATGTTACTGAAAGTAACTTCTGTAGAATAGGTAGCATGCTCATAAAATTGGTTGCAGACAACTCTAAATCATATGGTTAGTGTGCTAACAATCTTTACATCATGTTAGCACATAGCAGTTATCAGCAAAATTGAACTGTACACTCCATTGTGTTGAATGCATTACTTTCTATTCAATGCATTCTGTGGTAAGGTTGTGTACATAACTACAGTGGGTGATATGGAACTGTATAGATATTGCATGTAGAGTGCTCAGTGCCATGGAATACTCCAATGCAAGCTGAATTCAGTAACCTACCTGGTACCATTTACAGTGGAACAGCCATTAACTTGGTTTACTTCTGCAAAGGCTAAAGTTCCACGGTCTAGAGAAGGTAATGTTACTGAAAGTTACTTCTGGAGTATAGGTAGCACTCTCATAAAATTGGTTGCCGACAACTCTAAATCATATGGTTAGTGTGCTAACAATGTTTACATCATGTCATCACATAGTAGTTATCAGCAAAATTGAACGATAAACTCCATTGAGTTGAATGGATTACTTTCTATTCAATGCATTCTGTGGTAAGGTTGTGTACATAACTACTCTGGGTGGTTTGGAACTGTATAGATATTGCATGTAGAATGCTCAGGGTCATGGAATACTCCAAAGCAAGCTGAATTCAGTAACCTAACTGGTACCATTTACAGTGGAACAGCCATTGACTTGTTCAATTCTGCAAAGGCTAAAGTTCCACTGTGTAGAGAAGGTAATGTTACAGAAAGTAACTTCTGGAGAATAGGTAGCACACTCATAAAATTGGTTGCAGACAACTCTAAATCATACGGTTAGTGTGCTAACAATCTTTACATCATGTTAGCACATAGCAGTTATCAGCAAAATTGAACTGTACACTCCATTGAGTTGAAAGCATTACTTTCTATTCAAGGCATTCTGTGGTAAGGTTGTGTACATAACTACAGTGGGTGATATGGAACTGTATAGATATTGCATGTAGAGTGCTCAGTGCCATGGAATACTCCAATGCAAAGCTGAAATCACTAACCTACCTGTTACCATTTACAATGGAATAGCCATTGACTTGGTTTACTTCTGCAAAGGCTAAAGTTCCACTGTGTAGAGAAGGTAATGTTACTGAAATTAACTTCTGGAGAATAGGTAGCACACTCATAAAATTGGTTGCAGGCAACTCTAAATCATACGGTTAGTGTGCTAACAATGTTTACATCATGTTAGCACATAGAAGTTATCAGCAAAATTGAACTGTACACTCCATTGAGTTGAATGCATTACTTTCTATTCAATGCATTCTGTGGTAAAGTTGTGTACATAACTACTCTGGGTGATTTGGAACTGTTTAGATATTGCATGTAGAATGCTCAGGGTCATGGAATACTCCAATGCAAGCAGAATTCAGTAACCTAACTGGTACCATTTACAGTGTGACATCCAATGACTTGGTTCAATTCTGCAAAGGCTAAAGTTCCACTGAGCAGAGAACGTAAAGTTACTGAAAGTAACTTCTGGAGCATAGGTAGCACACTCATGAAATTGGTTGCAGACAACTCTAAATCATATGGTTAGTGTGCTAACAATCTTTACATCATGTTAGCACATAGCAGTTATCAGCAAAATTGAACTGTACACTCCATTGAGTTGAAAGCATCACCTTCTATTCAAGGCATTCTGTGGTAAGGTTGTGTACATAACTACACTGGGTGATTTGGAACTGTATAGATATTGCATGTAGAGTGCTCCGTGCCATGGAATACTCCAATGCAAGCTGAATTCAGTAACCTACCTGGTACCATTTACAGTGGAACAGCCATTAACTTGGTTTACTTCTGCAAAGGCTAAAGTTCCACTGTCTGGAGAAGGTAATGTTACAGAAAGTTACTTCTGGAGTATAGGTAGCACTGTCATAAAATTGGTTGCAGACAACTCTAAATCATATGGTTAGTGTGCTAACAATGTTTCCATCATGTTAGCACATAGAAGTTATCCGCAAAATTGAACTGTACACTCCATTGAGTTGAATGCATTACTTTCTATTCAATGCATTCTGTGGTAAGGTTGTGTACATAACTACTCTGGGTGATTTGGAACTGTTTAGTTATTGCATGTAGAATGCCCAGGGTTATGGAATACTCAAAAGCAAGCTGAATTCAGTAACCTAACTGGTACCATTTACAGTGGAACAGCCATTGACTTGTTCAATTCTGCAAAGGCTAAAGTTCCACTGTGTAGAAAAGGTAATGTTACAGAAAGTAACTTCCGTAGAATAGGTAGCACCCTCATGAAATTGGTTGCAGACAACTCTAAATCATATGGTTAGTCTGCTAACAATGTTTACATCAAGTCATCACATAGTAGTTATCAGCAAAATTGAACTGTACACTCCATTGAGTTGAATGCATTACTTTCTATTCAATGCATTCTGTGGTAAGGTTGTGTACATAACTACTCTGGGTGATTTGGAACTGTTTAGATATTGCATGTAGAATGCTCACGGTCATGGAATACTCCAAAGCAAGCTGAATTCAATAACCTAACTGGTACCATTTACAGTGGAACAGCCATTGACTTGTTCAATTCTGCAAAGGCTAAAGTTCCACTGTGTAGAAAAGGTAATGTTACTGAAAGTAACTTCTGTAGAATAGGTAGCATGCTCATAAAATTGGTTGCAGACAACTCTAAATCATATGGTTAGTGTGCTAACAATCTTTACATCATGTTAGCACATAGCAGTTATCAGCAAAATTGAACTGTACACTCCATTGTGTTGAATGCATTACTTTCTATTCAATGCATTCTGTGGTAAGGTTGTGTACATAACTACTCTGGGTGATTTGGAACTGTTTAGTTATTGCATGTCGAATGCTCAGGGTCATGGAATACTCCAAAGCAAGCTGAATTCAGTAACCTAACTGGTACCATTTACAGTGGAACAGCCATTGACTTGTTCAATTCTGCAAAGGCTAAAGTTCCACTGTGTAGAGAAGGTAATGTTACAGAAAGTAACTTCTGGAGAATAGGTAGCACACTCATAAAATTGGTTGCAGACAACTCTAAATCATACGGTTAGTGTGCTAACAATGTTTACATCATGTTAGCACATAGCAGTTATCAGCAAAATTGAACTGTACACTCCATTGAGTTGAATGCATTACTTTCTATTCAATGCATTCTGTGGTAAAGTTGTGTACATAACTACTCTGGGTGATTTGGAACTGTTTAGATATTGCATGTAGAATGCTCAGGGTCATGGAATACTCCAATGCAAGCAGAATTCAGTAACCTACCTGGTACCATTTACAGTGTGACATCCAATGACTTGGTTCAATTCTGCAAAGGCTAAAGTTCCACTGAGCAGAGAACGTAAAGTTACTGAAAGTAACTTCTGGAGCATAGGTAGCACACTCATAAAATTGGTTGCAGGCAACTCTAAATCATACGGTTAGTGTGCTAACAATGTTTACATCATGTTAGCACATAGAAGTTATCAGCAAAATTGAACTGTACACTCCATTGAGTTGAAAGCATTACCTTCTATTCAAGGCATTCTGTGGTAAGGTTGTGTACATAACTACACTGGGTGATTTGGAACTGTATAGATATTGCATGTAGAGTGCTCAGTGCCATGGAATACTCCAATGCAAGCTGAATTCAGTAACCTACCTGGTACCATTTACAGTGGAACAGCCATTAACTTGGTTTACTTCTGCAAAGGCTAAAGTTCCACTGTCTGGAGAAGGTAATGTTACAGAAAGTTACTTCTGGAGTATAGGTAGCACTCTCATTAAATTGGTTGCAGACAACTCTAAATCATATGGTTAGTGTGCTAACAATGTTTACATCATGTCATCACTTAGTAGTTATCAGCAAAATTGAACTGTATACTCCATTGAGTTGAATGCATTACTTTCTATTCAATGCATTCTGTGGTAAGGTCGTGTAGATAACTACTCTGGGGGGTTTGGAACTTTATAGATTTTGCATGTAGAGTGCTCAGTGCCATGGAATACTCCAATGCAAGCTGAATTCAGTAACCTACCTGGTACCATTTACAGTGGAACAGCCATTGACTTGGTTGACTTCTGCAAAGGCTAAAGTTCCACTGTGTAGAGATGGTAATGTTACAGAAAGTAACTTCTGGAGAATAGGTAGCACACTCATAAAATTGGTTGCAGACAACTCTAAATCATACGGTTAGTGTGCTAACAATGTTTCCATCATGTTAGCACATAGAAGTTATCCGCAAAATTGAACTGTACACTCCATTGAGTTGAATGCATTACTTTCTATTCAATGCATTCTGTGGTAAGGTTGTGTACATAACTATTCTGGGTGATTTGGAACTGTTTAGATATTGCATGTAGAATGCTCACGGTCATGGAATACTCCAAAGCAAGCTGAATTCAATAACCTAACTGGTACCATTTACAGTGGAACAGCCATTGACTTGTTCAATTCTGCAAAGGCTAAAGTTCCACTGTGTAGAAAAGGTAATGTTACTGAAAGTAACTTCTGTAGAATAGGTAGCATGCTCATAAAATTGGTTGCAGACAACTCTAAATCATATGGTTAGTGTGCTAACAATCTTTACATCATGTTAGCACATAGCAGTTATCAGCAAAATTGAACTGTACACTCCATTGTGTTGAATGCATTACTTTCTATTCAATGCATTCTGTGGTAAGGTTGTGTACATAACTACTCTGGGTGATTTGGAACTGTTTAGATATTGCATGTAGAATGCTCAGTGTCATGGAATACTCCAAAGCAAGCTGAATTCAGTAACCTAACTGGTACCATTTACAGTGGAACAGCCATTGACTTGTTCAATTCTGCAAAGGCTAAAGTTCCACTGTGTAGAAAAGGTAATGTTACTGAAAGTAACTTCTGTAGAATAGGTAGCATACTCATGAAATTGGTTGCAGACAACTCTAAATCATATGGTTAGTGTGCTAACAATGTTTAGATCATGTTAGCGCATAGTAGTTATCAGTAAAATTGAACGGTAAACTCCATTGAGTTGAATGCATCACTTCCTAATCAATGCATTCTGTGGTAAGGTTGTGTACATAACTACTCTGGGTGGTTTGGAACTGTATAGATATTGCATGTAGTGTGCTCAGTGCCATGGAATACTCCAATGCAAGCTGAATTCAGTAACCTAACTGGTACCATTTACAGTGGAACAGCCATTGACTTGTTCAATTCTGCAAAGGCTAAAGTTCCACTGTGTAGAAAAGGTAATGTTACCGAAAGTAACTTCTGTAGAATAGGTAGCACTCTCATGAAATTGGTTGCAGACAACTCTAAATCATATGGTTAGTCTGCTAACAATGTTTACATCAAGTCATCACATAGTAGTTATCAGCAAAATTGAACTGTACACTCCATTGAGTTGAATGCATTACTTTCTATTCAATGCATTCTGTGGTAAGGTTGTGTACATAACTACTCTGGGTGATTTGGAACTGTTTAGATATTGCATGTAGAATGCTCACGGTCATGGAATACTCCAAAGCAAGCTGAATTCAATAACCTAACTGGTACCATTTACAGTGGAACAGCCATTGACTTGTTCAATTCTGCAAAGGCTAAAGTTCCACTGTGTAGAAAAGGTAATGTTACTGAAAGTAACTTCTGTAGAATAGGTAGCATGCTCATAAAATTGGTTGCAGACAACTCTAAATCATATGGTTAGTGTGCTAACAATCTTTACGTCATGTTAGCACATAGCAGTTATCAGCAAAATTGAACTGTACACTCCATTGAGTTGAAAGCATTACTTTCTATTCAAGGCATTCTGTGATAAGGTTGTGTACATAACTACACTGGGTGATTTGGAACTGTATAGATATTGCATGTAGAGTGCTCAGTGCCATGGAATACACCAATGCAAGCTGAATTCAGAAACCTACCTGGTACCATTTACAGTGGAACAGCCATTAACTTGGTTTACTTCTGCAAAGGCTTAAGTTCCACTGTCTAGAGAAGGTAATGTTACAGAAAGTTACTTCTGGAGTATAGTTAGCACTCTCATAAAATTGGTTGCTGACAACTCTAAATCATATGGTTAGTGTGCTAACAATGTTTACATCATGTCATCACTTAGTAGTTATCAGCAAAATTGAACTGTATACTCCATTGAGTTGAATGCATTACTTTCCATTCAATGCATTCTGTGGTAAGGTCGTGTAGATAACTACTCTGGGGGGTTTGGAAGTTTATAGATTTTGCATGTAGAGTGCTCAGTGCCATGGAATACTCCAATGCAAGCTGAATTCAGTAACCTACCTGGTACCATTTACAGTGGAACAGCCATTGACTTGGTTGACTTCTGCAAAGGCTAAAGTTCCACTGTGTAGAGAAGGTAATGTTACAGAAAGTAACTTCTGGAGAATAGGTAGCACACTCATAAAATTGTTTGCAGACAACTCTAAATCATACGGTTAGGGTGCTAACAATGTTTCCATCATGTTAGCACATAGAAGTTATCCGCAAAATTGAACTGTACACTCCATTGAGTTGAATGCATTACTTTCTATTCAATGCATTCTGTGGTAAGGTTGTGTACATAACTACTCTGGGTGATTTGGAACTGTTTAGTTATTGCATGTAGAATGCTCAGGGTCATGGAATACTCCAAAGCAAGCTGAATTCAGTAACCTAACTGGTACCATTTACAGTGGAACAGCCATTGACTTGTTCAATTCTGCAAAGGCTAAAGTTCCACTGTGTAGAAAAGGTAATGTTACAGAAAGTAACTTCCGTAGAATAGGTAGCACTCTCATGAAATTGGTTGCAGACAACTCTAAATCATATGGTTAGTCTGCTAACAATGTTTACATCAAGTCATCACATAGTAGTTATCAGCAAAATTGAACTGTACACTCCATTGAGTTGAATGCATTACTTTCTATTCAATGCATTCTGTGGTAAGGTTGTGTACATAACTACTCTGGGTGATTTGGAACTGTTTAGATATTGCATGTAGAATGCTCACGGTCATGGAATACTCCAAAGCAAGCTGAATTCAATAACCTAACTGGTACCATTTACAGTGGAACAGCCATTGACTTGTTCAATTCTGCAAAGGCTAAAGTTCCACTGTGTAGAAAAGGTAATGTTACTGAAAGTAACTTCTGTAGAATAGGTAGCATGCTCATAAAATTGGTTGCAGACAACTCTAAATCATATGGTTAGTGTGCTAACAATCTTTACATCATGTTAGCACATAGCAGTTATCAGCAAAATTGAACTGTACACTCCATTGTGTTGAATGCATTACTTTCTATTCAATGCATTCTGTGGTAAGGTTGTGTACATAACTACTCTGGGTGATTTGGAACTGTTTAGATATTGCATGTAGAATGCTCAGGGTCATGGAATACTCCAAAGCAAGCTGAATTCAGTAACCTAACTGGTACCATTTAGAGTGGAACAGCCATTGACTTGTTCAATTCTGCAAAGGCTAAAGTTCCACTGTGTAGAAAAGTTAATGTTACTGAAAGTAACTTCTGTAGAATAGGTAGCATACTCATGAAATTGGTTGCAGACAACTCTAAATCATATGGTTAGCGTGCTAACAATGTTTAGATCATGTTAGCGCATAGTAGTTATCAGTAAAATTGAACGGTAAACTCCATTGAGTTGAATGCATCACTTCCTAATCAATGCATTCTGTGGTAAGGTTGTGTACATAACTACTCTGGGTGGTTTGGAACTGTATAGATATTGCATGTAGTGTGCTCAGTGCCATGGAATACTCCAATGCAAGCTGAATTCAGTAACCTACCTGGTACCATTTACAGTGGAACAGGCTTTGACTTGGTTTACTTCTGCAAAGGCTAATGTTCCATGTAGAGAAGGTAATGTTACTGAAAGTAACTTCTGGAGAATAGGTAGCACACTCATAAAATTGGTTGCAGACAACTCTAAATCATACGGTTAGTGTGCTAACAATGTTTCCATCATGTTAGCACATAGAAGTTATCCGCAAAATTGAACTGTACACTCCATTGAGTTGAATGCATTACTTTCTATTCAATGCATTCTGTGGTAAGGTTGTGTACATAACTACTCTGGGTGATTTGGAACTGTTTAGTTATTGCATGTAGAATGCTCAGGGTCATGGAATACTCCAAAGCAAGCTGAATTCAGTAACCTAACTGGTACCATTTACAGTGGAACAGCCATTGACTTGTTCAATTCTGCAAAGGCTAAAGTTCCACTGTGTAGAGAAGGTAATGTTACAGAAAGTAACTTCTGGAGAATAGGTAGCACACTCATAAAATTGGTTGCAGACAACTCTAAATCATACGGTTAGTGTGCTAACAATCTTTACATCATGTTAGCACATAGCAGTTATCAGCAAAATTGAACTGTACACTCCATTGAGTTGAAAGCATTACTTTCTATTCAAGGCATTCTGTGGTAAGGTTGTGTACATAACTACAGTGGGTGATATGGAATTGTATAGATATTGCATGTAGAGTGCTCAGTGCCATGGAATACTCCAATGCAAGCTGAATTCAGTAACCTACCTGGTACCATTTACAGTGGAACAGCCATTAACTTGGTTTACTTCTGCAAAGGCTAAAGTTCCACGGTCTAGAGAAGGTAATGTTACTGAAAGTTACTTCTGGAGTATAGGTAGCACTCTCATAAAATTGGTTGCCGACAACTCTAAATCATATGGTTAGTGTGCTAACAATGTTTACATCATGTCATCACATAGTAGTTATCAGCAAAATTGAACGATAAACTCCATTGAGTTGAATGGATTACTTTCTATTCAATGCATTCTGTGGTAAGGTTGTGTACATAACTACTCTGGGTGGTTTGGAACTGTATAGATATTGCATGTACAGTGCTCAGTGCCATGGAATACTCCAATGCAAAGCTGAAATCACTAACCTACCTGTTACCATTTACAATGGAATAGCCATTGACTTGGTTTACTTCTGCAAAGGCTAAAGTTCCACTGTGTAGAGAAGGTAATGTTACTGAAATTAACTTCTGGAGAATAGGTAGCACACTCATAAAATTGGTTGCAGGCAACTCTAAATCATACGGTTAGTGTGCTAACAATGTTTACATCATGTTAGCACATAGAAGTTATCAGCAAAATTGAACTGTACACTCCATTGAGTTGAATGCATTACTTTCTATTCAATGCATTCTGTGGTAAAGTTGTGTACATAACTACTCTGGGTGATTTGGAACTGTTTAGATATTGCATGTAGAATGCTCAGGGTCATGGAATACTCCAATGCAAGCAGAATTCAGTAACCTAACTGGTACCATTTACAGTGTGACATCCAATGACTTGGTTCAATTCTGCAAAGGCTAAAGTTCCACTGAGCAGAGAACGTAAAGTTACTGAAAGTAACTTCTGGAGCATAGGTAGCACACTCATGAAATTGGTTGCAGACAACTCTAAATCATATGGTTAGTGTGCTAACAATCTTTACATCATGTTAGCACATAGCAGTTATCAGCAAAATTGAACTGTACACTCCATTGAGTTGAAAGCATCACCTTCTATTCAAGGCATTCTGTGGTAAGGTTGTGTACATAACTACACTGGGTGATTTGGAACTGTATAGATATTGCATGTAGAGTGCTCCGTGCCATGGAATACTCCAATGCAAGCTGAATTCAGTAACCTACCTGGTACCATTTACAGTGGAACAGCCATTAACTTGGTTTACTTCTGCAAAGGCTAAAGTTCCACTGTCTGGAGAAGGTAATGTTACAGAAAGTTACTTCTGGAGTATAGGTAGCACTCTCATAAAATTGGTTGCAGACAACTCTAAATCATATGGTTAGTGTGCTAACAATGTTTCCATCATGTTAGCACATAGAAGTTATCCGCAAAATTGAACTGTACACTCCATTGAGTTGAATGCATTACTTTCTATTCAATGCATTCTGTGGTAAGGTTGTGTACATAACTACTCTGGGTGATTTGGAACTGTTTAGTTATTGCATGTAGAATGCCCAGGGTTATGGAATACTCAAAAGCAAGCTGAATTCAGTAACCTAACTGGTACCATTTACAGTGGAACAGCCATTGACTTGTTCAATTCTGCAAAGGCTAAAGTTCCACTGTGTAGAAAAGGTAATGTTACAGAAAGTAACTTCCGTAGAATAGGTAGCACCCTCATGAAATTGGTTGCAGACAACTCTAAATCATATGGTTAGTCTGCTAACAATGTTTACATCAAGTCATCACATAGTAGTTATCAGCAAAATTGAACTGTACACTCCATTGAGTTGAATGCATTACTTTCTATTCAATGCATTCTGTGGTAAGGTTGTGTACATAACTACTCTGGGTGATTTGGAACTGTTTAGATATTGCATGTAGAATGCTCACGGTCATGGAATACTCCAAAGCAAGCTGAATTCAATAACCTAACTGGTACCATTTACAGTGGAACAGCCATTGACTTGTTCAATTCTGCAAAGGCTAAAGTTCCACTGTGTAGAAAAGGTAATGTTACTGAAAGTAACTTCTGTAGAATAGGTAGCATGCTCATAAAATTGGTTGCAGACAACTCTAAATCATATGGTTAGTGTGCTAACAATCTTTACATCATGTTAGCACATAGCAGTTATCAGCAAAATTGAACTGTACACTCCATTGTGTTGAATGCATTACTTTCTATTCAATGCATTCTGTGGTAAGGTTGTGTACATAACTACAGTGGGTGATATGGAACTGTATAGATATTGCATGTAGAGTGCTCAGTGCCATGGAATACTCCAATGCAAGCTGAATTCAGTAACCTACCTGGTACCATTTACAGTGGAACAGCCATTAACTTGGTTTACTTCTGCAAAGGCTAAAGTTCCACGGTCTAGAGAAGGTAATGTTACTGAAAGTTACTTCTGGAGTATAGGTAGCACTCTCATAAAATTGGTTGCCGACAACTCTAAATCATATGGTTAGTGTGCTAACAATGTTTACATCATGTCATCACATAGTAGTTATCAGCAAAATTGAACGATAAACTCCATTGAGTTGAATGGATTACTTTCTATTCAATGCATTCTGTGGTAAGGTTGTGTACATAACTACTCTGGGTGGTTTGGAACTGTATAGATATTGCATGTAGAATGCTCAGGGTCATGGAATACTCCAAAGCAAGCTGAATTCAGTAACCTAACTGGTACCATTTACAGTGGAACAGCCATTGACTTGTTCAATTCTGCAAAGGCTAAAGTTCCACTGTGTAGAGAAGGTAATGTTACAGAAAGTAACTTCTGGAGAATAGGTAGCACACTCATAAAATTGGTTGCAGACAACTCTAAATCATACGGTTAGTGTGCTAACAATCTTTACATCATGTTAGCACATAGCAGTTATCAGCAAAATTGAACTGTACACTCCATTGAGTTGAAAGCATTACTTTCTATTCAAGGCATTCTGTGGTAAGGTTGTGTACATAACTACAGTGGGTGATATGGAACTGTATAGATATTGCATGTAGAGTGCTCAGTGCCATGGAATACTCCAATGCAAAGCTGAAATCACTAACCTACCTGTTACCATTTACAATGGAATAGCCATTGACTTGGTTTACTTCTGCAAAGGCTAAAGTTCCACTGTGTAGAGAAGGTAATGTTACTGAAATTAACTTCTGGAGAATAGGTAGCACACTCATAAAATTGGTTGCAGGCAACTCTAAATCATACGGTTAGTGTGCTAACAATGTTTACATCATGTTAGCACATAGAAGTTATCAGCAAAATTGAACTGTACACTCCATTGAGTTGAATGCATTACTTTCTATTCAATGCATTCTGTGGTAAAGTTGTGTACATAACTACTCTGGGTGATTTGGAACTGTTTAGATATTGCATGTAGAATGCTCAGGGTCATGGAATACTCCAATGCAAGCAGAATTCAGTAACCTAACTGGTACCATTTACAGTGTGACATCCAATGACTTGGTTCAATTCTGCAAAGGCTAAAGTTCCACTGAGCAGAGAACGTAAAGTTACTGAAAGTAACTTCTGGAGCATAGGTAGCACACTCATGAAATTGGTTGCAGACAACTCTAAATCATATGGTTAGTGTGCTAACAATCTTTACATCATGTTAGCACATAGCAGTTATCAGCAAAATTGAACTGTACACTCCATTGAGTTGAAAGCATCACCTTCTATTCAAGGCATTCTGTGGTAAGGTTGTGTACATAACTACACTGGGTGATTTGGAACTGTATAGATATTGCATGTAGAGTGCTCCGTGCCATGGAATACTCCAATGCAAGCTGAATTCAGTAACCTACCTGGTACCATTTACAGTGGAACAGCCATTAACTTGGTTTACTTCTGCAAAGGCTAAAGTTCCACTGTCTGGAGAAGGTAATGTTACAGAAAGTTACTTCTGGAGTATAGGTAGCACTGTCATAAAATTGGTTGCAGACAACTCTAAATCATATGGTTAGTGTGCTAACAATGTTTCCATCATGTTAGCACATAGAAGTTATCCGCAAAATTGAACTGTACACTCCATTGAGTTGAATGCATTACTTTCTATTCAATGCATTCTGTGGTAAGGTTGTGTACATAACTACTCTGGGTGATTTGGAACTGTTTAGTTATTGCATGTAGAATGCCCAGGGTTATGGAATACTCAAAAGCAAGCTGAATTCAGTAACCTAACTGGTACCATTTACAGTGGAACAGCCATTGACTTGTTCAATTCTGCAAAGGCTAAAGTTCCACTGTGTAGAAAAGGTAATGTTACAGAAAGTAACTTCCGTAGAATAGGTAGCACCCTCATGAAATTGGTTGCAGACAACTCTAAATCATATGGTTAGTCTGCTAACAATGTTTACATCAAGTCATCACATAGTAGTTATCAGCAAAATTGAACTGTACACTCCATTGAGTTGAATGCATTACTTTCTATTCAATGCATTCTGTGGTAAGGTTGTGTACATAACTACTCTGGGTGATTTGGAACTGTTTAGATATTGCATGTAGAATGCTCACGGTCATGGAATACTCCAAAGCAAGCTGAATTCAATAACCTAACTGGTACCATTTACAGTGGAACAGCCATTGACTTGTTCAATTCTGCAAAGGCTAAAGTTCCACTGTGTAGAAAAGGTAATGTTACTGAAAGTAACTTCTGTAGAATAGGTAGCATGCTCATAAAATTGGTTGCAGACAACTCTAAATCATATGGTTAGTGTGCTAACAATCTTTACATCATGTTAGCACATAGCAGTTATCAGCAAAATTGAACTGTACACTCCATTGTGTTGAATGCATTACTTTCTATTCAATGCATTCTGTGGTAAGGTTGTGTACATAACTACTCTGGGTGATTTGGAACTGTTTAGTTATTGCATGTCGAATGCTCAGGGTCATGGAATACTCCAAAGCAAGCTGAATTCAGTAACCTAACTGGTACCATTTACAGTGGAACAGCCATTGACTTGTTCAATTCTGCAAAGGCTAAAGTTCCACTGTGTAGAGAAGGTAATGTTACAGAAAGTAACTTCTGGAGAATAGGTAGCACACTCATAAAATTGGTTGCAGACAACTCTAAATCATACGGTTAGTGTGCTAACAATCTTTACATCATGTTAGCACATAGCAGTTATCAGCAAAATTGAACTGTACACTCCATTGAGTTGAAAGCATTACTTTCTATTCAAGGCATTCTGTGGTAAGGTTGTGTACATAACTACAGTGGGTGATATGGAACTGTATAGATATTGCATGTAGAGTGCTCAGTGCCATGGAATACTCCAATGCAAGCTGAATTCAGTAACCTACCTGGTACCATTTACAGTGGAACAGCCATTAACTTGGTTTACTTCTGCAAAGGCTAAAGTTCCACGGTCTAGAGAAGGTAATGTTACTGAAAGTTACTTCTGGAGTATAGGTAGCACTCTCATAAAATTGGTTGCCGACAACTCTAAATCATATGGTTAGTGTGCTAACAATGTTTACATCATGTCATCACATAGTAGTTATCAGCAAAATTGAACGATAAACTCCATTGAGTTGAATGGATTACTTTCTATTCAATGCATTCTGTGGTAAGGTTGTGTACATAACTACTCTGGGTGGTTTGGAACTGTATAGATATTGCATGTACAGTGCTCAGTGCCATGGAATACTCCAATGCAAAGCTGAAATCACTAACCTACCTGTTACCATTTACAATGGAATAGCCATTGACTTGGTTTACTTCTGCAAAGGCTAAAGTTCCACTGTGTAGAGAAGGTAATGTTACTGAAATTAACTTCTGGAGAATAGGTAGCACACTCATAAAATTGGTTGCAGGCAACTCTAAATCATACGGTTAGTGTGCTAACAATGTTTACATCATGTTAGCACATAGAAGTTATCAGCAAAATTGAACTGTACACTCCATTGAGTTGAATGCATTACTTTCTATTCAATGCATTCTGTGGTAAAGTTGTGTACATAACTACTCTGGGTGATTTGGAACTGTTTAGATATTGCATGTAGAATGCTCAGGGTCATGGAATACTCCAATGCAAGCAGAATTCAGTAACCTAACTGGTACCATTTACAGTGTGACATCCAATGACTTGGTTCAATTCTGCAAAGGCTAAAGTTCCACTGAGCAGAGAACGTAAAGTTACTGAAAGTAACTTCTGGAGCATAGGTAGCACACTCATGAAATTGGTTGCAGACAACTCTAAATCATATGGTTAGTGTGCTAACAATCTTTACATCATGTTACCACATAGCAGTTATCAGCAAAATTGAACTGTACACTCCATTGAGTTGAAAGCATCACCTTCTATTCAAGGCATTCTGTGGTAAGGTTGTGTACATAACTACACTGGGTGATTTGGAACTGTATAGATATTGCATGTAGAGTGCTCCGTGCCATGGAATACTCCAATGCAAGCTGAATTCAGTAACCTACCTGGTACCATTTACAGTGGAACAGCCATTAACTTGGTTTACTTCTGCAAAGGCTAAAGTTCCACTGTCTGGAGAAGGTAATGTTACAGAAAGTTACTTCTGGAGTATAGGTAGCACTCTCATAAAATTGGTTGCAGACAACTCTAAATCATATGGTTAGTGTGCTAACAATGTTTCCATCATGTTAGCACATAGAAGTTATCCGCAAAATTGAACTGTACACTCCATTGAGTTGAATGCATTACTTTCTATTCAATGCATTCTGTGGTAAGGTTGTGTACATAACTACTCTGGGTGATTTGGAACTGTTTAGTTATTGCATGTAGAATGCCCAGGGTTATGGAATACTCAAAAGCAAGCTGAATTCAGTAACCTAACTGGTACCATTTACAGTGGAACAGCCATTGACTTGTTCAATTCTGCAAAGGCTAAAGTTCCACTGTGTAGAAAAGGTAATGTTACAGAAAGTAACTTCCGTAGAATAGGTAGCACCCTCATGAAATTGGTTGCAGACAACTCTAAATCATATGGTTAGTCTGCTAACAATGTTTACATCAAGTCATCACATAGTAGTTATCAGCAAAATTGAACTGTACACTCCATTGAGTTGAATGCATCACTTCCTAATCAATGCATTCTGTGGTAAGGTTGTGTACATAACTACTCTGGGTGGTTTGGAACTGTATAGATATTGCATGTAGTGTGCTCAGTGCCATGGAATACTCCAATGCAAGCTGAATTCAGTAACCTACCTGGTACCATTTACAGTGGAACAGGCTTTGACTTGGTTTACTTCTGCAAAGGCTAATGTTCCATGTAGAGAAGGTAATGTTACTGAAAGTAACTTCTGGAGAATAGGTAGCACACTCATAAAATTGGTTGCAGACAACTCTAAATCATACGGTTAGTGTGCTAACAATGTTTCCATCATGTTAGCACATAGAAGTTATCCGCAAAATTGAACTGTACACTCCATTGAGTTGAATGCATTACTTTCTATTCAATGCATTCTGTGGTAAGGTTGTGTACATAACTACTCTGGGTGATTTGGAACTGTTTAGATATTGCATGTAGAATGCTCAGGGTCATGGAATACTCCAAAGCAAGCTGAATTCAGTAACCTAACTGGTACCATTTACAGTGGAACAGCCATTGACTTGTTCAATTCTGCAAAGGCTAAAGTTCCACTGTGTAGAAAAGGTAATGTTACCGAAAGTAACTTCTGTAGAATAGGTAGCACTCTCATGAAATTGGTTGCAGACAACTCTAAATCATATGGTTAGTCTGCTAACAATGTTTACATCAAGTCATCACATAGTAGTTATCAGCAAAATTGAACTGTACACTCCATTGAGTTGAATGCATTACTTTCTATTCAATGCATTCTGTGGTAAGGTTGTGTACATAACTACTCTGGGTGATTTGGAACTGTTTAGATATTGCATGTAGAATGCTCACGGTCATGGAATACTCCAAAGCAAGCTGAATTCAATAACCTAACTGGTACCATTTACAGTGGAACAGCCATTGACTTGTTCAATTCTGCAAAGGCTAAAGTTCCACTGTGTAGAAAAGGTAATGTTACTGAAAGTAACTTCTGTAGAATACGTAGCATGCTCATAAAATTGGTTGCAGACAACTCTAAATCATATGGTTAGTGTGCTAACAATCTTTACATCATGTTAGCACATAGCAGTTATCAGCAAAATTGAACTGTACACTCCATTGAGTTGAAAGCATTACTTTCTATTCAATGCATTCTGTGGTAAGGTTCTGTACATAACTACACTGGGTGATTTGGAACTGTATAGATATTGCATGTAGAGTACTCAGTGCCATGGAATACACCAATGCAAGCTGAATTCAGAAACCTACCTGGTACCATTTACAGTGGAACAGCCATTAACTTGGTTTACTTCTGCAAAGGCTAAAGTTCCACTGTCTAGAGAAGGTAATGTTACAGAAAGTTACTTCTGGAGTATAGGTAGCACTCTCATAAAATTGGTTGCTGACAACTCTAAATCATATGGTTAGTGTGCTAACAATGTTTACATCATGTCATCACATAGTAGTTATCAGCAAAATTGAACTGTACACTCCATTGAGTTGAATGCATTACTTTCTATTCAAAGCATTCTGTGGTAAGGTCGTGTAGATAAATACTCTGGGGGGTTTGGAGCTTTATAGATTTTGCATGTAGATTGCTCAGTGCCATGGAATACTCCAATGCAAGCTGAATTCAGTAACCTACCTGGTACCATTTACAGTGGAACAGCCATTGACTTGGTTTACTTCTGCAAAGGCTAAAGTTCCACTGTGTAGAGAAGGTAATGTTACAGAAAGTAACTTCTGGAGAATAGGTAGCACACTCATTAAATTGGTTGCAGACAACTCTAAATCATACGGTTAGTGTGCTAACAATGTTTACATCATGTTAGCACATAGAAGTTATCAGCAAAATTCAACTGTTCACTCCATTGTATTCAATGCATTACTTTCTATTCAATGCATTCTGTGGTAAGGTTGTGTACATAACTACTCTGGGTGATTTGGAACTGTTTAGTTATTGCATGTAGAATGCTCAGGGTCATGGAATACTCCAAAGCAAGCTGAATTCAGTAACCTAACTGGTACCATTTACAGTGGAACAGCCATTGACTTGTTCAATTCTGCAAAGGCTAAAGTTCCACTGTGTAGAAAAGGTAATGTTACTGAAAGTAACTTCTGTAGAATAGGTAGCACTCTCATGAAATTGGTTGCAGACAACTCTAAATCATATGGTTAGTCTGCTAACAATGTTTACATCAAGTCATCACATAGTAGTTATCAGAAAAATTGAACTGTACACTCCATTGAGTTGAATGCATTACTTTCTATTCAATGCATTCTGTGGTAAGGTTCTGTACATAACTACTCTGGGTGATTTGGAACTGTTTAGATATTGCATGTAGAATGCTCACGGTCATGGAATACTCCAAAGCAAGCTGAATTCAATAACCTAACTGGTACCATTTACAGTGGAACAGCCATTGACTTGTTCAATTCTGCAAAGGCTAAAGTTCCACTGTGTAGAAAAGGTAATGTTACTGAAAGTAACTTCTGTAGAATAGGTAGCATGCTCATAAAATTGGTTGCAGACAACTCTAAATCATATGGTTAGTGTGCTAACAATCTTTACATCATGTTAGCACATAGCAGTTATCAGCAAAATTGAACTGTACACTCCATTGTGTTGAATGCATTACTTTCTATTCAATGCATTCTGTGGTAAGGTTGTGTACATAACTACTCTGGGTGATTTGGAACTGTTTAGATATTGCATGTAGAATGCTCAGGGTCATGGAATACTCCAAAGCAAGCTGAATTCAGTAACCTAACTGGTACCATTTACAGTGGAACAGCCATTGACTTGTTCAATTCTGCAAAGGCTAAAGTTCCACTGTGTAGAAAAGGTAATGTTACTGAAAGTAACTTCTGGAGAATAGGTAGCACACTCATAAAATTGGTTGCAGACAACTCTAAATCATATGGTTAGTGTGCTAACAATGTTTACACATTGTTAGCACATAGTAGGTATCAGCAAAATTGAACTGTACACTCCATTGAGTTGAATGCATTACTTTCTATTCAATGCATTCTGTGGTAAGGTTGTGTACATAACTACTCTGGGTGATTTGGAACTGTTTAGATATTGCATGTAGAATGCTCAGGGTTATGGAATACTCCAATGCAAGCTGAATTCAGTAACCTACCTGGTACCATTTACAGTGGAACAGCCATTGACTTGGTTGACTTCTGCAAAGGCTAAAGTTCCACTGTGTAGAGAAGGTAATGTTACAGAAAGTAACTTCTGGAGAATAGGTAGCACACTCATAAAATTGGTTGCAGACAACTCTAAATCATACGGTTAGTGTGCTAACAATGTTTCCATCATGTTAGCACATAGAAGTTATCCGCAAAATTGAACTGTACACTCCATTGAGTTGAATGCATTACTTTCTATTCAATGCATTCTGTGGTAAGGTTGTGTACATAACTACTCTGGGTGATTTGGAACTGTTTAGTTATTGCATGTAGAATGCTCACGGTCATGGAATACTCCAAAGCAAGCTGAATTCAGTAACCTAACTGGTACCATTTAGAGTGGAACAGCCATTGACTTGTTCAATTCTGCAAAGGCTAAAGTTCCACTGTGTAGAAAAGGTAATGTTCCAGAAAGTAACTTCCGTAGAATAGGTAGCATGCTCATAAAATTGGTTGCAGACAACTCTAAATCATATGGTTAGTGTGCTAACAATCTTTACATCATGTTAGCACATAGCAGTTATCAGCAAAATTGAACTGTACACTCCATTGTGTTGAATGCATTACTTTCTATTCAATGCATTCTGTGGTAAGGTCGTGTAGATAAATACTCTGGGGGGTTTGGAGCTTTATAGATTTTGCATGTAGAGTGCTCAGTGCCATTGAATACTCCAATGCAAGCTGAATTCAGTAACCTACCTGTTACCATTTACAGTGGAATAGCCATTGACTTGGTTTACTTCTGCAAAGGCTAAAGTTCCACTGTGTAGAGAAGGTAATGTTACTGAAATTAACTTCTGGAGAATAGGTAGCACACTCATAAAATTGGTTGCAGACAACTCTAAATCATATGGTTAGTGTGCTAACAATCTTTACATCATGTTAGCACATAGCAGTTATCAGCAAAATTGAACTGTACACTCCATTGAGTTGAAAGCATTACTTTCTATTCAAGGCATTCTGTGGTAAGGTTGTGTACATAACTACACTGGGTGATTTGGAACTGTACAGATATTGCATGTAGAGTGCTCAGTGCCATGGAATACACCAATGCAAGCTGAATTCAGAAACCTACCTGGTACCATTTACAGTGGAACAGCCATTAACTTGGTTTACTTCTGCAAAGGCTAAAGTTCCACTGTCTAGAGAAGGTAATGTTACAGAAAGTTACTTCTGGAGTATAGGTAGCACTCTCATAAAATTGGTTGCTGACAACTCTAAATCATATGGTTAGTGTGCTAACAATGTTTACATCATGTCATCACATAGTAGTTATCAGCAAAATTGAACTGTACACTCCATTGAGTTGAATGCATTACTTACTATTCAAAGCATTCTGTGGTAAGGTCGTGTAGATAAATACTCTGGGGGGTTTGGAGCTTTATAGATTTTGCATGTAGAGTGCTCAGTGCCATTGAATACTCCAATGCAAGCTGAATTCAGTAACCTACCTGTTACCATTTACAGTGGAATAGCCATTGACTTGGTTTACTTCTGCAAAGGCTAAAGTTCCACTGTGTAGAGAAGGTAATGTTACTGAAATTAACTTCTGGAGAATAGGTAGCACACTCATAAAATTGGTTGCAGACAACTCTAAATCATACGGTTAGTGTGCTAACAATGTTTACATCATGTTAGCATATACAAGTTATCAGCAAAATTGAACTGTACACTCCATTGAGTTGAATGCATTACTTTCTATTCAATGCATTCTGTGGTAAGGTTGTGTACATAACTACTCTGGGTGATTTGGAACTGTTTAGATATTGCATGTAGAATGCTCAGGGTCATGGAATACTCCAAAGCAAGCTGAATTCAGTAACCTAACTGGTACCATTTACAGTGGAACAGCCATCGACTTGTTCAATTCTGCAAAGGCTAAAGTTCCACTGTGTAGAAAAGGTAATGTTACTGAAAGTAACTTCTGTAGAATAGGTAGCATACTCATGAAATTGGTTGCAGACAACTCTAAATCATATGGTTAGTGTGCTAACAATCTTTACATCATGTTAGCACATAGCAGTTATCAGCAAAATTGAACTGTACATTCCATTGAGTTGAAAGCATTACCTTCTATTCAAGGCATTCTGTGGTAAGGTTGTGTACATAACTACACTGGGTGATTTGGATCTGTATAGATATTGCATATAGAGTGCTCAGTGCCATGGAATACTCCAATGCAAGCTGAATTCAGTAACCTAACTGGTACCATTTACAGTGGAACAGCCTTTGACTTGGTTTACTTCTGCAAAGGCTAATGTTCCATGTAGAGAAGGTAATGTTACTGAAAGTAACTTCTTGAGAATAGGTAGCACACTCATAAAATTGGTTGCAGACAACTCTAAATCATACGTTTAGTGTGCTAACAATGTTTACCTCATGTTAGCACATAGAAGTTATCAGCAAAATTGAACTGTACACTCCATTGAGTTGAATGCATTACTTTCTATTCAATGCATTCTGTGGTAAGGTCGTGTAGATAACTACTCTGGGGGGTTTGGAACTTTATAGATTTTGCATGTAGAGTGCTCAGTGCCATGGAATACTCCAATGCAAGCTGAATTCAGTAACCTACCTGGTACCATTTACAATGGAACAGCCATTGACTTGGTTTACTTCTGCAAAGGCTAAAGTTCCACTGTGTAGAGAAGGTAATGTTACTGAAATTAACTTCTGGAGAATAGGTAGCACACTCATAAAATTGGTTGCAGACAACTCTAAATCATACGGTTAGTGTGCTAACAATGTTTACATCATGTTAGCATATACAAGTTATCAGCAAAATTGAACTGTACACTCCATTGAGTTGAATGCATTACTTTCTATTCAATGCATTCTGTGGTAAGGTTGTGTACATAACTACTCTGGGTGATTTGGAACTGTTTAGATATTGCATGTAGAATGCTCAGGGTCATGGAATACTCCAAAGCAAGCTGAATTCAGTAACCTAACTGGTACCATTTACAGTGGAACAGCCATCGACTTGTTCAATTCTGCAAAGGCTAAAGTTCCACTGTGTAGAAAAGGTAATGTTACTGAAAGTAACTTCTGTAGAATAGGTAGCATACTCATGAAATTGGTTGCAGACAACTCTAAATCATATGGTTAGTGTGCTAACAATCTTTACATCATGTTAGCACATAGCAGTTATCAGCAAAATTGAACTGTACATTCCATTGAGTTGAAAGCATTACCTTCTATTCAAGGCATTCTGTGGTAAGGTTGTGTACATAACTACACTGGGTGATTTGGAACTGTATAGATATTGCATATAGAGTGCTCAGTGCCATGGAATACTCCAATGCAAGCTGAATTCAGTAACCTAACTGGTACCATTTACAGTGGAACAGCCTTTGACTTGGTTTACTTCTGCAAAGGCTAATGTTCCATGTAGAGAAGGTAATGTTACTGAAAGTAACTTCTGGAGAATAGGTAGCACACTCATAAAATTGGTTGCAGACAACTCTAAATCATACGTTTAGTGTGCTAACAATGTTCACCTCATGTTAGCACATAGAAGTTATCAGCAAAATTGAACTGTACACTCCATTGAGTTGAATGCATTACTTTCTATTCAATGCATTCTGTGGTAAGGTTGTGTACATAACTACTCTGGGTGATTTGGAACTGTTTAGATATTGCATGTAGAATGCTCAGGGTTATGGAATACTCCAAAGCAAGCTGAATTCAGTAACCTAACTGGTACCATTTACAGTGGAACAGCCATTAACTTGGTTTACTTCTGCAAAGGCTAAAGTTCCACTGTCTAGAGAAGGTAATGTTACAGAAAGTTACTTCTGGAGTATAGGTAGTACTCTCATAAAATTGGTTGCAGACAACTCTAAATCATATGGTTAGTGTGCTAACAATGTTTACATCATGTCATCACTTAGTAGTTATCAGCAAAATTGAACTGTACACTCCATTGAGTTGAATGCATTACTTTCTATTCAATGCATTCTGTGGTAAGGTCGTGTAGATAACTACTCTGGGGGGTTTGGAACTTTATAGATTTTGCATGTAGAGTGCTCAGTGCCATGGAATACTCCAATGCAAGCTGAATTCAGTAACCTACCTGGTACCATTTACAATGGAACAGCCATTGACTTGGTTCAATTCTGCAAAGGCTAAAGTTCCACTGTCTAGAGAAGGTAATGTTACAGAAAGTAACTTCTGGAGAATAGGTAGCACACTCATAAAATTGGTTGCAGACAACTCTAAATCATACGGTTAGTGTGCTAACAATGTTTAGATCATGTTAGCCCATAGTAGGTATCAGTAAAATTGAACGGTAAACTCCATTGAGTTGAATGCATCACTTCCTAATCAATGCATTCTGTGGTAAGGTTGTGTACATAACTACTGTGGGTGGTTTGGAACTGTATAGATATTGCATGTAGAGTGCTCAGTGCCATGGAATACTCCAATGCAAGGTGAATTCAGGAACCTACCTGGTACTATTTACTTTGGATCAGCCATTGACTTGTTCAATTCTGCAAAGGCTAAAGTTCCACTGTGTAGAAAAGGAAATGTTACTGAAAGTAACTTCTGTAGAATAGGTAGCATGCTCATAAAATTGGTTGCAGACAACTCTAAATCATATGGTTAGTGTGCTAACAATATTTACATCATGTTAGCACATAGCAGTTATCAGCAAAATTGAACTGTACACTCCATTGAGTTGAAAGCATTACTTTCTATTCAAGGCATTCTGTGGTAAGGTTGTGTACATAACTACACTGGGTGATTTGGAACTGTATAGATATTGCATGTAGAGTGCTCAGTGCCATGGAATACACCAATGCAAGCTGAATTCAGAAACCTACCTGGTACCATTTACAGTGGAACAGCCATTAACTTGGTTTACTTCTGCAAAGGCTAAAGTTCCACTGTCTAGAGAAGGTAATGTTACAGAAAGTTACTTCTGGAGTATAGGTAGCACTCTCATAAAATTGGTTGCTGACAACTCTAAATCATATGGTTAGTGTGCTAACAATGTTTACATCATGTCATCACATAGTAGTTATCAGCAAAATTGAACTGTACACTCCATTGAGTTGAATGCATTACTTACTATTCAAAGCATTCTGTGGTAAGGTCGTGTAGATAAATACTCTGGGGGGTTTGGAGCTTTATAGATTTTGCATGTAGAGTGCTCAGTGCCATGGAATACTCCAATGCAAGCTGAATTCAGTAACCTACCTGGTACCATTTACAGTGGAACAGCCATTGACTTGGTTTACTTCTGCAAAGGCTAAAGTTCCACTGTGTAGAGAAGGTAATGTTACAGAAAGTAACTTCTGGAGAATAGGTAGCACACTCATAAAATTGGTTGCAGACAACTCTAAATCATACGGTTAGTGTGCTAACAATGTTTAGATCATGTTAGCGCATAGTAGTTATCAGTAAAATTGAACGGTAAACTGCATTGAGTTGAATGCATCACTTCCTAATCAATGCATTCTGTGGTAAGGTTGTGTACATAACTACTCTGGCTGGTTTGGAACTGTATAGATATTGCATGTAGAGTGCTCAGTGCCATGGAATACTCCAATGCGAAGCTGAAATCAGTAAACTACCTGTTACCATTTACAGTGGAATAGCCATTGACTTGGTTTACTTCTGCAAAGGCTAAAGTTCCACTGTGTAGAGAAGGTAATGTTACTGAAATTAACTTCTGGAGAATAGGTAGCACACTCATAAAATTGGTTGCAGACAACTCTAAATCATACGGTTAGTGTGCTAACAATGTTTACATCATGTTAGCACATAGAAGTTATCAGCAAAATTGAACTGTACACTCCATTGAGTTGAATGCATTACTTTCTATTCAATGCATTCTGTGGTAAGGTTGTGTACATAACTACTCTGGGTGATTTGGAACTGTTTAGATATTGCATGTAGAATGCTCAGGGTCATGGAATACTCCAAAGCAAGCTGAATTCAGTAACCTAACTGGTACCATTTAGAGTGGAACAGCCATTGACTTGTTCAATTCTGCAAAGGCTAAAGTTCCACTGTGTAGAAAAGGTAATGTTACTGAAAGTAACTTCTGTAGAATAGGTAGCATACTCATGAAATTGGTTGCAGACAACTCTAAATCATATGGTTAGTGTGCTAACAATCTTTACATCATGTTAGCACATAGCAGTTATCAGCAAAATTGAACTGTACATTCCATTGAGTTGAAAGCATTACCTTCTATTCAAGGCATTCTGTGGTAAGGTTGTGTACATAACTACACTGGGTGATTTGGAACTGTATAGATATTGCATATAGAGTGCTCAGTGCCATGGAATACTCCAATGCAAGCTGAATTCAGTAACCTAACTGGTACCATTTACAGTGGAAATTCCTTTGACTTGGTTTACTTCTGCAAAGGCTAATGTTCCATGTAGAGTAGGTAATGTTACTGAAAGTAACTTCTGGAGAATAGGTAGCACACTCATAAAATTGGTTGCACACAACTCTAAATCATACGTTTAGTGTGCTAACAATGTTTACCTCATGTTAGCACATAGAAGTTATCAGCAAAATTGAACTGTACACTCCATTGAGTTGAATGCATTACTTTCTATTCAATGCATTCTGTGGTAAGGTTGTGTACATAACTACTCTGGGTGATTTGGAACTGTTTAGATATTGCATGTAGAATGCTCAGGGTTATGGAATACTCCAATGCAAGCTGAATTCAGTAACCTACCTGGTACCATTTACAGTGGAACAGCCATTAACTTGGTTTACTTCTGCAAAGGCTAAAGTTCCACTGTCTAGAGAAGGTAATGTTACTGAAAGTTACTTCTGGAGTATAGGTAGCACTCTCATAAAATTGGTTGCAGACAACTCTAAATCATATGGTTAGTGTGCTAACAATGTTTACATCATGTCATCACTTAGTAGTTATCAGCAAAATTGAACTGTACACTCCATTGAGTTGAATGCATTACTTTCTATTCAATGCATTCTGTGGTAAGGTCGTGTAGATAACTACTCTGGGGGGTTTGGAACTTTATGGATTTTGCATGTAGAGTGCTCAGTGCCATGGAATACTCCAATGCAAGCTGAATTCAGTAACCTACCTGGTACCATTTACAGTGGAACAGCCATTGACTTGGTTTACTTCTACAAAGGCTAAAGTTCCACTGTGTAGATAAGGTAATGTTACTGAAATTAACTTCTGGAGAATAGGTAGCACACTCATAAAATTGGTTGCAGGCAACTCTAAATCATACGGTTAGTGTGCTAACAATGTTTACATCATGTTAGCACATAGAAGTTATCAGCAAAAGTGAACTGTACACTCCATTGAGTTGAATGCATTACTTTCTATTCAATGCATTCTGTGGTAAAGGTGTGTACATAACTACTCTGGGTGATTTGGAACTGTTTAGATATTGCATGTTGAATGCTCAGGGTCATGGAATACTCCAATGCAAGCAGAATTCAGTAACCTACCTGGTACCATTTACAGTGTGACAGGCAATGACTTGTTTCAATTCTGCAAAGGCTAAAGTTCCACTGAGCAGAGAACGTAAAGTTACTGAAAGTAACTTCTGGAGCATAGGTAGCACACTCATAAAATTGGTTGCAGACAACTCTAAATCATATGGTTAGTGTGCTAACAATGTTTACATCATGTTAGCACATAGCAGTTATCAGCAAAATTGAACTGTACACTCCATTAAGTTGATTGCATTACTTTGTATTCAATGCATTCTGTGGTAAGGTTGTGTACATAACTACACTGGGTGGTTTTGAACTGTATAGATATTGCATGTAGAGTGCTCAGTGCCATGGAATACTCCAATGCAAGCTGAATTCAGTAACCTACCTGGTACCATTTACTTTGGATCAGCCATTGACTTGGCTTACTTCTGCAAAGGCTAAAGTTCCACTGTGTAGAAAAGATAATGGTACTGAAAGTAACTTCTGTAGAATAGGTAGCACTCTCATGAAATTGGTTGCAGACAACTCTAAATCATATGGTTAGTGTGCTAACAATGTTTACATCATGTCATCACATAGTAGTTATCAGCAAAATTGAACTGTACACTCCATTGAGTTGAATGCATCACTTTCTATTCAATGCATTCTGTGGTAAGGTCGTGTAGATAACTACTCTGGGGGGTTTGGAACTTTATAGATTTTGCATATAGAGTGCTCAGTGCAATGGAATACTCCAATGCAAGCTGAATTCAGTAACCTACCTGGTACCATGTACAGTGGAACAGCCATTCACTTCGTTTACTTCTGCAAAGGCTAAAATTCCATTGTCTATAGAAGGTAATGTTACTTAAAGTAACTTCTGGAGAATAGGTAGCACACTCATAAAATTGGTTGCAGACAACTCTAAATCATACGGTTAGTGTGCTAACAATGTTTAGATCATGTTAGCGCATAGTAGTTATCAGTAAAATTGAACGAAAAACTCCATTGAGTTGAATGCATTACTTTCTATTCAATGCATTCTGTGGTAAGGTTGTGTACATAACTACTCTGGGTGGTTTGGAACTGTATAGATATTGCATGTAGAGTGCTCAGTGCCATGGAATACTCAATGCAAAGCTGAAATCAGTAACCTACCTGTTACCATTTAGAGTGGAATAGCCATTGACTTGGTTTACTTCTGCAAAGGCTAAAGTTCCACTGTGTAGAGAAGGTAATGTTACTGAAATTAACTACTGGAGAATAGGTAGCACACTCATAAAATTGGTTGCAGGCAACTCTAAATCATACGGTTAGTGTGCTAACAATGTTTACATCATGTTAGCACATAGAAGTTATCAGCAAAAGTGAACTGTACACTCCATTGAGTTGAATGCATTACTTTCTATTCAATGCATTCTGTGGTAAAGTTGTGTACATAACTACTCTGGGTGATTTGGAACTGTTTAGATATTGCATGTAGAATGCTCAGGGTCATGGAATACTCCAATGCAAGCAGAATTCAGTAACCTACCTGGTACCATTTACAGTGTGACAGCCAATGACTTGGTTCAATTCTGCAAAGGCTAAAGTTCCACTGAGCAGAGAACGTAAAGTTACTGAAAGTAACTTCTGGAGCATAGGTAGCACACTCATAAAATTGGTTGCAGACAACTCTAAATCATATGGTTAGTGTGCTAACAATGTTTACATCATGTTAGCACATAGCAGTTATCAGCAAAATTGAACTGTACACTCCATTAGGTTGATTGCATTACTTTGTATTCAATGCATTCTGTGGTAACGTTGTGTACATAACTACACTGGGTGGTTTTGAACTGTATAGATATTGCATGTAGAGTGCTCAGTGCCATGGAATACTCCAATGCAAGCTGAATTCAGTAACCTACCTGGTACCATGTACAGTGGAACAGCCATTCACTTCGTTTACTTCTGCAAAGGCTAAAATTCCATTGTCTATAGAAGGTAATGTTACTTAAAGTAACTTCTGGAGAATAGGTAGCACACTCATAAAATTGGTTGCAGACAACTCTAAATCATACGGTTAGTGTGCTAACAATGTTTAGATCATGTTAGCGCATAGTAGTTATCAGTAAAATTGAACGAAAAACTCCATTGAGTTGAATGCATTACTTTCTATTCAATGCATTCTGTGGTAAGGTTGTGTACATAACTACTCTGGGTGGTTTGGAACTGTATAGATATTGCATGTAGAGTGCTCAGTGCCATGGAATACTCAATGCAAAGCTGAAATCAGTAACCTACCTGTTACCATTTAGAGTGGAATAGCCATTGACTTGGTTTACTTCTGCAAAGGCTAAAGTTCCACTGTGTAGAGAAGGTAATGTTACTGAAATTAACTACTGGAGAATAGGTAGCACACTCATAAAATTGGTTGCAGGCAACTCTAAATCATACGGTTAGTGTGCTAACAATGTTTACATCATGTTAGCACATAGAAGTTATCAGCAAAAGTGAACTGTACACTCCATTGAGTTGAATGCATTACTTTCTATTCAATGCATTCTGTGGTAAAGTTGTGTACATAACTACTCTGGGTGATTTGGAACTGTTTAGATATTGCATGTAGAATGCTCAGGGTCATGGAATACTCCAATGCAAGCAGAATTCAGTAACCTACCTGGTACCATTTACAGTGTGACAGCCAATGACTTGGTTCAATTCTGCAAAGGCTAAAGTTCCACTGAGCAGAGAACGTAAAGTTACTGAAAGTAACTTCTGGAGCATAGGTAGCACACTCATAAAATTGGTTGCAGACAACTCTAAATCATATGGTTAGTGTGCTAACAATGTTTACATCATGTTAGCACATAGCAGTTATCAGCAAAATTGAACTGTACACTCCATTAAGTTGATTGCATTACTTTGTATTCAATGCATTCTGTGGTAACGTTGTGTACATAACTACACTGGGTGGTTTTGAACTGTATAGATATTGCATGTAGAGTGCTCAGTGCCATGGAATACTCCAATGCAAGCTGAATTCAGTAACCTACCTGGTACCATTTACTTTGGATCAGCCATTGACTTGGCTTACTTCTGCAAAGTCTAAAGTTCCACTGTGTAGAAAAGGTAATGTTACTGAAAGTAACTTCTGTAGAATAGGTAGCACTCTCATGAAATTCGTTGCAGACAACTCTAAATCATATGGTTAGTGTGCTAACAATGTTTACATCATGTCATCACATAGTAGTTATCAGCAAAATTGAACTGTACACTCCATTGAGTTGAATGCATTACTTTCTATTCAATGCATTCTGTGGTAAGGTCGTGTAGATAACTACTCTGGGGGGTTTGGAACTTTATAGATTTTGCATATAGAGTGCTCAGTGCAATGGAATACTCCAATGCAAGCTGAATTCAGTAACCTACCTGGTACCATTTACAGTGGAACAGCCATTGACTTGGTTTACTTCTGCAAAGGCTAAAGTTCCACTGTGTAGAGAAGGTAATGTTACTGAAATTAACTTCTGGAGAATAGGTAGCACACTCATAAAATTGGTTGCAGACAACTCTAAATCATACGGTTAGTGTGCTAACAATGTTTACATCATGTTAGCACATAGAAGTTATCAGCGAAATTGAACTGTACACTCCATTGAGTTGAATGCATTACTTTCTATTCAATGCATTCTGTGGTAAGGTTGTGTAAATAACTACTCTGGGTGATTTGGAACTGTTTAGATATTGCATGTAGAATGCTCAGGGTCATGGATTACACCAATGCAAGCTGAATTTAGTAAACTACCTGGTACCATTTACAGTGGAACAGCCATTCACTTGGTTTACTTCTGCAAAGGCTAAAGTTCCACTTTGTAGAGAACATAATGTTACAGAAAGTAACTTCTGGAGCATAGGTAGCACACTCATAAAATTGGTTGCAGACAACTCTAAATCATATGGTTAGTGTGCTAACAATGTTTACATCATGTTAGAACATAGTAGTTATCAGCAAAATTTAACTGTACACTCCTTCGAGTAGAATGCATTACTTTCTATTGAATGCATTTTCTGGTAAGGTTGTGTACATAACTACTCTGGGTGGTTTTGAACTGTATAGATATTGCATGTAGAGTGCTCAGTGCCATGGAATATTCCAATGCAAGCTGAATGCAATAACCTACCTGTTACTATTTAGAGTGGAACAGCCATTGACTTGGTGTACTTCTGCACAGGCTAAAGTTTCACTGTGTAGACAAGGTAGTGTTACTGAAAGTAACTTCTGTAGAATAGGTAGCATACTCATGAAATTGGTTGCAGACAACTCTAAATCATATGGTCAGTGTGCTAACAATCTTTACACCATGTTAGCACATAGCAGTTATCAGCAAAATTGAACTGTACACTCCATTGAGTTGAATGCATTACTTTCTATTCAAGGCATTCTGTGGTAAGGTTGTGTACATAACTACACTGGGTGATTTGGAACTGTATAGATATTGCATGTTGAGTGCTCAGTGCCATGGAATACTCCAATGCAAGCTGAATTCAGTAACCTACCTGGTACCATTTACAGTGTGTCAGCCAATGAGTTGGTTCAATTCTGCAAAGGCTAAAGTTCCACTGAGCAGAGAACGTAGAGTTACTGAAAGTAACTTCTGGAGCATAGGTAGCACACTCATAAAATTGGTTGCAGGCAACTCTAAATCATATGGTTAGTGTGCTAACAATGTTTACATCATGTTAGCACATAGCAGTTATCAGCAAAATTGAACTGTACACTCCATTAAGTTGATTGCATTACTTTGTATTCAATGCATTCTGTGGTAAGGTTGTGTACATAACTACACTGGGTGGTTTTGAACTGTATAGATATTGCATGTAGAGTGCTCAGTGCCATGGAATACTCCAATGCAAGCTGAATTCAGTAACCTACCTGGTACCATTTACTTTGGATCAGCCATTGACTTGGCTTACTTCTGCAAAGGTTAAAGTTCCACTGTGTAGAGAAGGTAAAGTTACTGAAAGTAACTTCTGGAGCATAGGTAGCACACTCATAAAATTGGTTGCAGACAACTCTAAATCATATGGTTAGTGTGCTAACAATGTTTACATCATGTTAGCACATTGTAGTTATCAGCAAAATTGAACTGTACACTCCATTGTGTTGAATGCATTACTTTCTATTCAATGCATTCTGTGGTAAGGTTGTGTACATAACTAGTCTGGGTGATTTGGAACTGCATAGATATTGCATGTAGAGTGCTCAGTGCCATGGAATACTCCAATGCAAGCAGAATTCAGTAACCTACATGGTACCATTTACAGTGGAACAGCCATTGACTTGGTGTACTTCTGCACAGGCTAAAGTTTCACAGTGTAGACAAGGTAGTGTTACTGAAAGTAACTTCTGGAGAATAGGTAGCACACTCATAAAATTGGTTGCAGTCAACTCTAAATCATATGGTTAGTGTGCTAACAATGTTTACATCATGTTAGTACATAGTAGTTATCAGCAAAATTGTACTGTACACTCCATTGAGTTGAATGCATTACTTTCTATTCAATGCATTCTGTGGTAAGGTTGTGTACATAACTACACTGGGTGGTTTGTAACTGTATAGATATTGCATGTAGAGTGCTCAGTGCCATGGAATACTCCAATGCAAGGTGAATTCAGGAACCTACCTGGTACCATTTACTTTGGATCAGCCATTGACTTGGCTTACTTCTGCAAAGGCTAATGTTCCACTGTGTAGAGAAGGTAAAGTTACTGAAAGTAACTTCTGGAGCATCGGTAGCACACTCATAAAATTGGTTGCACACAACTATAAGTCATATGGTTAGTGTGCTAACAATGTTTAGATCATGTTAGCACATAGTGTTTATTAGCAAAATTGAACTGTACACTCCATTGAGTTGAATGCATTACTTTCTATTTAATGCATTCTGTGGTAAGGTTGTGTACATAACTACACTGGGTGGTTTGGAGCTGTATAGATATTGCATGTAGAGTGCTCAGTACCATGGAATACTCCAATGCAAGGTGAATTCAGGAACCTACCTGGTACCATTTACTTTGGATCAGCCATTGACTTGGCTTACTTCTGCAAAGGCTAAAGTTCCACTGTGTAGAGAAGGTAAAGTTACTAAAAGTAACTTCTGGAGCATAGGTAGCACACTTATAAAATTGGTTGCACACAACTCTAAGTCATATGGTTAGTGTGCTAACAATGTTTAGATCATGTTAGCACATAGTGTTTATTAGCAAAATTGAACTGTACACTCCATTGAGTTGAATGCATTACTTTCTATTTAATGCATTCTGTGGTAAGGTTGTGTACATAACTACACTGGGTGGTATGGAACTGTATAGATATTGCATGTAGAGTGCTCAGTGCCATGGAATAATCCAATGCAAGCAGAATTCAGTAACCTACCTGGTACCATTTACAGTGTGACAGCCATTGACTTGGTTCAATTCTGCAATGGCTAAATTTCCACTGCGCAGAGAACGTAAAGTTACTGAAAGTAACTTCTGGAGCATAGGTAGCACACACATAAAATTGGTTGCAGACAACTCTAAATCATATGGTTAGTGTGCTAACAATGTTTACATCATGTTAGAACATAGTAGTTATCAGCAAAATTTAACTGTACACTCCTTCGAGTAGAATGCATTACTTTCTATTGAATGCATTTTGTGGTAAGGTTGTGTACATAACTACTCTGGGTGATTTGGATCTGTATAGATATTGCATGTAGACTGCTCAGTGCAATGGAATAATCCAATGCAAGCAGAATTCAGTAACCTACCTGGTACCATTTACAGTGTGACAGCCATTGTCTTGGTTCAATTCTGCAAAGGCTGAAGTTCCACTGTGTAGAGAAGGTAATGTTACTGAAAGTAACTTCTGCAGAATAGGTAGCACACTCATAAAATTGGTTGCAGACAACTCTAAATCATATGGTTAGTGTGCTAACAATGTTTACACAATGTTAGCACATAGTAGTTATCAGCAAAATTGAACTGTACACTCCATTGAGTTGAATGCATTACTTTCTATTCAATGCATTCTGTGGTAAGGTTGTGTACATAACTACTCTGGGTGGTTTGGAACTGTATAGATATTGCATGTAGAGTGCTCAGTGCCATGGAATACTCCAATGCAAGGTGAATTCAGTAACCTACCTGGTACCATTTACTTTGGATCAGCCATTGACTTGGTTTACTTCTGAACAGGTTAAAGTTCCACTGTGTAGAGAAGGTAATGTTACTGAAAGTAACTTCTGGAGATTAGGTAGCACACATAAAATTGGTTGCAGACAACTCTAAATCATATGGTTAGTGTTCTAACAATGTTTACATCATGTTAGCACATAGTAGTTATCAGCAAAATGGAACTGTACACTCCATTGTGTTGAATGCATTACTTTCTATTCAATGCATTCTGTGGTAAGGTTGTGTACATAACTACACTGGGTGGTTTGGAGCTGTATAGATATTGCATGTAGAGTGCTCAGTACCATGGAATACTCCAATGCAAGGTGAATTCAGGAACCTACCTGGTACCATTTACTTTGGATCAGCCATTGACTTGGCTTACTTCTGCAAAGGCTGAAGTTCCACTGTGTAGAGAAGGTAATGTTACTAAAAGTAACTTCTGGAGCATAGGTAGCACACTCATAAAATTGGTTGCACACAACTCTAAGTCATATGGTTAGTGTGCTAACAATGTTTAGATCATGTTAGCACATAGTGTTTATTAGCAAAATTGAACTGTACACTCCATTGAGTTGAATGCATTACTTTCTATTCAATGCAGTCTGTGGTAAGGTTGTGTACATAACTACTCTGGGTGGTTTTGAACTGTATAGATATTGCATGTAGAGTGCTCAGTGCCATGGAATATTCCAATGCAAGCTGAATGCAATAACCTACCTGTTACTATTTAGAGTGGAACAGCCATTGACTTGGTGTACTTCTGCACAGGCTAAAGTTTCACTGTGTAGACAAGGTAGTGTTACTGAAAGTAACTTCTGGAGAATAGGTAGCTCACTCATAAAATTGGTTGCAGACAACTCTAAATCATATGGTTAGTGTGCTAACAATGTTTACATCATGTTAGAACATAGTAGTTATCAGCAAAAGTTAACTGTACACTCCTTCGAGTAGAATGCATTACTTTCTATTCAATGCATTCTGTGGTAAGGTTGTGTACATAACTACTCTGGGTGGTTTGGAACTGTATAGATATTGCATGTAGAGTGCTCAGTGCCATGGAATACTCCAATGCAAGGTGAATTCAGGAACCCACCTGGTACCATTTACTATGGATCAGCCATTGACTTGGCTTACTTCTGCAAAGGCTAAAGTTCCACTGTGTAGAGAAGGTAAAGTTACTGAAAGTAACTTCTGGAGCATAGGTAGCACACTCATAAAATTGGTTGCAGTCAACTCTAAATCATATGGTTAGTGTGCTAACAATGTTTACACCATGTTAGCACATAGTAGTTATCAGCAAAATTGAACTGTACACTCCATTGAGTTGAATGCATTACTTTCTATTCAATGCATTCTGTGGTAAGGTTGTGTACATAACTACTCTGGGTGGTTTGGAACTGTATAGATATTGCATGTAGAGTGCTCAGTGCCATGGAATACTCCAATGCAAGCTGAATTCAGTAACCTACCTGGTACCATTTACAGTGGAACAGCCATTGACTTGGTTCAATTCTGCAAAAGCTAAAGTTCCACTGTGTAGAGAAGGTAATGTTACTGAAAGTAACTTCTCGAGAATAGGTAGCACACTCATAAAATTGGTTGCAGACAACTCTAAATCATATGGGTAGTGTGCTAACAATGTTTACATCATGTTAGCACATAGTAGTTATCAGCAAAATTGAACTGTACACTCCATTGTGTTGAATGCATTACTTTCTATTCAATGCATTCTGTGGTAAGGTTGTGTACATAACTACAACGGGTGGTTTGGAGCTGTATAGATATTGCATGTAGAGTGCTCAGTGCCATGGAATCCTCCAATGCAAGGTGAATTCAGGAACCTACCTGGTACCATTTACTTTGGATCAGCCATTGACTTGGCTTACTTCTGCAAAGGCTAAAGTTCCACTGTGTAGAGAAGGTAAAGTTACTAAAAGTAACTTCTGGAGCATAGGTAGCACACTCATAAAATTGGTTGCACACAACTCTAAGTCATATGGTTAGTGTGCTAACAATGTTTAGATCATGTTAGCACATAGTGTTTATTAGCAAAATTGAACTGTACACTCCATTGAGTTGAATGCATTACTTTCTATTCAATGCATTCTGTGGTAAGGTTGTGTACATAACGACTCTGGGTGGTTTGGAACAGTATAGATATTGCATGTAGAGTGCTCAGTGCCATGGAATACTCCAATGCAAGGTGAATTCAGGAACCTACCTGGTACCATTTACTTTGGATCAGCCATTGACTTGGCTTACTTCTGCAAAGGCTAAAGTTCCACTGTGTAGAGAAGGTAATGTTACTGAAAGTAACTTCTGGAGAATAGGTAGCACACTCATAAAATTGGTTGCAGACAACTCTAAATCATATGGTTAGTGTGCTAACAATGTTTACACCATGTTAGCACATAGTAGTTATCAGCAAAATTGAACTGTACACTCCATTGAGTTGAATGCATTACTTTCTATTCAATGCATTCTGTGGTAAGGTTGTGTACATAACTACACTGGGTGGTTTGGAACTGTATAGATATTGCATGTAGAGTGCTCAGTGCCATGGAATACTCCAATGCAAGGTGAATTCAGGAACCTACCTGGTACCATTTACAGTGGAACAGCCATTGACTTGGTTCAATTCTGCAAAAGCTAAAGTTCCACTGTGTAGAGAAGGTAATGTTACTGAAAGTAACTTCTGGAGAATAGGTAGCACACTCATAAAATTGGTTGCACACAACTCTAAATCATATGGTTAGTGTGCTAACAATGTTTACATCATGTTAGCACATAGTAGTTATCAGCAAAATTGAACTGTACACTCCATTGAGTTGAATGCATGACTTTGTATTCAATACATTCTGTGGTAAGGTTGTGTACATAACTACTCTGGGTGGTTTTGAACTGTATAGATATTGCATGTAGAGTGCTCAGTGCCATGGAATATTCCAATGCAAGCTGAATGCAATAACCTACCTGTTACTATTTAGAGTGGAACAGCCATTGACTTGGTGTACTTCTGCACAGGCTAAAGTTTCACTGTGTAGACAAGGTAGTGTTACTGAAAGTAACTTCTGGAGAATAGGTAGCACACTCATAAAATTGGTTGCAGACAACTCTAAATCATATGGTTAGTGTGCTAACAATGGTTACTTCATGTTAGCACACAGTAGTTATCAGCAAAATTGAACTGTACACTCCATTGAGTTGAATGCATTACTTTCTATTTAATGCATTCTGTGGTAAGGTTGTGTACATAACTACACTGGGTGGTATGGAACTGTATAGATATTGCATGTAGAGTGCTCAGTGCCATGGAATATTCCAATGCAAGCTGAATGCAATAACCTACCTGTTACTATTTAGAGTGGAACAGCCATTGACTTGGTGTACTTCTGCACAGGCTAAAGTTTCACTGTGTAGACAAGGTAGTGTTACTGAAAGTAACTTCTGGAGAATAGGTAGCTCACTCATAAAATTGGTTGCAGACAACTCTAAATCATATGGTTAGTGTGCTAACAATGTTTACATCATGTTAGAACATAGTAGTTATCAGCAAAAGTTAACTGTACACTCCTTCGAGTAGAATGCATTACTTTCTATTCAATGCATTCTGTGGTAAGGTTGTGTACATAACTACTCTGGGTGGTTTGGAACTGTATAGATATTGCATGTAGAGTGCTCAGTGCCATGGAATACTCCAATGCAAGGTGAATTCAGGAACCCACCTGGTACCATTTACTATGGATCAGCCATTGACTTGGCTTACTTCTGCAAAGGCTAAAGTTCCACTGTGTAGAGAAGGTAAAGTTACTGAAAGTAACTTCTGGAGCATAGGTAGCACACTCATAAAATTGGTTGCAGTCAACTCTAAATCATATGGTTAGTGTGCTAACAATGTTTACACCATGTTAGCACATAGTAGTTATCAGCAAAATTGAACTGTACACTCCATTGAGTTGAATGCATTACTTTCTATTCAATGCATTCTGTGGTAAGGTTGTGTACATAACTACTCTGGGTGGTTTGGAACTGTATAGATATTGCATGTAGAGTGCTCAGTGCCATGGAATACTCCAATGCAAGCTGAATTCAGTAACCTACCTGGTACCATTTACAGTGGAACAGCCATTGACTTGGTTCAATTCTGCAAAAGCTAAAGTTCCACTGTGTAGAGAAGGTAATGTTACTGAAAGTAACTTCTCGAGAATAGGTAGCACACTCATAAAATTGGTTGCAGACAACTCTAAATCATATGGGTAGTGTGCTAACAATGTTTACATCATGTTAGCACATAGTAGTTATCAGCAAAATTGAACTGTACACTCCATTGTGTTGAATGCATTACTTTCTATTCAATGCATTCTGTGGTAAGGTTGTGTACATAACTACAACGGGTGGTTTGGAGCTGTATAGATATTGCATGTAGAGTGCTCAGTGCCATGGAATCCTCCAATGCAAGGTGAATTCAGGAACCTACCTGGTACCATTTACTTTGGATCAGCCATTGACTTGGCTTACTTCTGCAAAGGCTAAAGTTCCACTGTGTAGAGAAGGTAAAGTTACTAAAAGTAACTTCTGGAGCATAGGTAGCACACTCATAAAATTGGTTGCACACAACTCTAAGTCATATGGTTAGTGTGCTAACAATGTTTAGATCATGTTAGCACATAGTGTTTATTAGCAAAATTGAACTGTACACTCCATTGAGTTGAATGCATTACTTTCTATTCAATGCATTCTGTGGTAAGGTTGTGTACATAACGACTCTGGGTGGTTTGGAACAGTATAGATATTGCATGTAGAGTGCTCAGTGCCATGGAATACTCCAATGCAAGGTGAATTCAGGAACCTACCTGGTACCATTTACTTTGGATCAGCCATTGACTTGGCTTACTTCTGCAAAGGCTAAAGTTCCACTGTGTAGAGAAGGTAATGTTACTGAAAGTAACTTCTGGAGAATAGGTAGCACACTCATAAAATTGGTTGCAGACAACTCTAAATCATATGGTTAGTGTGCTAACAATGTTTACACCATGTTAGCACATAGTAGTTATCAGCAAAATTGAACTGTACACTCCATTGAGTTGAATGCATTACTTTCTATTCAATGCATTCTGTGGTAAGGTTGTGTACATAACTACACTGGGTGGTTTGGAACTGTATAGATATTGCATGTAGAGTGCTCAGTGCCATGGAATACTCCAATGCAAGGTGAATTCAGGAACCTACCTGGTACCATTTACAGTGGAACAGCCATTGACTTGGTTCAATTCTGCAAAAGCTAAAGTTCCACTGTGTAGAGAAGGTAATGTTACTGAAAGTAACTTCTGGAGAATAGGTAGCACACTCATAAAATTGGTTGCACACAACTCTAAATCATATGGTTAGTGTGCTAACAATGTTTACATCATGTTAGCACATAGTAGTTATCAGCAAAATTGAACTGTACACTCCATTGAGTTGAATGCATGACTTTGTATTCAATACATTCTGTGGTAAGGTTGTGTACATAACTACTCTGGGTGGTTTTGAACTGTATAGATATTGCATGTAGAGTGCTCAGTGCCATGGAATATTCCAATGCAAGCTGAATGCAATAACCTACCTGTTACTATTTAGAGTGGAACAGCCATTGACTTGGTGTACTTCTGCACAGGCTAAAGTTTCACTGTGTAGACAAGGTAGTGTTACTGAAAGTAACTTCTGGAGAATAGGTAGCACACTCATAAAATTGGTTGCAGACAACTCTAAATCATATGGTTAGTGTGCTAACAATGGTTACTTCATGTTAGCACACAGTAGTTATCAGCAAAATTGAACTGTACACTCCATTGAGTTGAATGCATTACTTTCTATTTAATGCATTCTGTGGTAAGGTTGTGTACATAACTACACTGGGTGGTATGGAACTGTATAGATATTGCATGTAGAGTGCTCAGTGCCATGGAATAATCCAATGCAAGCAGAATTCAGTAACCTACCTGGTACCATTTACAGTGTGACAGCCATTGACTTGGTTCAATTCTGCAATGGCTAAATTTCCACTGCGCAGAGAACGTAAAGTTACTGAAAGTAACTTCTGGAGCATAGGTAGCACACACATAAAATTGGTTGCAGACAACTCTAAATCATATGGTTAGTGTGCTAACAATGTTTACATCATGTTAGAACATAGTAGTTATCAGCAAAATTTAACTGTACACTCCTTCGAGTAGAATGCATTACTTTCTATTGAATGCATTTTGTGGTAAGGTTGTGTACATAACTACTCTGGGTGATTTGGATCTGTATAGATATTGCATGTAGACTGCTCAGTGCCATGGAATAATCCAATGCAAGCAGAATTCAGTAACCTACCTGGTACCATTTACAGTGTGACAGCCATTGTCTTGGTTCAATTCTGCAAAGGCTGAAGTTCCACTGTGTAGAGAAGGTAATGTTACTGAAAGTAACTTCTGCAGAATAGGTAGCACACTCATAAAATTGGTTGCAGACAACTCTAAATCATATGGTTAGTGTGCTAACAATGTTTACACAATGTTAGCACATAGTAGTTATCAGCAAAATTGAACTGTACACTCCATTGAGTTGAATGCATTACTTTCTATTCAATGCATTCTGTGGTAAGGTTGTGTACATAACTACTCTGGGTGGTTTGGAACTGTATAGATATTGCATGTAGAGTGCTCAGTGCCATGGAATACTCCAATGCAAGGTGAATTCAGTAACCTACCTGGTACCATTTACTTTGGATCAGCCATTGACTTGGTTTACTTCTGAACAGGTTAAAGTTCCACTGTGTAGAGAAGGTAATGTTACTGAAAGTAACTTCTGGAGATTAGGTAGCACACATAAAATTGGTTGCAGACAACTCTAAATCATATGGTTAGTGTTCTAACAATGTTTACATCATGTTAGCACATAGTAGTTATCAGCAAAATGGAACTGTACACTCCATTGTGTTGAATGCATTACTTTCTATTCAATGCATTCTGTGGTAAGGTTGTGTACATAACTACACTGGGTGGTTTGGAGCTGTATAGATATTGCATGTAGAGTGCTCAGTGCCATGGAATACTCCAATGCAAGGTGAATTCAGGAACCTACCTGGTACAATTTACTTTGGATCAGCCATTGACTTGGCTTACTTCTGCAATGGCTAAAGTTCCACTGTGTAGAGAAGGTAATGTTACTGAAAGTAACTTCTTGAGAATAGGTAGCACACTCATAAAATTGGTTGCAGACAACTCTAAATAATATGGTTAGTGTGCTAACAATGTTTAATCATGTTAGCACATAGTGTTTATTAGCAAAATTGAACTGTACACTCCATTGAGTTGAATGCATTACTTTCTATTGAATGCATTCTGTGTTAAGGTTGTGTACATAACTACTCTGGGTGGTTTGGAACTGTATAGATATTGCATGTAGAGTGCTCAGTGCCATGGAATACTCCAATGCAAGCTGAATTCAGTAACTTACCTGGTACCATTTACAGTGGAACAGCCATTGACTTGGTTCAATTCTGCAAAAGCTAAAGTTCCACTGTGTAGAGAAGGTAATGTTACTGAAAGTAACTTCTGGAGCATAGGTAGCACACTCATAAAATTGGTTGCAGACAACTCTAAATCACATGGTTAGTGTGCTAGCAATGTTTACATCATGTCAGCACATAGTAGTTATCAGCAAAATTGAACTGTACACTCCATTGAGTTGAATGCATTACTTTCTATTCAATGCATTCTGTGGTAAGGTTGTGTACATAACTACTCTGGGTGGTTTGGAACTGTATAGATATTGCATGTAGAGTGCTCAGTGCCATGGAATACTCCAATGCAAGGTGAATTCAGGAACCTACCTGGTACCATTTACTTTGGATCAGCCACTGACTTGGCTTACTTCTGCAAAGGCTAAAGTTCCACTGTGTAGAGAAGGTAAAGTTACTGAAAGTAACTTCTGGAGCGTAGGTAGCACACTCATAAAATTGGTTGCAGACAACTCTAAATCACATGGATAGTGTGCTAGCAATGTTTACATCATGTCAGCACATAGTAGTTATCAGCAAAATTGAACTGTACACTCCATTGAGTTGAATGCATTACTTTCTATTCAATGCATTCTGTGGTAAGGTTGTGTACATAACTACACAGGGTGGTTTGGAACTGTATAGATATTGGATGTAGAGTGCTCAGTGCCATGGAATACTCCAATGCAAGGTGAATTCAGGAACCTACCTGGTACCATTTACTTTGGATCAGCCATTGACTTGGCTTACTTCTGCACAGGCTAAAGTTCCAATGTGTAGAGAAGGTAAAGTTACTGAAAGTAACTTCTGGAGCATAGGTAACACACTCATAAAATTGGTTGCAGACAACTCTAAATCATATGGTTAGTGTGCTAGCAATGTTTACATCATGTCAGCACATAGTAGTTATCAGCAAAATTGAACTGTACACTCCATTGAGTTGAATGCTTTACTTTCTATTCAATGCATTCTGTGGTAAGGTTGTGTACATAACTACTCTGGGTGGTTTGGAACTGTATAGATATTGCATGTAGAGTGCTCAGTGCCATGGAATACTCCAATGCAAGGTGAATTCAGTAACCTACCTGGTACCATTTACTTTGGATCAGCCATTGACTTGGCTTACTTCTGCAAAGGCTAAAGTTCCACTGTGTAGAGAAGGTAATGTTACTGAAAGTAACTTCTTGAGAATAGGTAGCACACTCATAAAATTGGTTGCAGACAACTCTAAATCATATGGTTAGTGTGCTAACAATGTTTACATCATGTTAGAACATAGTAGTTATCAGCAAAATTGAACTGTACACTCCTTCGAGTAGAATGCATTACTTTCTATTCAATGCATTCTGTGGTAAGGTTGTGTACATAACTACTCTGGGTGGTTTGGAACTGTATAGATATTGCATGTAGAGTGCTCAGTGCCATGGAATATTCCAATGCAAGCTGAATTCAGTAACCTACCTGGTACCATTTACAGTGGAACAGCCATTGACTTGGTTCAATTCTGCAAAAGCTAAAGTTCCACTGTGTAAAGAAGGTAATGTTACTGAAAGTAACTTCTGGAGCATAGGTAGCACACTCATAAAATTGGTTGCAGACAACTCTAAATCACATGGTTAGTGTGCTAGCAATGTTTACATCATGTCAGCACATAGTAGTTATCAGCAAAATTGAACTGTACACTCCATTGAGTTGAATGCATTACTTTCTATTCAATGCATTCTGTGGTAACGTTGTGTACATAACTACACTGGGTGGTTTGGAACTGTATAGATATTGCATGTAGAGTGCTCAGTGCCATGGAATACTCCAATGCAAGGTGAATTCAGGAACCTACCTGGTACCATTTACTTTGGATCAGCCATTGACTTGGCTTACTTCTGCAAAGGCTAAAGTTCCACTGTGTAGAGAAGGTAAAGTTACTGAAAGTAACTTCTGGAGCATAGGTAGCACACTCATAAAATTGGTTGCAGACAACTCTAAATCACATGGTTAGTGTGCTAGCAATGTTTACACCATGTTAGCACATAGTAGTTATCAGCAAAATTGAACTGTACACTCCATTGAGTTGAATGCATTACTTTCTATTCAATGCATTCTGTGGTAAGGTTGTGTACATAACTACACTGGGTGGTTTGGAACTGTATAGATATTGCATGTAGAGTGCTCAGTGCCATGGAATACTCCAATGCAAGGTGAATTCAGGAACCTACCTGGTACCATTTACAGTGGAACAGCCATTGACTTGGTTCAATTCTGCAAAAGCTAAAGTTCCACTGTGTAGAGAAGGTAATGTTACTGAAAGTAACTTCTGGAGAATAGGTAGCACACTCATAAAATTGGTTGCACACAACTCTAAATCATATGGTTAGTGTGCTAACAATGTTTACATCATGTTAGCACATAGTAGTTATCAGCAAAATTGAACTGTACACTCCATTGAGTTGAATGCATGACTTTGTATTCAATACATTCTGTGGTAAGGTTGTGTACATAACTACTCTGGGTGGTTTTGAACTGTATAGATATTGCATGTAGAGTGCTCAGTGCCATGGAATATTCCAATGCAAGCTGAATGCAATAACCTACCTGTTACTATTTAGAGTGGAACAGCCATTGACTTGGTGTACTTCTGCACAGGCTAAAGTTTCACTGTGTAGACAAGGTAGTGTTACTGAAAGTAACTTCTGGAGAATAGGTAGCACACTCATAAAATTGGTTGCAGACAACTCTAAATCATATGGTTAGTGTGCTAACAATGGTTACTTCATGTTAGCACACAGTAGTTATCAGCAAAATTGAACTGTACACTCCATTGAGTTGAATGCATTACTTTCTATTTAATGCATTCTGTGGTAAGGTTGTGTACATAACTACACTGGGTGGTATGGAACTGTATAGATATTGCATGTAGAGTGCTCAGTGCCATGGAATATTCCAATGCAAGCTGAATGCAATAACCTACCTGTTACTATTTAGAGTGGAACAGCCATTGACTTGGTGTACTTCTGCACAGGCTAAAGTTTCACTGTGTAGACAAGGTAGTGTTACTGAAAGTAACTTCTGGAGAATAGGTAGCTCACTCATAAAATTGGTTGCAGACAACTCTAAATCATATGGTTAGTGTGCTAACAATGTTTACATCATGTTAGAACATAGTAGTTATCAGCAAAAGTTAACTGTACACTCCTTCGAGTAGAATGCATTACTTTCTATTCAATGCATTCTGTGGTAAGGTTGTGTACATAACTACTCTGGGTGGTTTGGAACTGTATAGATATTGCATGTAGAGTGCTCAGTGCCATGGAATACTCCAATGCAAGGTGAATTCAGGAACCCACCTGGTACCATTTACTATGGATCAGCCATTGACTTGGCTTACTTCTGCAAAGGCTAAAGTTCCACTGTGTAGAGAAGGTAAAGTTACTGAAAGTAACTTCTGGAGCATAGGTAGCACACTCATAAAATTGGTTGCAGTCAACTCTAAATCATATGGTTAGTGTGCTAACAATGTTTACACCATGTTAGCACATAGTAGTTATCAGCAAAATTGAACTGTACACTCCATTGAGTTGAATGCATTACTTTCTATTCAATGCATTCTGTGGTAAGGTTGTGTACATAACTACTCTGGGTGGTTTGGAACTGTATAGATATTGCATGTAGAGTGCTCAGTGCCATGGAATACTCCAATGCAAGCTGAATTCAGTAACCTACCTGGTACCATTTACAGTGGAACAGCCATTGACTTGGTTCAATTCTGCAAAAGCTAAAGTTCCACTGTGTAGAGAAGGTAATGTTACTGAAAGTAACTTCTCGAGAATAGGTAGCACACTCATAAAATTGGTTGCAGACAACTCTAAATCATATGGGTAGTGTGCTAACAATGTTTACATCATGTTAGCACATAGTAGTTATCAGCAAAATTGAACTGTACACTCCATTGTGTTGAATGCATTACTTTCTATTCAATGCATTCTGTGGTAAGGTTGTGTACATAACTACAACGGGTGGTTTGGAGCTGTATAGATATTGCATGTAGAGTGCTCAGTGCCATGGAATCCTCCAATGCAAGGTGAATTCAGGAACCTACCTGGTACCATTTACTTTGGATCAGCCATTGACTTGGCTTACTTCTGCAAAGGCTAAAGTTCCACTGTGTAGAGAAGGTAAAGTTACTAAAAGTAACTTCTGGAGCATAGGTAGCACACTCATAAAATTGGTTGCACACAACTCTAAGTCATATGGTTAGTGTGCTAACAATGTTTAGATCATGTTAGCACATAGTGTTTATTAGCAAAATTGAACTGTACACTCCATTGAGTTGAATGCATTACTTTCTATTCAATGCATTCTGTGGTAAGGTTGTGTACATAACGACTCTGGGTGGTTTGGAACAGTATAGATATTGCATGTAGAGTGCTCAGTGCCATGGAATACTCCAATGCAAGGTGAATTCAGGAACCTACCTGGTACCATTTACTTTGGATCAGCCATTGACTTGGCTTACTTCTGCAAAGGCTAAAGTTCCACTGTGTAGAGAAGGTAATGTTACTGAAAGTAACTTCTGGAGAATAGGTAGCACACTCATAAAATTGGTTGCAGACAACTCTAAATCATATGGTTAGTGTGCTAACAATGTTTACACCATGTTAGCACATAGTAGTTATCAGCAAAATTGAACTGTACACTCCATTGAGTTGAATGCATTACTTTCTATTCAATGCATTCTGTGGTAAGGTTGTGTACATAACTACACTGGGTGGTTTGGAACTGTATAGATATTGCATGTAGAGTGCTCAGTGCCATGGAATACTCCAATGCAAGGTGAATTCAGGAACCTACCTGGTACCATTTACAGTGGAACAGCCATTGACTTGGTTCAATTCTGCAAAAGCTAAAGTTCCACTGTGTAGAGAAGGTAATGTTACTGAAAGTAACTTCTGGAGAATAGGTAGCACACTCATAAAATTGGTTGCACACAACTCTAAATCATATGGTTAGTGTGCTAACAATGTTTACATCATGTTAGCACATAGTAGTTATCAGCAAAATTGAACTGTACACTCCATTGAGTTGAATGCATGACTTTGTATTCAATACATTCTGTGGTAAGGTTGTGTACATAACTACTCTGGGTGGTTTTGAACTGTATAGATATTGCATGTAGAGTGCTCAGTGCCATGGAATATTCCAATGCAAGCTGAATGCAATAACCTACCTGTTACTATTTAGAGTGGAACAGCCATTGACTTGGTGTACTTCTGCACAGGCTAAAGTTTCACTGTGTAGACAAGGTAGTGTTACTGAAAGTAACTTCTGGAGAATAGGTAGCACACTCATAAAATTGGTTGCAGACAACTCTAAATCATATGGTTAGTGTGCTAACAATGGTTACTTCATGTTAGCACACAGTAGTTATCAGCAAAATTGAACTGTACACTCCATTGAGTTGAATGCATTACTTTCTATTTAATGCATTCTGTGGTAAGGTTGTGTACATAACTACACTGGGTGGTATGGAACTGTATAGATATTGCATGTAGAGTGCTCAGTGCCATGGAATAATCCAATGCAAGCAGAATTCAGTAACCTACCTGGTACCATTTACAGTGTGACAGCCATTGACTTGGTTCAATTCTGCAATGGCTAAATTTCCACTGCGCAGAGAACGTAAAGTTACTGAAAGTAACTTCTGGAGCATAGGTAGCACACACATAAAATTGGTTGCAGACAACTCTAAATCATATGGTTAGTGTGCTAACAATGTTTACATCATGTTAGAACATAGTAGTTATCAGCAAAATTTAACTGTACACTCCTTCGAGTAGAATGCATTACTTTCTATTGAATGCATTTTGTGGTAAGGTTGTGTACATAACTACTCTGGGTGATTTGGATCTGTATAGATATTGCATGTAGACTGCTCAGTGCCATGGAATAATCCAATGCAAGCAGAATTCAGTAACCTACCTGGTACCATTTACAGTGTGACAGCCATTGTCTTGGTTCAATTCTGCAAAGGCTGAAGTTCCACTGTGTAGAGAAGGTAATGTTACTGAAAGTAACTTCTGCAGAATAGGTAGCACACTCATAAAATTGGTTGCAGACAACTCTAAATCATATGGTTAGTGTGCTAACAATGTTTACACAATGTTAGCACATAGTAGTTATCAGCAAAATTGAACTGTACACTCCATTGAGTTGAATGCATTACTTTCTATTCAATGCATTCTGTGGTAAGGTTGTGTACATAACTACTCTGGGTGGTTTGGAACTGTATAGATATTGCATGTAGAGTGCTCAGTGCCATGGAATACTCCAATGCAAGGTGAATTCAGTAACCTACCTGGTACCATTTACTTTGGATCAGCCATTGACTTGGTTTACTTCTGAACAGGTTAAAGTTCCACTGTGTAGAGAAGGTAATGTTACTGAAAGTAACTTCTGGAGATTAGGTAGCACACATAAAATTGGTTGCAGACAACTCTAAATCATATGGTTAGTGTTCTAACAATGTTTACATCATGTTAGCACATAGTAGTTATCAGCAAAATGGAACTGTACACTCCATTGTGTTGAATGCATTACTTTCTATTCAATGCATTCTGTGGTAAGGTTGTGTACATAACTACACTGGGTGGTTTGGAGCTGTATAGATATTGCATGTAGAGTGCTCAGTGCCATGGAATACTCCAATGCAAGGTGAATTCAGGAACCTACCTGGTACAATTTACTTTGGATCAGCCATTGACTTGGCTTACTTCTGCAATGGCTAAAGTTCCACTGTGTAGAGAAGGTAATGTTACTGAAAGTAACTTCTTGAGAATAGGTAGCACACTCATAAAATTGGTTGCAGACAACTCTAAATAATATGGTTAGTGTGCTAACAATGTTTAATCATGTTAGCACATAGTGTTTATTAGCAAAATTGAACTGTACACTCCATTGAGTTGAATGCATTACTTTCTATTGAATGCATTCTGTGTTAAGGTTGTGTACATAACTACTCTGGGTGGTTTGGAACTGTATAGATATTGCATGTAGAGTGCTCAGTGCCATGGAATACTCCAATGCAAGCTGAATTCAGTAACTTACCTGGTACCATTTACAGTGGAACAGCCATTGACTTGGTTCAATTCTGCAAAAGCTAAAGTTCCACTGTGTAGAGAAGGTAATGTTACTGAAAGTAACTTCTGGAGCATAGGTAGCACACTCATAAAATTGGTTGCAGACAACTCTAAATCACATGGTTAGTGTGCTAGCAATGTTTACATCATGTCAGCACATAGTAGTTATCAGCAAAATTGAACTGTACACTCCATTGAGTTGAATGCATTACTTTCTATTCAATGCATTCTGTGGTAAGGTTGTGTACATAACTACTCTGGGTGGTTTGGAACTGTATAGATATTGCATGTAGAGTGCTCAGTGCCATGGAATACTCCAATGCAAGGTGAATTCAGGAACCTACCTGGTACCATTTACTTTGGATCAGCCACTGACTTGGCTTACTTCTGCAAAGGCTAAAGTTCCACTGTGTAGAGAAGGTAAAGTTACTGAAAGTAACTTCTGGAGCGTAGGTAGCACACTCATAAAATTGGTTGCAGACAACTCTAAATCACATGGATAGTGTGCTAGCAATGTTTACATCATGTCAGCACATAGTAGTTATCAGCAAAATTGAACTGTACACTCCATTGAGTTGAATGCATTACTTTCTATTCAATGCATTCTGTGGTAAGGTTGTGTACATAACTACACAGGGTGGTTTGGAACTGTATAGATATTGGATGTAGAGTGCTCAGTGCCATGGAATACTCCAATGCAAGGTGAATTCAGGAACCTACCTGGTACCATTTACTTTGGATCAGCCATTGACTTGGCTTACTTCTGCACAGGCTAAAGTTCCAATGTGTAGAGAAGGTAAAGTTACTGAAAGTAACTTCTGGAGCATAGGTAACACACTCATAAAATTGGTTGCAGACAACTCTAAATCATATGGTTAGTGTGCTAGCAATGTTTACATCATGTCAGCACATAGTAGTTATCAGCAAAATTGAACTGTACACTCCATTGAGTTGAATGCTTTACTTTCTATTCAATGCATTCTGTGGTAAGGTTGTGTACATAACTACTCTGGGTGGTTTGGAACTGTATAGATATTGCATGTAGAGTGCTCAGTGCCATGGAATACTCCAATGCAAGGTGAATTCAGTAACCTACCTGGTACCATTTACTTTGGATCAGCCATTGACTTGGCTTACTTCTGCAAAGGCTAAAGTTCCACTGTGTAGAGAAGGTAATGTTACTGAAAGTAACTTCTTGAGAATAGGTAGCACACTCATAAAATTGGTTGCAGACAACTCTAAATCATATGGTTAGTGTGCTAACAATGTTTACATCATGTTAGAACATAGTAGTTATCAGCAAAATTGAACTGTACACTCCTTCGAGTAGAATGCATTACTTTCTATTCAATGCATTCTGTGGTAAGGTTGTGTACATAACTACTCTGGGTGGTTTGGAACTGTATAGATATTGCATGTAGAGTGCTCAGTGCCATGGAATATTCCAATGCAAGCTGAATTCAGTAACCTACCTGGTACCATTTACAGTGGAACAGCCATTGACTTGGTTCAATTCTGCAAAAGCTAAAGTTCCACTGTGTAAAGAAGGTAATGTTACTGAAAGTAACTTCTGGAGCATAGGTAGCACACTCATAAAATTGGTTGCAGACAACTCTAAATCACATGGTTAGTGTGCTAGCAATGTTTACATCATGTCAGCACATAGTAGTTATCAGCAAAATTGAACTGTACACTCCATTGAGTTGAATGCATTACTTTCTATTCAATGCATTCTGTGGTAACGTTGTGTACATAACTACACTGGGTGGTTTGGAACTGTATAGATATTGCATGTAGAGTGCTCAGTGCCATGGAATACTCCAATGCAAGGTGAATTCAGGAACCTACCTGGTACCATTTACTTTGGATCAGCCATTGACTTGGCTTACTTCTGCAAAGGCTAAAGTTCCACTGTGTAGAGAAGGTAAAGTTACTGAAAGTAACTTCTGGAGCATAGGTAGCACACTCATAAAATTGGTTGCAGACAACTCTAAATCACATGGTTAGTGTGCTAGCAATGTTTACATCATGTCAGCACATAGTAGTTATCAGCAAAATTGAACTGTACACTCCATTGAGTTGAATGCATTACTTTCTGTTCAATGCATTCTGTGGTAACGTTGTGCACATAACTGCACTGGGTGGTTTGGAACTGTATAGATATTGCATGTAGAGTGCTCAGTGCCATGGAATACTCCAATGCAAGGTGAATTCAGGAACCTACCTGGTACCATTTACTTTGGATCAGCCATTGACTTGGCTTACTTCTGCAAAGGCTAAAGTTCCACTGTGTAGAGAAGGTAAAGTTACTGAAAGTAACTTCTGGAGCATAGGTAGCACACTCATAAAATTGTTTGCACACAACTCTAAGTCATATGGTGAGTGTGCTAACAATGTTTAATCATGTTAGCACATAGTGTTTATTAGCAAAATTGAACTGTACACTCCATTCAGTTGAATGCATTACTTTCTATTCAATGCATTCTGTGGTAAGGTTGTGTACATAACTACACTGGGTGGTTTGGAACTGTATAGATATTGCATGTAGAGTGCTCAGTGCCATGGAATACTCCAATGCAAGGTGAATTCAGGAACCTACCTGGTACCATTTACTTTGGATCAGCCATTGACTTGGCTTACTTCTGCAAAGGCTAAAGTTCCACTGTGTAGAGAAGGTAAAGTTACTGAAAGTAACTTCTGGAGCATAGGTAGCACACTCATAAAATTGGTTGCACACAACTCTAAGTCATATGGTGAGTGTGCTAACAATGTTTAATCATGATAGCACATAGTGTTTATTAGCAAAATTGAACTGTACACTCCATTGAGTTGAATGCATTACTTTCTATTCAATGCATTCTGTGGTAAGGTTGTGTACATAACTACTCTGGGTGGTTTGGAACTGTATAGATATTGCATGTAGAGTGCTCAGTGCCATGGAATACTCCAATGCAAGGTGAATTCAGCAACCTACCTGGTACCATTTACTTTGGATCAGCCATTGACTTGGCTTACTTCTGCAAAGGCTAAAGTTCCACTATGTAGAGAAGGTAATGTTACTGAAAGTAACTTCTTGAGAATAGGTAGCACACTCATAAAATTGGTTGCAGACAACTCTAAATCATATGGTTAGTGTGCTAACAATGTTTACATCATGTTAGTACATAGTAGTTATCAGCAAAATTGTACTGTACACTCCATTGAGTTGAATGCATTACTTTCTATTCAATGCATTCTGTGGTAAGGTTGTGTACATAACTACACTGGGTGGTTTGTAACTGTATAGATATTGCATGTAGAGTGCTCAGTGCCATGGAATACTCCAATGCAAGGTGAATTCAGGAACCTACCTGGTACCATTTACTTTGGATCAGCCATTGACTTGGCTTACTTCTGCAAAGGCTAATGTTCCACTGTGTAGAGAAGGTAAAGTTACTGAAAGTAACTTCTGGAGCATCGGTAGCACACTCATAAAATTGGTTGCACACAACTATAAGTCATATGGTTAGTGTGCTAACAATGTTTAGATCATGTTAGCACATAGTGTTTATTAGCAAAATTGAACTGTACACTCCATTGAGTTGAATGCATTACTTTCTATTTAATGCATTCTGTGGTAAGGTTGTGTACATAACTACACTGGGTGGTTTGGAGCTGTATAGATATTGCATGTAGAGTGCTCAGTACCATGGAATACTCCAATGCAAGGTGAATTCAGGAACCTACCTGGTACCATTTACTTTGGATCAGCCATTGACTTGGCTTACTTCTGCAAAGGCTAAAGTTCCACTGTGTAGAGAAGGTAAAGTTACTAAAAGTAACTTCTGGAGCATAGGTAGCACACTTATAAAATTGGTTGCACACAACTCTAAGTCATATGGTTAGTGTGCTAACAATGTTTAGATCATGTTAGCACATAGTGTTTATTAGCAAAATTGAACTGTACACTCCATTGAGTTGAATGCATTACTTTCTATTTAATGCATTCTGTGGTAAGGTTGTGTACATAACTACACTGGGTGGTATGGAACTGTATAGATATTGCATGTAGAGTGCTCAGTGCCATGGAATAATCCAATGCAAGCAGAATTCAGTAACCTACCTGGTACCATTTACAGTGTGACAGCCATTGACTTGGTTCAATTCTGCAATGGCTAAATTTCCACTGCGCAGAGAACGTAAAGTTACTGAAAGTAACTTCTGGAGCATAGGTAGCACACACATAAAATTGGTTGCAGACAACTCTAAATCATATGGTTAGTGTGCTAACAATGTTTACATCATGTTAGAACATAGTAGTTATCAGCAAAATTTAACTGTACACTCCTTCGAGTAGAATGCATTACTTTCTATTGAATGCATTTTGTGGTAAGGTTGTGTACATAACTACTCTGGGTGATTTGGATCTGTATAGATATTGCATGTAGACTGCTCAGTGCCATGGAATAATCCAATGCAAGCAGAATTCAGTAACCTACCTGGTACCATTTACAGTGTGACAGCCATTGTCTTGGTTCAATTCTGCAAAGGCTGAAGTTCCACTGTGTAGAGAAGGTAATGTTACTGAAAGTAACTTCTGCAGAATAGGTAGCACACTCATAAAATTGGTTGCAGACAACTCTAAATCATATGGTTAGTGTGCTAACAATGTTTACACAATGTTAGCACATAGTAGTTATCAGCAAAATTGAACTGTACACTCCATTGAGTTGAATGCATTACTTTCTATTCAATGCATTCTGTGGTAAGGTTGTGTACATAACTACTCTGGGTGGTTTGGAACTGTATAGATATTGCATGTAGAGTGCTCAGTGCCATGGAATACTCCAATGCAAGGTGAATTCAGGAACCTACCTGGTACCATTTACTTTGGATCAGCCATTGACTTGGCTTACTTCTGCAAAGGCTAAAGTTCCACTGTGTAGAGAAGGTAAAGTTACTGAAAGTAACTTCTGGAGCATAGGTAGCACACTCATAAAATTGTTTGCACACAACTCTAAGTCATATGGTGAGTGTGCTAACCATGTTTAATCATGTTAGCACATAGTGTTTATTAGCAAAATTGAACTGTACACTCCATTGAGTTGAATGCATTACTTTCTATTCAATGCATTCTGTGGCAAGGTTGTGTACATAACTACACTGGGTGGTTTGGAACTGTATAGATATTGCATGTAGAGTGCTCAGTGCCATGGAATACTCCAATGCAAGGTGAATTCAGGAACCTACCTGGTACCATTTACTTTGGATCAGCCATTGACTTGGCTTACTTCTGCAAAGGCTAAAGTTCCACTGTGTAGAGAAGGTAAAGTTACTGAAAGTAACTTCTGGAGCATAGGTAGCACACTCATAAAATTGGTTGCACACAACTCTAAGTCATATGGTGAGTGTGCTAACAATGTTTAATCATGATAGCACATAGTGTTTATTAGCAAAATTGATCTGTACACTCCATTGAGTTGAATGCATTACTTTCTATTCAATGCATTCTGTGGTAAGGTTGTGTACATAACTACTCTGGGTGGTTTGGAACTGTATAGATATTGCATGTAGAGTGCTCAGTGCCATGGAATACTCCAATGCAAGGTGAATTCAGCAACCTACCTGGTACCATTTACTTTGGATCAGCCATTGACTTGGCTTACTTCTGCAAAGGCTAAAGTTCCACTATGTAGAGAAGGTAATGTTACTGAAAGTAACTTCTTGAGAATAGGTAGCACACTCATAAAATTGGTTGCAGACAACTCTAAATCATATGGTTAGTGTGCTAACAATGTTTACATCATGTTAGAACATAGTAGTTATCAGCAAAATTGAACTGTACACTCCTTCGAGTAGAATGCATTACTTTCTATTCAATGCATTCTGTGGTAACGTTGTGTACATAACTACACTGGGTGGTTTGGAACTGTATAGATATTGCATGTAGAGTGCTCAGTGCCATGGAATACTCCAATGCAAGGTGAATTCAGGAACCTACCTGGTACCATTTACTTTGGATCAGCCATTGACTTGGCTTACTTCAGCAAAGGCTAAAGTTCCACTGTGTAGAGAAGGTAAAGTTACTGAAAGTAACTTCTGGAGCGTAGGTAGCACACTCATAAAATTGGTTGCAGACAACTCTAAATCACATGGTTAGTGTGCTAGCAATGTTTACATCATGTCAGCACATAGTAGTTATCAGGAAAATTGAACTGTACACTCCATTGAGTTGAATGCATTACTTTCTATTCAATGCATTCTGTGGTAACGTTGTGTACATAACTACACTGGGTGGTTTGGAACTGTATAGATATTGCATGTAGAGTGCTCAGTGCAATGGAATACTCCAATGCAAGGTGAATTCAGGAACCTACCTGGTACCATTTACTTTGCATCAGCAATTGACTTGGCTTACTTCTGCAAAGGCTAAAGTTCCACTGTGTAGAGAAGGTAAAGTTACTGAAAGTAACTTCTGGAGCATAGGTAGCACACTCATAAAATTGGTTGCACACAACTCTAAGTCATATGGTGAGTGTGCTAACAATGTTTAATCATGTTAGCACATAGTGTTTATTAGCAAAATTGAACTGTACACTCCATTGAGTTGAATGCATTACTTTCTATTCAATGCATTCTGTGGTAAGGTTGTGTACATAACTACTCTGGGTGGTTTGGAAGTGTATAGATATTGCATGTAGAGTGCTCAGTGCCATGGAATACTCCAATGCAAGGTGAATTCAGGAACCTACCTGGTACCATTTACTTTGGATCAGCCATTGACTTGGCTTATTTCTGCACAGGCTAAAGTTCCACTGTGTAGAGAAGGTAAAGTTACTGAAAGTAACTTCTGGAGCATAGGTAACACACTCATAAAATTGGTTGCAGACAACTCTAAATCATATGGTTAGTGTGCTAGCAATGTTTACATCATGTCAGCACATAGTAGTTATCAGCAAAATTGAACTGTACACTCCATTGAGTTGAATGCATTTACTTTCTATTCAATGCATTCTGTGGTAACGTTGTGTACATAACTACACTGGGTGGTTTGGAACTGTATAGATATTGCATGTAGAGTGCTCAGTGCCATGGAATACTCCAATGCAAGGTGAATTCAGGAACCTACCTGGTACCATTTACTTTGGATCAGCCATTGACTTGGCTTACTTCTGCAAAGGCTAAAGTTCCACTGTGTAGAGAAGGTAAAGTTACTGAAAGTAACTTCTGGAGCGTAGGTAGCACACTCATAAAATTGGTTGCAGACAACTCTAAATCACATGGTTATTGTGCTAGCAATGTTTACATCATGTCAGCACATAGTAGTTATCAGCAAAATTGAACTGTACACTCCATTGAGTTGAATGCTTTACTTTCTATTCAATGCATTCTGTGGTAACGTTGTGTACATAACTACACTGAGTGGTTTGGAACTGTATAGATATTGCATGTAGAGTGCTCAGTGCCATGGAATACTCCAATGCAAGGTGAATTCAGGAACCTACCTGGTACCATTTACTTTGGATCAGCCATTGACTTGGCTTACTTCTGCAAAGGCTAAAGTTCCACTGTGTAGAGAAGGTAAAGTTACTGAAAGTAACTTCTGGAGCATAGGTAGCACACTCATAAAATTGGTTGCACACAACTCTAAGTCATATGGTGAGTGTGCTAACAATGTTTAATCATGTTAGCACATAGTGCTTATTAGCAAAATTGAACTGTACACTCCATTGAGTTGAATGCATTACTTTCTATTCAATGCATTCTGTGGTAAGGTTGTGTACATAACTACTCTGGGTGGTTTGGAACTGTATAGATATTGCATGTAGAGTGCTCAGTGCCATGGAATACTCCAATGCAAGGTGAATTCAGGAACCTATTTTGTACCATTTACTTTGGATCAGCCATTGACTTGGCTTACTTCTGCAAAGGCTAAAGTTCCACTGTGTAGAGAAGGTAATGTTACTGAAAGTAACTTCTGGAGAATAGGTAGCACACTCATAAAATTGGTTGCAGACAACTCTAAATCATATGGTTAGTGTGCTAACAATGTTTACATCATGTTAGCACATAGTAGTTATCAGCAAAATTAAACTGTACACTCCATTGAGTTGAATGCATTACTTTATATTCAATGCATTCTGTGGTAAGGTTGTGTACATAACTACACTGGGTGGTTTGGAACTGTATAGATATTGGATGTAGAGTGCTCAGTGCCATGGAATACTCCAATGCAAGGTGAATTCAGGAACCTACCTGGTACCATTTACTTTGGATCAGCCATTGACTTGGCTTACTTCTGCACAGGCTAAAGTTCCACTGTGTAGAGAAGGTAAAGTTACTGAAAGTAACTTCTGGAGCATAGGTAACACACTCATAAAATTGGTTGCAGACAACTCTAAATCACATGGTTAGTGTGCTAGCAATGTTTACATCATGTCAGCACATAGTAGTTATCAGCAAAATTGAACTGTACACTCCATTGAGTTGAATGCATTACTTTCTGTTCAATGCATTCTGTGGTAACGTTGTGTACATAACTACACTGGGTGGTTTGGAACTGTATAGATATTGCATGTAGAGTGCTCAGTGCCATGGAATACTCCAATGCAAGGTGAATTCAGGAACCTACCTGGTACCATTTACTTTGGATCAGCCATTGACTTGGCTTACTTCTGCAAAGGCTAAAGTTCCACTGTGTAGAGAAGGTAAAGTTACTGAAAGTAACTTCTGGAGCATAGGTAGCACACTCATAAAATTGGTTGCACACAACTCTAAGTCATATGGTGAGTGTGCTAACAATGTTTAATCATGTTAGCACATAGTGTTTATTAGCAAAATTGAACTGTACACTCCATTGAGTTGAATGCATTACTTTCTATTCAATGCATTCTGTGGTAAGGTTGTGTACATAACTACACTGGGTGGTTTGGAACTGTATAGATATTGCATGTAGAGTGCTCAGTGCCATGGAATACTCCAATGCAAGGTGAATTCAGGAACCTACCTGGTACCATTTACTTTGGATCAGCCATTGACTTGGCTTACTTCTGCAAAGGCTAAAGTTCCACTGTGTAGAGAAGGTAAAGTTACTGAAAGTAACTTCTGGAGCATAGGTAGCACACTCATAAAATTGGTTGCACACAACTCTAAGTCATATGGTGAGTGTGCTAACAATGTTTAATCATGTTAACACATAGTGTTTATTAGCAAAATTGAACTGTACACTCCATTGAGTTGAATGCATTACTTTCTATTCAATGCATTCTGTGGTAAGGTTGTGTACATAACTACTCTGGGTGGTTTGGAACTGTATAGATATTGCATGTAGAGTGCTCAGTGCCATGGAATACTCCAATGCAAGGTGAATTCAGGAACCTACCTGGTACCATTTACTTTGGATCAGCCATTGACTTGGCTTACTTCTGCAAAGGCTAAAGTTCCACTGTGTAGAGAAGGTAATGTTACTGAAAGTAACTTCTGGAGCATAGGTAACACACTCATAAAATTGGTTGCAGACAACTCTAAATCACATGGTTAGTGTGCTAGCAATGTTTACATCATGTCAGCACATAGTAGTTATCAGCAAAATTGAACTGTACACTCCATTGAGTTGAATGCATTACTTTATATTCAATGCATTCTGTGGTAAGGTTGTGTACATAACTACACTGGGTGGTTTGGAACTGTATAGATATTGGATGTAGAGTGCTCAGTGCCATGGAATACTCCAATGCAAGGTGAATTCAGGAACCTACCTGGTACCATTTACTTTGGATCAGCCATTGACTTGGCTTACTTCTGCACAGGCTAAAGTTCCACTGTGTAGAGAAGGTAAAGTTACTGAAAGTAACTTCTGGAGCATAGGTAACACACTCATAAAATTGGTTGCAGACAACTCTAAATCACATGGTTAGTGTGCTAGCAATGTTTACATCATGTCAGCACATAGTAGTTATCAGCAAAATTGAACTGTACACTCCATTGAGTTGAATGCATTACTTTCTGTTCAATGCATTCTGTGGTAACGTTGTGTACATAACTACACTGGGTGGTTTGGAACTGTATAGATATTGCATGTAGAGTGCTCAGTGCCATGGAATACTCCAATGCAAGGTGAATTCAGGAACCTACCTGGTACCATTTACTTTGGATCAGCCATTGACTTGGCTTACTTCTGCAAAGGCTAAAGTTCCACTGTGTAGAGAAGGTAATGTTACTGAAAGTAACTTCTTGAGAATAGGTAGCACACTCATAAAATTGGTTGCAGACAACTCTAAATCATATGGTTAGTGTGCTAACAATGTTTACATCATGTTAGAACATAGTAGTTATCAGCAAAATTGAACTGTACACTCCTTCGAGTAGAATGCATTACTTTCTATTCAATGCATTCTGTGGTAACGTTGTGTACATAACTACACTGGGTGGTTTGGAACTGTATAGATATTGCATGTAGAGTGCTCAGTGCCATGGAATACTCCAATGCAAGGTGAATTCAGGAACCTACCTGGTACCATTTACTTTGGATCAGCCATTGACTTGGCTTACTTCTGCAAACGCTAAAGTTCCACTGTGCAGAGAAGGTAATGTTACTGAAAGTAACTTCTGGAGCATAGGTAGCACACTCATAAAATTGGTTGCAGACAACTCTAAATCACATGGTTAGTGTGCTAGCAATGTTTACATCATGTCAGCACATAGTAGTTATCAGCAAAATTGAACTGTACACTCCATTGAGTTGAATGCATTACTTTCTATTCAATGCATTCTGTGGTAACGTTGTGTACATAACTACACTGGGTGGTTTGGAACTGTATAGATATTGCATGTAGAGTGCTCAGTGCCATGGAATACTCCAATGCAAGGTGAATTCAGGAACCTACCTGGTACCATTTACTTTGGATCAGCCATTGACTTGGCTTACTTCTGCAAAGGCTAAAGTTCCACTGTGTAGAGAAGGTAAAGTTACCGAAAGTAACTTCTGGAGCGTAGGTAGCACACTCATAAAATTGGTTGCAGACAACTCTAAATCACATGGTTAGTGTGCTAGCAATGTTTACATCATGTCAGCACATAGTAGTTATCAGCAAAATTGAACTGTACACTCCATTGAGTTGAATGCATTACTTTCTATTCAATGCATTCTGTGGTAACGTTGTGTACATAACTACACTGGGTGGTTTGGAACTGTATAGATATTGCATGTAGAGTGCTCAGTGCAATGGAATACTCCAATGCAAGGTGAATTCAGGAACCTACCTGGTACCATTTACTTTGGATCAGCAATTGACTTGGCTTACTTCTGCAAAGGCTAAAGTTCCACTGTGTAGAGAAGGTAAAGTTACTGAAAGTAACTTCTGGAGCATAGGTAGCACACTCATAAAATTGGTTGCACACAACTCTAAGTCATATGGTGAGTGTGCTAACAATGTTTAATCATGTTAGCACATAGTGTTTATTAGCAAAATTGAACTGTACACTCCATTGAGTTGAATGCATTACTTTCTATTCAATGCATTCTGTGGTAAGGTTGTGTACATAACTACTCTGGGTGGTTTGGAACTGTATAGATATTGCATGTAGAGTGCTCAGTGCCATGGAATACTCCAATGCAAGGTGAATTCAGGAACCTACCTGGTACCATTTACTTTGGATCAGCCATTGACTTGGCTTACTTCTGCAAAGGCTAAAGTTCCACTATGTAGAGAAGGTAATGTTACTGAAAGTAACTTCTTGAGAATAGGTAGCACACTCATAAAATTGGTTGCAGACAACTCTAAATCATATGGTTAGTGTGCTAACAATGTTTACATCATGTTAGAACATAGTAGTTATCAGCAAAATTGAACTGTACACTCCTTCGAGTAGAATGCATTACTTTCTATTCAATGCATTCTGTGGTAACGTTGTGTACATAACTACACTGGGTGGTTTGGAACTGTATAGATATTGCATGTAGAGTGCTCAGTGCCATGGAATACTCCAATGCAAGGTGAATTCAGGAACCTACCTGGTACCATTTACTTTGGATCAGCCATTGACTTGGCTTACTTCAGCAAAGGCTAAAGTTCCACTGTGTAGAGAAGGTAAAGTTACTGAAAGTAACTTCTGGAGCGTAGGTAGCACACTCATAAAATTGGTTGCAGACAACTCTAAATCACATGGTTAGTGTGCTAGCAATGTTTACATCATGTCAGCACATAGTAGTTATCAGGAAAATTGAACTGTACACTCCATTGAGTTGAATGCATTACTTTCTATTCAATGCATTCTGTGGTAACGTTGTGTACATAACTACACTGGGTGGTTTGGAACTGTATAGATATTGCATGTAGAGTGCTCAGTGCAATGGAATACTCCAATGCAAGGTGAATTCAGGAACCTACCTGGTACCATTTACTTTGCATCAGCAATTGACTTGGCTTACTTCTGCAAAGGCTAAAGTTCCACTGTGTAGAGAAGGTAAAGTTACTGAAAGTAACTTCTGGAGCATAGGTAGCACACTCATAAAATTGGTTGCACACAACTCTAAGTCATATGGTGAGTGTGCTAACAATGTTTAATCATGTTAGCACATAGTGTTTATTAGCAAAATTGAACTGTACACTCCATTGAGTTGAATGCATTACTTTCTATTCAATGCATTCTGTGGTAAGGTTGTGTACATAACTACTCTGGGTGGTTTGGAACTGTATAGATATTGCATGTAGAGTGCTCAGTGCCATGGAATACTCCAATGCAAGGTGAATTCAGGAACCTACCTGGTACCATTTACTTTGGATCAGCCATTGACTTGGCTTATTTCTGCACAGGCTAAAGTTCCACTGTGTAGAGAAGGTAAAGTTACTGAAAGTAACTTCTGGAGCATAGGTAACACACTCATAAAATTGGTTGCAGACAACTCTAAATCATATGGTTAGTGTGCTAGCAATGTTTACATCATGTCAGCACATAGTAGTTATCAGCAAAATTGAACTGTACACTCCATTGAGTTGAATGCATTTACTTTCTATTCAATGCATTCTGTGGTAACGTTGTGTACATAACTACACTGGGTGGTTTGGAACTGTATAGATATTGCATGTAGAGTGCTCAGTGCCATGGAATACTCCAATGCAAGGTGAATTCAGGAACCTACCTGGTACCATTTACTTTGGATCAGCCATTGACTTGGCTTACTTCTGCAAAGGCTAAAGTTCCACTGTGTAGAGAAGGTAAAGTTACTGAAAGTAACTTCTGGAGCGTAGGTAGCACACTCATAAAATTGGTTGCAGACAACTCTAAATCACATGGTTATTGTGCTAGCAATGTTTACATCATGTCAGCACATAGTAGTTATCAGCAAAATTGAACTGTACACTCCATTGAGTTGAATGCTTTACTTTCTATTCAATGCATTCTGTGGTAACGTTGTGTACATAACTACACTGAGTGGTTTGGAACTGTATAGATATTGCATGTAGAGTGCTCAGTGCCATGGAATACTCCAATGCAAGGTGAATTCAGGAACCTACCTGGTACCATTTACTTTGGATCAGCCATTGACTTGGCTTACTTCTGCAAAGGCTAAAGTTCCACTGTGTAGAGAAGGTAAAGTTACTGAAAGTAACTTCTGGAGCATAGGTAGCACACTCATAAAATTGGTTGCACACAACTCTAAGTCATATGGTGAGTGTGCTAACAATGTTTAATCATGTTAGCACATAGTGCTTATTAGCAAAATTGAACTGTACACTCCATTGAGTTGAATGCATTACTTTCTATTCAATGCATTCTGTGGTAAGGTTGTGTACATAACTACTCTGGGTGGTTTGGAACTGTATAGATATTGCATGTAGAGTGCTCAGTGCCATGGAATACTCCAATGCAAGGTGAATTCAGGAACCTATTTTGTACCATTTACTTTGGATCAGCCATTGACTTGGCTTACTTCTGCAAAGGCTAAAGTTCCACTGTGTAGAGAAGGTAATGTTACTGAAAGTAACTTCTGGAGAATAGGTAGCACACTCATAAAATTGGTTGCAGACAACTCTAAATCATATGGTTAGTGTGCTAACAATGTTTACATCATGTTAGCACATAGTAGTTATCAGCAAAATTAAACTGTACACTCCATTGAGTTGAATGCATTACTTTATATTCAATGCATTCTGTGGTAAGGTTGTGTACATAACTACACTGGGTGGTTTGGAACTGTATAGATATTGGATGTAGAGTGCTCAGTGCCATGGAATACTCCAATGCAAGGTGAATTCAGGAACCTACCTGGTACCATTTACTTTGGATCAGCCATTGACTTGGCTTACTTCTGCACAGGCTAAAGTTCCACTGTGTAGAGAAGGTAAAGTTACTGAAAGTAACTTCTGGAGCATAGGTAGCACACTCATAAAATTGGTTGCACACAACTCTAAGTCATATGGTGAGTGTGCTAACAATGTTTAATCATGTTAGCACATAGTGTTTATTAGCAAAATTGAACTGTACACTCCATTGAGTTGAATGCATTACTTTCTATTCAATGCATTCTGTGGTAAGGTTGTGTACATAACTACACTGGGTGGTTTGGAACTGTATAGATATTGCATGTAGAGTGCTCAGTGCCATGGAATACTCCAATGCAAGGTGAATTCAGGAACCTACCTGGTACCATTTACTTTGGATCAGCCATTGACTTGGCTTACTTCTGCAAAGGCTAAAGTTCCACTGTGTAGAGAAGGTAAAGTTACTGAAAGTAACTTCTGGAGCATAGGTAGCACACTCATAAAATTGGTTGCACACAACTCTAAGTCATATGGTGAGTGTGCTAACAATGTTTAATCATGTTAACACATAGTGTTTATTAGCAAAATTGAACTGTACACTCCATTGAGTTGAATGCATTACTTTCTATTCAATGCATTCTGTGGTAAGGTTGTGTACATAACTACTCTGGGTGGTTTGGAACTGTATAGATATTGCATGTAGAGTGCTCAGTGCCATGGAATACTCCAATGCAAGGTGAATTCAGGAACCTACCTGGTCCCATTTACTTTGGATCAGCCATTGACTTGGCTTACTTCTGCAAAGGCTAAAGTTCCACTGTGTAGAGAAGGTAAAGTTACTGAAAGTAACTTCTGGAGCATAGGTAACACACTCATAAAATTGGTTGCAGACAACTCTAAATCACATGGTTAGTGTGCTAGCAATGTTTACATCATGTCAGCACATAGTAGTTATCAGCAAAATTGAACTGTACACTCCATTGAGTTGAATGCATTACTTTCTGTTCAATGCATTCTGTGGTAACGTTGTGTACATAACTACACTGGGTGGTTTGGAACTGTATAGATATTGCATGTAGAGTGCTCAGTGCCATGGAATACTCCAATGCAAGGTGAATTCAGGAACCTACCTGGTACCATTTACTTTGGATCAGCCATTGACTTGGCTTACTTCTGCAAAGGCTAAAGTTCCACTGTGTAGAGAAGGTAATGTTACTGAAAGTAACTTCTTGAGAATAGGTAGCACACTCATAAAATTGGTTGCAGACAACTCTAAATCATATGGTTAGTGTGCTAACAATGTTTACATCATGTTAGAACATAGTAGTTATCAGCAAAATTGAACTGTACACTCCTTCGAGTAGAATGCATTACTTTCTATTCAATGCATTCTGTGGTAACGTTGTGTACATAACTACACTGGGTGGTTTGGAACTGTATAGATATTGCATGTAGAGTGCTCAGTGCCATGGAATACTCCAATGCAAGGTGAATTCAGGAACCTACCTGGTACCATTTACTTTGGATCAGCCATTGACTTGGCTTACTTCTGCAAACGCTAAAGTTCCACTGTGCAGAGAAGGTAATGTTACTGAAAGTAACTTCTGGAGCATAGGTAGCACACTCATAAAATTGGTTGCAGACAACTCTAAATCACATGGTTAGTGTGCTAGCAATGTTTACATCATGTCAGCACATAGTAGTTATCAGCAAAATTGAACTGTACACTCCATTGAGTTGAATGCATTACTTTCTATTCAATGCATTCTGTGGTAACGTTGTGTACATAACTACACTGGGTGGTTTGGAACTGTATAGATATTGCATGTAGAGTGCTCAGTGCCATGGAATACTCCAATGCAAGGTGAATTCAGGAACCTACCTGGTACCATTTACTTTGGATCAGCCATTGACTTGGCTTACTTCTGCAAAGGCTAAAGTTCCACTGTGTAGAGAAGGTAAAGTTACCGAAAGTAACTTCTGGAGCGTAGGTAGCACACTCATAAAATTGGTTGCAGACAACTCTAAATCACATGGTTAGTGTGCTAGCAATGTTTACATCATGTCAGCACATAGTAGTTATCAGCAAAATTGAACTGTACACTCCATTGAGTTGAATGCATTACTTTCTATTCAATGCATTCTGTGGTAACGTTGTGTACATAACTACACTGGGTGGTTTGGAACTGTATAGATATTGCATGTAGAGTGCTCAGTGCAATGGAATACTCCAATGCAAGGTGAATTCAGGAACCTACCTGGTACCATTTACTTTGGATCAGCAATTGACTTGGCTTACTTCTGCAAAGGCTAAAGTTCCACTGTGTAGAGAAGGTAAAGTTACTGAAAGTAACTTCTGGAGCATAGGTAGCACACTCATAAAATTGGTTGCACACAACTCTAAGTCATATGGTGAGTGTGCTAACAATGTTTAATCATGTTAGCACATAGTGTTTATTAGCAAAATTGAACTGTACACTCCATTGAGTTGAATGCATTACTTTCTATTCAATGCATTCTGTGGTAAGGTTGTGTACATAACTACTCTGGGTGGTTTGGAACTGTATAGATATTGCATGTAGAGTGCTCAGTGCCATGGAATACTCCAATGCAAGGTGAATTCAGGAACCTACCTGGTACCATTTACTTTGGATCAGCCATTGACTTGGCTTACTTCTGCACAGGCTAAAGTTCCACTGTGTAGAGAAGGTAAAGTTACTGAAAGTAACTTCTGGAGCATAGGTAACACACTCATAAAATTGGTTGCAGACAACTCTAAATCATATGGTTAGTGTGCTAGCAATGTTTACATCATGTCAGCACATAGTAGTTATCAGCAAAATTGAACTATACACTCCATTGAGTTGAATGCATTTACTTTCTATTCAATGCATTCTGTGGTAACGTTGTGTACATAACTACACTGGGTGGTTTGGAACTGTATAGATATTGCATGTAGAGTGCTCAGTGCCATGGAATACTCCAATGCAAGGTGAATTCAGGAACCTACCTGGTACTATTTACTTTGGATCAGCCATTGACTTGGCTTACTTCTGCAAAGGCTAAAGTTCCACTGTGTAGAGAAGGTAAAGTTACTGAAAGTAACTTCTGGAGCGTAGGTAGCACACTCATAAAATTGGTTGCAGACAACTCTAAATCACATGGTTATTGTGCTAGCAATGTTTACATCATGTCAGCACATAGTAGTTATCAGCAAAATTGAACTGTACACTCCATTGAGTTGAATGCTTTACTTTCTATTCAATGCATTCTGTGGTAAGGTTGTGTACATAACTACTCTGGGTGGTTTGGAACTGTATAGATATTGCATGTAGAGTGCTCAGTGCCATGGAATACTCCAATGCAAGGTGAATTCAGGAACCTATCTTGTACCATTTACTTTGGATCAGCCATTGACTTGGCTTACTTCTGCAAAGGCTAAAGTTCCACTGTGTAGAGAAGGTAATGTTACTGAAAGTAACTTCTGGAGAATAGGTAGCACACTCATAAAATTGGTTGCAGACAACTCTAAATCATATGGTTAGTGTGCTAACAATGTTTACATCATGTTAGCACATAGTAGTTATCAGCAAAATTGAACTGTACACTCCATTGAGTTGAATGCATTACTTTATATTCAATGCATTCTGTGGTAAGGTTGTGTACATAACTACACTGGGTGGTTTGGAACTGTATAGATATTGGATGTAGAGTGCTCAGTGCCATGGAATACTCCAATGCAAGGTGAATTCAGGAACCTACCTGGTACCATTTACTTTGGATCAGCCATTGACTTGGCTTACTTCTGCACAGGCTAAAGTTCCACTGTGTAGAGAAGGTAAAGTTACTGAAAGTAACTTCTGGAGCATAGGTAACACACTCATAAAATTGGTTGCAGACAACTCTAAATCACATGGTTAGTGCGCTAGCAATGTTTACATCATGTCAGCACATAGTAGTTATCAGCAAAATTGAACTGTACACTCCTTCGAGTAGAATGCATTACTTTCTATTCAATGCATTCTGTGGTAACGTTGTGTACATAACTACACTGGGTGGTTTGGAACTGTATAGATATTGCATGTAGAGTGCTCAGTGCCATGGAATACTCCAATGCAAGGTGAATTCAGGAACCTACCTGGTACCATTTACTTTGGATCAGCCATTGACTTGGCTTACTTCTGCAAACGCTAAAGTTCCACTGTGCAGAGAAGGTAATGTTACTGAAAGTAACTTCTGGAGCATAGGTAGCACACTCATAAAATTGGTTGCAGACAACTCTAAATCACATGGTTAGTGTGCTAGCAATGTTTACATCATGTCAGCACATAGTAGTTATCAGCAAAATTGAACTGTACACTCCATTGAGTTGAATGCATTACTTTCTATTCAATGCATTCTGTGGTAACGTTGTGTACATAACTACACTGGGTGGTTTGGAACTGTATAGATATTGCATGTAGAGTGCTCAGTGCAATGGAATACTCCAATGCAAGGTGAATTCAGGAACCTACCTGGTACTATTTACTTTGGATCAGCAATTGACTTGGCTTACTTCTGCAAAGGCTAAAGTTCCACTGTGTAGAGAAGGTAAAGTTACTGAAAGTAACTTCTGGAGCATAGGTAGCACACTCATAAAATTGGTTGCACACAACTCTAAGTCATATGGTGAGTGTGCTAACAATGTTTAATCATGTTAGCACATAGTGTTTATTAGCAAAATTGAACTGTACACTCCATTGAGTTGAATGCATTACTTTCTATTCAATGCATTCTGTGGTAAGGTTGTGTACATAACTAATCTGGGTGGTTTGGAACTGTATAGATATTGCATGTAGAGTGCTCAGTGCCATGGAATACTCCAATGCAAGGTGAATTCAGGAACCTACCTGGTACCATTTACTTTGGATCAGCCATTGACTTGGCTTACTTCTGCACAGGCTAAAGTTCCACTGTGTAGAGAAGGTAAAGTTACTGAAAGTAACTTCTGGAGCATAGGTAACACACTCATAAAATTGGTTGCAGACAACTCTAAATCATATGGTTAGTGTGCTAGCAATGTTTACATCATGTCAGCACATAGTAGTTATCAGCAAAATTGAACTATACACTCCATTGAGTTGAATGCATTTACTTTCTATTCAATGCATTCTGTGGTAACGTTGTGTACATAACTACACTGGGTGGTTTGGAACTGTATAGATATTGCATGTAGAGTGCTCAGTGCCATGGAATACTCCAATGCAAGGTGAATTCAGGAACCTACCTGGTACTATTTACTTTGGATCAGCCATTGACTTGGCTTACTTCTGCAAAGGCTAAAGTTCCACTGTGTAGAGAAGGTAAAGTTACTGAAAGTAACTTCTGGAGCGTAGGTAGCACACTCATAAAATTGGTTGCAGACAACTCTAAATCACATGGTTATTGTGCTAGCAATGTTTACATCATGTCAGCACATAGTAGTTATCAGCAAAATTGAACTGTACACTCCATTGAGTTGAATGCTTTACTTTCTATTCAATGCATTCTGTGGTAAGGTTGTGTACATAACTACTCTGGGTGGTTTGGAACTGTATAGATATTGCATGTAGAGTGCTCAGTGCCATGGAATACTCCAATGCAAGGTGAATTCAGGAACCTATCTTGTACCATTTACTTTGGATCAGCCATTGACTTGGCTTACTTCTGCAAAGGCTAAAGTTCCACTGTGTAGAGAAGGTAATGTTACTGAAAGTAACTTCTGGAGAATAGGTAGCACACTCATAAAATTGGTTGCAGACAACTCTAAATCATATGGTTAGTGTGCTAACAATGTTTACATCATGTTAGCACATAGTAGTTATCAGCAAAATTGAACTGTACACTCCATTGAGTTGAATGCATTACTTTATATTCAATGCATTCTGTGGTAAGGTTGTGTACATAACTACACTGGGTGGTTTGGAACTGTATAGATATTGGATGTAGAGTGCTCAGTGCCATGGAATACTCCAATGCAAGGTGAATTCAGGAACCTACCTGGTACCATTTACTTTGGATCAGCCATTGACTTGGCTGACTTCTGCACAGGCTAAAGTTCCACTGTGTAGAGAAGGTAAAGTTACTGAAAGTAACTTCTGGAGCATAGGTAGCACACTCATAAAATTGGTTGCAGACAACTCTAAATCACATGGTTAGTGTGCTAGCAATGTTTACATCATGTCAGCACATAGTAGTTATCAGCAAAATTGAACTGTACACTCCATTGAGTTGAATGCATTACTTTCTGTTCAATGCATTCTGTGGTAACGTTGTGTACATAACTACACTGGGTGGTTTGGAACTGTATAGATATTGCATGTAGAGTGCTCAGTGCCATGGAATACTCCAATGCAAGGTGAATTCAGGAACCTACCTGGTACCATTTACTTTGGATCAGCCATTGACTTGGCTTACTTCTGCAAAGGCTAAAGTTCCACTGTGTAGAGAAGGTAAAGTTACTGAAAGTAACTTCTGGAGCATAGGTAGCACACTCATAAAATTGGTTGCACACAACTCTAAGTCATATGGTGAGTGTGCTAACAATGTTTAATCATGTTAGCACATAGTGTTTATTAGCAAAATTGAACTGTACACTCCATTGAGTTGAATGCATTACTTTCTATTCAATGCATTCTGTGGTAAGGTTGTGTACATAACTACTCTGGGTGGTTTGGAACTGTATAGATATTGCATGTAGAGTGCTCAGTGCCATGGAATACTCCAATGCAAGGTGAATTCAGGAACCTACCTGGTACCATTTACTTTGGATCAGCCATTGACTTGGCTTACTTCTGCACAGGCTAAAGTTCCACTGTGTAGAGAAGGTAAAGTTACTGAAAGTAACTTCTGGAGCATAGGTAACACACTCATAAAATTGGTTGCAGACAACTCTAAATCATATGGTTAGTGTGCTAGCAATGTTTACATCATGTCAGCACATAGTAGTTATCAGCAAAATTGAACTATACACTCCATTGAGTTGAATGCATTTACTTTCTATTCAATGCATTCTGTGGTAACGTTGTGTACATAACTACACTGGGTGGTTTGGAACTGTATAGATATTGCATGTAGAGTGCTCAGTGCCATGGAATAATCCAATGCAAGGTGAATTCAGGAACCTACCTGGTACCATTTACTTTGGATCAGCCATTGACTTGGCTTACTTCTGCAAAGGCTAAAGTTCCACTGTGTAGAGAAGGTAAAGTTACTGAAAGTAACTTCTGGAGCGTAGGTAGCACACTCATAAAATTGGTTGCAGACAACTCTAAATCACATGGTTATTGTGCTAGCAATGTTTACATCATGTCAGCACATAGTAGTTATCAGCAAAATTGAACTGTACACTCCATTGAGTTGAATGCTTTACTTTCTATTCAATGCATTCTGTGGTAAGGTTGTGTACATAACTACTCTGGGTGGTTTGGAACTGTATAGATATTGCATGTAGAGTGCTCAGTGCCATGGAATACTCCAATGCAAGGTGAATTCAGGAACCTATCTTGTACCATTTACTTTGGATCAGCCATTGACTTGGCTTACTTCTGCAAAGGCTAAAGTTCCACTGTGTAGAGAAGGTAATGTTACTGAAAGTAACTTCTGGAGAATAGGTAGCACACTCATAAAATTGGTTGCAGACAACTCTAAATCATATGGTTAGTGTGCTAACAATGTTTACATCATGTTAGCACATAGTAGTTATCAGCAAAATTGAACTGTACACTCCATTGAGTTGAATGCATTACTTTATATTCAATGCATTCTGTGGTAAGGTTGTGTACATAACTACACTGGGTGGTTTGGAACTGTATAGATATTGGATGTAGAGTGCTCAGTGCCATGGAATACTCCAATGCAAGGTGAATTCAGGAACCTACCTGGTACCATTTACTTTGGATCAGCCATTGACTTGGCTTACTTCTGCACAGGCTAAAGTTCCACTGTGTAGAGAAGGTAAAGTTACTGAAAGTAACTTCTGGAGCATAGGTAACACACTCATAAAATTGGTTGCAGACAACTCTAAATCACATGGTTAGTGCGCTAGCAATGTTTACATCATGTCAGCACATAGTAGTTATCAGCAAAATTGAACTGTACACTCCTTCGAGTAGAATGCATTACTTTCTATTCAATGCATTCTGTGGTAACGTTGTGTACATAACTACACTGGGTGGTTTGGAACTGTATAGATATTGCATGTAGAGTGCTCAGTGCCATGGAATACTCCAATGCAAGGTGAATTCAGGAACCTACCTGGTACCATTTACTTTGGATCAGCCATTGACTTGGCTTACTTCTGCAAACGCTAAAGTTCCACTGTGCAGAGAAGGTAATGTTACTGAAAGTAACTTCTGGAGCATAGGTAGCACACTCATAAAATTGGTTGCAGACAACTCTAAATCACATGGTTAGTGTGCTAGCAATGTTTACATCATGTCAGCACATAGTAGTTATCAGCAAAATTGAACTGTACACTCCATTGAGTTGAATGCATTACTTTCTATTCAATGCATTCTGTGGTAACGTTGTGTACATAACTACACTGGGTGGTTTGGAACTGTATAGATATTGCATGTAGAGTGCTCAGTGCAATGGAATACTCCAATGCAAGGTGAATTCAGGAACCTACCTGGTACTATTTACTTTGGATCAGCAATTGACTTGGCTTACTTCTGCAAAGGCTAAAGTTCCACTGTGTAGAGAAGGTAAAGTTACTGAAAGTAACTTCTGGAGCATAGGTAGCACACTCATAAAATTGGTTGCACACAACTCTAAGTCATATGGTGAGTGTGCTAACAATGTTTAATCATGTTAGCACATAGTGTTTATTAGCAAAATTGAACTGTACACTCCATTGAGTTGAATGCATTACTTTCTATTCAATGCATTCTGTGGTAAGGTTGTGTACATAACTAATCTGGGTGGTTTGGAACTGTATAGATATTGCATGTAGAGTGCTCAGTGCCATGGAATACTCCAATGCAAGGTGAATTCAGGAACCTACCTGGTACCATTTACTTTGGATCAGCCATTGACTTGGCTTACTTCTGCACAGGCTAAAGTTCCACTGTGTAGAGAAGGTAAAGTTACTGAAAGTAACTTCTGGAGCATAGGTAACACACTCATAAAATTGGTTGCAGACAACTCTAAATCATATGGTTAGTGTGCTAGCAATGTTTACATCATGTCAGCACATAGTAGTTATCAGCAAAATTGAACTATACACTCCATTGAGTTGAATGCATTTACTTTCTATTCAATGCATTCTGTGGTAACGTTGTGTACATAACTACACTGGGTGGTTTGGAACTGTATAGATATTGCATGTAGAGTGCTCAGTGCCATGGAATACTCCAATGCAAGGTGAATTCAGGAACCTACCTGGTACTATTTACTTTGGATCAGCCATTGACTTGGCTTACTTCTGCAAAGGCTAAAGTTCCACTGTGTAGAGAAGGTAAAGTTACTGAAAGTAACTTCTGGAGCGTAGGTAGCACACTCATAAAATTGGTTGCAGACAACTCTAAATCACATGGTTATTGTGCTAGCAATGTTTACATCATGTCAGCACATAGTAGTTATCAGCAAAATTGAACTGTACACTCCATTGAGTTGAATGCTTTACTTTCTATTCAATGCATTCTGTGGTAAGGTTGTGTACATAACTACTCTGGGTGGTTTGGAACTGTATAGATATTGCATGTAGAGTGCTCAGTGCCATGGAATACTCCAATGCAAGGTGAATTCAGGAACCTATCTTGTACCATTTACTTTGGATCAGCCATTGACTTGGCTTACTTCTGCAAAGGCTAAAGTTCCACTGTGTAGAGAAGGTAATGTTACTGAAAGTAACTTCTGGAGAATAGGTAGCACACTCATAAAATTGATTGCAGACAACTCTAAATCATATGGTTAGTGTGCTAACAATGTTTACATCATGTTAGCACATAGTAGTTATCAGCAAAATTGAACTGTACACTCCATTGAGTTGAATGCATTACTTTATATTCAATGCATTCTGTGGTAAGGTTGTGTACATAACTACACTGGGTGGTTTGGAACTGTATAGATATTGGATGTAGAGTGCTCAGTGCCATGGAATACTCCAATGCAAGGTGAATTCAGGAACCTACCTGGTACCATTTACTTTGGATCAGCCATTGACTTGGCTGACTTCTGCACAGGCTAAAGTTCCACTGTGTAGAGAAGGTAAAGTTACTGAAAGTAACTTCTGGAGCATAGGTAGCACACTCATAAAATTGGTTGCAGACAACTCTAAATCACATGGTTAGTGTGCTAGCAATGTTTACATCATGTCAGCACATAGTAGTTATCAGCAAAATTGAACTGTACACTCCATTGAGTTGAATGCATTACTTTCTGTTCAATGCATTCTGTGGTAACGTTGTGTACATAACTACACTGGGTGGTTTGGAACTGTATAGATATTGCATGTAGAGTGCTCAGTGCCATGGAATACTCCAATGCAAGGTGAATTCAGGAACCTACCTGGTACCATTTACTTTGGATCAGCCATTGACTTGGCTTACTTCTGCAAAGGCTAAAGTTCCACTGTGTAGAGAAGGTAAAGTTACTGAAAGTAACTTCTGGAGCATAGGTAGCACACTCATAAAATTGGTTGCACACAACTCTAAGTCATATGGTGAGTGTGCTAACAATGTTTAATCATGTTAGCACATAGTGTTTATTAGCAAAATTGAACTGTACACTCCATTGAGTTGAATGCATTACTTTCTATTCAATGCATTCTGTGGTAAGGTTGTGTACATAACTACTCTGGGTGGTTTGGAACTGTATAGATATTGCATGTAGAGTGCTCAGTGCCATGGAATACTCCAATGCAAGGTGAATTCAGGAACCTACCTGGTACCATTTACTTTGGATCAGCCATTGACTTGGCTTACTTCTGCACAGGCTAAAGTTCCACTGTGTAGAGAAGGTAAAGTTACTGAAAGTAACTTCTGGAGCATAGGTAACACACTCATAAAATTGGTTGCAGACAACTCTAAATCATATGGTTAGTGTGCTAGCAATGTTTACATCATGTCAGCACATAGTAGTTATCAGCAAAATTGAACTATACACTCCATTGAGTTGAATGCATTTACTTTCTATTCAATGCATTCTGTGGTAACGTTGTGTACATAACTACACTGGGTGGTTTGGAACTGTATAGATATTGCATGTAGAGTGCTCAGTGCCATGGAATAATCCAATGCAAGGTGAATTCAGGAACCTACCTGGTACCATTTACTTTGGATCAGCCATTGACTTGGCTTACTTCTGCAAAGGCTAAAGTTCCACTGTGTAGAGAAGGTAAAGTTACTGAAAGTAACTTCTGGAGCGTAGGTAGCACACTCATAAAATTGGTTGCAGACAACTCTAAATCACATGGTTATTGTGCTAGCAATGTTTACATCATGTCAGCACATAGTAGTTATCAGCAAAATTGAACTGTACACTCCATTGAGTTGAATGCTTTACTTTCTATTCAATGCATTCTGTGGTAACGTTGTGTACATAACTACACTGGGTGGTTTGGAACCGTATAGATATTGCATGTAGAGTGCTCAGTGCCATGGAATACTCCAATGCAATGTGAATTCAGGAACCTACCTGGTACCATTTACAGTGGAACAGCCATTGACTTGGTTCAATTCTGCAAAAGCTAAAGTTCCACTGTGTAGAGAAGGTAATGTTACTGAAAGTAACTTCTGGAGAATAGGTAGCACACTCATAAAATTGGTTGCACACAACTCTAAGTCATATGGTGAGTGTGCTAACAATGTTTAATCATGTTAGCACATAGTGTTTATTAGCAAAATTGAACTGTACACTCCATTGAGTTGAATGCATTACTTTCTATTCAATGCATTCTGTGGTAAGGTTGTGTACATAACTACTCTGGGTGGTTTGGAACTGTATAGATATTGCATGTAGAGTGCTCAGTGCCATGGAATACTCCAATGCAAGGTGAATTCAGGAACCTACCTGGTACCATTTACTTTGGATCAGCCATTGACTTGGCTTACTTCTGCAAAGGCTGAAGTTCCACTGTGTAGAGAAGGTAATGTTACTGAAAGTAACTTCTTGAGAATAGGTAGCACACTCATAAAATTGGTTGCAGACAACTCTAAATCATATGGTTAGTGTGCTAACAATGTTTACATCATGTTAGCACATAGTAGTTATCAGCAAAATTGAACTGTACACTCCATTGAGTTGAATGCATTACTTTCTATTCAATGCATTCTCTGGTAAGGTTGTGTACATAACTACTCTGGGTGGTTTGGAACTGTATAGATATTGCATGTAGAGTGCTCAGTGCCATGGAATACTCCAATGCAAGGTGAATTCAGGAACCTACCTGGTACCATTTACTTTGGATCAGCCATTGACTTGGCTTACTTCTGCAAACGCTAAAGTTCCACTGTGTAGAGAAGGTAATGTTACTGAAAGTAACTTCTTGAGAATAGGTAGCACACTCATAAAATTGGTTGCAGACAACTCTAAATCATATGGTTAGTGTGCTAGCAATGTTTACATCATGTCAGCACATAGTAGTTATCAGCAAAATTGAACTGTACACTCCATTGAGTTGAATGCATTACTTTCTATTCCATGCATTCTGTGGTATCGTTGTGTACATAACTACACTGGGTGGTTTGGAACTGTATAGATATTGCATGTAGAGTGCTCAGTGCCATGGAATACTCCAATGCAAGGTGAATTCAGAAAACCTACCTGGTACGATTTACTTTGGATCAGCCATTGACTTGGCTTACTTCTGCAAAGGCTAAAGTTCCACTGTGTAGAGAAGGTAAAGTTACTGAAAGTAACTTCTGGAGCGTAGGGAGCACACTCATAAAATTGGTTGCAGACAACTCTGAATCACATGGTTAGTGTGCTAGCAATGTTTACATCATGTCAGCACATAGAAGTTATCAGCAAAATTGAACTGTACACTCCATTGAGTTGAATGCATTACTTTCTTTTCAATGCATTCTGTGGTAACGTTGTGTACATAACTACACTGGGTGGTTTGGAACTGTATAGATATTGCATGTAGAGTGCTCAGTGCCATGGAATACTCCAATGCAAGGTGAATTCAGGAACCTACCTGGTACCATTTACTTTGGATCAGCCATTGACTTGGCTTACTTCTGCAAAGGCTAAAGTTCCACTGTGTAGAGAAGGTAAAGTTACTGAAAGTAACTTCTGGAGCATAGGTAACACACTCATAAAATTGTTTGCACACAACTCTAAGTCATATGGTGAGTGTGCTAACAATGTTTAATCATGTTAGCACATAGTGCTTATTAGCAAAATTGAACTGTACACTCCATTGAGTTGAATGCATTACTTTCTATTCAATGCATTCTGTGGTAAGGTTGTGTACATAACTACTCTGGGTGGTTTGGAACTGTATAGATATTGCATGTAGAGTGCTCAGTGCCATGGAATACTCCAATGCAAGGTGAATTCAGTAACCTACCTGGTACCATTTACTTTGGATCAGCCATTGACTTGGTTTACTTCTGAACAGGTTAAAGTTCCACTGTGTAGAGAAGGTAATGTTACTGAAAGTAACTTCTGGAGATTAGGTAGCACACATAAAATTGGTTGCAGACAACTCTAAATCATATGGTTAGTGTGCTAACAATGTTTACATCATGTTAGAACATAGTAGTTATCAGCAAAATTGAACTGTACACTCCTTCGAGTAGAATGCATTACTTTCTATTCAATGCATTCTGTGGTAAGGTTGTGTACATAACTACTCTGGGTAGTTTGGAACTGTATAGATATTGCATGTAGAGTGCTCAGTGCCATGGAATACTCCAATGCAAGGTGAATTCAGGAACCTACCTGGTACCATTTACTTTGGATCAGCCATTGACTTGGCTTACTTCTGCAAAGGCTAAAGTTCCACTGTGTAGAGAAGGTAAAGTTACTGAAAGTAACTTCTGGAGCATAGGTAGCACACTCATAAAATTGGTTGCACACAACTCTAAGTCATATGGTGAGTGTGCTAACAATGTTTAATCATGTTAGCACATAGTGCTTATTAGCAAAATTGAACTGTACACTCCATTGAGTTGAATGCATTACTTTCTATTCAATGCATTCTGTGGTAAGGTTGTGTACATAACTACTCTGGGTGGTTTGGAACTGTATAGATATTGCATGTAGAGTGCTCAGTGCCATGGAATACTCCAATGCAAGGTGAATTCAGTAACCTACCTGGTACCATTTACTTTGGATCAGCCATTGACTTGGCTTACTTCTGCAAAGGCTAAAGTTCCACTGTGTAAAGAAGGTAATGTTACTGAAAGTAACTTCTGGAGAATAGGTAGCACACTCATAAAATTGGTTGCAGACAACTCTACATCATATGGTTAGTGTGCTAACAATGTTTACATCATGTTAGCACATAGTAGTTATCAGCAAAATTGAACTGTACACTCCATTGAGTCGAATGCATTACTTTATATTCAATGCATTCTGTGGTAAGGTTGTGTACATAACTACACTGGGTGGTTTGGAACTGTATAGATATTGGATGTAGAGTGCTCAGTGCCATGGAATACTCCAATGCAAGGTGAATTCAGGAACCTACCTGGTACCATTTACTTTGGATCAGCCATTGACTTGGCTTACTTCTGCACAGGCTAAAGTTCCACTGTGTAGAGAAGGTAAAGTTACTGAAAGTAACTTCTGGAGCATAGGTAACACACTCATAAAATTGGTTGCAGACAACTCTAAATCATATGGTTAGTTTGCTAGCAATGTTTACATCATGTCAGCACATAGTGGTTATCAGCAAAATTGAACTGTACACTCTTTTGAGTTGAATGCATTACTTTCTATTCAATGTATTCTGTGGTAAAGTTGTGTACATAACTAGTCTGGGTGGTTTGGAACTGTATAGATATTGCATGTAGAGTGCTCAGTGCCATGGAATACTCCAATGCAAGGTGAATTCAGTAACCTACCTGGTACCATTTACTTTGGATCAGCCATTGACTTGGTTTACTTCTGAACTGGTTAAAGTTCCACTGTGTAGAGAAGGTAATGTTACTGAAAGTAACTTCTGGAGATTAGGTAGCACACATAAAATTGGTTGCAGACAACTCTAAATCATATGGTTAGTGTGCTAACAATGTTTACATCATGTTAGAACATAGTAGTTATCAGCAAAATTGAACTGTACACTCCTTCGAGTAGAATGCATTACTTTCTATTCAATGCATTCTGTGGTAAGGTTGTGTACATAACTACTCTGGGTGGTTTGGAACTGTATAGATATTGCATGTAGAGTGCTCAGTGCCATGGAATACTCCAATGCAAGCTGAATTCAGTAACCTACCTGGTACCATTTACAGTGGAACAGCCATTGACTTGGTTCAATTCTGCAAAAGCTAAAGTTCCACTGTGTAGAGAAGGTAATGTTACTGAAACTAACTTCTGGAGCATAGGTAGCACACTCATATAATTGGTTGCATACAACTCTAAATCACATGGTTAGTGTGCTAGCAATGTTTACATCATGTCAGCACATAGTAGTTATCAGTAAAATTGAACTGTACACTCCATTGAGTTGAATGCATTACTTTCTATTCCATGCATTCTGTGGTATCGTTGTGTACATAACTACACTGGGTGGTTTGGAACTGTATAGATATTGCATGTAGAGTGCTCAGTGCCATGGAATACTCCAATGCAAGGTGAATTCAGAAAACCTACCTGGTACGATTTACTTTGGATCAGCCATTGACTTGGCTTACTTCTGCAAAGGCTAAAGTTCCACTGTGTAGAGAAGGTAAAGTTACTGAAAGTAACTTCTGGAGCGTAGGGAGCACACTCATAAAATTGGTTGCAGACAACTCTGAATCACATGGTTAGTGTGCTAGCAATGTTTACATCATGTCAGCACATAGAAGTTATCAGCAAAATTGAACTGTACACTCCATTGAGTTGAATGCATTACTTTCTTTTCAATGCATTCTGTGGTAACGTTGTGTACATAACTACACTGGGTGGTTTGGAACTGTATAGATATTGCATGTAGAGTGCTCAGTGCCATGGAATACTCCAATGCAAGGTGAATTCAGGAACCTACCTGGTACCATTTACTTTGGATCAGCCATTGACTTGGCTTACTTCTGCAAAGGCTAAAGTTCCACTGTGTAGAGAAGGTAAAGTTACTGAAAGTAACTTCTGGAGCATAGGTAACACACTCATAAAATTGGTTGCACACAACTCTAAGTCATATGGTGAGTGTGCTAACAATGTTTAATCATGTTAGCACATAGTGCTTATTAGCAAAATTGAACTGTACACTCCATTGAGTTGAATGCATTACTTTCTATTCAATGCATTCTGTGGTAAGGTTGTGTACATAACTACTCTGGGTGGTTTGGAACTGTATAGATATTGCATGTAGAGTGCTCAGTGCCATGGAATACTCCAATGCAAGGTGAATTCAGTAACCTACCTGGTACCATTTACTTTGGATCAGCCATTGAGTTGGTTTACTTCTGAACAGGTTAAAGTTCCACTGTGTAGAGAAGGTAATGTTACTGAAAGTAACTTCTGGAGATTAGGTAGCACACATAAAATTGGTTGCAGACAACTCTAAATCATATGGTTAGTGTGCTAACAATGTTTACATCATGTTAGAACATAGTAGTTATCAGCAAAATTGAACTGTACACTCCTTCGAGTAGAATGCATTACTTTCTATTCAATGCATTCTGTGGTAAGGTTGTGTACATAACTACTCTGGGTGGTTTGGAACTGTATAGATATTGCATGTAGAGTGCTCAGTGCCATGGAATACTCCAATGCAAGGTGAATTCAGGAACCTACCTGGTACCATTTACTTTGGATCAGCCATTGACTTGGCTTACTTCTGCAAAGGCTAAAGTTCCACTGTGTAGAGAAGGTAAAGTTACTGAAAGTAACTTCTGGAGCATAGGTAGCACACTCATAAAATTGGTTGCACACAACTCTAAGTCATATGGTGAGTGTGCTAACAATGTTTAATCATGTTAGCACATAGTGCTTATTAGCAAAATTGAACTGTACACTCCATTGAGTTGAATGCATTACTTTCTATTCAATGCATTCTGTGGTAAGGTTGTGTACATAACTACTCTGGGTGGTTTGGAACTGTATAGATATTGCATGTAGAGTGCTCAGTGCCATGGAATACTCCAATGCAAGGTGAATTCAGTAACCTACCTGGTACCATTTACTTTGGATCAGCCATTGACTTGGCTTACTTCTGCAAAGGCTAAAGTTCCACTGTGTAGAGAAGGTAATGTTACTGAAAGTAACTTCTGGAGAATAGGTAGCACACTCATAAAATTGGTTGCAGACAACTCTACATCATATGGTTAGTGTGCTAACAATGTTTACATCATGTTAGAACATAGTAGTTATCAGCAAAATTGAACTGTACACTCCTTCGAGTAGAATGCATTACTTTCTATTCAATGCATTCTGTGGTAAGGTTGTGTACATAACTACTCTGGGTGGTTTGGAACTGTATAGATATTGCATGTAGAGTGCTCAGTGCCATGGAATACTCCAATGCAAGCTGAATTCAGTAACCTACCTGGTACCATTTACAGTGGAACAGCCATTGACTAGGTTCAATTCTGCAAAAGCTAAAGTTCCACTGTGTAGAGAAGGTAATGTTACTGAAACTAACTTCTGGAGCATAGGTAGCACACTCATATAATTGGTTGCATACAACTCTAAATCACATGGTTAGTGTGCTAGCAATGTTTACATCATGTCAGCACATAGTAGTTATCAGCAAAATTGAACTGTACACTCCATTGAGTTGAATGCATTACTTTCTATTCAATGCATTCTGTGGTAACGTTGTGTACATAACTACACTGGGTGGTTTGGAACTGTATAGATATTGCATGTAGAGTGCTCAGTGCCATGGAATACTCCAATGCAAGGTGAATTCAGGAACCTACCTGGTACCATTTACTTTGGATCAGCCATTGACTTGGCTTACTTCTGCAAAGGCTAAAGTTCCACTGTGTAGAGAAGGTAAAGTTACTGAAAGTAACTTCTGGAGCGTAGGGAGCACACTCATAAAATTGGTTGCAGACAACTCTGAATCACATGGTTAGTGTGCTAGCAATGTTTACATCATGTCAGCACATAGAAGTTATCAGCAAAATTGAACTGTACACTCCATTGAGTTGAATGCATTACTTTCTTTTCAATGCATTCTGTGGTAACGTTGTGTACATAACTACACTGGGTGGTTTGGAACTGTATAGATATTGCATGTAGAGTGCTCAGTGCCATGGAATACTCCAATGCAAGGTGAATTCAGGAACCTACCTGGTACCATTTACTTTGGATCAGCCATTGACTTGGCTTACTTCTGCAAAGGCTAAAGTTCCACTGTGTAGAGAAGGTAAAGTTACTGAAAGTAACTTCTGGAGCATAGGTAACACACTCATAAAATTGGTTGCACACAACTCTAAGTCATATGGTGAGTGTGCTAACAATGTTTAATCATGTTAGCACATAGTGCTTATTAGCAAAATTGAACTGTACACTCCATTGAGTTGAATGCATTACTTTCTATTCAATGCATTCTGTGGTAAGGTTGTGTACATAACTACTCTGGGTGGTTTGGAACTGTATAGATATTGCATGTAGAGTGCTCAGTGCCATGGAATACTCCAATGCAAGGTGAATTCAGGAACCTACCTGGTACCATTTACTTTGGATCAGCCATTGACTTGGCTTACTTCTGCAAAGGCTAAAGTTCCACTGTGTAGAGAAGGTAATGTTACTGAAAGTAACTTCTTGAGAATAGGTAGCACACTCATAAAATTGGTTGCAGACAACTCTAAATCATATGGTTAGTGTGCTAACAATGTTTACATCATGTTAGCACATAGTAGTTATCAGCAAAATTGAAGTGTACACTCCATTGAGTTGAATGCATTACTTTATATTCAATGCATTCTGTGGTAAGGTTGTGTACATAACTACACTGGGTGGTTTGGAACTGTATAGATATTGGATGTAGAGTGCTCAGTGCCATGGAATACTCCAATGCAAGGTGAATTCAGGAACCTACCTGGTACCATTTACTTTGGATCAGCCATTGACTTGGCTTACTTCTGCACAGGCTAAAGTTCCACTGTGTAGAGAAGGTAAAGTTACTGAAAGTAACTTCTGGAGCATAGGTAACACACTCATAAAATTGGTTGCAGACAACTCTAAATCATATGGTTAGTTTGCTAGCAATGTTTACATCATGTCAGCACATAGTGGTTATCAGCAAAATTGAACTGTACACTCTTTTGAGTTGAATGCATTACTTTCTATTCAATGTATTCTGTGGTAAAGTTGTGTACATAACTAGTCTGGGTGGTTTGGAACTGTATAGATATTGCATGTAGAGTGCTCAGTGACATGGAATACTCCAATGCAAGGTGAATTCAGTAACCTACCTGGTACCATTTACTTTGGATCAGCCATTGACTTGGTTTACTTCTGAACAGGTTAAAGTTCCACTGTGTAGAGAAGGTAATGTTACTGAAAGTAACTTCTGGAGATTAGGTAGCACACATAAAATTGGTTGCAGACAACTCTAAATCATATGGTTAGTGTGCTAACAATGTTTACATCATGTTAGCACATAGTAGTTATCAGCAAAATTGAACTGTACACTCCATTGAGTTGAATGCATTACTTTATATTCAATGCATTCTGTGGTAAGGTTGTGTACATAACTACACTGGGTGGTTTGGAACTGTATAGATATTGGATGTAGAGTGCTCAGTGCCATGGAATACTCCAATGCAAGGTGAATTCAGGAACCTACCTGGTACCATTTACTTTGGATCAGCCATTGACTTGGCTTACTTCTGCACAGGCTAAAGTTCCACTGTGTAGAGAAGGTAAAGTTACTGAAAGTAACTTCTGGAGCATAGGTAACACACTCATAAAATTGGTTGCAGACAACTCTAAATCATATGGTTAGTTTGCTAGCAATGTTTACATCATGTCAGCACATAGTGGTTATCAGCAAAATTGAACTGTACACTCCATTGAGTTGAATGCATTACTTTCTATTCAATGTATTCTGTGGTAAAGTTGTGTACATAACTAGTCTGGGTGGTTTGGAACTGTATAGATATTGCATGTAGAGTGCTCAGTGCCATGGAATACTCCAATGCAAGGTGAATTCAGTAACCTACCTGGTACCATTTACTTTGGATCAGCCATTGACTTGGCTTACTTCTGCAAAGGCTAAAGTTCCACTGTGTAGAGAAGGTAATGTTACTGAAAGTAACTTCTGGAGAATAGGTAGCACACTCATAAAATTGGTTGCAGACAACTCTAAATCATATGGTTAGTGTGCTAACAATGTTTACATCATGTTAGCACATAGTAGTTATCAGCAAAATTGAACTGTACACTCCATTGAGTCGAATGCATTACTTTATATTCAATGCATTCTGTGGTAAGGTTGTGTACATAACTACACTGGGTGGTTTGGAACTGTATAGATATTGCATGTAGAGTGCTCAGTGCCATGGAATACTCCAATGCAAGGTGAATTCAGTAACCTACCTGGTACCATTTACTTTGGATCAGCCATTGACTTGGCTTACTTCTGCAAAGGCTAAATTTCCACTGTGTAGAGAAGGTAAAGTTACTGAAAGTAACTTCTGGAGCGTAGGGAGCACACTCATAAAATTGGTTGCAGACAACTCTGAATCACATGGTTAGTGTGCTAGCAATGTTTACATCATGTCAGCACATAGAAGTTATCAGCAAAATTGAACTGTACACTCCATTGAGTTGAATGCATTACTTTCTTTTCAATGCATTCTGTGGTAACGTTGTGTACATAACTACACTGGGTGGTTTGGAACTGTATAGATATTGCATGTAGAGTGCTCAGTGCCATGGAATACTCCAATGCAAGGTGAATTCAGGAACCTACCTGGTACCATTTACTTTGGATCAGCCATTGACTTGGCTTACTTCTGCAAAGGCTAAAGTTCCACTGTGTAGAGAAGGTAAAGTTACTGAAAGTAACTTCTGGAGCATAGGTAACACACTCATAAAATTGGTTGCACACAACTCTAAGTCATATGGTGAGTGTGCTAACAATGTTTAATCATGTTAGCACATAGTGCTTATTAGCAAAATTGAACTGTACACTCCATTGAGTTGAATGCATTACTTTCTATTCAATGCATTCTGTGGTAAGGTTGTGTACATAACTACTCTGGGTGGTTTGGAACTGTATAGATATTGCATGTAGAGTGCTCAGTGCCATGGAATACTCCAATGCAAGGTGAATTCAGGAACCTACCTGGTACCATTTACTTTGGATCAGCCATTGACTTGGCTTACTTCTGCAAAGGCTAAAGTTCCACTGTGTAGAGAAGGTAATGTTACTGAAAGTAACTTCTTGAGAATAGGTAGCACACTCATAAAATTGGTTGCAGACAACTCTAAATCATATGGTTAGTGTGCTAACAATGTTTACATCATGTTAGCACATAGTAGTTATCAGCAAAATTGAAGTGTACACTCCATTGAGTTGAATGCATTACTTTATATTCAATGCATTCTGTGGTAAGGTTGTGTACATAACTACACTGGGTGGTTTGGAACTGTATAGATATTGGATGTAGAGTGCTCAGTGCCATGGAATACTCCAATGCAAGGTGAATTCAGGAACCTACCTGGTACCATTTACTTTGGATCAGCCATTGACTTGGCTTACTTCTGCACAGGCTAAAGTTCCACTGTGTAGAGAAGGTAAAGTTACTGAAAGTAACTTCTGGAGCATAGGTAACACACTCATAAAATTGGTTGCAGACAACTCTAAATCATATGGTTAGTTTGCTAGCAATGTTTACATCATGTCAGCACATAGTGGTTATCAGCAAAATTGAACTGTACACTCTTTTGAGTTGAATGCATTACTTTCTATTCAATGTATTCTGTGGTAAAGTTGTGTACATAACTAGTCTGGGTGGTTTGGAACTGTATAGATATTGCATGTAGAGTGCTCAGTGACATGGAATACTCCAATGCAAGGTGAATTCAGTAACCTACCTGGTACCATTTACTTTGGATCAGCCATTGACTTGGTTTACTTCTGAACAGGTTAAAGTTCCACTGTGTAGAGAAGGTAATGTTACTGAAAGTAACTTCTGGAGATTAGGTAGCACACATAAAATTGGTTGCAGACAACTCTAAATCATATGGTTAGTGTGCTAACAATGTTTACATCATGTTAGCACATAGTAGTTATCAGCAAAATTGAACTGTACACTCCATTGAGTTGAATGCATTACTTTATATTCAATGCATTCTGTGGTAAGGTTGTGTACATAACTACACTGGGTGGTTTGGAACTGTATAGATATTGGATGTAGAGTGCTCAGTGCCATGGAATACTCCAATGCAAGGTGAATTCAGGAACCTACCTGGTACCATTTACTTTGGATCAGCCATTGACTTGGCTTACTTCTGCACAGGCTAAAGTTCCACTGTGTAGAGAAGGTAAAGTTACTGAAAGTAACTTCTGGAGCATAGGTAACACACTCATAAAATTGGTTGCAGACAACTCTAAATCATATGGTTAGTTTGCTAGCAATGTTTACATCATGTCAGCACATAGTGGTTATCAGCAAAATTGAACTGTACACTCCATTGAGTTGAATGCATTACTTTCTATTCAATGTATTCTGTGGTAAAGTTGTGTACATAACTAGTCTGGGTGGTTTGGAACTGTATAGATATTGCATGTAGAGTGCTCAGTGCCATGGAATACTCCAATGCAAGGTGAATTCAGTAACCTACCTGGTACCATTTACTTTGGATCAGCCATTGACTTGGCTTACTTCTGCAAAGGCTAAAGTTCCACTGTGTAGAGAAGGTAATGTTACTGAAAGTAACTTCTGGAGAATAGGTAGCACACTCATAAAATTGGTTGCAGACAACTCTAAATCATATGGTTAGTGTGCTAACAATGTTTACATCATGTTAGCACATAGTAGTTATCAGCAAAATTGAACTGTACACTCCATTGAGTCGAATGCATTACTTTATATTCAATGCATTCTGTGGTAAGGTTGTGTACATAACTACACTGGGTGGTTTGGAACTGTATAGATATTGGATGTAGAGTGCTCAGTGCCATGGAATACTCCAATGCAAGGTGAATTCAGGAACCTACCTGGTACCATTTACTTTGGATCAGCCATTGACTTGGCTTACTTCTGCACAGGCTAAAGTTCCACTGTGTAGAGAAGGTAAAGTTACTGAAAGTAACTTCTGTAGCATAGGTAACACACTCATAAAATTGGTTGCAGACAACTCTAAATCATATGGTTAGTTTGCTAGCAATGTTTACATCATGTCAGCACATAGTGGTTATCAGCAAAATTGAACTGTACACTCTTTTGAGATGAATGCATTACTTTCTATTCAATGTATTCTGTGGTAAAGTTGTGTACATAACTAGTCTGGGTGGTTTGGAACTGTATAGATATTGCATGTAGAGTGCTCAGTGCCATGGAATACTCCAATGCAAGGTGAATTCAGTAACCTACCTGGTACCATTTACTTTGGATCAGCCATTGACTTGGTTTACTTCTGAACAGGTTAAAGTTCCACTGTGTAGAGAAGGTAATGTTACTGAAAGTAACTTCTGGAGATTAGGTAGCACACATAAAATTGGTTGCAGACAACTCTAAATCATATGGTTAGTGTGCTAACAATGTTTACATCATGTTAGAACATAGTAGTTATCAGCAAAATTGAACTGTACACTCCTTCGAGTAGAATGCATTACTTTCTATTCAATGCATTCTGTGGTAAGGTTGTGTACATAACTACTCTGGGTGGTTTGGAACTGTATAGATATTGCATGTAGAGTGCTCAGTGCCATGGAATACTCCAATGCAAGGTGAATTCAGTAACCTACCTGGTACCATTTACTTTGGATCAGCCATTGACTTGGCTTACTTCTGCAAAGGCTAAAGTTCCACTGTGTAGAGAAGGTAATGTTACTGAAAGTAACTTCTGGAGAATAGGTAGCACACTCATAAAATTGGTTGCAGACAACTCTACATCATATGGTTAGTGTGCTAACAATGTTTACATCATGTTAGCACATAGTAGTTATCAGCAAAATTGAACTGTACACTCCATTGAGTCGAATGCATTACTTTATATTCAATGCATTCTGTGGTAAGGTTGTGTACATAACTACACTGGGTGGTTTGGAACTGTATAGATATTGGATGTAGAGTGCTCAGTGCCATGGAATACTCCAATGCAAGGTGAATTCAGGAACCTACCTGGTACCATTTACTTTGGATCAGCCATTGACTTGGCTTACTTCTGCACAGGCTAAAGTTCCACTGTGTAGAGAAGGTAAAGTTACTGAAAGTAACTTCTGGAGCATAGGTAACACACTCATAAAATTGGTTGCAGACAACTCTAAATCATATGGTTAGTTTGCTAGCAATGTTTACATCATGTCAGCACATAGTGGTTATCAGCAAAATTGAACTGTACACTCTTTTGAGTTGAATGCATTACTTTCTATTCAATGTATTCTGTGGTAAAGTTGTGTACATAACTAGTCTGGGTGGTTTGGAACTGTATAGATATTGCATGTAGAGTGCTCAGTGCCATGGAATACTCCAATGCAAGGTGAATTCAGTAACCTACCTGGTACCATTTACTTTGGATCAGCCATTGACTTGGTTTACTTCTGAACAGGTTAAAGTTCCACTGTGTAGAGAAGGTAATGTTACTGAAAGTAACTTCTGGAGATTAGGTAGCACACATAAAATTGGTTGCAGACAACTCTAAATCATATGGTTAGTGTGCTAACAATGTTTACATCATGTTAGAACATAGTAGTTATCAGCAAAATTGAACTGTACACTCCTTCGAGTAGAATGCATTACTTTCTATTCAATGCATTCTGTGGTAAGGTTGTGAACATAACTACTCTGGGTGGTTTGGAACTGTATAGATATTGCATGTAGAGTGCTCAGTGCCATGGAATACTCCAATGCAAGCTGAATTCAGTAACCTACCTGGTACCATTTACAGTGGAACAGCCATTGACTTGGTTCAATTCTGCAAAAGCTAAAGTTCCACTGTGTAGAGAAGGTAACGTTACTGAAACTAACTTCTGGAGCATAGGTAGCACACTCATATAATTGGTTGCATACAACTCTAAATCACATGGTTAGTGTGCTAGCAATGTTTACATCATGTCAGCACATAGTAGTTATCAGCAAAATTGAACTGTACACTCCATTGAGTTGAATGCATTACTTTCTATTCAATGCATTCTGTGGTAACGTTGTGTACATAACTACACTGGGTGGTTTGGAACTGTATAGATATTGCATGTAGAGTGCTCAGTGCCATGGAATACTCCAATGCAAGGTGAATTCAGGAACCTACCTGGTACCATTTACTTTGGATCAGCCATTGACTTGGCTTACTTCTGCAAAGGCTAAAGTTCCACTGTGTAGAGAAGGTAAAGTTACTGAAAGTAACTTCTGGAGCATAGGTAGCACACTCATAAAATTGGTTGCAGACAACTCTAAATCATATGGTTAGTGTGCTAACAATGTTTACATCATGTTAGCACATAGTAGTTATCAGCAAAATTGAACTGTACACTCCATTGAGTTGAATGCATTACTTTCTATTCAATGCATTCTGTGGTAAGGTTGTGTACATAACTACTCTGGGTGGTTTGGAACTGTATAGATATTGCATGTAGAGTGCTCAGTGCCATGGAATACTCCAATGCAAGGTGAATTCAGAAAACCTACCTGGTACCATTTACTTTGGATCAGCCATTGACTTGGCTTACATCTGCAAAGGCTAAAGTTCCACTGTGTAGAGAAGGTAAAGTTACTGAAAGTAACTTCTGGAGCGTAGAGAGCACACTCATAAAATTGGTTGCAGACAACTCTAAATTACATGGTTAGTGTGCTAGCAATGTTTACATCATGTCAGCACATAGTAGTTATCAGCAAAATTGAACTGTACACTCCATTGAGTTGAATGCATTACTTTCTTTTCAATGCATTCTGTGGTAACGTTGTGTACATAACTACACTGGGTGGTTTGGAACTGTATAGATATTGCATGTAGAGTGCTCAGTGCCATGGAATACTCCAATGCAAGGTGAATTCAGGAACCTACCTGGTACCATTTACTTTGGATCAGCCATTGACTTGGCTTACTTCTGCAAAGGCTAAAGTTCCACTGTGTAGAGAAGGTAAAGTTACTGAAAGTAACTTCTGGAGCGTAGGGAGCACACTCATAAAATTGGTTGCAGACAACCCTAAATTACATGGTTAGTGTGCTAACAATGTTTACATCATGTCAGCACATAGTAGTTATCAGCAAAATTGAACTGTACACTCCATTGAGTTGAATGCATTACTTTCTTTTCAATGCATTCTGTGGTAATGTTGTGTACATAACTACACTGGGTGGTTTGGAACTGTATAGATATTGCATGTAGAGTGCTCAGTGCCATGGAATACTCCAATGCAAGGTGAATTCAGGAACCTACCTGGTACCATTTACTTTGGATCAGCCATTGACTTGGCTTACTTCTGCACAGGCAAAAGTTCCACGGTGTAGAGAAGGTAAAGTTACTGAAAGTAACTTCTGGAGCATAGGTAACACACTCATAAAATTGGTTGCAGACAACTCTAAATCATATGGTTAGTTTGCTAGCAATGTTTACATCATGTCAGCACATAGTGGTTATCAGCAAAATTGAACTGTACACTCTTTTGAGTTGAATGCATTACTTTCTATTCAATGTATTCTGTGGTAAAGTTGTGTACATAACTAGTCTGGGTGGTTTGGAACTGTATAGATATTGCATGTAGAGTGCTCAGTGCCTTGGAATACTCCAATGCAAGGTGAATTCAGTAACCTACCTGGTACCATTTACTTTGGATCAGCCATTGACTTGGTTTACTTCTGAACAGGTTAAAGTTCCACTGTGTAGAGAAGGTAATGTTACTGAAAGTATCTTCTGGAGATTAGGTAGCACACATAAAATTGGTTGCAGACAACTCTAAATCATATGGTTAGTGTGCTAGCAATGTTTACATCATGTCAGCACATAGTAGTTATCAGCAAAATTGAACTGTACACTCCATTGAGTTGAATGCATTACTTTCTATTCAATGCATTCTGTGGTAACGTTGTGTACATAACTACACTGGGTGGTTTGGAACTGTATAGATATTGCATGTAGAGTGCTCAGTGCCATGGAATACTACAATGCAAGGTGAATTCAGGAACCTACCTGGTACCATTTACTTTGGATCAGCCATTGACTTGGCTTACTTCTGCAAAGGCTAAAGTTCCACTGTGTAGAGAAGGTAAAGTTACTGAAAGTAACTTCTGGAGCATAGGTAGCACATTCATAAAATTGGTTGCAGACAACTCTAAATCATATGGTTAGTGTGCTAGCAATGTTTACATCATGTCAGCACATAGTAGTTATCAGCAAAATTGAACTGTACATTCCATTGAGTTGAATGCATTACTTTCTATTCAATGCATTCTGTGGTAACGTTGTGTACATAACTACACTGGGTGGTTTGGAACTGTATAGATATTGCATGTAGAGTGCTCAGTGCCATGGAATACTCCAATGCAAGGTGAATTCAGGAACCTACCTGGTACCATTTACTTTGGATCAGCCATTGACTTGGCTTACTTCTGCAAAGGCTAAAGTTCCACTGTGTAGAGAAGGTAAAGTTACTGAAAGTAACTTCTGGAGCATAGGTAGCACACTCATAAAATTGGTTGCAGACAACTCTAAATCATATGGTTAGTGTGCTAACAATGTTTACATCATGTTAGCACATAGTAGTTATCAGCAAAATTGAACTGTACACTCCATTGAGTTGAATGCATTACTTTCTATTCAATGCATTCTGTGGTAAGGTTGTGTACATAACTACTCTGGGTGGTTTGGAACTGTATAGATATTGCATGTAGAGTGCTCAGTGCCATGGAATACTCCAATGCAAGGTGAATTCAGAAAACCTACCTGGTACCATTTACTTTGGATCAGCCATTGACTTGGCTTACTTCTGCAAAGGCTAAAGTTCCACTGTGTAGAGAAGGTAAAGTTACTGAAAGTAACTTCTGGAGCGTAGGGAGCACACTCATAAAATTGGTTGCAGACAACTCTAAATTACATGGTTAGTGTGCTAGCAATGTTTACATCATGTCAGCACATAGTAGTTATCAGCAAAATTGAACTGTACACTCCATTGAGTTGAATGCATTACTTTCTTTTCAATGCATTCTGTGGTAACGTTGTGTACATAACTACACTGGGTGGTTTGGAACTGTATAGATATTGCATGTAGAGTGCTCAGTGCCATGGAATACTCCAATGCAAGGTGAATTCAGGAACCTACCTGGTACCATTTACTTTGGATCAGCCATTGACTTGGCTTACTTCTGCACAGGCTAAAGTTCCACTGTGTAGAGAAGGTAAAGTTACTGAAAGTAACTTCTGGAGCATACGTAACACACTCATAAAATTGGTTGCAGACAACTCTAAATCATATGGTTAGTTTGCTAGCAATGTTTACATCATGTCAGCACATAGTGGTTATCAGCAAAATTGAACTGTACACTCTTTTGAGTTGAATGCATTACTTTCTATTCAATGTATTCTGTGGTAAAGTTGTGTACGTAACTAGTCTGGGTGGTTTGGAACTGTATAGATATTGCATGTAGAGTGCTCAGTGCCATGGAATACTCCAATGCAAGGTGAATTCAGTAACCTACCTGGTACCATTTACTTTGGATCAGCCATTGACTTGGTTTACTTCTGAACAGGTTAAAGTTCCACTGTGTAGAGAAGGTAATGTTACTGAAAGTAACTTCTGGAGATTAGGTAGCACACATAAAATTGGTTGCAGACAACTCTAAATCATATGGTTAGTGTGCTAACAATGTTTACATCATGTTAGAACTTGTAGTTATCAGCAAAATTGAACTGTACACTCCTTCAAGTAGAATGCATTACTTTCTATTCAATGCATTCTGTGGTAAGGTTGTGTACATAACTACTCTGGGTGGTTTGGAACTGTATAGATATTGCATGTAGAGTGCTCAGTGCCATGGAATACTCCAATGCAAGGTGAATTCAGAAAACCTACCTGGTACCATTTACTTTGGATCAGCCATTGACTTGGCTTACTTCTGCAAAGGCTAAAGTTCCACTGTGTAGAGATGGTAAAGTTACTGAAAGTAACTTCTGGAGCGTAGGGAGCACACTCATAAAATTGGTTGCAGACAACCCTAAATTACATGGTTAGTGTGCTAGCAATGTTTACATCATGTCAGCACATAGTAGCTATCAGCAAAATTGAACTGTACACTCCATTGAGTTGAATGCATTACTTTCTTTTCAATGCATTCTGTGGTAACGTTGTGTACATAACTACACTGGGTGGTTTGGAACTGTATAGATATTGCATGTAGAGTGCTCAGTGCCATGGAATACTCCAATGCAAGGTGAATTCAGGAACCTACCTGGTACCATTTACTTTGGATCAGCCATTGACTTGGCTTACTTCTGCACAGGCAAAAGTTCCACTGTGTAGAGAAGGTAAAGTTACTGAAAGTAACTTCTGGAGCATAGGTAACACACTCATAAAATTGGTTGCACACAACTCTAAGTCATATGGTGAGTGTGCTAACAATGTTTACATCATGTTAGAACATAGTAGTTATCAGCAAAATTGAACTGTACACTCCTTCGAGTAGAATGCATTACTTTCTATTCAATGCATTCTGTGGTAAGGTTGTGTACATAACTACTCTGGGTGGTTTGGAACTGTATAGATATTGCATGTAGAGTGCTCAGTGCCATGGAATACTCCAATGCAAGCTGAATTCAGTAACCTACCTGGTACCATTTACAGTGGAACAGCCATTGACTTGGTTCAATTCTGCAAAAGCTAAAGTTCCACTGTGTAGAGAAGGTAATGTTACTGAAACTAACTTCTGGAGCATAGGTAGCACACTCATATAATTGGTTGCATACAACTCTAAATCACATGGTTAGTGTGCTAGCAATGTTTACATCATGTCAGCACATAGTAGTTATCAGCAAAATTGAACTGTACACTCCATTGAGTTGAATGCATTACTTTCTATTCAATGCATTCTGTGGTAACGTTGTGAACATAACTACACTGGGTGGTTTGGAACTGTATAGATATTGCATGTAGAGTGCTCAGTGCCATGGAATACTCCAATGCAAGGTGAATTCAGAAAACCTACCTGGTACCATTTACTTTGGATCAGCCATTGACTTGGCTTACATCTGCAAAGGCTAAAGTTCCACTGTGTAGAGAAGGTAAAGTTACTGAAAGTAACTTCTGGAGCGTAGGGAGCACACTCATAAAATTGGTTGCAGACAACTCTAAATTACATGGTTAGTGTGCTAGCAATGTTTACATCATGTCAGCACATAGTAGTTATCAGCAAAATTGAACTGTACACTCCATTGAGTTGAATGCATTACTTTCTTTTCAATGCATTCTGTGGTAACGTTGTGTACATAACTACACTGGGTGGTTTGGAACTGTATAGATATTGCATGTAGAGTGCTCAGTGCCATGGAATACTCCAATGCAAGGTGAATTCAGGAACCTACCTGGTACCATTTACTTTGGATCAGCCATTGACTTGGCTTACTTCTGCAAAGGCTAAATTTCCACTGTGTAGAGAAGGTAAAGTTACTGAAAGTAACTTCTGGAGCATAGGTAGCACACTCATAAAATTGGTTGCAGACAACTCTAAATCATATGGTTAGTGTGCTAACAATGTTTACATCATGTCATCACTTAGTAGTTATCAGCAAAATTGAACTGTACACTCCATTGAGTTGAATGCATTACTTTCTATTCAATGCATTCTGTGGTAAGGTTGTGTACATAACTACTCTGGGTGGTTTGGAACTGTATAGATATTGCATGTAGAGTGCTCAGTGCCATGGAATACTCCAATGCAAGGTGAATTCAGAAAACCTACCTGGTACCATTTACTTTGGATCAGCCATTGACTTGGCTTACATCTGCAAAGGCTAAAGTTCCACTGTGTAGAGAAGGTAAAGTTACTGAAAGTAACTTCTGGAGCGTAGGGAGCACACTCATAAAATTGGTTGCAGACAACTCTAAATTACATGGTTAGTGTGCTAGCAATGTTTACATCATGTCAGCACATAGTAGTTATCAGCAAAATTGAACTGTACACTCCATTGAGTTGAATGCATTACTTTCTTTTCAATGCATTCTGTGGTAACGTTGTGTACATAACTACACTGGGTGGTTTGGAACTGTATAGATATTGCATGTAGAGTGCTCAGTGCCATGGAATACTCCAATGCAAGGTGAATTCAGGAACCTACCTGGTACCATTTACTTTGGATCAGCCATTGACTTGGCTTACTTCTGCAAAGGCTAAAGTTCCACTGTGTAGAGAAGGTAAAGTTACTGAAAGTAACTTCTGGAGCGTAGGGAGCACACTCATAAAATTGGTTGCAGACAACCCTAAATTACATGGTTAGTGTGCTAGCAATGTTTACATCATGTCAGCACATAGTAGTTATCAGCAAAATTGAACTGTACACTCCATTGAGTTCAATGCATTACTTTCTTTTCAATGCATTCTGTGGTAACGTTGTGTACATAACTACACTGGGTGGTTTGGAACTGTATAGATATTGCATGTAGAGTGCTCAGTGCCATGGAATACTCCAATGCAAGGTGAATTCAGGAACCTACCTGGTACCATTTACTTTGGATCAGCCATTGACTTGGCTTACTTCTGCACAGGCAAAAGTTCCACGGTGTAGAGAAGGTAAAGTTACTGAAAGTAACTTCTGGAGCATAGGTAACACACTCATAAAATTGGTTGCAGACAACTCTAAATCATATGGTTAGTTTGCTAGCAATGTTTACATCATGTCAGCACATAGTGGTTATCAGCAAAATTGAACTGTACACTCTTTTGAGTTGAATGCATTACTTTCTATTCAATGTATTCTGTGGTAAAGTTGTGTACATAACTAGTCTGGGTGGTTTGGAACTGTATAGATATTGCATGTAGAGTGCTCAGTGCCATGGAATACTCCAATGCAAGGTGAATTCAGGAACCTACCTGGTACCATTTACTTTGGATCAGCCATTGACTTGGCTTACTTCTGCAAAGGCTAAAGTTCCACTGTGTAGAGAAGGTAAAGTTACTGAAAGTAACTTCTGGAGCGTAGGGAGCACACTCATAAAATTGGTTGCAGACAACCCTAAATTACATGGTTAGTGCGCTAGCAATGTTTACATCATGTCAGCACATAGTAGTTATCAGCAAAATTGAACTGTACACTCCATTGAGTTGAATGCATTACTTTCTTTTCAATGCATTCTGTGGTAACGTTGTGTACATAACTACACTGGGTGGTTTGGAACTGTATAGATATTGCATGTAGAGTGCTCAGTGCCATGGAATACTCCAATGCAAGGTGAATTCAGGAACCTACCTGGTACCATTTACTTTGGATCAGCCATTGACTTGGCTTACTTCTGCACAGGCAAAAGTTCCACGGTGTAGAGAAGGTAAAGTTACTGAAAGTAACTTCTGGAGCATAGGTAACACACTCATAAAATTGGTTGCAGACAACTCTAAATCATATGGTTAGTTTGCTAGCAATGTTTACATCATGTCAGCACATAGTGGTTATCAGCAAAATTGAACTGTACACTCTTTTGAGTTGAATGCATTACTTTCTATTCAATGTATTCTGTGGTAAAGTTGTGTACATAACTAGTCTGGGTGGTTTGGAACTGTATAGATATTGCATGTAGAGTGCTCAGTGCCATGGAATACTCCAATGCAAGGTGAATTCAGTAACCTACCTGGTACCATTTACTTTGGATCAGCCATTGACTTGGTTTACTTCTGAACAGGTTAAAGTTCCACTGTGTAGAGAAGGTAATGTTACTGAAAGTAACTTCTGGAGATTAGGTAGCACACATAAAATTGGTTGCAGACAACTCTAAATCATATGGTTAGTGTGCTAGCAATGTTTACATCATGTCAGCACAGAGTAGTTATCAGCAAAATTGAACTGTACACTCCATTGAGTTGAATGCATTACTTTCTATTCAATGCATTCTGTGGTAACGTTGTGTACATAACTACACTGGGTGGTTTGGAACTGTATAGATATTGCATGTAGAGTGCTCAGTGCCATGGAATACTACAATGCAAGGTGAATTCAGGAACCTACCTGGTACCATTTACTTTGGATCAGCCATTGACTTGGCTTACTTCTGCAAAGGCTAAAGTTCCACTGTGTAGAGAAGGTAAAGTTACTGAAAGTAACTTCTGGAGCATAGGTAGCACATTCATAAAATTGGTTGCAGACAACTCTAAATCATATGGTTAGTGTGCTAGCAATGTTTACATCATGTCAGCACATAGTAGTTATCAGCAAAATTGAACTGTACATTCCATTGAGTTGAATGCATTACTTTCTATTCAATGCATTCTGTGGTAACGTTGTGTACATAACTACACTGGGTGGTTTGGAACTGTATAGATATTGCATGTAGAGTGCTCAGTGCCATGGAATACTCCAATGCAAGGTGAATTCAGAAAACCTACCTGGTACCATTTACTTTGGATCAGCCATTGACTTGGCTTACTTCTGCAAAGGCTAAAGTTCCACTGTGTAGAGAAGGTAAAGTTACTGAAAGTAACTTCTGGAGCGTAGGGAGCACACTCATAAAATTGGTTGCAGACAACTCTAAATTACATGGTTAGTGTGCTAGCAATGTTTACATCATGTCAGCACATAGTAGTTATCAGCAAAATTGAACTGTACACTCCATTGAGTTGAATGCATTACTTTCTTTTCAATGCATTCTGTGGTAACGTTGTGTACATAACTACACTGGGTGGTTTGGAACTGTATAGATATTGCATGTAGAGTGCTCAGTGCCATGGAATACTCCAATGCAAGGTGAATTCAGGAACCTACCTGGTACCATTTACTTTGGATCAGCCATTGACTTGGCTTACTTCTGCACAGGCTAAAGTTCCACTGTGTAGAGAAGGTAAAGTTACTGAAAGTAACTTCTGGAGCATAGGTAACACACTCATAAAATTGGTTGCAGACAACTCTAAATCATATGGTTAGTTTGCTAGCAATGTTTACATCATGTCAGCACATAGTGGTTATCAGCAAAATTGAACTGTACACTCTTTTGAGTTGAATGCATTACTTTCTATTCAATGTATTCTGTGGTAAAGTTGTGTACATAACTAGTCTGGGTGGTTTGGAACTGTATAGATATTGCATGTAGAGTGCTCAGTGCCATGGAATACTCCAATGCAAGGTGAATTCAGTAACCTACCTGGTACCATTTACTTTGGATCAGCCATTGACTTGGTTTACTTCTGAACAGGTTAAAGTTCCACTGTGTAGAGAAGGTAATGTTACTGAAAGTAACTTCTGGAGATTAGGTAGCACACATAAAATTGGTTGCAGACAACTCTAAATCATATGGTTAGTGTGCTAGCAATGTTTACATCATGTCAGCACAGAGTAGTTATCAGCAAAATTGAACTGTACACTCCATTGAGTTGAATGCATTACTTTCTATTCAATGCATTCTGTGGTAACGTTGTGTACATAACTACACTGGGTGGTTTGGAACTGTATAGATATTGCATGTAGAGTGCTCAGTGCCATGGAATACTACAATGCAAGGTGAATTCAGGAACCTACCTGGTACCATTTACTTTGGATCAGCCATTGACTTGGCTTACTTCTGCAAAGGCTAAAGTTCCACTGTGTAGAGAAGGTAAAGTTACTGAAAGTAACTTCTGGAGCATAGGTAGCACATTCATAAAATTGGTTGCAGACAACTCTAAATCATATGGTTAGTGTGCTAGCAATGTTTACATCATGTCAGCACATAGTAGTTATCAGCAAAATTGAACTGTACATTCCATTGAGTTGAATGCATTACTTTCTATTCAATGCATTCTGTGGTAACGTTGTGTACATAACTACACTGGGTGGTTTGGAACTGTATAGATATTGCATGTAGAGTGCTCAGTGCCATGGAATACTCCAATGCAAGGTGAATTCAGAAAACCTACCTGGTACCATTTACTTTGGATCAGCCATTGACTTGGCTTACTTCTGCAAAGGCTAAAGTTCCACTGTGTAGAGAAGGTAAAGTTACTGAAAGTAACTTCTGGAGCGTAGGGAGCACACTCATAAAATTGGTTGCAGACAACTCTAAATTACATGGTTAGTGTGCTAGCAATGTTTACATCATGTCAGCACATAGTAGTTATCAGCAAAATTGAACTGTACACTCCATTGAGTTGAATGCATTACTTTCTTTTCAATGCATTCTGTGGTAACGTTGTGTACATAACTACACTGGGTGGTTTGGAACTGTATAGATATTGCATGTAGAGTGCTCAGTGCCATGGAATACTCCAATGCAAGGTGAATTCAGGAACCTACCTGGTACCATTTACTTTGGATCAGCCATTGACTTGGCTTACTTCTGCACAGGCTAAAGTTCCACTGTGTAGAGAAGGTAAAGTTACTGAAAGTAACTTCTGGAGCATACGTAACACACTCATAAAATTGGTTGCAGACAACTCTAAATCATATGGTTAGTTTGCTAGCAATGTTTACATCATGTCAGCACATAGTGGTTATCAGCAAAATTGAACTGTACACTCTTTTGAGTTGAATGCATTACTTTCTATTCAATGTATTCTGTGGTAAAGTTGTGTACATAACTAGTCTGGGTGGTTTGGAACTGTATAGATATTGCATGTAGAGTGCTCAGTGCCATGGAATACTCCAATGCAAGGTGAATTCAGTAACCTACCTGGTACCATTTACTTTGGATCAGCCATTGACTTGGTTTACTTCTGAACAGGTTAAAGTTCCACTGTGTAGAGAAGGTAATGTTACTGAAAGTAACTTCTGGAGATTAGGTAGCACACATAAAATTGGTTGCAGACAACTCTAAATCATATGGTTAGTGTGCTAACAATGTTTACATCATGTTAGAACTTGTAGTTATCAGCAAAATTGAACTGTACACTCCTTCAAGTAGAATGCATTACTTTCTATTCAATGCATTCTGTGGTAAGGTTGTGTACATAACTACTCTGGGTGGTTTGGAACTGTATAGATATTGCATGTAGAGTGCTCAGTGCCATGGAATACTCCAATGCAAGGTGAATTCAGGAACCTACCTGGTACCATTTACTTTGGATCAGCCATTGACTTGGCTTACTTCTGCAAAGGCTAAATTTCCACTGTGTAGAGAAGGTAAAGTTACTGAAAGTAACTTCTGGAGCATAGGTAGCACACTCATAAAATTGGTTGCAGACAACTCTAAATCATATGGTTAGTGTGCTAACAATGTTTACATCATGTCATCACTTAGTAGTTATCAGCAAAATTGAACTGTACACTCCATTGAGTTGAATGCATTACTTTCTATTCAATGCATTCTGTGGTAAGGTTGTGTACATAACTACTCTGGGTGGTTTGGAACTGTATAGATATTGCATGTAGAGTGCTCAGTGCCATGGAATACTCCAATGCAAGGTGAATTCAGAAAACCTACCTGGTACCATTTACTTTGGATCAGCCATTGACTTGGCTTACATCTGCAAAGGCTAAAGTTCCACTGTGTAGAGAAGGTAAAGTTACTGAAAGTAACTTCTGGAGCGTAGGGAGCACACTCATAAAATTGGTTGCAGACAACTCTAAATTACATAGTTAGTGTGCTAGCAATGTTTACATCATGTCAGCACATAGTAGTTATCAGCAAAATTGAACTGTACACTCCATTGAGTTGAATGCATTACTTTCTTTTCAATGCATTCTGTGGTAACGTTGTGTACATAACTACACTGGGTGGTTTGGAACTGTATAGATATTGCATGTAGAGTGCTCAGTGCCATGGAATACTCCAATGCAAGGTGAATTCAGGAACCTACCTGGTACCATTTACTTTGGATCAGCCATTGACTTGGCTTACTTCTGCAAAGGCTAAAGTTCCACTGTGTAGAGAAGGTAAAGTTACTGAAAGTAACTTCTGGAGCGTAGGGAGCACACTCATAAAATTGGTTGCAGACAACCCTAAATTACATGGTTAGTGTGCTAGCAATGTTTACATCATGTCAGCACATAGTAGTTATCAGCAAAATTGAACTGTACACTCCATTGAGTTGAATGCATTACTTTCTTTTCAATGCATTCTGTGGTAACGTTGTGTACATAACTACACTGGGTGGTTTGGAACTGTATAGATATTGCATGTAGAGTGCTCAGTGCCATGGAATACTCCAATGCAAGGTGAATTCAGGAACCTACCTGGTACCATTTACTTTGGATCAGCCATTGACTTGGCTTACTTCTGCACAGGCAAAAGTTCCACGGTGTAGAGAAGGTAAAGTTACTGAAAGTAACTTCTGGAGCATAGGTAACACACTCATAAAATTGGTTGCAGACAACTCTAAATCATATGGTTAGTTTGCTAGCAATGTTTACATCATGTCAGCACATAGTGGTTATCAGCAAAATTGAACTGTACACTCTTTTGAGTTGAATGCATTACTTTCTATTCAATGTATTCTGTGGTAAAGTTGTGTACATAACTAGTCTGGGTGGTTTGGAACTGTATAGATATTGCATGTAGAGTGCTCAGTGCCATGGAATACTCCAATGCAAGGTGAATTCAGGAACCTACCTGGTACCATTTACTTTGGATCAGCCATTGACTTGGCTTACTTCTGCAAAGGCTAAAGTTCCACTGTGTAGAGAAGGTAAAGTTACTGAAAGTAACTTCTGGAGCGTAGGGAGCACACTCATAAAATTGGTTGCAGACAACCCTAAATTACATGGTTAGTGCGCTAGCAATGTTTACATCATGTCAGCACATAGTAGTTATCAGCAAAATTGAACTGTACACTCCATTGAGTTGAATGCATTACTTTCTTTCAATGCATTCTGTGGTAACGTTGTGTACATAACTACACTGGGTGGTTTGGAACTGTATAGATATTGCATGTAGAGTGCTCAGTGCCATGGAATACTCCAATGCAAGGTGAATTCAGGAACCTACCTGGTACCATTTACTTTGGATCAGCCATTGACTTGGCTTACTTCTGCACAGGCAAAAGTTCCACGGTGTAGAGAAGGTAAAGTTACTGAAAGTAACTTCTGGAGCATAGGTAACACACTCATAAAATTGGTTGCAGACAACTCTAAATCATATGGTTAGTTTGCTAGCAATGTTTACATCATGTCAGCACATAGTGGTTATCAGCAAAATTGAACTGTACACTCTTTTGAGTTGAATGCATTACTTTCTATTCAATGTATTCTGTGGTAAAGTTGTGTACATAACTAGTCTGGGTGGTTTGGAACTGTATAGATATTGCATGTAGAGTGCTCAGTGCCATGGAATACTCCAATGCAAGGTGAATTCAGTAACCTACCTGGTACCATTTACTTTGGATCAGCCATTGACTTGGTTTACTTCTGAACAGGTTAAAGTTCCACTGTGTAGAGAAGGTAATGTTACTGAAAGTAACTTCTGGAGATTAGGTAGCACACATAAAATTGGTTGCAGACAACTCTAAATCATATGGTTAGTGTGCTAGCAATGTTTACATCATGTCAGCACAGAGTAGTTATCAGCAAAATTGAACTGTACACTCCATTGAGTTGAATGCATTACTTTCTATTCAATGCATTCTGTGGTAACGTTGTGTACATAACTACACTGGGTGGTTTGGAACTGTATAGATATTGCATGTAGAGTGCTCAGTGCCATGGAATACTACAATGCAAGGTGAATTCAGGAACCTACCTGGTACCATTTACTTTGGATCAGCCATTGACTTGGCTTACTTCTGCAAAGGCTAAAGTTCCACTGTGTAGAGAAGGTAAAGTTACTGAAAGTAACTTCTGGAGCATAGGTAGCACATTCATAAAATTGGTTGCAGACAACTCTAAATCATATGGTTAGTGTGCTAGCAATGTTTACATCATGTCAGCACATAGTAGTTATCAGCAAAATTGAACTGTACATTCCATTGAGTTGAATGCATTACTTTCTATTCAATGCATTCTGTGGTAACGTTGTGTACATAACTACACTGGGTGGTTTGGAACTGTATAGATATTGCATGTAGAGTGCTCAGTGCCATGGAATACTCCAATGCAAGGTGAATTCAGAAAACCTACCTGGTACCATTTACTTTGGATCAGCCATTGACTTGGCTTACTTCTGCAAAGGCTAAAGTTCCACTGTGTAGAGAAGGTAAAGTTACTGAAAGTAACTTCTGGAGCGTAGGGAGCACACTCATAAAATTGGTTGCAGACAACTCTAAATTACATGGTTAGTGTGCTAGCAATGTTTACATCATGTCAGCACATAGTAGTTATCAGCAAAATTGAACTGTACACTCCATTGAGTTGAATGCATTACTTTCTTTTCAATGCATTCTGTGGTAACGTTGTGTACATAACTACACTGGGTGGTTTGGAACTGTATAGATATTGCATGTAGAGTGCTCAGTGCCATGGAATACTCCAATGCAAGGTGAATTCAGGAACCTACCTGGTACCATTTACTTTGGATCAGCCATTGACTTGGCTTACTTCTGCACAGGCTAAAGTTCCACTGTGTAGAGAAGGTAAAGTTACTGAAAGTAACTTCTGGAGCATACGTAACACACTCATAAAATTGGTTGCAGACAACTCTAAATCATATGGTTAGTTTGCTAGCAATGTTTACATCATGTCAGCACATAGTGGTTATCAGCAAAATTGAACTGTACACTCTTTTGAGTTGAATGCATTACTTTCTATTCAATGTATTCTGTGGTAAAGTTGTGTACATAACTAGTCTGGGTGGTTTGGAACTGTATAGATATTGCATGTAGAGTGCTCAGTGCCATGGAATACTCCAATGCAAGGTGAATTCAGTAACCTACCTGGTACCATTTACTTTGGATCAGCCATTGACTTGGTTTACTTCTGAACAGGTTAAAGTTCCACTGTGTAGAGAAGGTAATGTTACTGAAAGTAACTTCTGGAGATTAGGTAGCACACATAAAATTGGTTGCAGACAACTCTAAATCATATGGTTAGTGTGCTAACAATGTTTACATCATGTTAGAACTTGTAGTTATCAGCAAAATTGAACTGTACACTCCTTCAAGTAGAATGCATTACTTTCTATTCAATGCATTCTGTGGTAAGGTTGTGTACATAACTACTCTGGGTGGTTTGGAACTGTATAGATATTGCATGTAGAGTGCTCAGTGCCATGGAATACTCCAATGCAAGGTGAATTCAGAAAACCTACCTGGTACCATTTACTTTGGATCAGCCATTGACTTGGCTTACTTCTGCAAAGGCTAAAGTTCCACTGTGTAGAGAAGGTAAAGTTACTGAAAGTAACTTCTGGAGCGTAGGGAGAACACTCATAAAATTGGTTGCAGACAACCCTAAATTACATGGTTAGTGTGCTAGCAATGTTTACATCATGTCAGCACATAGTAGTTATCAGCAAAATTGAACTGTACACTCCATTGAGTTGAATGCATTACTTTCTTTTCAATGCATTCTGTGGTAACGTTGTGTACATAACTACACTGGGTGGTTTGGAACTGTATAGATATTGCATGTAGAGTGCTCAGTGCCATGGAATACTCCAATGCAAGGTGAATTCAGGAACCTACCTGGTACCATTTACTTTGGATCAGCCATTGACTGGGCTTACTTCTGCACAGGCAAAAGTTCCACTGTGTAGAGAAGGTAAAGTTACTGAAAGTAACTTCTGGAGCATAGGTAACACACTCATAAAATTGGTTGCACACAACTCTAAGTCATATGGTGAGTGTGCTAACAATGTTTACATCATGTTAGAACATAGTAGTTATCAGCAAAATTGAACTGTACACTCCTTCGAGTAGAATGCATTACTTTCTATTCAATGCATTCTGTGGTAAGGTTGTGTACATAACTACTCTGGGTGGTTTGGAACTGTATAGATATTGCATGTAGAGTGCTCAGTGCCATGGAATACTCCAATGCAAGCTGAATTCAGTAACCTACCTGGTACCATTTACAGTGGAACAGCCATTGACTTGGTTCAATTCTGCAAAAGCTAAAGTTCCACTGTGTAGAGAAGGTAATGTTACTGAAACTAACTTCTGGAGCATAGGTAGCACACTCATATAATTGGTTGCATACAACTCTAAATCACATGGTTAGTGTGCTAGCAATGTTTACATCATGTCAGCACATAGTAGTTATCAGCAAAATTGAACTGTACACTCCATTGAGTTGAATGCATTACTTTCTATTCAATGCATTCTGTGGTAACGTTGTGTACATAACTACACTGGGTGGTTTGGAACTGTATAGATATTGCATGTAGAGTGCTCAGTGCCATGGAATACTCCAATGCAAGGTGAATTCAGGAACCTACCTGGTACCATTTACTTTGGATCAGCCATTGACTTGGCTTACTTCTGCACAGGCAAAAGTTCCACGGTGTAGAGAAGGTAAAGTTACTGAAAGTAACTTCTGGAGCATAGGTAACACACTCATAAAATTGGTTGCAGACAACTCTAAATCATATGGTTAGTTTGCTAGCAATGTTTACATCATGTCAGCACATAGTGGTTATCAGCAAAATTGAACTGTACACTCTTTTGAGTTGAATGCATTACTTTCTATTCAATGTATTCTGTGGTAAAGTTGTGTACATAACTAGTCTGGGTGGTTTGGAACTGTATAGATATTGCATGTAGAGTGCTCAGTGCCATGGAATACTCCAATGCAAGGTGAATTCAGTAACCTACCTGGTACCATTTACTTTGGATCAGCCATTGACTTGGTTTACTTCTGAACAGGTTAAAGTTCCACTGTGTAGAGAAGGTAATGTTACTGAAAGTAACTTCTGGAGATTAGGTAGCACACATAAAATTGGTTGCAGACAACTCTAATTCATATGGTTAGTGTGCTAGCAATGTTTACATCATGTCAGCACATAGTAGTTATCAGCAAAATTGAACTGTACACTCCATTGAGTTGAATGCATTACTTTCTATTCAATGCATTCTGTGGTAACGTTGTGTACATAACTACACTGGGTGGTTTGGAACTGTATAGATATTGCATGTAGAGTGCTCAGTGCCATGGAATACTACAATGCAAGGTGAATTCAGGAACCTACCTGGTACCATTTACTTTGGATCAGCCATTGACTTGGCTTACTTCTGCAAAGGCTAAAGTTCCACTGTGTAGAGAAGGTAAAGTTACTGAAAGTAACTTCTGGAGCATAGGTAGCACATTCATAAAATTGGTTGCAGACAACTCTAAATCATATGGTTAGTGTGCTAGCAATGTTTACATCATGTCAGCACATAGTAGTTATCAGCAAAATTGAACTGTACATTCCATTGAGTTGAATGCATTACTTTCTATTCAATGCATTCTGTGGTAACGTTGTGTACATAACTACACTGGGTGGTTTGGAACTGTATAGATATTGCATGTAGAGTGCTCAGTGCCATGGAATACTCCAATGCAAGGTGAATTCAGGAACCTACCTGGTACCATTTACTTTGGATCAGCCATTGACTTGGCTTACTTCTGCAAAGGCTAAAGTTCCACTGTGTAGAGAAGGTAAAGTTACTGAAAGTAACTTCTGGAGCATAGGTAGCACACTCATAAAATTGGTTGCAGACAACTCTAAATCATATGGTTAGTGTGCTAACAATGTTTACATCATGTTAGCACATAGTAGTTATCAGCAAAATTGAACTGTACACTCCATTGAGTTGAATGCATTACTTTCTATTCAATGCATTCTGTGGTAAGGTTGTGTACATAACTACTCTGGGTGGTTTGGAACTGTATAGATATTGCATGTAGAGTGCTCAGTGCCATGGAATACTCCAATGCAAGGTGAATTCAGAAAACCTACCTGGTACCATTTACTTTGGATCAGCCATTGACTTGGCTTACTTCTGCAAAGGCTAAAGTTCCACTGTGTAGAGAAGGTAAAGTTACTGAAAGTAACTTCTGGAGCGTAGGGAGCACACTCATAAAATTGGTTGCAGACAACTCTAAATTACATGGTTAGTGTGCTAGCAATGTTTACATCATGTCAGCACATAGTAGTTATCAGCAAAATTGAACTGTACACTCCATTGAGTTGAATGCATTACTTTCTTTTCAATGCATTCTGTGGTAACGTTGTGTACATAACTACACTGGGTGGTTTGGAACTGTATAGATATTGCATGTAGAGTGCTCAGTGCCATGGAATACTCCAATGCAAGGTGAATTCAGGAACCTACCTGGTACCATTTACTTTGGATCAGCCATTGACTTGGCTTACTTCTGCACAGGCTAAAGTTCCACTGTGTAGAGAAGGTAAAGTTACTGAAAGTAACTTCTGGAGCATACGTAACACACTCATAAAATTGGTTGCAGACAACTCTAAATCATATGGTTAGTTTGCTAGCAATGTTTACATCATGTCAGCACATAGTGGTTATCAGCAAAATTGAACTGTACACTCTTTTGAGTTGAATGCATTACTTTCTATTCAATGTATTCTGTGGTAAAGTTGTGTACATAACTAGTCTGGGTGGTTTGGAACTGTATAGATATTGCATGTAGAGTGCTCAGTGCCATGGAATACTCCAATGCAAGGTGAATTCAGTAACCTACCTGGTACCATTTACTTTGGATCAGCCATTGACTTGGTTTACTTCTGAACAGGTTAAAGTTCCACTGTGTAGAGAAGGTAATGTTACTGAAAGTAACTTCTGGAGATTAGGTAGCACACATAAAATTGGTTGCAGACAACTCTAAATCATATGGTTAGTGTGCTAACAATGTTTACATCATGTTAGAACTTGTAGTTATCAGCAAAATTGAACTGTACACTCCTTCAAGTAGAATGCATTACTTTCTATTCAATGCATTCTGTGGTAAGGTTGTGTACATAACTACTCTGGGTGGTTTGGAACTGTATAGATATTGCATGTAGAGTGCTCAGTGCCATGGAATACTCCAATGCAAGGTGAATTCAGAAAACCTACCTGGTACCATTTACTTTGGATCAGCCATTGACTTGGCTTACTTCTGCAAAGGCTAAAGTTCCACTGTGTAGAGAAGGTAAAGTTACTGAAAGTAACTTCTGGAGCGTAGGGAGCACACTCATAAAATTGGTTGCAGACAACCCTAAATTACATGGTTAGTGTGCTAGCAATGTTTACATCATGTCAGCACATAGTAGTTATCAGCAAAATTGAACTGTACACTCCATTGAGTTGAATGCATTACTTTCTTTTCAATGCATTCTGTGGTAACGTTGTGTACATAACTACACTGGGTGGTTTGGAACTGTATAGATATTGCATGTAGAGTGCTCAGTGCCATGGAATACTCCAATGCAAGGTGAATTCAGGAACCTACCTGGTACCATTTACTTTGGATCAGCCATTGACTGGGCTTACTTCTGCACAGGCAAAAGTTCCACTGTGTAGAGAAGGTAAAGTTACTGAAAGTAACTTCTGGAGCATAGGTAACACACTCATAAAATTGGTTGCACACAACTCTAAGTCATATGGTGAGTGTGCTAACAATGTTTACATCATGTTAGAACATAGTAGTTATCAGCAAAATTGAACTGTACACTCCTTCGAGTAGAATGCATTACTTTCTATTCAATGCATTCTGTGGTAAGGTTGTGTACATAACTACTCTGGGTGGTTTGGAACTGTATAGATATTGCATGTAGAGTGCTCAGTGCCATGGAATACTCCAATGCAAGCTGAATTCAGTAACCTACCTGGTACCATTTACAGTGGAACAGCCATTGACTTGGTTCAATTCTGCAAAAGCTAAAGTTCCACTGTGTAGAGAAGGTAATGTTACTGAAACTAACTTCTGGAGCATAGGTAGCACACTCATATAATTGGTTGCATACAACTCTAAAGCACATGGTTAGTGTGCTAGCAATGTTTACATCATGTCAGCACATAGTAGTTATCAGCAAAATTGAACTGTACACTCCATTGAGTTGAATGCATTACTTTCTATTCAATGCATTCTGTGGTAACGTTGTGTACATAACTACACTGGGTGGTTTGGAACTGTATAGATATTGCATGTGGAGTGCTCAGTGCCATGGAATACTCCAATGCAAGGTGAATTCAGGAACCTACCTGGTACCATTTACTTTGGATCAGCCATTGACTTGGCTTACTTCTGCAAAGGCTAAAGTTCCACTGTGTAGAGAAGGTAAAGTTACTGAAAGTAACTTCTGGAGCATAGGTAGCACACTCATAAAATTGGTTGCAGACAACTCTAAATCATATGGTTAGTGTGCTAACAATGTTTACATCATGTTAGCACATAGTAGTTATCAGCAAAATTGAACTGTACACTCCATTGAGTTGAATGCATTACTTTCTGTTCAATGCATTCTGTGGTAAGGTTGTGTACATAACTACTCTGGGTGGTTTGGAACTGTATAGATATTGCATGTAGAGTGCTCAGTGCCATGGAATACTCCAATGCAAGGTGAATTCAGAAAACCTACCTGGTACCATTTACTTTGGATCAGCCATTGACTTGGCTTACATCTGCAAAGGCTAAAGTTCCACTGTGTAGAGAAGGTAAAGTTACTGAAAGTAACTTCTGGAGCGTAGGGAGCACACTCATAAAAGTGGTTGCAGACAACTCTAAATTACATGGTTAGTGTGCTAGCAATGTTTACATCATGTCAGCACATAGTAGTTATCAGCAAAATTGAACTGTACACTCCATTGAGTTGAATGCATTACTTTCTTTTCAATGCATTCTGTGGTAACGTTGTGTACATAACTACACTGGGTGGTTTGGAACTGTATAGATATTGCATGTAGAGTGCTCAGTGCCATGGAATACTCCAATGCAAGGTGAATTCAGGAACCTACCTGGTACCATTTACTTTGGATCAGCCATTGACTTGGCTTACTTCTGCAAAGGCTAAAGTTCCACTGTGTAGAGAAGGTAAAGTTACTGAAAGTAACTTCTGGAGCATAGGTAGCACACTCATAAAATTGGTTGCAGACAACTCTAAATCATATGGTTAGTGTGCTAACAATGTTTACATCATGTCATCACTTAGTAGTTATCAGCAAAATTGAACTGTACACTCCATTGAGTTGAATGCATTACTTTCTATTCAATGCATTCTGTGGTAAGTTTGTGTACATAACTACTCTGGGTGGTTTGGAACTGTATAGATATTGCATGTAGAGTGCTCAGTGCCATGGAATACTCCAATGCAAGGTGAATTCAGAAAACCTACCTGGTACCATTTACTTTGGATCAGCCATTGACTTGGCTTACATCTGCAAAGGCTAAAGTTCCACTGTGTAGAGAAGGTAAAGTTACTGAAAGTAACTTCTGGAGCGTAGGGAGCACACTCATAAAATTGGTTGCAGACAACTCTAAATTACATGGTTAGTGTGCTAGCAATGTTTACATCATGTCAGCACATAGTAGTTATCAGCAAAATTGAACTGTACACTCCATTGAGTTGAATGCATTACTTTCTTTTCAATGCATTCTGTGGTAACGTTGTGTACATAACTACACTGGGTGGTTTGGAACTGTATAGATATTGCATGTAGAGTGCTCAGTGCCATGGAATACTCCAATGCAAGGTGAATTCAGGAACCTACCTGGTACCATTTACTTTGGATCAGCCATTGACTTGGCTTACTTCTGCAAAGGCTAAAGTTCCACTGTGTAGAGAAGGTAAAGTTACTGAAAGTAACTTCTGGAGCGTAGGGAGCACACTCATAAAATTGGTTGCAGACAACCCTAAATTACATGGTTAGTGTGCTAGCAATGTTTACATCATGTCAGCACATAGTAGTTATCAGCAAAATTGAACTGTACACTCCATTGAGTTGAATGCATTACTTTCTTTTCAATGCATTCTGTGGTAACGTTGTGTACATAACTACACTGGGTGGTTTGGAACTGTATAGATATTGCATGTAGAGTGCTCAGTGCCATGGAATACTCCAATGCAAGGTGAATTCAGGAACCTACCTGGTACCATTTACTTTGGATCAGCCATTGACTTGGCTTACTTCTGCACAGGCAAAAGTTCCACGGTGTAGAGAAGGTAAAGTTACTGAAAGTAACTTCTGGAGCATAGGTAACACACTCATAAAATTGGTTGCAGACAACTCTAAATCATATGGTTAGTTTGCTAGCAATGTTTACATCATGTCAGCACATAGTGGTTATCAGCAAAATTGAACTGTACACTCTTTTGAGTTGAATGCATTACTTTCTATTCAATGTATTCTGTGGTAAAGTTGTGTACATAACTAGTCTGGGTGGTTTGGAACTGTATAGATATTGCATGTAGAGTGCTCAGTGCCATGGAATACTCCAATGCAAGGTGAATTCAGTAACCTACCTGGTACCATTTACTTTGGATCAGCCATTGACTTGGTTTACTTCTGAACAGGTTAAAGTTCCACTGTGTAGAGAAGGTAATGTTACTGAAAGTAACTTCTGGAGATTAGGTAGCACACATAAAATTGGTTGCAGACAACTCTAAATCATATGGTTAGTGTGCTAGCAATGTTTACATCATGTCAGCACATAGTAGTTATCAGCAAAATTGAACTGTACACTCCATTGAGTTGAATGCATTACTTTCTATTCAATGCATTCTGTGGTAACGTTGTGTACATAACTACACTGGGTGGTTTGGAACTGTATAGATATTGCATGTAGAGTGCTCAGTGCCATGGAATACTACAATGCAAGGTGAATTCAGGAACCTACCTGGTACCATTTACTTTGGATCAGCCATTGACTTGGCTTACTTCTGCAAAGGCTAAAGTTCCACTGTGTAGAGAAGGTAAAGTTACTGAAAGTAACTTCTGGAGCATAGGTAGCACATTCATAAAATTGGTTGCAGAGAACTCTAAATCATATGGTTAGTGTGCTAGCAATGTTTACATCATGTCAGCACATAGTAGTTATCAGCAAAATTGAACTGTACACTCCATTGAGTTGAATGCATTACTTTCTATTCAATGCATTCTGTGGTAACGTTGTGTACATAACTACACTGGGTGGTTTGGAACTGTATAGATATTGCATGTAGAGTGCTCAGTGCCATGGAATACTCCAATGCAAGGTGAATTCAGGAACCTACCTGGTACCATTTACTTTGGATCAGCCATTGACTTGGCTTACTTCTGCAAAGGCTAAAGTTCCACTGTGTAGAGAAGGTAAAGTTACTGAAAGTAACTTCTGGAGCGTAGGGAGCACACTCATAAAATTGGTTGCAGACAACCCTAAATTACATGGTTAGTGTGCTAGCAATGTTTACATCATGTCAGCACATAGTAGTTATCAGCAAAATTGAACTGTACACTCCATTGAGTTGAATGCATTACTTTCTTTTCAATGCATTCTGTGGTAACGTTGTGTACATAACTACACTGGGTGGTTTGGAACTGTATAGATATTGCATGTAGAGTGCTCAGTGCCATGGAATACTCCAATGCAAGGTGAATTCAGGAACCTACCTGGTACCATTTACTTTGGATCAGCCATTGACTTGGCTTACTTCTGCACAGGCAAAAGTTCCACGGTGTAGAGAAGGTAAAGTTACTGAAAGTAACTTCTGGAGCATAGGTAACACACTCATAAAATTGGTTGCAGACAACTCTAAATCATATGGTTAGTTTGCTAGCAATGTTTACATCATGTCAGCACATAGTGGTTATCAGCAAAATTGAACTGTACACTCTTTTGAGTTGAATGCATTACTTTCTATTCAATGTATTCTGTGGTAAAGTTGTGTACATAACTAGTCTGGGTGGTTTGGAACTGTATAGATATTGCATGTAGAGTGCTCAGTGCCATGGAATACTCCAATGCAAGGTGAATTCAGTAACCTACCTGGTACCATTTACTTTGGATCAGCCATTGACTTGGTTTACTTCTGAACAGGTTAAAGTTCCACTGTGTAGAGAAGGTAATGTTACTGAAAGTAACTTCTGGAGATTAGGTAGCACACATAAAATTGGTTGCAGACAACTCTAAATCATATGGTTAGTGTGCTAGCAATGTTTACATCATGTCAGCACATAGTAGTTATCAGCAAAATTGAACTGTACACTCCATTGAGTTGAATGCATTACTTTCTATTCAATGCATTCTGTGGTAACGTTGTGTACATAACTACACTGGGTGGTTTGGAACTGTATAGATATTGCATGTAGAGTGCTCAGTGCCATGGAATACTACAATGCAAGGTGAATTCAGGAACCTACCTGGTACCATTTACTTTGGATCAGCCATTGACTTGGCTTACTTCTGCAAAGGCTAAAGTTCCACTGTGTAGAGAAGGTAAAGTTACTGAAAGTAACTTCTGGAGCATAGGTAGCACATTCATAAAATTGGTTGCAGAGAACTCTAAATCATATGGTTAGTGTGCTAGCAATGTTTACATCATGTCAGCACATAGTAGTTATCAGCAAAATTGAACTGTACACTCCATTGAGTTGAATGCATTACTTTCTATTCAATGCATTCTGTGGTAACGTTGTGTACATAACTACACTGGGTGGTTTGGAACTGTATAGATATTGCATGTAGAGTGCTCAGTGCCATGGAATACTCCAATGCAAGGTGAATTCAGGAACCTACCTGGTACCATTTACTTTGGATCAGCCATTGACTTGGCTTACTTCTGCAAAGGCTAAAGTTCCACTGTGTAGAGAAGGTAAAGTTACTGAAAGTAACTTCTGGAGCATAGGTAGCACACTCATAAAATTGGTTGCAGACAACTCTAAATCATATGGTTAGTGTGCTAACAATGTTTACATCATGTTAGCACATAGTAGTTATCAGCAAAATTGAACTGTACACTCCATTGAGTTGAATGCATTACTTTCTATTCAATGCATTCTGTGGTAAGGTTGTGTACATAACTACTCTGGGTGGTTTGGAACTGTATAGATATTGCATGTAGAGTGCTCAGTGCCATGGAATACTCCAATGCAAGGTGAATTCAGAAAACCTACCTGGTACCATTTACTTTGGATCAGCCATTGACTTGGCTTACTTCTGCAAAGGCTAAAGTTCCACTGTGTAGAGAAGGTAAAGTTACTGAAAGTAACTTCTGGAGCGTAGGGAGCACACTCATGAAATTGGTTGCAGACAACTCTAAATTACATGGTTAGTGTGCTAGCAATGTTTACATCATGTCAGCACATAGTAGTTATCAGCAAAATTGAACTGTACACTCCATTGAGTTGAATGCATTACTTTCTTTTCAATGCATTCTGTGGTAACGTTGTGTACATAACTACACTGGGTGGTTTGGAACTGTATAGATATTGCATGTAGAGTGCTCAGTGCCATGGAATACTCCAATGCAAGGTGAATTCCGGAACCTACCTGGTACCATTTACTTTGGATCAGCCATTGACTTGGCTTACTTCTGCACAGGCTAAAGTTCCACTGTGTAGAGAAGGTAAAGTTACTGAAAGTAACTTCTGGAGCATACGTAACACACTCATAAAATTGGTTGCAGACAACTCTAAATCATATGGTTAGTTTGCTAGCAATGTTTACATCATGTCTGCACATAGTGGTTATCAGCAAAATTGAACTGTACACTCTTTTGAGTTGAATGCATTACTTTCTATTCAATGTATTCTGTGGTAAAGTTGTGTACATAACTAGTCTGGGTGGTTTGGAACTGTATAGATATTGCATGTAGAGTGCTCAGTGCCATGGAATACTCCAATGCAAGGTGAATTCAGTAACCTACCTGGTACCATTTACTTTGGATCAGCCATTGACTTGGTTTACTTCTGAACAGGTTAAAGTTCCACTGTGTAGAGAAGGTAATGTTACTGAAAGTAACTTCTGGAGATTAGGTAGCACACATAAAATTGGTTGCAGACAACTCTAAATCATATGGTTAGTGTGCTAGCAATGTTTACATCATGTCAGCACATAGTAGTTATCAGCAAAATTGAACTGTACACTCCATTGAGTTGAATGCATTACTTTCTATTCAATGCATTCTGTGGTAACGTTGTGTACATAACTACACTGGGTGGTTTGGAACTGTATAGATATTGCATGTAGAGTGCTCAGTGCCATGGAATACTACAATGCAAGGTGAATTCAGGAACCTACCTGGTACCATTTACTTTGGATCAGCCATTGACTTGGCTTACTTCTGCAAAGGCTAAAGTTCCACTGTGTAGAGAAGGTAAAGTTACTGAAAGTAACTTCTGGAGCATAGGTAGCACATTCATAAAATTGGTTGCAGAGAACTCTAAATCATATGGTTAGTGTGCTAGCAATGTTTACATCATGTCAGCACATAGTAGTTATCAGCAAAATTGAACTGTACACTCCATTGAGTTGAATGCATTACTTTCTATTCAATGCATTCTGTGGTAACGTTGTGTACATAACTACACTGGGTGGTTTGGAACTGTATAGATATTGCATGTAGAGTGCTCAGTGCCATGGAATACTCCAATGCAAGGTGAATTCAGGAACCTACCTGGTACCATTTACTTTGGATCAGCCATTGACTTGGCTTACTTCTGCAAAGGCTAAAGTTCCACTGTGTAGAGAAGGTAAAGTTACTGAAAGTAACTTCTGGAGCATAGGTAGCACACTCATAAAATTGGTTGCAGACAACTCTAAATCATATGGTTAGTGTGCTAACAATGTTTACATCATGTTAGCACATAGTAGTTATCAGCAAAATTGAACTGTACACTCCATTGAGTTGAATGCATTACTTTCTATTCAATGCATTCTGTGGTAAGGTTGTGTACATAACTACTCTGGGTGGTTTGGAACTGTATAGATATTGCATGTAGAGTGCTCAGTGCCATGGAATACTCCAATGCAAGGTGAATTCAGAAAACCTACCTGGTACCATTTACTTTGGATCAGCCATTGACTTGGCTTACTTCTGCAAAGGCTAAAGTTCCACTGTGTAGAGAAGGTAAAGTTACTGAAAGTAACTTCTGGAGCGTAGGGAGCACACTCATAAAATTGGTTGCAGACAACTCTAAATTACATGGTTAGTGTGCTAGCAATGTTTACATCATGTCAGCACATAGTAGTTATCAGCAAAATTGAACTGTACACTCCATTGAGTTGAATGCATTACTTTCTTTTCAATGCATTCTGTGGTAACGTTGTGTACATAACTACACTGGGTGGTTTGGAACTGTATAGATATTGCATGTAGAGTGCTCAGTGCCATGGAATACTCCAATGCAAGGTGAATTCCGGAACCTACCTGGTACCATTTACTTTGGATCAGCCATTGACTTGGCTTACTTCTGCACAGGCTAAAGTTCCACTGTGTAGAGAAGGTAAAGTTACTGAAAGTAACTTCTGGAGCATACGTAACACACTCATAAAATTGGTTGCAGACAACTCTAAATCATATGGTTAGTTTGCTAGCAATGTTTACATCATGTCAGCACATAGTGGTTATCAGCAAAATTGAACTGTACACTCTTTTGAGTTGAATGCATTACTTTCTATTCAATGTATTCTGTGGTAAAGTTGTGTACATAACTAGTCTGGGTGGTTTGGAACTGTATAGATATTGCATGTAGAGTGCTCAGTGCCATGGAATACTCCAATGCAAGGTGAATTCAGGAACCTACCTGGTACCATTTACTTTGGATCAGCCATTGACTTGGTTTACTTCTGAACAGGTTAAAGTTCCACTGTGTAGAGAAGGTAATGTTACTGAAAGTAACTTCTGGAGATTAGGTAGCACACATAAAATTGGTTGCAGACAACTCTAAATCATATGGTTAGTGTGCTAACAATGTTTACATCATGTTAGAACTTGTAGTTATCAGCAAAATTGAACTGTACACTCCTTCAAGTAGAATGCATTACTTTCTATTCAATGCATTCTGTGGTAAGGTTGTGTACATAACTACTCTGGGTGGTTTGGAACTGTATAGATATTGCATGTAGAGTGCTCAGTGCCATGGAATACTCCAATGCAAGGTGAATTCAGAAAACCTACCTGGTACCATTTACTTTGGATCAGCCATTGACTTGGCTTACTTCTGCAAAGGCTAAAGTTCCACTGTGTAGAGAAGGTAAAGTTACTGAAAGTAACTTCTGGAGCGTAGGGAGCACACTCATAAAATTGGTTGCAGACAACCCTAAATTACATGGTTAGTGTGCTAGCAATGTTTACATCATGTCAGCACATAGTAGTTATCAGCAAAATTGAACTGTACACTCCATTGAGTTGAATGCATTACTTTCTTTTCAATGCATTCTGTGGTAACGTTGTGTACATAACTACACTGGGTGGTTTGGAACTGTATAGATATTGCATGTAGAGTGCTCAGTGCCATGGAATACTCCAATGCAAGGTGAATTCAGGAACCTACCTGGTACCATTTACTTTGGATCAGCCATTGACTTGGCTTACTTCTGCACAGGCAAAAGTTCCACTGTGTAGAGAAGGTAAAGTTACTGAAAGTAACTTCTGGAGCATAGGTAACACACTCATAAAATTGGTTGCAGACAACTCTAAATCATATGGTTAGTTTGCTAGCAATGTTTACATCATGTCAGCACATAGTGGTTATCAGCAAAATTGAACTGTACACTCTTTTGAGTTGAATGCATTACTTTCTATTCAATGTATTCTGTGGTAAAGTTGTGTACATAACTAGTCTGGGTGGTTTGGAACTGTATAGATATTGCATGTAGAGTGCTCAGTGCCATGGAATACTCCAATGCAAGGTGAATTCAGTAACCTACCTGGTACCATTTACTTTGGATCAGCCATTGACTTGGTTTACTTCTGAACAGGTTAAAGTTCCACTGTGTAGAGAAGGTAATGTTACTGAAAGTAACTTCTGGAGATTAGGTAGCACACATAAAATTGGTTGCAGACAACTCTAAATCATATGGTTAGTGTGCTAGCAATGTTTACATCATGTCAGCACATTGTAGTTATCAGCAAAATTGAACTGTACACTCCATTGAGTTGAATGCATTACTTTCTATTCAATGCATTCTGTGGTAACGTTGTGTACATAACTACACTGGGTGGTTTGGAACTGTATAGATATTGCATGTAGAGTGCTCAGTGCCATGGAATACTCCAATGCAAGGTGAATTCAGGAACCTACCTGGTACCATTTACTTTGGATCAGCCATTGACTTGGCTTACTTCTGCAAAGGCTAAAGTTCCACTGTGTAGAGAAGGTAAAGTTACTGAAAGTAACTTCTGGAGCATAGGTAGCACATTCATAAAATTGGTTGCAGACAACTCTAAATCATATGGTTAGTGTGCTAGCAATGTTTACATCATGTCAGCACATAGTAGTTATCAGCAAAATTGAACTGTACACTCCATTGAGTTGAATGCATTACTTTCTATTCAATGCATTCTGTGGTAACGTTGTGTACATAACTACACTGGGTGGTTTGGAACTGTATAGATATTGCATGTAGAGTGCTCAGTGCCATGGAATACTCCAATGCAAGGTGAATTCAGGAACCTACCTGGTACCATTTACTTTGGATCAGCCATTGACTTGGCTTACTTCTGCAAAGGCTAAAGTTCCACTGTGTAGAGAAGGTAAAGTTACTGAAAGTAACTTCTGGAGCATAGGTAGCACACTCATAAAATTGGTTGCAGACAACTCTAAATCATATGGTTAGTGTGCTAACAATGTTTACATCATGTTAGCACATAGTAGTTATCAGCAAAATTGAACTGTACACTCCATTGAGTTGAATGCATTACTTTCTATTCAATGCATTCTGTGGTAAGGTTGTGTACATAACTACTCTGGGTGGTTTGGAACTGTATAGATATTGCATGTAGAGTGCTCAGTGCCATGGAATACTCCAATGCAAGGTGAATTCAGAAAACCTACCTGGTACCATTTACTTTGGATCAGCCATTGACTTGGCTTACTTCTGCAAAGGCTAAAGTTCCACTGTGTAGAGAAGGTAAAGTTACTGAAAGTAACTTCTGGAGCGTAGGGAGCACACTCATAAAATTGGTTGCAGACAACTCTAAATTACATGGTTAGTGTGCTAGCAATGTTTACATCATGTCAGCACATAGTAGTTATCAGCAAAATTGAACTGTACACTCCATTGAGTTGAATGCATTACTTTCTTTTCAATGCATTCTGTGGTAACGTTGTGTACATAACTACACTGGGTGGTTTGGAACTGTATAGATATTGCATGTAGAGTGCTCAGTGCCATGGAATACTCCAATGCAAGGTGAATTCAGGAACCTACCTGGTACCATTTACTTTGGATCAGCCATTGACTTGGCTTACTTCTGCACAGGCAAAAGTTCCACGGTGTAGAGAAGGTAAAGTTACTGAAAGTAACTTCTGGAGCATAGGTAACACACTCATAAAATTGGTTGCAGACAACTCTAAATCATATGGTTAGTTTGCTAGCAATGTTTACATCATGTCAGCACATAGTGGTTATCAGCAGAATTGAACTGTACACTCTTTTGAGTTGAATGCATTACTTTCTATTCAATGTATTCTGTGGTAAAGTTGTGTACATAACTAGTCTGGGTGGTTTGGAACTGTATAGATATTGCATGTAGAGTGCTCAGTGCCATGGAATACTCCAATGCAAGGTGAATTCAGTAACCTACCTGGTACCATTTACTTTGGATCAGCCATTGACTTGGTTTACTTCTGAACAGGTTAAAGTTCCACTGTGTAGAGAAGGTAATGTTACTGAAAGTAACTTCTGGAGATTAGGTAGCACACATAAAATTGGTTGCAGACAACTCTAAATCATATGGTTAGTGTGCTAACAATGTTTACATCATGTTAGAACTTGTAGTTATCAGCAAAATTGAACTGTACACTCCTTCAAGTAGAATGCATTACTTTCTATTCAATGCATTCTGTGGTAAGGTTGTGTACATAACTACTCTGGGTGGTTTGGAACTGTATAGATATTGGATGTAGAGTGCTCAGTGCCATGGAATACTCCAATGCAAGGTGAATTCAGGAACCTACCTGGTACCATTTACTTTGGATCAGCCATTGACTTGGCTTTCTTCTGCACAGGTTAAAGTTCCACTGTGTAGAGAAGGTAATGTTACTGAAAGTAACTTCTGGAGATTAGGTAGCACACATAAAATTGGTTGCAGACAACTCTAAATCATATGGTTAGTGTGCTAACAATGTTTACATCATGTTAGAACATAGTAGTTATCAGCAAAATTGAACTGTACACTCCTTCGAGTAGAATGCATTACTTTCTATTCAATGCATTCTGTGGTAAGGTTGTGTACATAACTACTCTGGGTGGTTTGGAACTGTATAGATATTGCATGTAGAGTGCTCAGTGCCATGGAATACTCCAATGCAAGCTGAATTCAGTAACCTACCTGGTACCATTTACAGTGGAACAGCCATTGACTTGGTTCAGTTCTGCAAAAGCTAAAGTTCCACTGTGTAGAGAAGGTAATGTTACTGAAACTAACTTCTGGAGCATAGGTAGCACACTCATATACTTGGTTGCATACAACTCTAAATCACATGGTTAGTGTGCTAACAATGTTTACATCATGTCAGCACATAGTAGTTATCAGCAAAATTGAACTGTACACTCCATTGAGTTGAATGCATTACTTTCTATTCAATGCATTCTGTGGTAACGTTGTGTACATAACTACACTGGGTGGTTTGGAACTGTATAGATATTGCATGTAGAGTGCTCAGTGCCATGGAATACTCCAATGCAAGGTGAATTCAGGAACCTACCTGGTACCATTTACTTTGGATCAGCCATTGACTTGGCTTACTTCTGCAAAGGCTAAAGTTCCACTGTGTAGAGAAGGTAAAGTTACTGAAAGTAACTTCTGGAGCGTAGGTAGCACACTCATAAAATTGGTTGCAGACAACTCTAAATCACATGGTTAGTGTGCTAGCAATGTTTACATCATGTCAGCACATAGTAGTTATCAGCAAAATTGAACTGTACACTCCATTGAGTTGAATGCTTTACTTTCTATTCAATGCATTCTGTGGTAACGTTGTGTACATAACTACACTGGGTGGTTTGGAACTGTATAGATATTGCATGTAGAGTGCTCAGTGCCATGGAATACTCCAATGCAAGGTGAATTCAGGAACCTACCTGGTACCATTTACTTTGGATCAGCCATTGACTTGGCTTACTTCTGCAAAGGCTAAAGTTCCACTGTGTAGAGAAGGTAAAGTTACTGAAAGTAACTTCTGGAGCATAGGTAGCACACTCATAAAATTGGTAGCACACAACTCTAAGTCATATGGTGAGTGTGCTAACAATGTTTAATCATGTTAGCACATAGTGCTTATTAGCAAAATTGAACTGTACACTCCATTGAGTTGAATGCATTACTTTCTATTCAATGCATTCTGTGGTAAGGTTGTGTACATAACTACTCTGGGTGGTTTGGAACTGTATAGATATTGCATGTAGAGTGCTCAGTGCCATGGAATACTCCAATGCAAGGTGAGTTCAGGAACCTACCTGGTACCATTTACTTTGGATCAGCCATTGACTTGGCTTACTTCTGCAAAGGCTAAAGTTCCACTGTGTAGAGAAGGTAATGTTACTGAAAGTAACTTCTGGAGAATAGGTAGCACACTCATAAAATTGGTTGCAGACAACTCTAAATCATATGGTTAGTGTGCTAACAATGTTTACATCATGTTAGCACATAGTAGTTATCAGCAAAATTGAACTGTACACTCCATTGAGTTGAATGCATTACTTTATATTCAATGCATTCTGTGGTAAGGTTGTGTACATAACTACACTGGGTGGTTTGGAACTGTATAGATATTGGATGTAGAGTGCTCAGTGCCATGGAATACTCCAATGCAAGGTGAATTCAGGAACCTACCTGGTACCATTTACTTTGGATCAGCCATTGACTTGGCTTACTTCTGCACAGGCTAAAGTTCCACTGTGTAGAGAAGGTAAAGTTACTGAAAGTAACTTCTGGAGCATAGGTAACACACTCATAAAATTGGTTGCAGACAACTCTAAATCATATGGTTAGTTTGCTAGCAATGTTTACATCATGTCAGCACATAGTGGTTATCAGCAAAATTGAACTGTACACTCTTTTGAGTTGAATGCATTACTTTCTATTCAATGTATTCTGTGGTAAAGTTGTGTACATAACTACTCTGGGTGGTTTGGAACTGTATAGATATTGCATGTAGAGTGCTCAGTGCCATGGAATACTCCAATGCAAGCTGAATTCAGTAACCTACCTGGTACCATTTACAGTGCAACAGCCATTGACATGGTTCAATTCTGCAAAGGCTATAGTTCCACTGTGTAGAGAAGGTAAAATTACTAAAAGTAACTTCTGGAGCATAGGTAGCACACTCATAAAATTGGTTGCACACAACTCTAAGTCATATGGTTAGTGTGCTAACAATGTTTAGATCATGTTAGCACATAGTGTTTATTAGCAAAATTGAACTGTACACTCCATTGAGTTGAATGCATTACTTTCTATTCAATGCATTCTGTGGTAAGGTTGTTTATATAACGACTCTGGGAGGTTTGGAACAGTATAGATATTGCATGTAGAGTGCTCAGTGCCATGGAATACTCCAATGCAAGGTGAATTCAGGAACCTACCTGGTACCATTTACTTTGGATCAGCCATTGACTTGGCTTACTTCTGCAAAGGCTAAAGTTCCACTGTGTAGAGAAGGTAAAGTTACTGAAAGTAACTTCTGGAGCATAGGTAGCACACTCATAAAATTGGTTGCAGACAACTCTAAATCACATGGTTAGTGTGCTAGCAATGTTTACATCATGTCAGCACATAGTAGTTATCAGCAAAATTGAACTGTACACTCCATTGAGTTGAATGCATTACTTTCTGTTCAATGCATTCTGTGGTAAGGTTGTGTACATAACTACTCTGGGTGGTTTGGAACTGTATAGATATTGCATGTAGAGTGCTCAGTGCCATGGAATACTCCAATGCAAGGTGAATTCAGGAACCTACCTGGTACCATTTACTTTGGATCAGCCATTGACTTGGCTTACTTCTGCAAAGGCTAAAGTTCCACTGTGTAGAGAAGGTAATGTTACTGAAAGTAACTTCTTGAGAATAGGTAGCACACTCATAAAATTGGTTGCAGACAACTCTAAATCATATGGTTAGTGTGCTAACAATGTTTACATCATGTTAGAACATAGTAGTTATCAGCAAAATTGAACTGTACACTCCTTCGAGTAGAATGCATTACTTTCTATTCAATGCATTCTGTGGTAAGGTTGTGTACATAACTACTCTGGGTGGTTTGGAACTATATAGATATTGCATGTAGAGTGCTCAGTGCCATGGAATACTCCAATGCAAGGTGAATTCAGGAACCTACCTGGTACCATTTACTTTGGATCAGCCATTGACTTGGCTTACTTCTGCAAAGGCTAAAGTTCCACTGTGTAGAGAAGGTAATGTTACTGAAAGTAACTTCTTGAGAATAGGTAGCACACTCATAAAATTGGTTGCAGACAACTCTAAATCATATGGTTAGTGTGCTAACAATGTTTACATCATGTTAGCACATAGTAGTTATCAGCAAAATTGAACTGTACACTCCATTGAGTTGAATTCATTACTTTCTATTCAATGCATTCTGTGGTAACGTTGTGTACATAAGTACACTGGGTGGTTTGGAAATGTATAGATATTGCATGTAGAGTGCTCAGTGCCATGGAATACTCCAATGCAAGGTGAATTCAGGAACCTACCTGGTACCATTTACTTTGGATCAGCCATTGACTTGGCTTACTTCTGCAAAGGCTAAAGTTCCACTGTGTAGAGAAGGTAAAGTTACTGAAAGTAACTTCTGGAGCATAGGTAGCACACTCATAAAATTGGTTGCAGACAACTCTAAATCACATGGTTAGTGTGCTAGCAATGTTTACATCATGTCAGCACATAGTAGTTATCAGCAAAATTGAACTGTACACTCCATTGAGTTGAATGCATTACTTTCTATTCAATGCATTCTGTGGTAAGGTTGTGTACATAACTACTCTGGGTGGTTTGGAACTGTATAGATATTGCATGTAGAGTGCTCAGTGCCATGGAATACTCCAATGCAAGGTGAATTCAGGAACCTACCTGGTACCATTTACTTTGGATCAGCCATTGACTTGGCTTACTTCTGCAAAGGCTAAAGTTCCACTGTGTAGAGAAGGTAATGTTACTGAAAGTAACTTCTTGAGAATAGGTAGCACACTCATAAAATTGGTTGCAGACAACTCTAATTCATATGGTTAGTGTGCTAGCAATGTTTACATCATGTCAGCACATAGTAGTTATCAGCAAAATTGAACTGTACACTCCATTGAGTTGAATGCATTACTTTCTATTCCATGCATTCTGTGGTAACGTTGTGTACATAACTACACTGGGTGGTTTGGAACTGTATAGATATTGCATGTAGAGTGCTCAGTGCCATGGAATACTCCAATGCAAGGTGAATTCAGAAAACCTACCTGGTACGATTTACTTTGGATCAGCCATTGACTTGGCTTACTTCTGCAAAGGCTAAAGTTCCACTGTGTAGAGAAGGTAAAGTTACTGAAAGTAACTTCTGGAGCGTAGGGAGCACACTCATAAAATTGGTTGCAGACAACTCTAAATCACATGGTTAGTGTACTAGCAATGTTTACATCATGTCAGCACATAGTAGTTATCAGCAAAATTGAACTGTACACTCCATTGAGTTGAATGCATTACTTTCTTTTCAATGCATTCTGTGGTAAAGTTGTGTACATAACTAGTCTGGGTGGTTTGGAACTGTATAGATATTGCATGTAGAGTGCTCAGTGCCATGGAATACTCCAATGCAAGGTGAATTCAGTAACCTACCTGGTACTATTTAGTTTGGATCAGCCATTGACTTGGCTTACTTCTGCAAACGCTAAAGTTCCACTGTGTAGAGAAGGTAAAATTACTAAAAGTAACTTCTGGAGCATAGGTAGCACACTCATAAAATTGGTTGCACACAACTCTAAGTCATATGGTTAGTGTGCTAACAATGTTTAGATCATGTTAGCACATAGTGTTTATTAGCAAAATTGAACTGTACACTCCATTGAGTTGAATGCATTACTTTCTATTCAATGCATTCTGTGGTAAGGTTGTTTATATAACGACTCTGGGAGGTTTGGAACAGTATAGATATTGCATGTAGAGTGCTCAGTGCCATGGAATACTCCAATGCAAGGTGAATTCAGGAACCTACCTGGTACCATTTACTTTGGATCAGCCATTGACTTGGCTTACTTCTGCAAAGGCTAAAGTTCCACTGTGTAGAGAAGGTAAAGTTACTGAAAGTAACTTCTGGAGCATAGGTAGCACACTCATAAAATTGGTTGCAGACAACTCTAAATCACATGGTTAGTGTGCTAGCAATGTTTACATCATGTCAGCACATAGTAGTTATCAGCAAAATTGAACTGTACACTCCATTGAGTTGAATGCATTACTTTCTGTTCAATGCATTCTGTGGTAAGGTTGTGTACATAACTACTCTGGGTGGTTTGGAACTGTATAGATATTGCATGTAGAGTGCTCAGTGCCATGGAATACTCCAATGCAAGGTGAATTCAGGAACCTACCTGGTACCATTTACTTTGGATCAGCCATTGACTTGGCTTACTTCTGCAAAGGCTAAAGTTCCACTGTGTAGAGAAGGTAATGTTACTGAAAGTAACTTCTTGAGAATAGGTAGCACACTCATAAAATTGGTTGCAGACAACTCTAAATCATATGGTTAGTGTGCTAACAATGTTTACATCATGTTAGAACATAGTAGTTATCAGCAAAATTGAACTGTACACTCCTTCGAGTAGAATGCATTACTTTCTATTCAATGCATTCTGTGGTAAGGTTGTGTACATAACTACTCTGGGTGGTTTGGAACTATATAGATATTGCATGTAGAGTGCTCAGTGCCATGGAATACTCCAATGCAAGGTGAATTCAGGAACCTACCTGGTACCATTTACTTTGGATCAGCCATTGACTTGGCTTACTTCTGCAAAGGCTAAAGTTCCACTGTGTAGAGAAGGTAATGTTACTGAAAGTAACTTCTTGAGAATAGGTAGCACACTCATAAAATTGGTTGCAGACAACTCTAAATCATATGGTTAGTGTGCTAACAATGTTTACATCATGTTAGCACATAGTAGTTATCAGCAAAATTGAACTGTACACTCCATTGAGTTGAATTCATTACTTTCTATTCAATTCATTCTGTGGTAACGTTGTGTACATAAGTACACTGGGTGGTTTGGAAATGTATAGATATTGCATGTAGAGTGCTCAGTGCCATGGAATACTCCAATGCAAGGTGAATTCAGGAACCTACCTGGTACCATTTACTTTGGATCAGCCATTGACTTGGCTTACTTCTGCAAAGGCTAAAGTTCCACTGTGTAGAGAAGGTAAAGTTACTGAAAGTAACTTCTGGAGCATAGGTAGCACACTCATAAAATTGGTTGCAGACAACTCTAAATCACATGGTTAGTGTGCTAGCAATGTTTACATCATGTCAGCACATAGTAGTTATCAGCAAAATTGAACTGTACACTCCATTGAGTTGAATGCATTACTTTCTGTTCAATGCATTCTGTGGTAAGGTTGTGTACATAACTACTCTGGGTGGTTTGGAACTGTATAGATATTGCATGTAGAGTGCTCAGTGCCATGGAATACTCCAATGCAAGGTGAATTCAGGAACCTACCTGGTACCATTTACTTTGGATCAGCCATTGACTTGGCTTACTTCTGCAAAGGCTAAAGTTCCACTGTGTAGAGAAGGTAATGTTACTGAAAGTAACTTCTTGAGAATAGGTAGCACACTCATAAAATTGGTTGCAGACAACTCTAAATCATATGGTTAGTGTGCTAACAATGTTTACATCATGTTAGAACATAGTAGTTATCAGCAAAATTGAACTGTACACTCCTTCGAGTAGAATGCATTACTTTCTATTCAATGCATTCTGTGGTAAGGTTGTGTACATAACTACTCTGGGTGGTTTGGAACTATATAGATATTGCATGTAGAGTGCTCAGTGCCATGGAATACTCCAATGCAAGGTGAATTCAGGAACCTACCTGGTACCATTTACTTTGGATCAGCCATTGACTTGGCTTACTTCTGCAAAGGCTAAAGTTCCACTGTGTAGAGAAGGTAATGTTACTGAAAGTAACTTCTTGAGAATAGGTAGCACACTCATAAAATTGGTTGCAGACAACTCTAAATCATATGGTTAGTGTGCTAACAATGTTTACATCATGTTAGCACATAGTAGTTATCAGCAAAATTGAACTGTACACTCCATTGAGTTGAATTCATTACTTTCTATTCAATGCATTCTGTGGTAACGTTGTGTACATAAGTACACTGGGTGGTTTGGAAATGTATAGATATTGCATGTAGAGTGCTCAGTGCCATGGAATACTCCAATGCAAGGTGAATTCAGGAACCTACCTGGTACCATTTACTTTGGATCAGCCATTGACTTGGCTTACTTCTGCAAAGGCTAAAGTTCCACTGTGTAGAGAAGGTAAAGTTACTGAAAGTAACTTCTGGAGCATAGGTAGCACACTCATAAAATTGGTTGCAGACAACTCTAACTCACATGGTTAGTGTGCTAGCAATGTTTACATCATGTCAGCACATAGTAGTTATCAGCAAAATTGAACTGTACACTCCATTGAGTTGAATGCATTACTTTCTATTCAATGCATTCTGTGGTAAGGTTGTGTACATAACTACTCTGGGTGGTTTGGAACTGTATAGATATTGCATGTAGAGTGCTCAGTGCCATGGAATACTCCAATGCAAGGTGAATTCAGGAACCTACCTGGTACCATTTACTTTGGATCAGCCATTGACTTGGCTTACTTCTGCAAAGGCTAAAGTTCCACTGTGTAGAGAAGGTAATGTTACTGAAAGTAACTTCTTGAGAATAGGTAGCACACTCATAAAATTGGTTGCAGACAACTCTAATTCATATGGTTAGTGTGCTAGCAATGTTTACATCATGTCAGCACATAGTAGTTATCAGCAAAATTGAACTGTACACTCCATTGAGTTGAATGCATTACTTTCTATTCAATGCATTCTGTGGTAAGGTTGTGTACATAACTACTCTGGGTGGTTTGGAACTATATAGATATTGCATGTAGAGTGCTCAGTGCCATGGAATACTCCAATGCAAGGTGAATTCAGGAACCTACCTGGTACCATTTACTTTGGATCAGCCATTGACTTGGCTTACTTCTGCAAAGGCTAAAGTTCCACTGTGTAGAGAAGGTAATGTTACTGAAAGTAACTTCTTGAGAATAGGTAGCACACTCATAAAATTGGTTGCAGACAACTCTAAATCATATGGTTAGTGTGCTAACAATGTTTACATCATGTTAGCACATAGTAGTTATCAGCAAAATTGAACTGTACACTCCATTGAGTTGAATTCATTACTTTCTATTCAATGCATTCTGTGGTAACGTTGTGTACATAAGTACACTGGGTGGTTTGGAAATGTATAGATATTGCATGTAGAGTGCTCAGTGCCATGGAATACTCCAATGCAAGGTGAATTCAGGAACCTACCTGGTACCATTTACTTTGGATCAGCCATTGACTTGGCTTACTTCTGCAAAGGCTAAAGTTCCACTGTGTAGAGAAGGTAAAGTTACTGAAAGTAACTTCTGGAGCATAGGTAGCACACTCATAAAATTGGTTGCAGACAACTCTAAATCACATGGTTAGTGTGCTAGCAATGTTTACATCATGTCAGCACATAGTAGTTATCAGCAAAATTGAACTGTACACTCCATTGAGTTGAATGCATTACTTTCTGTTCAATGCATTCTGTGGTAAGGTTGTGTACATAACTACTCTGGGTGGTTTGGAACTGTATAGATATTGCATGTAGAGTGCTCAGTGCCATGGAATACTCCAATGCAAGGTGAATTCAGGAACCTACCTGGTACCATTTACTTTGGATCAGCCATTGACTTGGCTTACTTCTGCAAAGGCTAAAGTTCCACTGTGTAGAGAAGGTAATGTTACTGAAAGTAACTTCTTGAGAATAGGTAGCACACTCATAAAATTGGTTGCAGACAACTCTAAATCATATGGTTAGTGTGCTAACAATGTTTACATCATGTTAGAACATAGTAGTTATCAGCAAAATTGAACTGTACACTCCTTCGAGTAGAATGCATTACTTTCTATTCAATGCATTCTGTGGTAAGGTTGTGTACATAACTACTCTGGGTGGTTTGGAACTATATAGATATTGCATGTAGAGTGCTCAGTGCCATGGAATACTCCAATGCAAGGTGAATTCAGGAACCTACCTGGTACCATTTACTTTGGATCAGCCATTGACTTGGCTTACTTCTGCAAAGGCTAAAGTTCCACTGTGTAGAGAAGGTAATGTTACTGAAAGTAACTTCTTGAGAATAGGTAGCACACTCATAAAATTGGTTGCAGACAACTCTAAATCATATGGTTAGTGTGCTAACAATGTTTACATCATGTTAGCACATAGTAGTTATCAGCAAAATTGAACTGTACACTCCATTGAGTTGAATTCATTACTTTCTATTCAATGCATTCTGTGGTAACGTTGTGTACATAAGTACACTGGGTGGTTTGGAAATGTATAGATATTGCATGTAGAGTGCTCAGTGCCATGGAATACTCCAATGCAAGGTGAATTCAGGAACCTACCTGGTACCATTTACTTTGGATCAGCCATTGACTTGGCTTACTTCTGCAAAGGCTAAAGTTCCACTGTGTAGAGAAGGTAAAGTTACTGAAAGTAACTTCTGGAGCATAGGTAGCACACTCATAAAATTGGTTGCAGACAACTCTAACTCACATGGTTAGTGTGCTAGCAATGTTTACATCATGTCAGCACATAGTAGTTATCAGCAAAATTGAACTGTACACTCCATTGAGTTGAATGCATTACTTTCTATTCAATGCATTCTGTGGTAAGGTTGTGTACATAACTACTCTGGGTGGTTTGGAACTGTATAGATATTGCATGTAGAGTGCTCAGTGCCATGGAATACTCCAATGCAAGGTGAATTCAGGAACCTACCTGGTACCATTTACTTTGGATCAGCCATTGACTTGGCTTACTTCTGCAAAGGCTAAAGTTCCACTGTGTAGAGAAGGTAATGTTACTGAAAGTAACTTCTTGAGAATAGGTAGCACACTCATAAAATTGGTTGCAGACAACTCTAATTCATATGGTTAGTGTGCTAGCAATGTTTACATCATGTCAGCACATAGTAGTTATCAGCAAAATTGAACTGTACACTCCATTGAGTTGAATGCATTACTTTCTATTCCATGCATTCTGTGGTAACGTTGTGTACATAACTACACTGGGTGGTTTGGAACTGTATAGATATTGCATGTAGAGTGCTCAGTGCCATGGAATACTCCAATGCAAGGTGAATTCAGAAAACCTACCTGGTACGATTTACTTTGGATCAGCCATTGACTTGGCTTACTTCTGCAAAGGCTAAAGTTCCACTGTGTAGAGAAGGTAAAGTTACTGAAAGTAACTTCTGGAGCGTAGGGAGCACACTCATAAAATTGGTTGCAGACAACTCTAAATCACATGGTTAGTGTACTAGCAATGTTTACATCATGTCAGCACATAGTAGTTATCAGCAAAATTGAACTGTACACTCCATTGAGTTGAATGCATTACTTTCTTTTCAATGCATTCTGTGGTAAAGTTGTGTACATAACTAGTCTGGGTGGTTTGGAACTGTATAGATATTGCATGTAGAGTGCTCAGTGCCATGGAATACTCCAATGCAAGGTGAATTCAGTAACCTACCTGGTACTATTTAGTTTGGATCAGCCATTGACTTGGCTTACTTCTGCAAACGCTAAAGTTCCACTGTGTAGAGAAGGTAAAATTACTAAAAGTAACTTCTGGAGCATAGGTAGCACACTCATAAAATTGGTTGCACACAACTCTAAGTCATATGGTTAGTGTGCTAACAATGTTTAGATCATGTTAGCACATAGTGTTTATTAGCAAAATTGAACTGTACACTCCATTGAGTTGAATGCATTACTTTCTATTCAATGCATTCTGTGGTAAGGTTGTTTATATAACGACTCTGGGAGGTTTGGAACAGTATAGATATTGCATGTAGAGTGCTCAGTGCCATGGAATACTCCAATGCAAGGTGAATTCAGGAACCTACCTGGTACCATTTACTTTGGATCAGCCATTGACTTGGCTTACTTCTGCAAAGGCTAAAGTTCCACTGTGTAGAGAAGGTAAAGTTACTGAAAGTAACTTCTGGAGCATAGGTAGCACACTCATAAAATTGGTTGCAGACAACTCTAAATCACATGGTTAGTGTGCTAGCAATGTTTACATCATGTCAGCACATAGTAGTTATCAGCAAAATTGAACTGTACACTCCATTGAGTTGAATGCATTACTTTCTGTTCAATGCATTCTGTGGTAAGGTTGTGTACATAACTACTCTGGGTGGTTTGGAACTGTATAGATATTGCATGTAGAGTGCTCAGTGCCATGGAATACTCCAATGCAAGGTGAATTCAGGAACCTACCTGGTACCATTTACTTTGGATCAGCCATTGACTTGGCTTACTTCTGCAAAGGCTAAAGTTCCACTGTGTAGAGAAGGTAATGTTACTGAAAGTAACTTCTTGAGAATAGGTAGCACACTCATAAAATTGGTTGCAGACAACTCTAAATCATATGGTTAGTGTGCTAACAATGTTTACATCATGTTAGAACATAGTAGTTATCAGCAAAATTGAACTGTACACTCCTTCGAGTAGAATGCATTACTTTCTATTCAATGCATTCTGTGGTAAGGTTGTGTACATAACTACTCTGGGTGGTTTGGAACTATATAGATATTGCATGTAGAGTGCTCAGTGCCATGGAATACTCCAATGCAAGGTGAATTCAGGAACCTACCTGGTACCATTTACTTTGGATCAGCCATTGACTTGGCTTACTTCTGCAAAGGCTAAAGTTCCACTGTGTAGAGAAGGTAATGTTACTGAAAGTAACTTCTTGAGAATAGGTAGCACACTCATAAAATTGGTTGCAGACAACTCTAAATCATATGGTTAGTGTGCTAACAATGTTTACATCATGTTAGCACATAGTAGTTATCAGCAAAATTGAACTGTACACTCCATTGAGTTGAATTCATTACTTTCTATTCAATGCATTCTGTGGTAACGTTGTGTACATAAGTACACTGGGTGGTTTGGAAATGTATAGATATTGCATGTAGAGTGCTCAGTGCCATGGAATACTCCAATGCAAGGTGAATTCAGGAACCTACCTGGTACCATTTACTTTGGATCAGCCATTGACTTGGCTTACTTCTGCAAAGGCTAAAGTTCCACTGTGTAGAGAAGGTAAAGTTACTGAAAGTAACTTCTGGAGCATAGGTAGCACACTCATAAAATTGGTTGCAGACAACTCTAAATCACATGGTTAGTGTGCTAGCAATGTTTACATCATGTCAGCACATAGTAGTTATCAGCAAAATTGAACTGTACACTCCATTGAGTTGAATGCATTACTTTCTATTCAATGCATTCTGTGGTAAGGTTGTGTACATAACTACTCTGGGTGGTTTGGAACTGTATAGATATTGCATGTAGAGTGCTCAGTGCCATGGAATACTCCAATGCAAGGTGAATTCAGGAACCTACCTGGTACCATTTACTTTGGATCAGCCATTGACTTGGCTTACTTCTGCAAAGGCTAAAGTTCCACTGTGTAGAGAAGGTAATGTTACTGAAAGTAACTTCTTGAGAATAGGTAGCACACTCATAAAATTGGTTGCAGACAACTCTAATTCATATGGTTAGTGTGCTAGCAATGTTTACATCATGTCAGCACATAGTAGTTATCAGCAAAATTGAACTGTACACTCCATTGAGTTGAATGCATTACTTTCTATTCCATGCATTCTGTGGTAACGTTGTGTACATAACTACACTGGGTGGTTTGGAACTGTATAGATATTGCATGTAGAGTGCTCAGTGCCATGGAATACTCCAATGCAAGGTGAATTCAGAAAACCTACCTGGTACGATTTACTTTGGATCAGCCATTGACTTGGCTTACTTCTGCAAAGGCTAAAGTTCCACTGTGTAGAGAAGGTAAAGTTACTGAAAGTAACTTCTGGAGCGTAGGGAGCACACTCATAAAATTGGTTGCAGACAACTCTAAATCACATGGTTAGTGTACTAGCAATGTTTACATCATGTCAGCACATAGTAGTTATCAGCAAAATTGAACTGTACACTCCATTGAGTTGAATGCATTACTTTCTTTTCAATGCATTCTGTGGTAAAGTTGTGTACATAACTAGTCTGGGTGGTTTGGAACTGTATAGATATTGCATGTAGAGTGCTCAGTGCCATGGAATACTCCAATGCAAGGTGAATTCAGTAACCTACCTGGTACTATTTAGTTTGGATCAGCCATTGACTTGGCTTACTTCTGCAAACGCTAAAGTTCCACTGTGTAGAGAAGGTAAAATTACTAAAAGTAACTTCTGGAGCATAGGTAGCACACTCATAAAATTGGTTGCACACAACTCTAAGTCATATGGTTAGTGTGCTAACAATGTTTAGATCATGTTAGCACATAGTGTTTATTAGCAAAATTGAACTGTACACTCCATTGAGTTGAATGCATTACTTTCTATTCAATGCATTCTGTGGTAAGGTTGTTTATATAACGACTCTGGGAGGTTTGGAACAGTATAGATATTGCATGTAGAGTGCTCAGTGCCATGGAATACTCCAATGCAAGGTGAATTCAGGAACCTACCTGGTACCATTTACTTTGGATCAGCCATTGACTTGGCTTACTTCTGCAAAGGCTAAAGTTCCACTGTGTAGAGAAGGTAAAGTTACTGAAAGTAACTTCTGGAGCATAGGTAGCACACTCATAAAATTGGTTGCAGACAACTCTAAATCACATGGTTAGTGTGCTAGCAATGTTTACATCATGTCAGCACATAGTAGTTATCAGCAAAATTGAACTGTACACTCCATTGAGTTGAATGCATTACTTTCTGTTCAATGCATTCTGTGGTAAGGTTGTGTACATAACTACTCTGGGTGGTTTGGAACTGTATAGATATTGCATGTAGAGTGCTCAGTGCCATGGAATACTCCAATGCAAGGTGAATTCAGGAACCTACCTGGTACCATTTACTTTGGATCAGCCATTGACTTGGCTTACTTCTGCAAAGGCTAAAGTTCCACTGTGTAGAGAAGGTAATGTTACTGAAAGTAACTTCTTGAGAATAGGTAGCACACTCATAAAATTGGTTGCAGACAACTCTAAATCATATGGTTAGTGTGCTAACAATGTTTACATCATGTTAGAACATAGTAGTTATCAGCAAAATTGAACTGTACACTCCTTCGAGTAGAATGCATTACTTTCTATTCAATGCATTCTGTGGTAAGGTTGTGTACATAACTACTCTGGGTGGTTTGGAACTATATAGATATTGCATGTAGAGTGCTCAGTGCCATGGAATACTCCAATGCAAGGTGAATTCAGGAACCTACCTGGTACCATTTACTTTGGATCAGCCATTGACTTGGCTTACTTCTGCAAAGGCTAAAGTTCCACTGTGTAGAGAAGGTAATGTTACTGAAAGTAACTTCTTGAGAATAGGTAGCACACTCATAAAATTGGTTGCAGACAACTCTAAATCATATGGTTAGTGTGCTAACAATGTTTACATCATGTTAGCACATAGTAGTTATCAGCAAAATTGAACTGTACACTCCATTGAGTTGAATTCATTACTTTCTATTCAATGCATTCTGTGGTAACGTTGTGTACATAAGTACACTGGGTGGTTTGGAAATGTATAGATATTGCATGTAGAGTGCTCAGTGCCATGGAATACTCCAATGCAAGGTGAATTCAGGAACCTACCTGGTACCATTTACTTTGGATCAGCCATTGACTTGGCTTACTTCTGCAAAGGCTAAAGTTCCACTGTGTAGAGAAGGTAAAGTTACTGAAAGTAACTTCTGGAGCATAGGTAGCACACTCATAAAATTGGTTGCAGACAACTCTAAATCACATGGTTAGTGTGCTAGCAATGTTTACATCATGTCAGCACATAGTAGTTATCAGCAAAATTGAACTGTACACTCCATTGAGTTGAATGCATTACTTTCTATTCAATGCATTCTGTGGTAAGGTTGTGTACATAACTACTCTGGGTGGTTTGGAACTGTATAGATATTGCATGTAGAGTGCTCAGTGCCATGGAATACTCCAATGCAAGGTGAATTCAGGAACCTACCTGGTACCATTTACTTTGGATCAGCCATTGACTTGTCTTACTTCTGCAAAGGCTAAAGTTCCACTGTGTAGAGAAGGTAATGTTACTGAAAGTAACTTCTTGAGAATAGGTAGCACACTCATAAAATTGGTTGCAGACAACTCTAATTCATATGGTTAGTGTGCTAGCAATGTTTACATCATGTCAGCACATAGTAGTTATCAGCAAAATTGAACTGTACACTCCATTGAGTTGAATGCATTACTTTCTATTCCATGCATTCTGTGGTAACGTTGTGTACATAACTACACTGGGTGGTTTGGAACTGTATAGATATTGCATGTAGAGTGCTCAGTGCCATGGAATACTCCAATGCAAGGTGAATTCAGAAAACCTACCTGGTACGATTTACTTTGGATCAGCCATTGACTTGGCTTACTTCTGCAAAGGCTAAAGTTCCACTGTGTAGAGAAGGTAAAGTTACTGAAAGTAACTTCTGGAGCGTAGGGAGCACACTCATAAAATTGGTTGCAGACAACTCTAAATCACATGGTTAGTGTGCTAGCAATGTTTACATCATGTCAGCACATAGTAGTTATCAGCAAAATTGAACTGTACACTCCATTGAGTTGAATGCATTACTTTCTTTTCAATGCATTCTGTGGTAAAGTTGTGTACATAACTAGTCTGGGTGGTTTGGAACTGTATAGATATTGCATGTAGAGTGCTCAGTGCCATGGAATACTCCAATGCAAGGTGAATTCAGTAACCTACCTGGTACCATTTAGTTTGGATCAGCCATTGACTTGGCTTACTTCTGCAAACGCTAAAGTTCCACTGTGTAGAGAAGGTAATGTTACTGAAAGTAACTTCTTGAGAATAGGTAGCACACTCATAAAATTGGTTGCAGACAACTCTAAATCATATGGTTAGTGTGCTAACAATGTTTACATCATGTTAGCACATAGTAGTTATCAGCAAAATTGAACTGTACACTCCATTGAGTTGAATGCATTACTTTCTATTCAATACATTCTGTGGTAAGGTTGTGTACATAACTACTCTGGGTGGTTTGGAACTGTATAGATATTGCATGTAGAGTGCTCAGTGCCATTGAATACTCCAATGCAAGGTGAATTCAGGAACCTACCTGGTACCATTTAGTTTGGATCAGCCATTGACTTGGCTTACTTCTGCAAACGCTAAAGTTCCACTGTGTAGAGAAGGTAATGTTACTGAAAGTAACTTCTTGAGAATAGGTAGCACACTCATAAAATTGGTTGCAGACAACTCTAAATCATATGGTTAGTGTGCTAGCAATGTTTACATCATGTCAGCACATAGTAGTTATCAGCAAAATTGAACTGTACACTCCATTGAGTTGAATGCATTACATTCTATTCAATGCATTCTGTGGTAACGTTGTGTACATAACTACTCTGGGTGATTTGGAACTGTATAGATATTGCATGTAGAGTGCTCAGTGCCATGGAATACTCCAATGCAATGTGAGTTCAGGAACCTACCTGGTACCATTTACTTTGGATCAGCCATTGACTTGGCTTACTTCTGCAAAGGCTAAAGTTCCACTGTGTAGAGAAGGTAATGTTACTGAAAGTAACTTCTTGAGAATAGGTAGCACACTCATAAAATTGGTTGCAGACAACTCTAAATCATATGGTTAGTGTGCTAACAAAGTTTACATCATGTTAGCACATAGTAGTTATCAGCAAAATTGAACTGTACACTCCATTGAGTTGAATGCATTACTTTATATTCAATGCATTCTGTGGTAAGGTTGTGTACATAACTACACTGGGTGGTTTGGAACTGTATAGATATTGGATGTAGAGTGCTCAGTGCCATGGAATACTCCAATGCAAGGTGAATTCAGGAACCTACCTGGTACCATTTACTTTGGATCAGCCATTGACTTGGCTTACTTCTGCACAGGCTAAAGTTCCACTGTGTAGAGAAGGTAAAGTTACTGAAAGTAACTTCTGGAGCATAGGTAACACACTCATAAAATTGGTTGCAGACAACTCTAAATCATATGGTTAGTTTGCTAGCAATGTTTACATCATGTCAGCACATAGTGGTTATCAGCAAAATTGAACTGTACACTCTTTTGAGTTGAATGCATTACTTTCTATTCAATGTATTCTGTGGTAAAGTTGTGTACATAACTAGTCTGGGTGGTTTGGAACTGTATAGATATTGCATGTAGAGTGCTCAGTGCCATGGAATACTCCAATGCAAGGTGAATTCAGTAACCTACCTGGTACCATTTACTTTGGATCAGCCATTGACTTGGTTTACTTCTGAACAGGTTAAAGTTCCACTGTGTAGAGAAGGTAATGTTGCTGAAAGTAACTTCTGGAGATTAGGTAGCACACATAAAATTGGTTGCAGACAACTCTAAATCATATGGTTAGTGTGCTAACAATGTTTACATCATGTTAGAACATAGTAGTTATCAGCAAAATTGAACTGTACACTCCTTCGAGTAGAATGCATTACTTTCTATTCAATGCATTCTGTGGCAAGGTTGTGTACATAACTACTCTGGGTGGTTTGGAACTGTATAGATATTGCATGTAGAGTGCTCAGTGCCATGGAATACTCCAAAGCAAGCTGAATTCAGCAACCTACCTGGTACCATTTACAGTGGAACAGCCATTGACTTGGTTCAATTCTGCAAAAGCTAAAGTTCCACTGTGTAGAGAAGGTAATGTTACTGAAACTAACTTCTGGAGCATAGGTAGCACACTCATATAATTGGTTGCATACAACTCTAAATCACATGGTTAGTGTGCTAGCAATGTTTACATCATGTCAGCACATAGTAGTTATCAGCAAAATTGAACTGTACACTCCATTGAGTTGAATGCATTACTTTCTGTTCAATGCATTATGTGGTAACGTTGTGTACATAACTACACTGGGTGGTTTGGAACTGTATAGATATTGCATGTAGAGTGCTCAGTGCCATGGAATACTCCAATGCAAGGTGAATTCAGGAACCTACCTGGTACCATTTACTTTGGATCAGCCATTGACTTGGCTTACTTCTGCAAAGGCGAAAGTTCCACTGTGTAGAGAAGGTAAAGTTACTGAAAGTAACTTCTGGAGCATAGGTAGCACACTCATAAAATTGGTTGCAGACAACTCTAAATCATATGGTTAGTGTGCTAACAATGTTTACATCATGTTAGCACATAGTAGTTATCAGCAAAATTGAACTGTACACTCCATTGACTTGAATGCATTACTTTCTATTCAATACATTCTGTGGTAAGGTTGTGTACATAACTACTCTGGGTGGTTTGGAACTGTATAGATATTGCATGTAGAGTGCTCAGTGCCATGGAATACTCCAATGCAAGGTGAATTCTGGAACCTACCTGGTACCATTTAGTTTGGATCAGCCATTGACTTGGCTTACTTCTGCAAACGCTAAAGTTCCACTGTGTAGAGAAGGTAATGTTACTGAAAGTAACTTCTTGAGAATAGGTAGCACACTCATAAAATTGGTTGCAGACAACTCTAAATCATATGGTTAGTGTGCTAGCAATGTTTACATCATGTCAGCACATAGTAGTTATCAGCAAAATTGAACTGTACACTCCATTGAGTTGAATGCATTACTTTTTATTCAATGCATTCTGTGGTAACGTTGTGTACATAACTACACTGGGTGGTTTGGAACTGTATAGATATTGCATGTAGAGTGCTCAGTGCCATGGAATACTCCAATGCAAGGTGAATTCAGAAAACCTACCTGGTACCATTTACTTTGGATCAGCCATTGACTTGGCTTACTTCTGCAAAGGCTAAAGTTCCACTGTGTAGAGAAGGTAAAGTTACTGAAAGTAACTTCTGGAGCGTAGGGAGCACACTCATAAAATTGGTTGCAGACAACTCTAAATCATATGGTTAGTTTGCTAGCAATGTTTACATCATGTCAGCACATAGTGGTTATCAGCAAAATTGAACTGTACACTCTTTTGAGTTGAATGCATTACTTTCTATTCAATGTATTCTGTGGTAAAGTTGTGTACATAACTAGTCTGGGTGGTTTGGAACTGTATAGTTATTGCATGTAGAGTGCTCAGTGCCATGGAATACTCCAATGCAAGGTGAATTCAGTAACCTACCTGGTACCATTTACTTTGGATCAGCCATTGACTTGGTTTACTTCTGAACAGGTTAAAGTTCCACTGTGTAGAGAAGGTAATGTTACTGAAAGTAACTTCTGGAGATTAGGTAGCACACATAAAATTGGTTGCAGACAACTCTAAATCATATGGTTAGTGTGCTAACAATGTTTACATCATGTTAGAACATAGTAGTTATCAGCAAAATTGAACTGTACACTCCTTCGAGTAGAATGCATTACTTTCTATTCAATGCATTCTGTGGTAAGGTTGTGTACATAACTACTCTGGGTGGTTTGGAACTGTATAGATATTGGATGTAGAGTGCTCAGTGCCATGGAATACTCCAATGCAAGGTGAATTCAGGAACCTACCTGGTACCATTTACTTTGGATCAGCCATTGACTTGGCTTTCTTCTGCACAGGCTAAAGTTCCACTGTGTAGAGAAGGTAAAGTTACTGAAAGTAACTTCTGGAGCATAGGTAACACACTCATAAAATTGGTTGCAGACAACTCTAAATCATATGGTTAGTTTGCTAGCAATGTTTACATCATGTCAGCACATAGTGGTTATCAGCAAAATTGAACTGTACACTCTTTTGAGTTGAATGCATTACTTTCTATTCAATGTATTTTGTGGTAAAGTTGTGTACATAACTAGTCTGGGTGGTTTGGAACTGTATAGATATTGCATGTAGAGTGCTCAGTGCCATGGAATACTCCAATGCAAGGTGAATTCAGTAACCTACCTGGTACCATTTACTTTGGATCAGCCATTGACTTGGCTTACTTCTGCAAAGGCTAAAGTTCCACTGTGTAGAGAAGGTAAAGTTACTGAAAGTAACTTCTGGAGCATAGGTAGCACACTCATAAAATTGGTTGCACACAACTCTAAGTCATATGGTGAGTGTGCTAACAATGTTTAATCATGTTAGCACATAGTGCTTATTAGCAAAATTGAACTGTACACTCCATTGAGTTGAATGCATTACTTTCTTTTCAATGCATTCTGTGGTAACGTTGTGTACATAACTACACTGGGTGGTTTGGAACTGTATAGATATTGCATGTAGAGTGCTCAGTGCCATGGAATACTCCAATGCAAGGTGAATTCAGGAACCTACCTGGTACCATTTACTTTGGATCAGCCATTGACTTGGCTTACTTCTGCAAAGGCTAAAGTTCCACTGTGTAGAGAAGGTAAAGTTACTGAAAGTAACTTCTGGAGCATAGGTAGCACACTCATAAAATTGGTTGCACACAACTCTAAGTCATATGGTGAGTGTGCTAACAATGTTTAATCATGTTAGCACATAGTGCTTATTAGCAAAATTGAACTGTACACTCCATTGAGATGAATGCATTACTTTCTATTCAATGCATTCTGTGGTAAGGTTGTGTACATAACTACTCTGGGTGGTTTGGAACTGTATAGATATTGCATGTAGAGTGCTCAGTGCCATGGAATACTCCAATGCAAGGTGAATTCAGTAACCTACCTGGTACCATTTACTTTGGATCAGCCATTGACTTGGCTTACTTCTGCAAAGGCTAAAGTTCCACTGTGTAGAGAAGGTAAAGTTACTGAAAGTAACTTCTGGAGCATAGGTAGCACACTCATAAAATTGGTTGCACACAACTCTAAGTCATATGGTGAGTGTGCTAACAATGTTTAATCATGTTAGCACATAGTGCTTATTAGCAAAATTGAACTGTACACTCCATTGAGTTGAATGCATTACTTTCTTTTCAATGCATTCTGTGGTAACGTTGTGTACATAACTACACTGGGTGGTTTGGAACTGTATAGATATTGCATGTAGAGTGCTCAGTGCCATGGAATACTCCAATGCAAGGTGAATTCAGGAACCTACCTGGTACCATTTACTTTGGATCAGCCATTGACTTGGCTTACTTCTGCAAAGGCTAAAGTTCCACTGTGTAGAGAAGGTAAAGTTACTGAAAGTAACTTCTGGAGCATAGGTAGCACACTCATATAATTGGTTGCATACAACTCTAAATCACATGGTTAGTGTGCTAGCAATGTTTACATCATGTCAGCACATAGTAGTTATCAGCAAAATTGAACTGTACACTCCATTGAGTTGAATGCATTACTTTCTATTCAATGCATTCTGTGGTAACGTTGTGTACATAACTACACTGGGTGGTTTGGAACTGTATAGATATTGCATGTAGAGTGCTCAGTGCCATGGAATACTCCAATGCAAGGTGAATTCAGGAACCTACCTGGTACCATTTACTTTGGATCAGCCATTGACTTGGCTTACTTCTGCAAAGGCGAAAGTTCCACTGTGTAGAGAAGGTAAAGTTACTGAAAGTAACTTCTGGAGCATAGGTAGCACACTCATAAAATTGGTTGCAGACAACTCTAAATCATATGGTTAGTGTGCTAACAATGTTTACATCATGTTAGCACATAGTAGTTATCAGCAAAATTGAACTGTACACTCCATTGAGTTGAATGCATTACTTTCTATTCAATGTATTCTGTGGTAAAGTTGTGTACATAACTAGTCTGGGTGGTTTGGAACTGTATAGATATTGCATGTAGAGTGCTCAGTGCCATGGAATACTCCAATGCAAGGTGAATTCAGTAACCTACCTGGTACCATTTACTTTGGATCAGCCATTGACTTGGTTTACTTCTGAACAGGTTAAAGTTCCACTGTGTAGAGAAGGTAATGTTGCTGAAAGTAACTTCTGGAGATTAGGTAGCACACATAAAATTGGTTGCAGACAACTCTAAATCATATGGTTAGTGTGCTAACAATGTTTACATCATGTTAGAACATAGTAGTTATCAGCAAAATTGAACTGTACACTCCTTCGAGTAGAATGCATTACTTTCTATTCAATGCATTCTGTGGCAAGGTTGTGTACATAACTACTCTGGGTGGTTTGGAACTGTATAGATATTGCATGTAGAGTGCTCAGTGCCATGGAATACTCCAAAGCAAGCTGAATTCAGCAACCTACCTGGTACCATTTACAGTGGAACAGCCATTGACTTGGTTCAATTCTGCAAAAGCTAAAGTTCCACTGTGTAGAGAAGGTAATGTTACTGAAACTAACTTCTGGAGCATAGGTAGCACACTCATATAATTGGTTGCATACAACTCTAAATCACATGGTTAGTGTGCTAGCAATGTTTACATCATGTCAGCACATAGTAGTTATCAGCAAAATTGAACTGTACACTCCATTGAGTTGAATGCATTACTTTCTATTCAATGCATTCTGTGGTAACGTTGTGTACATAACTACACTGGGTGGTTTGGAACTGTATAGATATTGCATGTAGAGTGCTCAGTGCCATGGAATACTCCAATGCAAGGTGAATTCAGGAACCTACCTGGTACCATTTACTTTGGATCAGCCATTGACTTGGCTTACTTCTGCAAAGGCGAAAGTTCCACTGTGTAGAGAAGGTAAAGTTACTGAAAGTAACTTCTGGAGCATAGGTAGCACACTCATAAAATTGGTTGCAGACAACTCTAAATCATATGGTTAGTGTGCTAACAATGTTTACATCATGTTAGCACATAGTAGTTATCAGCAAAATTGAACTGTACACTCCATTGACTTGAATGCATTACTTTCTATTCAATACATTCTGTGGTAAGGTTGTGTACATAACTACTCTGGGTGGTTTGGAACTGTATAGATATTGCATGTAGAGTGCTCAGTGCCATGGAATACTCCAATGCAAGGTGAATTCTGGAACCTACCTGGTACCATTTAGTTTGGATCAGCCATTGACTTGGCTTACTTCTGCAAACGCTAAAGTTCCACTGTGTAGAGAAGGTAATGTTACTGAAAGTAACTTCTTGAGAATAGGTAGCACACTCATAAAATTGGTTGCAGACAACTCTAAATCATATGGTTAGTGTGCTAGCAATGTTTACATCATGTCAGCACATAGTAGTTATCAGCAAAATTGAACTGTACACTCCATTGAGTTGAATGCATTACTTTTTATTCAATGCATTCTGTGGTAACGTTGTGTACATAACTACACTGGGTGGTTTGGAACTGTATAGATATTGCATGTAGAGTGCTCAGTGCCATGGAATACTCCAATGCAAGGTGAATTCAGAAAACCTACCTGGTACCATTTACTTTGGATCAGCCATTGACTTGGCTTACTTCTGCAAAGGCTAAAGTTCCACTGTGTAGAGAAGGTAAAGTTACTGAAAGTAACTTCTGGAGCGTAGGGAGCACACTCATAAAATTGGTTGCAGACAACTCTAAATCATATGGTTAGTTTGCTAGCAATGTTTACATCATGTCAGCACATAGTGGTTATCAGCAAAATTGAACTGTACACTCTTTTGAGTTGAATGCATTACTTTCTATTCAATGTATTCTGTGGTAAAGTTGTGTACATAACTAGTCTGGGTGGTTTGGAACTGTATAGTTATTGCATGTAGAGTGCTCAGTGCCATGGAATACTCCAATGCAAGGTGAATTCAGTAACCTACCTGGTACCATTTACTTTGGATCAGCCATTGACTTGGTTTACTTCTGAACAGGTTAAAGTTCCACTGTGTAGAGAAGGTAATGTTACTGAAAGTAACTTCTGGAGATTAGGTAGCACACATAAAATTGGTTGCAGACAACTCTAAATCATATGGTTAGTGTGCTAACAATGTTTACATCATGTTAGAACATAGTAGTTATCAGCAAAATTGAACTGTACACTCCTTCGAGTAGAATGCATTACTTTCTATTCAATGCATTCTGTGGTAAGGTTGTGTACATAACTACTCTGGGTGGTTTGGAACTGTATAGATATTGGATGTAGAGTGCTCAGTGCCATGGAATACTCCAATGCAAGGTGAATTCAGGAACCTACCTGGTACCATTTACTTTGGATCAGCCATTGACTTGGCTTTCTTCTGCACAGGCTAAAGTTCCACTGTGTAGAGAAGGTAAAGTTACTGAAAGTAACTTCTGGAGCATAGGTAACACACTCATAAAATTGGTTGCAGACAACTCTAAATCATATGGTTAGTTTGCTAGCAATGTTTACATCATGTCAGCACATAGTGGTTATCAGCAAAATTGAACTGTACACTCTTTTGAGTTGAATGCATTACTTTCTATTCAATGTATTTTGTGGTAAAGTTGTGTACATAACTAGTCTGGGTGGTTTGGAACTGTATAGATATTGCATGTAGAGTGCTCAGTGCCATGGAATACTCCAATGCAAGGTGAATTCAGTAACCTACCTGGTACCATTTACTTTGGATCAGCCATTGACTTGGCTTACTTCTGCAAAGGCTAAAGTTCCACTGTGTAGAGAAGGTAAAGTTACTGAAAGTAACTTCTGGAGCATAGGTAGCACACTCATAAAATTGGTTGCACACAACTCTAAGTCATATGGTGAGTGTGCTAACAATGTTTAATCATGTTAGCACATAGTGCTTATTAGCAAAATTGAACTGTACACTCCATTGAGTTGAATGCATTACTTTCTTTTCAATGCATTCTGTGGTAACGTTGTGTACATAACTACACTGGGTGGTTTGGAACTGTATAGATATTGCATGTAGAGTGCTCAGTGCCATGGAATACTCCAATGCAAGGTGAATTCAGGAACCTACCTGGTACCATTTACTTTGGATCAGCCATTGACTTGGCTTACTTCTGCAAAGGCTAAAGTTCCACTGTGTAGAGAAGGTAAAGTTACTGAAAGTAACTTCTGGAGCATAGGTAGCACACTCATAAAATTGGTTGCACACAACTCTAAGTCATATGGTGAGTGTGCTAACAATGTTTAATCATGTTAGCACATAGTGCTTATTAGCAAAATTGAACTGTACACTCCATTGAGATGAATGCATTACTTTCTATTCAATGCATTCTGTGGTAAGGTTGTGTACATAACTACTCTGGGTGGTTTGGAACTGTATAGATATTGCATGTAGAGTGCTCAGTGCCATGGAATACTCCAATGCAAGGTGAATTCAGTAACCTACCTGGTACCATTTACTTTGGATCAGCCATTGACTTGGCTTACTTCTGCAAAGGCTAAAGTTCCACTGTGTAGAGAAGGTAAAGTTACTGAAAGTAACTTCTGGAGCATAGGTAGCACACTCATAAAATTGGTTGCACACAACTCTAAGTCATATGGTGAGTGTGCTAACAATGTTTAATCATGTTAGCACATAGTGCTTATTAGCAAAATTGAACTGTACACTCCATTGAGTTGAATGCATTACTTTCTTTTCAATGCATTCTGTGGTAACGTTGTGTACATAACTACACTGGGTGGTTTGGAACTGTATAGATATTGCATGTAGAGTGCTCAGTGCCATGGAATACTCCAATGCAAGGTGAATTCAGGAACCTACCTGGTACCATTTACTTTGGATCAGCCATTGACTTGGCTTACTTCTGCAAAGGCTAAAGTTCCACTGTGTAGAGAAGGTAAAGTTACTGAAAGTAACTTCTGGAGCATAGGTAGCACACTCATATAATTGGTTGCATACAACTCTAAATCACATGGTTAGTGTGCTAGCAATGTTTACATCATGTCAGCACATAGTAGTTATCAGCAAAATTGAACTGTACACTCCATTGAGTTGAATGCATTACTTTCTATTCAATGCATTCTGTGGTAACGTTGTGTACATAACTACACTGGGTGGTTTGGAACTGTATAGATATTGCATGTAGAGTGCTCAGTGCCATGGAATACTCCAATGCAAGGTGAATTCAGGAACCTACCTGGTACCATTTACTTTGGATCAGCCATTGACTTGGCTTACTTCTGCAAAGGCGAAAGTTCCACTGTGTAGAGAAGGTAAAGTTACTGAAAGTAACTTCTGGAGCATAGGTAGCACACTCATAAAATTGGTTGCAGACAACTCTAAATCATATGGTTAGTGTGCTAACAATGTTTACATCATGTTAGCACATAGTAGTTATCAGCAAAATTGAACTGTACACTCCATTGACTTGAATGCATTACTTTCTATTCAATACATTCTGTGGTAAGGTTGTGTACATAACTACTCTGGGTGGTTTGGAACTGTATAGATATTGCATGTAGAGTGCTCAGTGCCATGGAATACTCCAATGCAAGGTGAATTCAGGAACCTACCTGGTACCATTTAGTTTGGATCAGCCATTGACTTGGCTTACTTCTGCAAACGCTAAAGTTCCACTGTGTAGAGAAGGTAATGTTACTGAAAGTAACTTCTTGAGAATAGGTAGCACACTCATAAAATTGGTTGCAGACAACTCTAAATCATATGGTTAGTGTGCTAGCAATGTTTACATCATGTCAGCACATAGTAGTTATCAGCAAAATTGAACTGTACACTCCATTGAGTTGAATGCATTACTTTTTATTCAATGCATTCTGTGGTAACGTTGTGTACATAACTACACTGGGTGGTTTGGAACTGTATAGATATTGCATGTAGAGTGCTCAGTGCCATGGAATACTCCAATGCAAGGTGAATTCAGAAAACCTACCTGGTACCATTTACTTTGGATCAGCCATTGACTTGGCTTACTTCTGCAAAGGCTAAAGTTCCACTGTGTAGAGAAGGTAAAGTTACTGAAAGTAACTTCTGGAGCGTAGGGAGCACACTCATAAAATTGGTTGCAGACAACTCTAAATTACATGGTTAGTGTGCTAGCAATGTTTACATCATGTCAGCACATAGTAGTTATCAGCAAAATTGAGCTGTGCACTCCATTGAGTTGAATGCATTACTTTCTTTTCAATGCATTCTGTGGTAACGTTGTGTACATAACTACACTGGGTGGTTTGGAACTGTATAGATATTGCATGTAGAGTGCTCAGTGCCATGGAATACTCCAATGCAAGGTGAATTCAGGAACCTACCTGGTACCATTTACTTTGGATCAGCCATTGACTTGGCTTACTTCTGCACAGGCTAAAGTTCCACTGTGTAGAGAAGGTAATGTTACTGAAAGTAACTTCTGGAGCATAGGTAACACTCTCATAAAATTGGTTGCAGACAACTCTAAATCATATGGTTAGTTTGCTAGCAATGTTTACATCATGTCAGCACATAGTGGTTATCAGCAAAATTGAACTGTACACTCTTTTGAGTTGAATGCATTACTTTCTATTCAATGTATTCTGTGGTAAAGTTGTGTACATAACTAGTCTGGGTGGTTTGGAACGGTATAGTTATTGCATGTAGAGTGCTCAGTGCCATGGAATACTCCAATGCAAGGTGAATTCAGTAACCTACCTGGTACCATTTACTTTGGATCAGCCATTGACTTGGTTTACTTCTGAACAGGTTAAAGTTCCACTGTGTAGAGAAGGTAATGTTACTGAAAGTAACTTCTGGAGATTAGGTAGCACACATAAAATTGGTTGCAGACAACTCTAAATCATATGGTTAGTGTGCTAACAATGTTTACATCATGTTAGAACATAGTATTTATCAGCAAAATTGAACTGTACACTCCTTCGAGTAGAATGCATTACTTTCTATTCAATGCATTCTGTGGTAAGGTTGTGTACATAACTACTCTGGGTGGTTTGGAACTGTATAGATATTGGATGTAGAGTGCTCAGTGCCATGGAATACTCCAATGCAAGGTGAATTCAGGAACCTACCTGGTACCATTTACTTTGGATCAGCCATTGACTTGGCTTTCTTCTGCACAGGCTAAAGTTCCACTGTGTAGAGAAGGTAAAGTTACTGAAAGTAACTTCTGGAGCATAGGTAACACACTCATAAAATTGGTTGCAGACAACTCTAAATCATATGGTTAGTTTGCTAGCAATGTTTACATCATGTCAGCACATAGTGGTTATCAGCAAAATTGAACTGTACACTCTTTTGAGTTGAATGCATTACTTTCTATTCAATGTATTTTGTGGTAAAGTTGTGTACATAACTAGTCTGGGTGGTTTGGAACTGTATAGATATTGCATGTAGAGTGCTCAGTGCCATGGAATACTCCAATGCAAGGTGAATTCAGTAACCTACCTGGTACCATTTACTTTGGATCAGCCATTGACTTGGCTTACTTCTGCAAAGGCTAAAGTTCCACTGTGTAGAGAAGGTAAAGTTACTGAAAGTAACTTCTGGAGCATAGGTAGCACACTCATAAAATTGGTTGCACACAACTCTAAGTCATATGGTGAGTGTGCTAACAATGTTTAATCATGTTAGCACATAGTGCTTATTAGCAAAATTGAACTGTACACTCCATTGAGTTGAATGCATTACTTTCTTTTCAATGCATTCTGTGGTAAGGTTGTGTACATAACTACACTGGGTGGTTTGGAACTGTATAGATATTGCATGTAGAGTGCTCAGTGCCATGGAATACTCCAATGCAAGGTGAATTCAGGAACCTACCTGGTACCATTTACTTTGGATCAGCCATTGACTTGGCTTACTTCTGCACAGGCTAAAGTTCCACTGTGTAGAGAAGGTAAAGTTACTGAAAGTAACTTCTGGAGCATAGGTAGCACACTCATAAAATTGGTTGCAGACAACTCTAAATCATATGGTTAGTTTGCTAGCAATGTTTACGTCATGTCAGCACATAGTGGTTATCAGCAAAATTGAACTGTACACTCTTTTGAGTTGAATGCATTACTTTCTATTCAATGTATTCTGTGGTAAAGTTGTGTACATAACTAGTCTGGGTGGTTTGGAACTGTATAGATATTGCATGTAGAGTGCTCAGTGCCATGGAATACTCCAATGCAAGGTGAATTCAGTAACCTACCTGGTACCATTTACTTTGGATCAGCCATTGACTTGGTTTACTTCTGAACAGGTTAAAGTTCCACTGTGTAGAGAAGGTAATGTTACTGAAAGTAACTTCTGGAGATTAGGTAGCACACATAAAATTGGTTGCAGACAACTCTAAATCATATGGTTAGTGTGCTAACAATGTTTACATCATGTTAGAACATAGTAGTTATCAGCAAAATTGAACTGTACACTCCTTCGAGTAGAATGCATTACTTTCTATTCAATGCATTCTGTGGTAAGGTTGTGTACATAACTACTCTGGGTGGTTTGGAACTGTATAGATATTGCATGTAGAGTGCTCAGTGCCATGGAATACTCCAATGCAAGCTGAATTCAGTAACCTACCTGGTCCCATTTACAGTGGAACAGCCATTGACTTGGTTCAATTCTGCAAAAGCTAAAGTTCTACTGTGTAGAGAAGGTAATGTTACTGAAACTAACTTCTGGAGCATAGGTAGCACACTCATATAATTGGTTGCATACAACTCCAAATCACATGGTTAGTGTGCTAGCAATGTTTACATCATGTCAGCACATAGTAGTTATCAGCAAAATTGAACTGTACACTCCATTGAGTTGAATGCATTACTTTCTATTTAATGCATTCTGTGGTAACGTTGTGTACATAACTACACTGGGTGGTTTGGAACTGTATAGATATTGCATGTAGAGTGCTCAGTGCCATGGAATACTCCAATGCAAGGTGAATTCAGGAACCTACCTGGTACCATTTACTTTGGATCAGCCATTGACTTGGCTTACTTCTGCAAAGGCTAAAGTTCCACTGTGTAGAGAAGGTAAAGTTACTGAAAGTAACTTCTGGAGCATAGGTAGCACACTCATAAAATTGGTTGCAGACAACTCTAAATCATATGGTTAGTGTGCTAACAATGTTTACATCATGTTAGCACATAGTAGTTATCAGCAAAATTGAACTGTACACTCCATTGAGTTGAATGCATTACTTTCTATTCAATGCATTCTGTGGTAAGGTTGTGTACATAACTACTCTGGGTGGTTTGGAACTGTATAGATATTGCATGTAGAGTGCTCAGTGCCATGGAATACTCCAATGCAAGGTGAATTCAGAAAACCTACCTGGTACCATTTACTTTGGATCAGCCATTGACTTGGCTTACTTCTGCAAAGGCTAAAGTTCCACTGTGTAGAGAAGGTAAAGTTACTGAAAGTAACTTCTGGAGCGTAGGGAGCACACTCATAAAATTGGTTGCAGACCACTCTAAATTACATGGTTAGTGTGCTAGCAATGTTTACATCATGTCAGCACATAGTAGTTATCAGCAAAATTGAACTGTACACTCCATTGAGTTGAATGCATTACTTTCTTTTCAATGCATTCTGTGGTAACGTTGTGTACATAACTACACTGGGTGGTTTGGAACTGTATAGATATTGCATGTAGAGTGCTCAGTGCCATGGAATACTCCAATGCAAGGTGAATTCAGGAACCTACCTGGTACCATTTACTTTGGATCAGCCATTGACTTGGCTTACTTCTGCACAGGCTAAAGTTCCACTGTGTAGAAAAGGTAAAGTTACTGAAAGTAACTTCTGGAGCATAGGTAACACACTCATAAAATTGGTTGCAGACAACTCTAAATCATATGGTTAGTGTGCTAACAATGTTTACATCATGTTAGAACATAGTGGTTATCAGCAAAATTGAACTGTACACTCCTTCGAGTAGAATGCATTACTTTCTATTCAATGCATTCTGTGGTAAGGTTGTGTACATAACTACTCTGGGTGGTTTGGAACTGTATAGATATTGGATGTAGAGTGCTCAGTGCCATGGAATACTCCAATGCAAGGTGAATTCAGGAACCTACCTGGTACCATTTACTTTGGATCAGCCATTGACTTGGCTTTCTTCTGCACAGGCTAAAGTTCCACTGTGTAGAGAAGGTAAAGTTACTGAAAGTAACTTCTGGAGCATAGGTAACACACTCATAAAATTGGTTGCAGACAACTCTAAATCATATGGTTAGTTTGCTAGCAATGTTTACATCATGTCAGCACATAGTGGTTATCAGCAAAATTGAACTGTACACTCTTTTGAGTTGAATGCATTACTTTCTATTCAATGTATTCTGTGGTAAAGTTGTTTACATAACTAGTCTGGGTGGTTTGGAACTGTATAGATATTGGATGTAGAGTGCTCAGTGCCATGGAATACTCCAATGCAAGGTGAATTCAGGAACCTACCTGGTACCATTTACTTTGGATCAGCCATTGACTTGGCTTTCTTCTGCACAGGCTAAAGTTCCACTGTGTAGAGAAGGTAAAGTTACTGAAAGTAACTTCTGGAGCATAGGTAACACACTCATAAAATTGGTTGCAGACAACTCTAAATCATATGGTTAGTTTGCTAGCAATGTTTACATCATGTCAGCACATAGTGGTTATCAGCAAAATTGAACTGTACACTCTTTTGAGTTGAATGCATTACTTTCTATTCAATGTATTCTGTGGTAAAGTTGTGTACATAACTAGTCTGGGTGGTTTGGAACTGTATAGATATTGCATGTAGAGTGCTCAGTGCCATGGAATACTCCAATGCAAGGTGAATTCAGAAAACCTACCTGGTACCATTTACTTTGGATCAGCCATTGACTTGGCTTACTTCTGCAAAGGCTAAAGTTCCACTGTGTAGAGAAGGTAAAGTTACTGAAAGTAACTTCTGGAGCGTAGGGAGCACACTCATAAAATTGGTTGCAGACAACTCTAAATCACATGGTTAGTGTGCTAGCAATGTTTACATCATGTCAGCACATAGTAATTATCAGCAAAATTGAACTGTACACTCCATTGAGTTGAATGCATTACTTTCTTTTCAATGCATTCTGTGGTAAAGTTGTGTACATAACTAGTCTGGGTGGTTTGGAACTGTATAGATATTGCATGTAGAGTGCTCAGTGCCATGGAATACTCCAATGCAAGGTGAATTCAGTAACCTACCTGGTACCATTTAGTTTGGATCAGCCATTGACTTGGCTTACTTCTGCAAACGCTAAAGTTCCACTGTGTAGAGAAGGTAATGTTACTGAAAGTAACTTCTTGAGAATAGGTAGCACACTCATAAAATTGGTTGCAGACAACTCTAAATCATATGGTTAGTGTGCTAACAATGTTTACATCATGTTAGCACATAGTAGTTATCAGCAAAATTGAACTGTACACTCCATTGAGTTGAATGCATTACTTTCTATTCAATACATTCTGTGGTAAGGTTGTGTACATAACTACTCTGGGTGGTTTGGAACTGTATAGATATTGCATGTAGAGTGCTCAGTGCCATTGAATACTCCAATGCAAGGTGAATTCAGGAACCTACCTGGTACCATTTAGTTTGGATCAGCCATTGACTTGGCTTACTTCTGCAAACGCTAAAGTTCCACTGTGTAGAGAAGGTAATGTTACTGAAAGTAACTTCTTGAGAATAGGTAGCACACTCATAAAATTGGTTGCAGACAACTCTAAATCATATGGTTAGTGTGCTAGCAATGTTTACATCATGTCAGCACATAGTAGTTATCAGCAAAATTGAACTGTACACTCCATTGAGTTGAATGCATTACATTCTATTCAATGCATTCTGTGGTAACGTTGTGTACATAACTACTCTGGGTGGTTTGGAACTGTATAGATATTGCATGTAGAGTGCTCAGTGCCATGGAATACTCCAATGCAAGGTGAGTTCAGGAACCTACCTGGTACCATTTACTTTGGATCAGCCATTGACTTGGCTTACTTCTGCAAAGGCTAAAGTTCCACTGTGTAGAGAAGGTAATGTTACTGAAAGTAACTTCTTGAGAATAGGTAGCACACTCATAAAATTGGTTGCAGACAACTCTAAATCATATGGTTAGTGTGCTAACAAAGTTTACATCATGTTAGCACATAGTAGTTATCAGCAAAATTGAACTGTACACTCCATTGAGTTGAATGCATTACTTTATATTCAATGCATTCTGTGGTAAGGTTGTGTACATAACTACACTGGGTGGTTTGGAACTGTATAGATATTGGATGTAGAGTGCTCAGTGCCATGGAATACTCCAATGCAAGGTGAATTCAGGAACCTACCTGGTACCATTTACTTTGGATCAGCCATTGACTTGGCTTACTTCTGCACAGGCTAAAGTTCCACTGTGTAGAGAAGGTAAAGTTACTGAAAGTAACTTCTGGAGCATAGGTAACACACTCATAAAATTGGTTGCAGACAACTCTAAATCATATGGTTAGTTTGCTAGCAATGTTTACATCATGTCAGCACATAGTGGTTATCAGCAAAATTGAACTGTACACTCTTCTGAGTTGAATGCATTACTTTCTATTCAATGTATTCTGTGGTAAAGTTGTGTACATAACTAGTCTGGGTGGTTTGGAACTGTATAGATATTGCATGTAGAGTGCTCAGTGCCATGGAATACTCCAATGCAAGGTGAATTCAGTAACCTACCTGGTACCATTTACTTTGGATCAGCCATTGACTTGGTTTACTTCTGAACAGGTTAAAGTTCCACTGTGTAGAGAAGGTAATGTTGCTGAAAGTAACTTCTGGAGATTAGGTAGCACACATAAAATTGGTTGCAGACAACTCTAAATCATATGGTTAGTGTGCTAACAATGTTTACATCATGTTAGAACATAGTAGTTATCAGCAAAATTGAACTGTACACTCCTTCGAGTAGAATGCATTACTTTCTATTCAATGCATTCTGTGGCAAGGTTGTGTACATAACTACTCTGGGTGGTTTGGAACTGTATAGATATTGCATGTAGAGTGCTCAGTGCCATGGAATACTCCAAAGCAAGCTGAATTCAGCAACCTACCTGGTACCATTTACAGTGGAACAGCCATTGACTTGGTTCAATTCTGCAAAAGCTAAAGTTCCACTGTGTAGAGAAGGTAATGTTACTGAAACTAACTTCTGGAGCATAGGTAGCACACTCATATAATTGGTTGCATACAACTCTAAATCACATGGTTAGTGTGCTAGCAATGTTTACATCATGTCAGCACATAGTAGTTATCAGCAAAATTGAACTGTACACTCCATTGAGTTGAATGCATTACTTTCTATTCAATGCATTCTGTGGTAACGTTGTGTACATAACTACACTGGGTGGTTTGGAACTGTATAGATATTGCATGTAGAGTGCTCAGTGCCATGGAATACTCCAATGCAAGGTGAATTCAGGAACCTACCTGGTACCATTTACTTTGGATCAGCCATTGACTTGGCTTACTTCTGCAAAGGCGAAAGTTCCACTGTGTAGAGAAGGTAAAGTTACTGAAAGTAACTTCTGGAGCATAGGTAGCACACTCATAAAATTGGTTGCAGACAACTCTAAATCATATGGTTAGTGTGCTAACAATGTTTACATCATGTTAGCACATAGTAGTTATCAGCAAAATTGAACTGTACACTCCATTGACTTGAATGCATTACTTTCTATTCAATACATTCTGTGGTAAGGTTGTGTACATAACTACTCTGGGTGGTTTGGAACTGTATAGATATTGCATGTAGAGTGCTCAGTGCCATGGAATACTCCAATGCAAGGTGAATTCAGGAACCTACCTGGTACCATTTAGTTTGGATCAGCCATTGACTTGGCTTACTTCTGCAAACGCTAAAGTTCCACTGTGTAGAGAAGGTAATGTTACTGAAAGTAACTTCTTGAGAATAGGTAGCACACTCATAAAATTGGTTGCAGACAACTCTAAATCATATGGTTAGTGTGCTAGCAATGTTTACATCATGTCAGCACATAGTAGTTATCAGCAAAATTGAACTGTACACTCCATTGAGTTGAATGCATTACTTTTTATTCAATGCATTCTGTGGTAACGTTGTGTACATAACTACACTGGGTGGTTTGGAACTGTATAGATATTGCATGTAGAGTGCTCAGTGCCATGGAATACTCCAATGCAAGGTGAATTCAGAAAACCTACCTGGTACCATTTACTTTGGATCAGCCATTGACTTGGCTTACTTCTGCAAAGGCTAAAGTTCCACTGTGTAGAGAAGGTAAAGTTACTGAAAGTAACTTCTGGAGCGTAGGGAGCACACTCATAAAATTGGTTGCAGACAACTCTAAATTACATGGTTAGTGTGCTAGCAATGTTTACATCATGTCAGCACATAGTAGTTATCAGCAAAATTGAGCTGTACACTCCATTGAGTTGAATGCATTACTTTCTTTTCAATGCATTCTGTGGTAACGTTGTGTACATAACTACACTGGGTGGTTTGGAACTGTATAGATATTGCATGTAGAGTGCTCAGTGCCATGGAATACTCCAATGCAAGGTGAATTCAGGAACCTACCTGGTACCATTTACTTTGGATCAGCCATTGACTTGGCTTACTTCTGCACAGGCTAAAGTTCCACTGTGTAGAGAAGGTAAAGTTACTGAAAGTAACTTCTGGAGCATAGGTAACACTCTCATAAAATTGGTTGCAGACAACTCTAAATCATATGGTTAGTTTGCTAGCAATGTTTACATCATGTCAGCACATAGTGGTTATCAGCAAAATTGAACTGTACACTCTGCTGAGTTGAATGCATTACTTTCTATTCAATGTATTCTGTGGTAAAGTTGTGTACATAACTAGTCTGGGTGGTTTGGAACTGTATAGTTATTGCATGTAGAGTGCTCAGTGCCATGGAATACTCCAATGCAAGGTGAATTCAGTAACCTACCTGGTACCATTTACTTTGGATCAGCCATTGACTTGGTTTACTTCTGAACAGGTTAAAGTTCCACTGTGTAGAGAAGTTAATGTTACTGAAAGTAACTTCTGGAGATTAGGTAGCACACATAAAATTGGTTGCAGACAACTCTAAATCATATGGTTAGTGTGCTAACAATGTTTACATCATGTTAGAACATAGTAGTTATCAGCAAAATTGAACTGTACACTCCTTCGAGTAGAATGCATTACTTTCTATTCAATGCATTCTGTGGTAAGGTTGTGTACATAACTACTCTGGGTGGTTTGGAACTGTATAGATATTGGATGTAGAGTGCTCAGTGCCATGGAATACTCCAATGCAAGGTGAATTCAGGAACCTACCTGGTACCATTTACTTTGGATCAGCCATTGACTTGGCTTTCTTCTGCACAGGCTAAAGTTCCACTGTGTAGAGAAGGTAAAGTTACTGAAAGTAACTTCTGGAGCATAGGTAACACACTCATAAAATTGGTTGCAGACAACTCTAAATCATATGGTTAGTTTGCTAGCAATGTTTACATCATGTCAGCACATAGTGGTTATCAGCAAAATTGAACTGTACACTCTTTTGAGTTGAATGCATTACTTTCTATTCAATGTATTTTGTGGTAAAGTTGTGTACATAACTAGTCTGGGTGGTTTGGAACTGTATAGATATTGCATGTAGAGTGCTCAGTGCCATGGAATACTCCAATGCAAGGTGAATTCAGTAACCTACCTGGTACCATTTACTTTGGATCAGCCATTGACTTGGCTTACTTCTGCAAAGGCTAAAGTTCCACTGTGTAGAGAAGGTAAAGTTACTGAAAGTAACTTCTGGAGCATAGGTAGCACACTAATAAAATTGGTTGCACACAACTCTAAGTCATATGGTGAGTGTGCTAACAATGTTTAATCATGTTAGCACATAGTGCTTATTAGCAAAATTAAACTGTACACTCCATTGAGTTGAATGCATTACTTTCTTTTCAATGCATTCTGTGGTAACGTTGTGTACATAACTACACTGGGTGGTTTGGAACTGTATAGATATTGCATGTAGAGTGCTCAGTGCCATGGAATACTCCAATGCAAGGTGAATTCAGGAACCTACCTGGTACCATTTACTTTGGATCAGCCATTGACTTGGCTTACTTCTGCAAAGGCTAAAGTTCCACTGTGTAGAGAAGGTAAAGTTACTGAAAGTAACTTCTGGAGCATAGGTAGCACACTCATAAAATTGGTTGCACACAACTCTAAGTCATATGGTGAGTGTGCTAACAATGTTTAATCATGTTAGCACATAGTGCTTATTAGCAAAATTGAACTGTACACTCCATTGAGATGAATGCATTACTTTCTATTCAATGCATTCTGTGGTAAGGTTGTGTACATAACTACTCTGGGTGGTTTGGAACTGTATAGATATTGCATGTAGAGTGCTCAGTGCCATGGAATACTCCAATGCAAGGTGAATTCAGTAACCTACCTGGTACCATTTACTTTGGATCAGCCATTGACTTGGCTTACTTCTGCAAAGGCTAAAGTTCCACTGTGTAGAGAAGGTAATGTTACTGAAAGTAACTTCTGGAGAATAGGTAGCACACTCATAAAATTGGTTGCAGACAACTCTAAATCATATGGTTAGTGTGCTTACAATGTTTACATCATGTTAGCACATAGTAGTTATCAGCAAAATTGAACTGTACACTCCATTGAGTTGAATGCATTACTTTATATTCAATGCATTCTGTGGTAAGGTTGTGTACATAACTACACTGGGTGGTTTGGAACTGTATAGATATTGGATGTAGAGTGCTCAGTGCCATGGAATACTCCAATGCAAGGTGAATTCAGGAACCTACCTGGTACCATTTACTTTGGATCAGCCATTGACTTGGCTTACTTCTGCACAGGCTAAAGTTCCACTGTGTAGAGAAGGTAAAGTTACTGAAAGTAACTTCTGGAGCATAGGTAACACACTCATAAAATTGGTTGCAGACAACTCTAAATCATATGGTTAGTTTGCTAGCAATGTTTACGTCATGTCAGCACATAGTGGTTATCAGCAAAATTGAACTGTACACTCTTTTGAGTTGAATGCATTACTTTCTATTCAATGTATTCTGTGGTAAAGTTGTGTACATAACTAGTCTGGGTGGTTTGGAACTGTATAGATATTGCATGTAGAGTGCTCAGTGCCATGGAATACTCCAATGCAAGGTGAATTCAGTAACCTACCTGGTACCATTTACTTTGGATCAGCCATTGACTTGGTTTACTTCTGAACAGGTTAAAGTTCCACTGTGTAGAGAAGGTAATGTTACTGAAAGTAACTTCTGGAGATTAGGTAGCACACATAAAATTGGTTGCAGACAACTCTAAATCATATGGTTAGTGTGCTAACAATGTTTACATCATGTTAGAACATAGTAGTTATCAGCAAAATTGAACTGTACACTCCTTCGAGTAGAATGCATTACTTTCTATTCAATGCATTCTGTGGTAAGGTTGTGTACATAACTACTCTGGGTGGTTTGGAACTGTATAGATATTGCATGTAGAGTGCTCAGTGCCATGGAATACTCCAATGCAAGCTGAATTCAGTAACCTACCTGGTCCCATTTACAGTGGAACAGCCATTGACTTGGTTCAATTCTGCAAAAGCTAAAGTTCCACTGTGTAGAGAAGGTAATGTTACTGAAACTAACTTCTGGAGCATAGGTAGCACACTCATATAATTGGTTGCATACAACTCCAAATCACATGGTTAGTGTGCTAGCAATGTTTACATCATGTCAGCACATAGTAGTTATCAGCAAAATTGAACTGTACACTCCATTGAGTTGAATGCATTACTTTCTATTTAATGCATTCTGTGGTAAAGTTGTGTACATAACTACACTGGGTGGTTTGGAACTGTATAGATATTGCATGTAGAGTGCTCAGTGCCATGGAATACTCCAATGCAAGGTGAATTCAGGAACCTACCTGGTACCATTTACTTTGGATCAGCCATTGACTTGGCTTACTTCTGCAAAGGCTAAAGTTCCACTGTGTAGAGAAGGTAAAGTTACTGAAAGTAACTTCTGGAGCATAGGTAGCACATTCATAAAATTGGTTGCAGACAACTCTAAATCATATGGTTAGTGTGCTAACAATGTTTACATCATGTTAGCACATAGTAGTTATCAGCAAAATTGAACTGTACACTCCATTGAGTTGAATGCATTACTTTCTATTCAATGCATTCTGTGGTAAGTTTGTGTACATAACTACTCTGGGTGGTTTGGAACTGTATAGATATTGCATGTAGAGTGCTCAGTGCCATGGAATACTCCAATGCAAGGTGAATTCAGAAAACCTACCTGGTACCATTTACTTTGGATCAGCCATTGACTTGGCTTACTTCTGCAAAGGCTAAAGTTCCACTGTGTAGAGAAGGTAAAGTTACTGAAAGTAACTTCTGGAGCGTAGGGAGCACACTCATAAAATTGGTTGCAGACCACTCTAAATTACATGGTTAGTGTGCTAGCAATGTTTACATCATGTCAGCACATAGTAGTTATCAGCAAAATTGAACTGTACACTCCATTGAGTTGAATGCATTACTTTCTTTTCAATGCATTCTGTGGTAACGTTGTGTACATAACTACACTGGGTGGTTTGGAACTGTATAGATATTGCATGTAGAGTGCTCAGTGCCATGGAATACTCCAATGCAAGGTGAATTCAGGAACCTACCTGGTACCATTTACTTTGGATCAGCCATTGACTTGGCTTACTTCTGCACAGGCTAAAGTTCCACTGTGTAGAAAAGGTAAAGTTACTGAAAGTAACTTCTGGAGCATAGGTAACACACTCATAAAATTGGTTGCAGACAACTCTAAATCATATGGTTAGTGTGCTAACAATGTTTACATCATGTTAGAACATAGTGGTTATCAGCAAAATTGAACTGTACACTCCTTCGAGTAGAATGCATTACTTTCTATTCAATGCATTCTGTGGTAAGGTTGTGTACATAACTACTCTGGGTGGTTTGGAACTGTATAGATATTGGATGTAGAGTGCTCAGTGCCATGGAATACTCCAATGCAAGGTGAATTCAGGAACCTACCTGGTACCATTTACTTTGGATCAGCCATTGACTTGGCTTTCTTCTGCACAGGCTAAAGTTCCACTGTGTAGAGAAGGTAAAGTTACTGAAAGTAACTTCTGGAGCATAGGTAACACACTCATAAAATTGGTTGCAGACAACTCTAAATCATATGGTTAGTTTGCTAGCAATGTTTACATCATGTCAGCACATAGTGGTTATCAGCAAAATTGAACTGTACACTCTTTTGAGTTGAATGCATTACTTTCTATTCAATGTATTCTGTGGTAAAGTTGTGTACATAACTAGTCTGGGTGGTTTGGAACTGTATAGATATTGGATGTAGAGTGCTCAGTGCCATGGAATACTCCAATGCAAGGTGAATTCAGGAACCTACCTGGTACCATTTACTTTGGATCAGCCATTGACTTGACTTTCTTCTGCACAGGCTAAAGTTCCACTGTGTAGAGAAGGTAAAGTTACTGAAAGTAACTTCTGGAGCATAGGTAACACACTCATAAAATTGGTTGCAGACAACTCTAAATCATATGGTTAGTTTGCTAGCAATGTTTACATCATGTCAGCACATAGTGGTTATCAGCAAAATTGAACTGTACACTCTTTTGAGTTGAATGCATTACTTTCTATTCAATGTATTCTGTGGTAAAGTTGTGTACATAACTAGTCTGGGTGGTTTGGAACTGTATAGATATTGCATGTAGAGTGCTCAGTGCCATGGAATACTCCAATGCAAGGTGAACTCAGTAAACCTACCTGGTACCATTTACTTTGGATCAGCCATTGACTTGGCTTACTTCTGCAAAGGCTAAAGTTCCACTGTGTAGAGAAGGTAAAGTTACTGAAAGTAACTTCTGGAGCGTAGGGAGCACACTCATAAAATTGTTTGCAGACAACTCTAAATTACATGGTTAGTGTGCTAGCAATGTTTACATCATGTCAGCACATAGTAGTTATCAGCAAAATTGAGCTGTACACTCCATTGAGTTGAATGCATTACTTTCTTTTCAATGCATTCTGTGGTAACGTTGTGTACATAACTACACTGGGTGGTTTGGAACTGTATAGATATTGCATGTAGAGTGCTCAGTGCCATGGAATACTCCAATGCAAGCTGAATTCAGTAACCTACCTGGTACCATTTACAGTGGAACAGCCATTGACTTGGTTCAATTCTGCAAAAGCTAAAGTTCCACTGTGTAGAGAAGGTAATGTTACTGAAACTAACTTCTGGAGCATAGGTAGCACACTCATATAATTGGTTGCATACAACTCCAAATCACATGGTTAGTGTGCTAGCAATGTTTACATCATGTCAGCACATAGTAGTTATCAGCAAAATTGAACTGTACACTCCATTGAGTTGAATGCATTACTTTCTATTTAATGCATTCTGTGGTAACGTTGTGTACATAACTACACTGGGTGGTTTGGAACTGTATAGATATTGCATGTAGAGTGCTCAGTGCCATGGAATACTCCAATGCAAGGTGAATTCAGGAACCTACCTGGTACCATTTACTTTGGATCAGCCATTGACTTGGCTTACTTCTGCAAAGGCTAAAGTTCCACTGTGTAGAGAAGGTAAAGTTACTGAAAGTAACTTCTGGAGCGTAGGGAGCACACTCATAAAATTGGTTGCAGACAACTCTAAATTACATGGTTAGTGTGCTAGCAATGTTTACATCATGTCAGCACATAGTAGTTATCAGCAAAATTGAACTGTACACTCCTTCGAGTAGAATGCATTACTTTCTATTCAATGCATTCTGTGGTAAGGTTGTGTACATAACTACTCTGGGTGGTTTGGAACTGTATAGATATTGCATGTAGAGTGCTCAGTGCCATGGAATACTCCAATGCAAGCTGAATTCAGTAACCTACCTGGTACCATTTACAGTGGAACAGCCATTGACTTGGTTCAATTCTGCAAAAGCTAAAGTTCCACTGTGTAGAGAAGGTAATGTTACTGAAACTAACTTCTGGAGCATAGGTAGCACACTCATATAATTGGTTGCATACAACTCCAAATCACATGGTTAGTGTGCTAGCAATGTTTACATCATGTCAGCACATAGTAGTTATCATCAAAATTGAACTGTACACTCCATTGAGTTGAATGCATTACTTTCTATTTAATGCATTCTGTGGTAACTTTGTGTACATAACTACACTGGGTGGTTTGGAACTGTATAGATATTGCATGTAGAGTGCTCAGTGCCATGGAATACTCCAATGCAAGGTGAATTCAGGAACCTACCTGGTACCATTTACTTTGGATCAGCCATTGACTTGGCTTACTTCTGCAAAGGCTAAAGTTCCACTGTGTAGAGAAGGTAAAGTTACTGAAAGTAACTTCTGGAGCATAGGTAGCACACTCATAAAATTGGTTGCAGACAACTCTAAATCATATGGTTAGTGTGCTAACAATGTTTACATCATGTTAGCACATAGTAGTTATCAGCAAAATTGAACTGTACACTCCATTGAGTTGAATGCATTACTTTCTATTCAATGCATTCTGTGGTAAGGTTGTGTACATAACTACTCTGGGTGGTTTGGAACTGTATAGATATTGCATGTAGAGTGCTCAGTGCCACGGAATACTCCAATGCAATGTGAATTCAGAAAACCTACCTGGTACCATTTACTTTGGATCAGCCATTGACTTGGCTTACTTCTGCAAAGGCTAAAGTTCCACTGTGTAGAGAAGGTAAAGTTACTGAAAGTAACTTCTGGAGCATAGGTAGCACACTCATAAAATTGGTTGCAGACAACTCTAAATCATATGGTTAGTGTGCTAACAATGTTTACATCATGTTAGCACATAGTAGTTATCAGCAAAATTGAACTGTACACTCCATTGAGTTGAATGCATTACTTTCTATTCAATGCATTCTGTGGTAAGGTTGTGTACATAACTACTCTGGGTGGTTTGGAACTGTATAGATATTGCATGTAGAGTGCTCAGTGCCATGGAATACTCCAATGCAAGGTGAATTCAGAAAACCTACCTGGTACCATTTACTTTGGATCAGCCATTGACTTGGCTTACTTCTGCAAAGGCTAAAGTTCCACTGTGTAGAGAAGGTAAAGTTACTGAAAGTAACTTCTGGAGCGTAGGGAGCACACTCATAAAATTGGTTGCAGACAACTCTAAATTACATGGTTAGTGTGCTAGCAATGTTTACATCATGTCAGCACATAGTAGTTATCAGCAAAATTGAACTGTACACTCCATTGAGTTGAATGCATTACTTTCTTTTCAATGCATTCTGTGGTAACGTTGTGTACATAACTACACTGGGTGGTTTGGAACTGTATAGATATTGCATGTAGAGTGCTCAGTGCCATGGAATACTCCAATGCAAGGTGAATTCAGGAACCTACCTGGTACCATTTACTTTGGATCAGCCATTGACTTGGCTTACTTCTGCACAGGCTAAAGTTCCACTGTGTAGAGAAGGTAAAGTTACTGAAAGTAACTTCTGGAGCATAGGTAACACACTCATAAAATTGGTTGCAGACAACTCTAAATCATATGGTTAGTGTGCTAACAATGTTTACATCATGTTAGAACATAGTGGTTATCAGCAAAATTGAACTGTACACTCCTTCGAGTAGAATGCATTACTTTCTATTCAATGCATTCTGTGGTAAGGTTGTGTACATAACTACTCTGGGTGGTTTGGAACTGTATAGATATTGGATGTAGAGTGCTCAGTGCCATGGAATACTCCAATGCAAGGTGAATTCAGGAACCTACCTGGTACCATTTACTTTGGATCAGCCATTGACTTGGCTTTCTTCTGCACAGGCTAAAGTTCCACTGTGTAGAGAAGGTAAAGTTACTGAAAGTAACTTCTGGAGCATAGGTAACACACTCATAAAATTGGTTGCAGACAACTCTAAATCATATGGTTAGTGTGCTAGCAATGTTTACATCATGTCAGCACATAGTGGTTATCAGCAAAATTGAGCTGTACACTCCATTGAGTTGAATGCATTACTTTCTATTCAATGCATTCTGTGGTAAGGTTGTGTACATAACTACTCTGGGTGGTTTGGAACTGTTTAGATATTGCATGTAGAATGCTCAGGGTCATGGAATACTCCAATGCAAGCAGAATTCAGTAACCTACCTGGTACCATTTACAGTGTGACATCCAATGACTTGGTTCAATTCTGCAAAGGCTAAAGTTCCACTGAGCAGAGAACGTAAAGTTACTGAAAGTAACTTCTGGAGCATAGGTAGCACACTCCTGAAATTGGTTGCAGACAACTCTAAATTACATGGTTAGTGTGCTAGCAATGTTTACATCATGTCAGCACATAGTAGTTATCAGCAAAATTGAGCTGTACACTCCTTCGAGTAGAATGCATTACTTTCTATTCAATGCATTCTGTGGTAAGGTTGTGTACATAACTACTCTGGGTGGTTTGGAACTGTATAGATATTGCATGTAGAGTGCTCAGTGCCATGGAATACTCCAATGCAAGCTGAATTCAGTAACCTACCTGGTACCATTTACAGTGGAACAGCCATTGACTTGGTTCAATTCTGCAAAAGCTAAAGTTCCACTGTGTAGAGAAGGTAATGTTACTGAAACTAACTTCTGGAGCATAGGTAGCACACTCATGAAATTGGTTGCAGACAACTCTAAATTACATGGTTAGTGTGCTAGCAATGTTTACATCATGTCAGCACATAGTGGTTATCAGCAAAATTGAACTGTACACTCTTTTGAGTTGAATGCATTACTTTCTATTCAATGTATTCTGTGGTAAAGTTGTGTACATAACTAGTCTGGGTGGTTTGGAACTGTATAGATATTGCATGTAGAGTGCTCAGTGCCATGGAATACTCCAATGCAAGGTGAATTCAGTAACCTACCTGGTACCATTTACTTTGGATCAGCCATTGACTTGGTTTACTTCTGAACAGGTTAAAGTTCCACTGTGTAGAGAAGGTAATGTTACTGAAAGTAACTTCTGGAGATTAGGTAGCACACATAAAATTGGTTGCAGACAACTCTAAATCATATGGTTAGTGTGCTAACAATGTTTACATCATGTTAGAACATAGTAGTTATCAGCAAAATTGAACTGTACACTCCTTCGAGTAGAATGCATTACTTTCTATTCAATGCATTCTGTGGTAAGGTTGTGTACATAACTACTCTGGGTGGTTTGGAACTGTATAGATATTGCATGTAGAGTGCTCAGTGCCATGGAATACTCCAATGCAAGCTGAATTCAGTAACCTACCTGGTACCATTTACAGTGGAACAGCCATTGACTTGGTTCAATTCTGCAAAAGCTAAAGTTCCACTGTGTAGAGAAGGTAATGTTACTGAAACTAACTTCTGGAGCATAGGTAGCACACTCATATAATTGGTTGCATACAACTCTAAATCACATGGTTAGTGTGCTAGCAATGTTTACATCATGTCAGCACATAGTAGTTATCAGCAAAATTGAACTGTACACTCCATTGAGTTGAATGCATTACTTTCTATTCAATGCATTCTGTGGTAACGTTGTGTACATAACTACACTGGGTGGTTTGGAACTGTATAGATATTGCATGTAGAGTGCTCAGTGCCATGGAATACTCCAATGCAAGGTGAATTCAGGAACCTACCTGGTACCATTTACTTTGGATCAGCCATTGACTTGGCTTACTTCTGCAAAGGCTAAAGTTCCACTGTGTAGAGAAGGTAAAGTTACTGAAAGTAACTTCTGGAGCGTAGGTAGCACACTCATAACATTGGTTGCAGACAACTCTAAATCACATGGTTAGTGTGCTAGCAATGTTTACATCATGTCAGCACATAGTAGTTATCAGCAAAATTGAACTGTACACTCCATTGAGTTGAATGCTTTACTTTCTATTCAATGCATTCTGTGGTAACGTTGTGTACATAACTACACTGGGTGGTTTGGAACTGTATAGATATTGCATGTAGAGTGCTCAGTGCCATGGAATACTCCAATGCAAGGTGAATTCAGGAACCTACCTGGTACCATTTACTTTGGATCAGCCATTGACTTGGCTTACTTCTGCAAAGGCTAAAGTTCCACTGTGTAGAGAAGGTAAAGTTACTGAAAGTAACTTCTGGAGCATAGGTAGCACACTCATAAAATTGTTTGCACACAACTCTAAGTCATATGGTGAGTGTGCTAACAATGTTTAATCATGTTAGCACATAGTGTTTATTAGCAAAATTGAACTGTACACTCCATTGAGTTGAATGCATTACTTTCTATTCAATACATTCTGTGGTAAGGTTGTGTACATAACTACTCTGGGTGGTTTGGAACTGTATAGATATTGCATGTAGAGTGCTCAGTGCCATGGAATACTCCAATGCAAGGTGAATTCAGGAACCTACCTGGTACCATTTACTTTGGATCAGCCATTGACTTGGCTTACTTCTACAAAGGCTAAAGTTCCACTGTGTAGAGAAGGTAATGTTACTGAAAGTAACTTCTTGAGAATAGGTAACACACTCATAAAATTGGTTGCAGACAACTCTAAATCATATGGTTAGTTTGCTAGCAATGTTTACATCATGTCAGCACATAGTAGTTATCAGCAAAATTGAACTGTACACTCCATTGAGTTGAATGCATTACTTTCTTTTCAATGCATTCTGTGGTAACGTTGTGTACATAACTACACTGGGTGGTTTGGAACTGTATAGATATTGCATGTAGAGTGCTCAGTGCCATGGAATACTCCAATGCAAGGTGAATTCAGGAACCTACCTGGTACCATTTAATTTGGATCAGCCATTGACTTGGCTTACTTCTGCACAGGCTAAAGTTCCACTGTGTAGAGAAGGTAAAGTTACTGAAAGTAACTTCTGGAGCATAGGTAACACACTCATAAAATTGGTTGCAGACAACTCTAAATCATATGGTTAGTGTGCTAACAATGTTTACATCATGTTAGAACATAGTGGTTATCAGCAAAATTGAACTGTACACTCCTTCGAGTAGAATGCATTACTTTCTATTCAATGCATTCTGTGGTAAGGTTGTGTACATAACTACTCTGGGTGGTTTGGAACTGTATAGATATTGGATGTAGAGTGCTCAGTGCCATGGAATACTCCAATGCAAGGTGAATTCAGGAACCTACCTGGTACCATTTACTTTGGATCAGCCATTGACTTGGCTTTCTTCTGCACAGGCTAAAGTTCCACTGTGTAGAGAAGGTAAAGTTACTGAAAGTAACTTCTGGAGCATAGGTAACACACTCATAAAATTGGTTGCAGACAACTCTAAATCATATGGTTAGTGTGCTAGCAATGTTTACATCATGTCAGCACATAGTGGTTATCAGCAAAATTGAGCTGTACACTCCATTGAGTTGAATGCATTACTTTCTATTCAATGCATTCTGTGGTAAGGTTGTGTACATAACTACTCTGGGTGGTTTGGAACTGTTTAGATATTGCATGTAGAATGCTCAGGGTCATGGAATACTCCAATGCAAGCAGAATTCAGTAACCTACCTGGTACCATTTACAGTGTGACATCCAATGACTTGGTTCAATTCTGCAAAGGCTAAAGTTCCACTGAGCAGAGAACGTAAAGTTACTGAAAGTAACTTCTGGAGCATAGGTAGCACACTCCTGAAATTGGTTGCAGACAACTCTAAATTACATGGTTAGTGTGCTAGCAATGTTTACATCATGTCAGCACATAGTAGTTATCAGCAAAATTGAGCTGTACACTCCTTCGAGTAGAATGCATTACTTTCTATTCAATGCATTCTGTGGTAAGGTTGTGTACATAACTACTCTGGGTGGTTTGGAACTGTATAGATATTGCATGTAGAGTGCTCAGTGCCATGGAATACTCCAATGCAAGCTGAATTCAGTAACCTACCTGGTACCATTTACAGTGGAACAGCCATTGACTTGGTTCAATTCTGCAAAAGCTAAAGTTCCACTGTGTAGAGAAGGTAATGTTACTGAAACTAACTTCTGGAGCATAGGTAGCACACTCATATAATTGGTTGCATACAACTCCAAATCACATGGTTAGTGTGCTAGCAATGTTTTCATCATGTCAGCACATAGTAGTTATCAGCAAAATTGAACTGTACACTCAATTGAGTTGAATGCATTACTTTCTATTCAATGCATTCTGTGGTAACGTTGTGTACATAACTACACTGGGTGGTTTGGAACTGTATAGATATTGCATGTAGAGTGCTCAGTGCCATGGAATACTCCAATGCAAGGTGAATTCAGGAACCTACCTGGTACCATTTACTTTGGATCAGCCATTGACTTGGCTTACTTCTGCAAAGGCTAAAGTTCCACTGTGTAGAGAAGGTAAAGTTACTGAAAGTAACTTCTGGAGCGTAGGTAGCACACTCATAAAATTGGTTGCAGACAACTCTAAATCACATGGTTAGTGTGCTAGCAATGTTTACATCATGTCAGCACATAGTAGTTATCAGCAAAATTGAACTGTACACTCCATTGAGTTGAATGCTTTACTTTCTATTCAATGCATTCTGTGGTAACGTTGTGTACATAACTACACTGGGTGGTTTGGAACTGTATAGATATTGCATGTAGAGTGCTCAGTGCCATGGAATACTCCAATGCAAGGTGAATTCAGGAACCTACCTGGTACCATTTACTTTGGATCAGCCATTGACTTGGCTTACTTCTGCAAAGGCTAAAGTTCCACTGTGTAGAGAAGGTAAAGTTACTGAAAGTAACTTCTGGAGCATAGGTAGCACACTCATAAAATTGTTTGCACACAACTCTAAGTCATATGGTGAGTGTGCTAACAATGTTTAATCATGTTAGCACATAGTGTTTATTAGCAAAATTGAACTGTACACTCCATTGAGTTGAATGCATTACTTTCTATTCAATACATTCTGTGGTAAGGTTGTGTACATAACTACTCTGGGTGGTTTGGAACTGTATAGATATTGCATGTAGAGTGCTCAGTGCCATGGAATACTCCAATGCAAGGTGAATTCAGGAACCTACCTGGTACCATTTACTTTGGATCAGCCATTGACTTGGCTTACTTCTGCAAAGGCTAAAGTTCCACTGTGTAGAGAAGGTAATGTTACTGAAAGTAACTTCTTGAGAATAGGTAACACACTGATAAAATTGGTTGCAGACAACTCTAAATCATATGGTTAGTTTGCTAGCAATGTTTACATCATGTCAGCACATAGTGGTTATCAGCAAAATTGAACTGTACACTCTTTTGAGTTGAATGCATTACTTTCTATTCAATGTATTCTGTGGTAAAGTTGTGTACATAACTAGTCTGGGTGGTTTGGAACTGTATAGATATTGCATGTAGAGTGCTCAGTGCCATGGAATACTCCAATGCAAGGTGAATTCAGTAAACCTACCTGGTACCATTTACTTTGGATCAGCCATTGACTTGGCTTACTTCTGCAAAGGCTAAAGTTCCACTGTGTAGAGAAGGTAAAGTTACTGAAAGTAACTTCTGGAGCGTAGGTAGCACACTCATAAAATTGGTTGCAGACAACTCTAAATCACATGGTTAGTGTGCTAGCAATGTTTACATCATGTCAGCACATAGTAGTTATCAGCAAAATTGAACTGTACACTCCATTGAGTTGAATGCTTTACTTTCTATTCAATGCATTCTGTGGTAACGTTGTGTACATAACTACACTGGGTGGTTTGGAACTGTATAGATATTGCATGTAGAGTGCTCAGTGCCATGGAATACTCCAATGCAAGGTGAATTCAGGAACCTACCTGGTACCATTTACTTTGGGTCAGCCATTGACTTGGCTTACTTCTGCAAAGGCTAAAGTTCCACTGTGTAGAGAAGGTAAAGTTACTGAAAGTAACTTCTGGAGCATAGGTAGCACACTCATAAAATTGTTTGCACACAACTCTAAGTCATATGGTGAGTGTGCTAACAATGTTTAATCATGTTAGCACATAGTGTTTATTAGCAAAATTGAACTGTACACTCCATTGAGTTGAATGCATTACTTTCTATTCAATACATTCTGTGGTAAGGTTGTGTACATAACTACTCTGGGTGGTTTGGAACTGTATAGATATTGCATGTAGAGTGCTCAGTGCCATGGAATACTCCAATGCAAGGTGAATTCAGGAACCTACCTGGTACCATTTACTTTGGATCAGCCATTGACTTGGCTTACTTCTACAAAGGCTAAAGTTCCACTGTGTAGAGAAGGTAATGTTACTGAAAGTAACTTCTTGAGAATAGGTAACACACTCATAAAATTGGTTGCAGACAACTCTAAATCATATGGTTAGTTTGCTAGCAATGTTTACATCATGTCAGCACATAGTGGTTATCAGCAAAATTGAACTGTACACTCTTTTGAGTTGAATGCATTACTTTCTATTCAATGTATTCTGTGGTAAAGTTGTGTACATAACTAGTCTGGGTGGTTTGGAACTGTATAGATATTGCATGTAGAGTGCTCAGTGCCATGGAATACTCCAATGCAAGGTGAATTCAGTAAACCTACCTGGTACCATTTACTTTGGATCAGCCATTGACTTGGCTTACTTCTGCAAAGGCTAAAGTTCCACTGTGTAGAGAAGGTAAAGTTACTGAAAGTAACTTCTGGAGCGTAGGGAGCACACTCATAAAATTGTTTGCAGACAACTCTAAATTACATGGTTAGTGTGCTAGCAATGTTTACATCATGTCAGCACATAGTAGTTATCAGCAAAATTGAGCTGTACACTCCATTGAGTTGAATGCATTACTTTCTATTCAATGCATTCTGTGGTAAGGTTGTGTACATAACTACTCTGGGTGGTTTGGAACTGTTTAGATATTGCATGTAGAATGCTCAGGGTCATGGAATACTCCAATGCAAGCAGAATTCAGTAACCTACCTGGTACCATTTACAGTGTGACATCCAATGACTTGGTTCAATTCTGCAAAGGCTAAAGTTCCACTGAGCAGAGAACGTAAAGTTACTGAAAGTAACTTCTGGAGCATAGGTAGCACACTCATGAAATTGGTTGCAGACAACTCTAAATTACATGGTTAGTGTGCTAGCAATGTTTACATCATGTCAGCACATAGTAGCTATCAGCAAAATTGAGCTGTACACTCCTTCGAGTAGAATGCATTACTTTCTATTCAATGCATTCTGTGGTAACGTTGTGTACATAACTACTCTGGGTGGTTTGGAACTGTATAGATATTGCATGTAGAGTGCTCAGTGCCATGGAATACTCCAATGCAAGGTGAGTTCAGGAACCTACCTGGTACCATTTACTTTGGATCAGCCATTGACTTGGCTTACTTCTGCAAAGGCTAAAGTTCCACTGTGTAGAGAAGGTAATGTTACTGAAAGTAACTTCTGGAGAATAGGTAGCACACTCATAAAATTGGTTGCAGACAACTCTAAATCATATGGTTAGTGTGCTACCAATGTTTACATCATGTTAGCACATAGTAGTTATCAGCAAAATTGAACTGTACACTCCATTGAGATGAATGCATTACTTTATATTCAATGCATTCTGTGGTAAGGTTGTGTACATAACTACACTGGGTGGTTTGGAACTGTATAGATATTGGATATAGAGTGCTCAGTGCCATGGAATACTCCAATGCAAGGTGAATTCAGGAACCTACCTGGTACCATTTACTTTGGATCAGCCATTGACTTGGCTTACTTCTGCACAGGCTAAAGTTCCACTGTGTAGAGAAGGTAAAGTTACTGAAAGTAACTTCTGGAGCATAGGTAACACACTCATAAAATTGGTTGCAGACAACTCTAAATCCTATGGTTAGTTTGCTAGCAATGTTTACATCATGTCAGCACATAGTGGTTATCAGCAAAATTGAACTGTACACTCTTTTGAGTTGAATGCATTACTTTCTATTCAATGTATTCTGTGGTAAAGTTGTGTACATAACTAGTCTGGGTGGTTTCGAACTGTATAGATATTGCATGTAGAGTGCTCAGTGCCATGGAATACTCCAATGCAAGGTGAATTCAGTAACCTACCTGGTACCATTTACTTTGGATCAGCCATTGACTTGGTTTACTTCTGAACAGGTTAAAGTTCCACTGTGTAGAGAAGGTAATGTTACTGAAAGTAACTTCTGGAGATTAGGTAGCACACATAAAATTGGTTGCAGACAACTCTAAATCATATGGTTAGTGTGCTAACAATGTTTACATCATGTTAGAACATAGTAGTTATCAGCAAAATTGAACTGTACACTCCTTCGAGTAGAATGCATTACTTTCTATTCAATGCATTCTGTGGTAAGGTTGTGTACATAACTACTCTGGGTGGTTTGGAACTGTATAGATATTGCATGTAGAGTGCTCAGTGCCATGGAATACTCCAATGCAAGCTGAATTCAGTAACCTACCTGGTACCCTTTACAGTGGAACAGCCATTGACTTGGTTCAATTCTGCAAAAGCTAAAGTTCCACTGTGTAGAGAAGGTAATGTTACTGAAACTAACTTCTGGAGCATAGGTAGCACACTCATATAATTGGTTGCATACAACTCTAAATCACATGGTTAGTGTGCTAGCAATGTTTACATCATGTCAGCACATAGTAGTTATCAGCAAAATTGAACTGTACACTCCATTGAGTTGAATGCATTACTTTCTATTCAATGCATTCTGTGGTAACGTTGTGTACATAACTACACTGGGTGGTTTGGAACTGTATAGATATTGCATGTAGAGTGCTCAGTGCCATGGAATACTCCAATGCAAGGTGAATTCAGGAACCTACCTGGTACCATTTACTTTGGATCAGCCATTGACTTGGCTTACTTCTGCAAAGGCTAAAGTTCCACTGTGTAGAGAAGGTAAAGTTACTGAAAGTAACTTCTGGAGCGTAGGTAGCACACTCATAAAATTGGTTGCAGACAACTCTAAATCACATGGTTAGTGTGCTAGCAATGTTTACATCATGTCAGCACATAGTAGTTATCAGCAAAATTGAACTGTACACTCCATTGAGTTGAATGCTTTACTTTCTATTCAATGCATTCTGTGGTAACGTTGTGTACATAACTACACTGGGTGGTTTGGAACTGTATAGATATTGCATGTAGAGTGCTCAGTGCCATGGAATACTCCAATGCAAGGTGAATTCAGGAACCTACCTGGTACCATTTACTTTGGATCAGCCATTGACTTGGCTTACTTCTGCAAAGGCTAAAGTTCCACTGTGTAGAGAAGGTAAAGTTACTGAAAGTAACTTCTGGAGCATAGGTAGCACACTCATAAAATTGTTTGCACACAACTCTAAGTCATATGGTGAGTGTGCTAACAATGTTTAATCATGTTAGCACATAGTGTTTATTAGCAAAATTGAACTGTACACTCCATTGAGTTGAATGCATTACTTTCTATTCAATACATTCTGTGGTAAGGTTGTGTACATAACTACTCTGGGTGGTTTGGAACTGTATAGATATTGCATGTAGAGTGCTCAGTGCCATGGAATACTCCAATGCAAGGTGAATTCAGGAACCTACCTGGTACCATTTACTTTGGATCAGCCATTGACTTGGCTTACTTCTGCAAAGGCTAAAGTTCCACTGTGTAGAGAAGGTAATGTTACTGAAAGTAACTTCTTGAGAATAGGTAACACACTCATAAAATTGGTTGCAGACAACTCTAAATCATATGGTTAGTTTGCTAGCAATGTTTACATCATGTCAGCACATAGTGGTTATCAGCAAAATTGAACTGTACACTCTTTTGAGTTGAATGCATTACTTTCTATTCAATGTATTCTGTGGTAAAGTTGTGTACATAACTAGTCTGGGTGGTTTGGAACTGTATAGATATTGCATGTAGAGTGCTCAGTGCCATGGAATACTCCAATGCAAGGTGAATTCAGTAAACCTACCTGGTACCATTTACTTTGGATCAGCCATTGACTTGGCTTACTTCTGCAAAGGCTAAAGTTCCACTGTGTAGAGAAGGTAAAGTTACTGAAAGTAACTTCTGGAGCGTAGGTAGCACACTCATAAAATTGGTTGCAGACAACTCTAAATCACATGGTTAGTGTGCTAGCAATGTTTACATCATGTCAGCACATAGTAGTTATCAGCAAAATTGAACTGTACACTCCATTGAGTTGAATGCTTTACTTTCTATTCAATGCATTCTGTGGTAACGTTGTGTACATAACTACACTGGGTGGTTTGGAACTGTATAGATATTGCATGTAGAGTGCTCAGTGCCATGGAATACTCCAATGCAAGGTGAATTCAGGAACCTACCTGGTACCATTTACTTTGGGTCAGCCATTGACTTGGCTTACTTCTGCAAAGGCTAAAGTTCCACTGTGTAGAGAAGGTAAAGTTACTGAAAGTAACTTCTGGAGCATAGGTAGCACACTCATAAAATTGTTTGCACACAACTCTAAGTCATATGGTGAGTGTGCTAACAATGTTTAATCATGTTAGCACATAGTGTTTATTAGCAAAATTGAACTGTACACTCCATTGAGTTGAATGCATTACTTTCTATTCAATACATTCTGTGGTAAGGTTGTGTACATAACTACTCTGGGTGGTTTGGAACTGTATAGATATTGCATGTAGAGTGCTCAGTGCCATGGAATACTCCAATGCAAGTTGAATTCAGGAACCTACCTGGTACCATTTACTTTGGATCAGCCATTGACTTGGCTTACTTCTGCACAGGCTAAAGTTCCACTGTGTAGAAAAGGTAAAGTTACTGAAAGTAACTTCTGGAGCATAGGTAACACACTCATAAAATTGGTTGCAGACAACTCTAAATCATATGGTTAGTGTGCTAACAATGTTTACATCATGTTAGAACATAGTGGTTATCAGCAAAATTGAACTGTACACTCCTTCGAGTAGAATGCATTACTTTCTATTCAATGCATTCTGTGGTAAGGTTGTGTACATAACTACTCTGGGTGGTTTGGAACTGTATAGATATTGGATGTAGAGTGCTCAGTGCCATGGAATACTCCAATGCAAGGTGAATTCAGGAACCTACCTGGTACCATTTACTTTGGATCAGCCATTGACTTGGCTTTCTTCTGCACAGGCTAAAGTTCCACTGTGTAGAGAAGGTAAAGTTACTGAAAGTAACTTCTGGAGCATAGGTAACACACTCATAAAATTGGTTGCAGACAACTCTAAATCATATGGTTAGTTTGCTAGCAATGTTTACATCATGTCAGCACATAGTGGTTATCAGCAAAATTGAACTGTACACTCTTTTGAGTTGAATGCATTACTTTCTATTCAATGTATTCTGTGGTAAAGTTGTGTACATAACTAGTCTGGGTGGTTTGGAACTGTATAGATATTGGATGTAGAGTGCTCAGTGCCATGGAATACTCCAATGCAAGGTGAATTCAGGAACCTACCTGGTACCATTTACTTTGGATCAGCCATTGACTTGGCTTTCTTCTGCACAGGCTAAAGTTCCACTGTGTAGAGAAGGTAAAGTTACTGAAAGTAACTTCTGGAGCATAGGTAACACACTCATAAAATTGGTTGCAGACAACTCTAAATCATATGGTTAGTTTGCTAGCAATGTTTACATCATGTCAGCACATAGTGGTTATCAGCAAAATTGAACTGTACACTCTTTTGAGTTGAATGCATTACTTTCTATTCAATGTATTCTGTGGTAAAGTTGTGTACATAACTAGTCTGGGTGGTTTGGAACTGTATAGATATTGCATGTAGAGTGCTCAGTGCCATGGAATACTCCAATGCAAGGTGAATTCAGTAAACCTACCTGGTACCATTTACTTTGGATCAGCCATTGACTTGGCTTACTTCTGCAAAGGCTAAAGTTCCACTGTGTAGAGAAGGTAAAGTTACTGAAAGTAACTTCTGGAGCGTAGGGAGCACACTCATAAAATTGTTTGCAGACAACTCTAAATTACATGGTTAGTGTGCTAGCAATGTTTACATCATGTCAGCACATAGTAGTTATCAGCAAAATTGAGCTGTACACTCCATTGAGTTGAATGCATTACTTTCTTTTCAAGCATTCTGTGGTAACGTTGTGTACATAACTACACTGGGTGGTTTGGAACTGTATAGATATTGCATGTAGAGTGCTCAGTGCCATGGAATACTCCAATGCAAGCTGAATTCAGTAACCTACCTGGTACCATTTACAGTGGAACAGCCATTGACTTGGTTCAATTCTGCAAAAGCTAAAGTTCCACTGTGTAGAGAAGGTAATGTTACTGAAACTAACTTCTGGAGCATAGGTAGCACACTCATATAATTGGTTGCATACAACTCCAAATCACATGGTTAGTGTGCTAGCAATGTTTACATCATGTCAGCACATAGTAGTTATCAGCAAAATTGAACTGTACACTCCATTGAGTTGAATGCATTACTTTCTATTTAATGCATTCTGTGGTAACGTTGTGTACATAACTACACTGGGTGGTTTGGAACTGTATAGATATTGCATGTAGAGTGCTCAGTGCCATGGAATACTCCAATGCAAGGTGAATTCAGGAACCTACCTGGTACCATTTACTTTGGATCAGCCATTGACTTGGCTTACTTCTGCAAAGGCTAAAGTTCCACTGTGTAGAGAAGGTAAAGTTACTGAAAGTAACTTCTGGAGCATAGGTAGCACACTCATAAAATTGGTTGCAGACAACTCTAAATCATATGGTTAGTGTGCTAACAATGTTTACATCATGTTAGCACATAGTAGTTATCAGCAAAATTGAACTGTACACTCCATTGAGTTGAATGCATTACTTTCTATTCAATGCATTCTGTGGTAAGGTTGTGTACATAACTACTCTGGGTGGTTTGGAACTGTATAGATATTGCATGTAGAGTGCTCAGTGCCATGGAATACTCCAATGCAATGTGAATTCAGAAAACCTACCTGGTACCATTTACTTTGGATCAGCCATTGACTTGGCTTACTTCTGCAAAGGCTAAAGTTCCACTGTGTAGAGAAGGTAATGTTACTGAAACTAACTTCTGGAGCATAGGTAGCACACTCATATAATTGGTTGCATACAACTCCAAATCACATGGTTAGTGTGCTAGCAATGTTTACATCATGTCAGCACATAGTAGTTATCAGCAAAATTGAACTGTACACTCCATTGAGTTGAATGCATTACTTTCTATTTAATGCATTCTGTGGTAACGTTGTGTACATAACTACACTGGGTGGTTTGGAACTGTATAGATATTGCATGTAGAGTGCTCAGTGCCATGGAATACTCCAATGCAAGGTGAATTCAGGAACCTACCTGGTACCATTTACTTTGGATCAGCCATTGACTTGGCTTACTTCTGCAAAGGCTAAAGTTCCACTGTGTAGAGAAGGTAAAGTTACTGAAAGTAACTTCTGGAGCATAGGTAGCACACTCATAAAATTGGTTGCAGACAACTCTAAATCATATGGTTAGTGTGCTAACAATGTTTACATCATGTTAGCACATAGTAGTTATCAGCAAAATTGAACTGTACACTCCATTGAGTTGAATGCATTACTTTCTATTCAATGCATTCTGTGGTAAGGTTGTGTACATAACTACTCTGGGTGGTTTGGAACTGTATAGATATTGCATGTAGAGTGCTCAGTGCCATGGAATACTCCAATGCAAGGTGAATTCAGGAACCTACCTGGTACCATTTACTTTGGATCAGCCATTGACTTGGCTTTCTTCTGCACAGGCTAAAGTTCCACTGTGTAGAGAAGGTAAAGTTACTGAAAGTAACTTCTGGAGCATAGGTAACACACTCATAAAATTGGTTGCAGACAACTCTAAATCATATGGTTAGTTTGCTAGCAATGTTTACATCATGTCAGCACATAGTGGTTATCAGCAAAATTGAACTGTACACTCTTTTGAGTTGAATGCATTACTTTCTATTCAATGTATTCTGTGGTAAAGTTGTGTACATAACTAGTCTGGGTGGTTTGGAACTGTATAGATATTGCATGTAGAGTGCTCAGTGCCATGGAATACTCCAATGCAAGGTGAATTCAGTAACCTACCTGGTACCATTTACTTTGGATCAGCCATTGACTTGGCTTACTTCTGCAAAGGCTAAAGTTCCACTGTGTAGAGAAGGTAAAGTTACTGAAAGTAACTTCTGGAGCATAGGTAGCACACTCATAAAATTGGTTGCACACAACTCTAAGTCATATGGTGAGTGTGCTAACAATGTTTAATCATGTTAGCACATAGTGCTTATTAGCAAAATTGAACTGTACACTCCATTGAGTTGAATGCATTACTTTCTTTTCAATGCATTCTGTGGTAACGTTGTGTACATAACTACACTGGGTGGTTTGGAACTGTATAGATATTGCATGTAGAGTGCTCAGTGCCATGGAATACTCCAATGCAAGGTGAATTCAGGAACCTACCTGGTACCATTTACTTTGGATCAGCCATTGACTTGGCTTACTTCTGCAAAGGCTAAAGTTCCACTGTGTAGAGAAGGTAAAGTTACTGAAAGTAACTTCTGGAGCATAGGTAGCACACTCATAAAATTGGTTGCACACAACTCTAAGTCATATGGTGAGTGTGCTAACAATGTTTAATCATGTTAGCACATAGTGCTTATTAGCAAAATTGAACTGTACACTCCATTGAGATGAATGCATTACTTTCTATTCAATGCATTCTGTGGTAAGGTTGTGTACATAACTACTCTGGGTGGTTTGGAACTGTATAGATATTGCATGTAGAGTGCTCAGTGCCATGGAATACTCCAATGCAAGGTGAATTCAGTAACCTACCTGGTACCATTTACTTTGGATCAGCCATTGACTTGGCTTACTTCTGCAAAGGCTAAAGTTCCACTGTGTAGAGAAGGTAAAGTTACTGAAAGTAACTTCTGGAGCATAGGTAGCACACTCATAAAATTGGTTGCACACAACTCTAAGTCATATGGTGAGTGTGCTAACAATGTTTAATCATGTTAGCACATAGTGCTTATTAGCAAAATTGAACTGTACACTCCATTGAGTTGAATGCATTACTTTCTTTTCAATGCATTCTGTGGTAACGTTGTGTACATAACTACACTGGGTGGTTTGGAACTGTATAGATATTGCATGTAGAGTGCTCAGTGCCATGGAATACTCCAATGCAAGGTGAATTCAGGAACCTACCTGGTACCATTTACTTTGGATCAGCCATTGACTTGGCTTACTTCTGCAAAGGCTAAAGTTCCACTGTGTAGAGAAGGTAAAGTTACTGAAAGTAACTTCTGGAGCATAGGTAGCACACTCATATAATTGGTTGCATACAACTCTAAATCACATGGTTAGTGTGCTAGCAATGTTTACATCATGTCAGCACATAGTAGTTATCAGCAAAATTGAACTGTACACTCCATTGAGTTGAATGCATTACTTTCTATTCAATGCATTCTGTGGTAACGTTGTGTACATAACTACACTGGGTGGTTTGGAACTGTATAGATATTGCATGTAGAGTGCTCAGTGCCATGGAATACTCCAATGCAAGGTGAATTCAGGAACCTACCTGGTACCATTTACTTTGGATCAGCCATTGACTTGGCTTACTTCTGCAAAGGCGAAAGTTCCACTGTGTAGAGAAGGTAAAGTTACTGAAAGTAACTTCTGGAGCATAGGTAGCACACTCATAAAATTGGTTGCAGACAACTCTAAATCATATGGTTAGTGTGCTAACAATGTTTACATCATGTTAGCACATAGTAGTTATCAGCAAAATTGAACTGTACACTCCATTGACTTGAATGCATTACTTTCTATTCAATACATTCTGTGGTAAGGTTGTGTACATAACTACTCTGGGTGGTTTGGAACTGTATAGATATTGCATGTAGAGTGCTCAGTGCCATGGAATACTCCAATGCAAGGTGAATTCAGGAACCTACCTGGTACCATTTAGTTTGGATCAGCCATTGACTTGGCTTACTTCTGCAAACGCTAAAGTTCCACTGTGTAGAGAAGGTAATGTTACTGAAAGTAACTTCTTGAGAATAGGTAGCACACTCATAAAATTGGTTGCAGACAACTCTAAATCATATGGTTAGTGTGCTAGCAATGTTTACATCATGTCAGCACATAGTAGTTATCAGCAAAATTGAACTGTACACTCCATTGAGTTGAATGCATTACTTTTTATTCAATGCATTCTGTGGTAACGTTGTGTACATAACTACACTGGGTGGTTTGGAACTGTATAGATATTGCATGTAGAGTGCTCAGTGCCATGGAATACTCCAATGCAAGGTGAATTCAGAAAACCTACCTGGTACCATTTACTTTGGATCAGCCATTGACTTGGCTTACTTCTGCAAAGGCTAAAGTTCCACTGTGTAGAGAAGGTAAAGTTACTGAAAGTAACTTCTGGAGCGTAGGGAGCACACTCATAAAATTGGTTGCAGACAACTCTAAATTACATGGTTAGTGTGCTAGCAATGTTTACATCATGTCAGCACATAGTAGTTATCAGCAAAATTGAGCTGTGCACTCCATTGAGTTGAATGCATTACTTTCTTTTCAATGCATTCTGTGGTAACGTTGTGTACATAACTACACTGGGTGGTTTGGAACTGTATAGATATTGCATGTAGAGTGCTCAGTGCCATGGAATACTCCAATGCAAGGTGAATTCAGGAACCTACCTGGTACCATTTACTTTGGATCAGCCATTGACTTGGCTTACTTCTGCACAGGCTAAAGTTCCACTGTGTAGAGAAGGTAATGTTACTGAAAGTAACTTCTGGAGCATAGGTAACACTCTCATAAAATTGGTTGCAGACAACTCTAAATCATATGGTTAGTTTGCTAGCAATGTTTACATCATGTCAGCACATAGTGGTTATCAGCAAAATTGAACTGTACACTCTTTTGAGTTGAATGCATTACTTTCTATTCAATGTATTCTGTGGTAAAGTTGTGTACATAACTAGTCTGGGTGGTTTGGAACGGTATAGTTATTGCATGTAGAGTGCTCAGTGCCATGGAATACTCCAATGCAAGGTGAATTCAGTAACCTACCTGGTACCATTTACTTTGGATCAGCCATTGACTTGGTTTACTTCTGAACAGGTTAAAGTTCCACTGTGTAGAGAAGGTAATGTTACTGAAAGTAACTTCTGGAGATTAGGTAGCACACATAAAATTGGTTGCAGACAACTCTAAATCATATGGTTAGTGTGCTAACAATGTTTACATCATGTTAGAACATAGTATTTATCAGCAAAATTGAACTGTACACTCCTTCGAGTAGAATGCATTACTTTCTATTCAATGCATTCTGTGGTAAGGTTGTGTACATAACTACTCTGGGTGGTTTGGAACTGTATAGATATTGGATGTAGAGTGCTCAGTGCCATGGAATACTCCAATGCAAGGTGAATTCAGGAACCTACCTGGTACCATTTACTTTGGATCAGCCATTGACTTGGCTTTCTTCTGCACAGGCTAAAGTTCCACTGTGTAGAGAAGGTAAAGTTACTGAAAGTAACTTCTGGAGCATAGGTAACACACTCATAAAATTGGTTGCAGACAACTCTAAATCATATGGTTAGTTTGCTAGCAATGTTTACATCATGTCAGCACATAGTGGTTATCAGCAAAATTGAACTGTACACTCTTTTGAGTTGAATGCATTACTTTCTATTCAATGTATTTTGTGGTAAAGTTGTGTACATAACTAGTCTGGGTGGTTTGGAACTGTATAGATATTGCATGTAGAGTGCTCAGTGCCATGGAATACTCCAATGCAAGGTGAATTCAGTAACCTACCTGGTACCATTTACTTTGGATCAGCCATTGACTTGGCTTACTTCTGCAAAGGCTAAAGTTCCACTGTGTAGAGAAGGTAAAGTTACTGAAAGTAACTTCTGGAGCATAGGTAGCACACTCATAAAATTGGTTGCACACAACTCTAAGTCATATGGTGAGTGTGCTAACAATGTTTAATCATGTTAGCACATAGTGCTTATTAGCAAAATTGAACTGTACACTCCATTGAGTTGAATGCATTACTTTCTTTTCAATGCATTCTGTGGTAAGGTTGTGTACATAACTACACTGGGTGGTTTGGAACTGTATAGATATTGCATGTAGAGTGCTCAGTGCCATGGAATACTCCAATGCAAGGTGAATTCAGGAACCTACCTGGTACCATTTACTTTGGATCAGCCATTGACTTGGCTTACTTCTGCACAGGCTAAAGTTCCACTGTGTAGAGAAGGTAAAGTTACTGAAAGTAACTTCTGGAGCATAGGTAGCACACTCATAAAATTGGTTGCAGACAACTCTAAATCATATGGTTAGTTTGCTAGCAATGTTTACGTCATGTCAGCACATAGTGGTTATCAGCAAAATTGAACTGTACACTCTTTTGAGTTGAATGCATTACTTTCTATTCAATGTATTCTGTGGTAAAGTTGTGTACATAACTAGTCTGGGTGGTTTGGAACTGTATAGATATTGCATGTAGAGTGCTCAGTGCCATGGAATACTCCAATGCAAGGTGAATTCAGTAACCTACCTGGTACCATTTACTTTGGATCAGCCATTGACTTGGTTTACTTCTGAACAGGTTAAAGTTCCACTGTGTAGAGAAGGTAATGTTACTGAAAGTAACTTCTGGAGATTAGGTAGCACACATAAAATTGGTTGCAGACAACTCTAAATCATATGGTTAGTGTGCTAACAATGTTTACATCATGTTAGAACATAGTAGTTATCAGCAAAATTGAACTGTACACTCCTTCGAGTAGAATGCATTACTTTCTATTCAATGCATTCTGTGGTAAGGTTGTGTACATAACTACTCTGGGTGGTTTGGAACTGTATAGATATTGCATGTAGAGTGCTCAGTGCCATGGAATACTCCAATGCAAGCTGAATTCAGTAACCTACCTGGTCCCATTTACAGTGGAACAGCCATTGACTTGGTTCAATTCTGCAAAAGCTAAAGTTCTACTGTGTAGAGAAGGTAATGTTACTGAAACTAACTTCTGGAGCATAGGTAGCACACTCATATAATTGGTTGCATACAACTCCAAATCACATGGTTAGTGTGCTAGCAATGTTTACATCATGTCAGCACATAGTAGTTATCAGCAAAATTGAACTGTACACTCCATTGAGTTGAATGCATTACTTTCTATTTAATGCATTCTGTGGTAACGTTGTGTACATAACTACACTGGGTGGTTTGGAACTGTATAGATATTGCATGTAGAGTGCTCAGTGCCATGGAATACTCCAATGCAAGGTGAATTCAGGAACCTACCTGGTACCATTTACTTTGGATCAGCCATTGACTTGGCTTACTTCTGCAAAGGCTAAAGTTCCACTGTGTAGAGAAGGTAAAGTTACTGAAAGTAACTTCTGGAGCATAGGTAGCACACTCATAAAATTGGTTGCAGACAACTCTAAATCATATGGTTAGTGTGCTAACAATGTTTACATCATGTTAGCACATAGTAGTTATCAGCAAAATTGAACTGTACACTCCATTGAGTTGAATGCATTACTTTCTATTCAATGCATTCTGTGGTAAGGTTGTGTACATAACTACTCTGGGTGGTTTGGAACTGTATAGATATTGCATGTAGAGTGCTCAGTGCCATGGAATACTCCAATGCAAGGTGAATTCAGAAAACCTACCTGGTACCATTTACTTTGGATCAGCCATTGACTTGGCTTACTTCTGCAAAGGCTAAAGTTCCACTGTGTAGAGAAGGTAAAGTTACTGAAAGTAACTTCTGGAGCGTAGGGAGCACACTCATAAAATTGGTTGCAGACCACTCTAAATTACATGGTTAGTGTGCTAGCAATGTTTACATCATGTCAGCACATAGTAGTTATCAGCAAAATTGAACTGTACACTCCATTGAGTTGAATGCATTACTTTCTTTTCAATGCATTCTGTGGTAACGTTGTGTACATAACTACACTGGGTGGTTTGGAACTGTATAGATATTGCATGTAGAGTGCTCAGTGCCATGGAATACTCCAATGCAAGGTGAATTCAGGAACCTACCTGGTACCATTTACTTTGGATCAGCCATTGACTTGGCTTACTTCTGCACAGGCTAAAGTTCCACTGTGTAGAAAAGGTAAAGTTACTGAAAGTAACTTCTGGAGCATAGGTAACACACTCATAAAATTGGTTGCAGACAACTCTAAATCATATGGTTAGTGTGCTAACAATGTTTACATCATGTTAGAACATAGTGGTTATCAGCAAAATTGAACTGTACACTCCTTCGAGTAGAATGCATTACTTTCTATTCAATGCATTCTGTGGTAAGGTTGTGTACATAACTACTCTGGGTGGTTTGGAACTGTATAGATATTGGATGTAGAGTGCTCAGTGCCATGGAATACTCCAATGCAAGGTGAATTCAGGAACCTACCTGGTACCATTTACTTTGGATCAGCCATTGACTTGGCTTTCTTCTGCACAGGCTAAAGTTCCACTGTGTAGAGAAGGTAAAGTTACTGAAAGTAACTTCTGGAGCATAGGTAACACACTCATAAAATTGGTTGCAGACAACTCTAAATCATATGGTTAGTTTGCTAGCAATGTTTACATCATGTCAGCACATAGTGGTTATCAGCAAAATTGAACTGTACACTCTTTTGAGTTGAATGCATTACTTTCTATTCAATGTATTCTGTGGTAAAGTTGTTTACATAACTAGTCTGGGTGGTTTGGAACTGTATAGATATTGGATGTAGAGTGCTCAGTGCCATGGAATACTCCAATGCAAGGTGAATTCAGGAACCTACCTGGTACCATTTACTTTGGATCAGCCATTGACTTGGCTTTCTTCTGCACAGGCTAAAGTTCCACTGTGTAGAGAAGGTAAAGTTACTGAAAGTAACTTCTGGAGCATAGGTAACACACTCATAAAATTGGTTGCAGACAACTCTAAATCATATGGTTAGTTTGCTAGCAATGTTTACATCATGTCAGCACATAGTGGTTATCAGCAAAATTGAACTGTACACTCTTTTGAGTTGAATGCATTACTTTCTATTCAATGTATTCTGTGGTAAAGTTGTGTACATAACTAGTCTGGGTGGTTTGGAACTGTATAGATATTGCATGTAGAGTGCTCAGTGCCATGGAATACTCCAATGCAAGGTGAATTCAGAAAACCTACCTGGTACCATTTACTTTGGATCAGCCATTGACTTGGCTTACTTCTGCAAAGGCTAAAGTTCCACTGTGTAGAGAAGGTAAAGTTACTGAAAGTAACTTCTGGAGCGTAGGGAGCACACTCATAAAATTGGTTGCAGACAACTCTAAATCACATGGTTAGTGTGCTAGCAATGTTTACATCATGTCAGCACATAGTAATTATCAGCAAAATTGAACTGTACACTCCATTGAGTTGAATGCATTACTTTCTTTTCAATGCATTCTGTGGTAAAGTTGTGTACATAACTAGTCTGGGTGGTTTGGAACTGTATAGATATTGCATGTAGAGTGCTCAGTGCCATGGAATACTCCAATGCAAGGTGAATTCAGTAACCTACCTGGTACCATTTAGTTTGGATCAGCCATTGACTTGGCTTACTTCTGCAAACGCTAAAGTTCCACTGTGTAGAGAAGGTAATGTTACTGAAAGTAACTTCTTGAGAATAGGTAGCACACTCATAAAATTGGTTGCAGACAACTCTAAATCATATGGTTAGTGTGCTAACAATGTTTACATCATGTTAGCACATAGTAGTTATCAGCAAAATTGAACTGTACACTCCATTGAGTTGAATGCATTACTTTCTATTCAATACATTCTGTGGTAAGGTTGTGTACATAACTACTCTGGGTGGTTTGGAACTGTATAGATATTGCATGTAGAGTGCTCAGTGCCATTGAATACTCCAATGCAAGGTGAATTCAGGAACCTACCTGGTACCATTTAGTTTGGATCAGCCATTGACTTGGCTTACTTCTGCAAACGCTAAAGTTCCACTGTGTAGAGAAGGTAATGTTACTGAAAGTAACTTCTTGAGAATAGGTAGCACACTCATAAAATTGGTTGCAGACAACTCTAAATCATATGGTTAGTGTGCTAGCAATGTTTACATCATGTCAGCACATAGTAGTTATCAGCAAAATTGAACTGTACACTCCATTGAGTTGAATGCATTACATTCTATTCAATGCATTCTGTGGTAACGTTGTGTACATAACTACTCTGGGTGGTTTGGAACTGTATAGATATTGCATGTAGAGTGCTCAGTGCCATGGAATACTCCAATGCAAGGTGAGTTCAGGAACCTACCTGGTACCATTTACTTTGGATCAGCCATTGACTTGGCTTACTTCTGCAAAGGCTAAAGTTCCACTGTGTAGAGAAGGTAATGTTACTGAAAGTAACTTCTTGAGAATAGGTAGCACACTCATAAAATTGGTTGCAGACAACTCTAAATCATATGGTTAGTGTGCTAACAAAGTTTACATCATGTTAGCACATAGTAGTTATCAGCAAAATTGAACTGTACACTCCATTGAGTTGAATGCATTACTTTCTATTCAATGCATTCTGTGGTAAGGTTGTGTACATAACTACACTGGGTGGTTTGGAACTGTATAGATATTGGATGTAGAGTGCTCAGTGCCATGGAATACTCCAATGCAAGGTGAATTCAGGAACCTACCTGGTACCATTTACTTTGGATCAGCCATTGACTTGGCTTACTTCTGCACAGGCTAAAGTTCCACTGTGTAGAGAAGGTAAAGTTACTGAAAGTAACTTCTGGAGCATAGGTAACACACTCATAAAATTGGTTGCAGACAACTCTAAATCATATGGTTAGTTTGCTAGCAATGTTTACATCATGTCAGCACATAGTGGTTATCAGCAAAATTGAACTGTACACTCTTCTGAGTTGAATGCATTACTTTCTATTCAATGTATTCTGTGGTAAAGTTGTGTACATAACTAGTCTGGGTGGTTTGGAACTGTATAGATATTGCATGTAGAGTGCTCAGTGCCATGGAATACTCCAATGCAAGGTGAATTCAGTAACCTACCTGGTACCATTTACTTTGGATCAGCCATTGACTTGGTTTACTTCTGAACAGGTTAAAGTTCCACTGTGTAGAGAAGGTAATGTTGCTGAAAGTAACTTCTGGAGATTAGGTAGCACACATAAAATTGGTTGCAGACAACTCTAAATCATATGGTTAGTGTGCTAACAATGTTTACATCATGTTAGAACATAGTAGTTATCAGCAAAATTGAACTGTACACTCCTTCGAGTAGAATGCATTACTTTCTATTCAATGCATTCTGTGGCAAGGTTGTGTACATAACTACTCTGGGTGGTTTGGAACTGTATAGATATTGCATGTAGAGTGCTCAGTGCCATGGAATACTCCAAAGCAAGCTGAATTCAGCAACCTACCTGGTACCATTTACAGTGGAACAGCCATTGACTTGGTTCAATTCTGCAAAAGCTAAAGTTCCACTGTGTAGAGAAGGTAATGTTACTGAAACTAACTTCTGGAGCATAGGTAGCACACTCATATAATTGGTTGCATACAACTCTAAATCACATGGTTAGTGTGCTAGCAATGTTTACATCATGTCAGCACATAGTAGTTATCAGCAAAATTGAACTGTACACTCCATTGAGTTGAATGCATTACTTTCTATTCAATGCATTCTGTGGTAACGTTGTGTACATAACTACACTGGGTGGTTTGGAACTGTATAGATATTGCATGTAGAGTGCTCAGTGCCATGGAATACTCCAATGCAAGGTGAATTCAGGAACCTACCTGGTACCATTTACTTTGGATCAGCCATTGACTTGGCTTACTTCTGCAAAGGCGAAAGTTCCACTGTGTAGAGAAGGTAAAGTTACTGAAAGTAACTTCTGGAGCATAGGTAGCACACTCATAAAATTGGTTGCAGACAACTCTAAATCATATGGTTAGTGTGCTAACAATGTTTACATCATGTTAGCACATAGTAGTTATCAGCAAAATTGAACTGTACACTCCATTGACTTGAATGCATTACTTTCTATTCAATACATTCTGTGGTAAGGTTGTGTACATAACTACTCTGGGTGGTTTGGAACTGTATAGATATTGCATGTAGAGTGCTCAGTGCCATGGAATACTCCAATGCAAGGTGAATTCAGGAACCTACCTGGTACCATTTAGTTTGGATCAGCCATTGACTTGGCTTACTTCTGCAAACGCTAAAGTTCCACTGTGTAGAGAAGGTAATGTTACTGAAAGTAACTTCTTGAGAATAGGTAGCACACTCATAAAATTGGTTGCAGACAACTCTAAATCATATGGTTAGTGTGCTAGCAATGTTTACATCATGTCAGCACATAGTAGTTATCAGCAAAATTGAACTGTACACTCCATTGAGTTGAATGCATTACTTTTTATTCAATGCATTCTGTGGTAACGTTGTGTACATAACTACACTGGGTGGTTTGGAACTGTATAGATATTGCATGTAGAGTGCTCAGTGCCATGGAATACTCCAATGCAAGGTGAATTCAGAAAACCTACCTGGTACCATTTACTTTGGATCAGCCATTGACTTGGCTTACTTCTGCAAAGGCTAAAGTTCCACTGTGTAGAGAAGGTAAAGTTACTGAAAGTAACTTCTGGAGCGTAGGGAGCACACTCATAAAATTGGTTGCAGACAACTCTAAATTACATGGTTAGTGTGCTAGCAATGTTTACATCATGTCAGCACATAGTAGTTATCAGCAAAATTGAGCTGTACACTCCATTGAGTTGAATGCATTACTTTCTTTTCAATGCATTCTGTGGTAACGTTGTGTACATAACTACACTGGGTGGTTTGGAACTGTATAGATATTGCATGTAGAGTGCTCAGTGCCATGGAATACTCCAATGCAAGGTGAATTCAGGAACCTACCTGGTACCATTTACTTTGGATCAGCCATTGACTTGGCTTACTTCTGCACAGGCTAAAGTTCCACTGTGTAGAGAAGGTAAAGTTACTGAAAGTAACTTCTGGAGCATAGGTAACACTCTCATAAAATTGGTTGCAGACAACTCTAAATCATATGGTTAGTTTGCTAGCAATGTTTACATCATGTCAGCACATAGTGGTTATCAGCAAAATTGAACTGTACACTCTGCTGAGTTGAATGCATTACTTTCTATTCAATGTATTCTGTGGTAAAGTTGTGTACATAACTAGTCTGGGTGGTTTGGAACTGTATAGTTATTGCATGTAGAGTGCTCAGTGCCATGGAATACTCCAATGCAAGGTGAATTCAGTAACCTACCTGGTACCATTTACTTTGGATCAGCCATTGACTTGGTTTACTTCTGAACAGGTTAAAGTTCCACTGTGTAGAGAAGTTAATGTTACTGAAAGTAACTTCTGGAGATTAGGTAGCACACATAAAATTGGTTGCAGACAACTCTAAATCATATGGTTAGTGTGCTAACAATGTTTACATCATGTTAGAACATAGTAGTTATCAGCAAAATTGAACTGTACACTCCTTCGAGTAGAATGCATTACTTTCTATTCAATGCATTCTGTGGTAAGGTTGTGTACATAACTACTCTGGGTGGTTTGGAACTGTATAGATATTGGATGTAGAGTGCTCAGTGCCATGGAATACTCCAATGCAAGGTGAATTCAGGAACCTACCTGGTACCATTTACTTTGGATCAGCCATTGACTTGGCTTTCTTCTGCACAGGCTAAAGTTCCACTGTGTAGAGAAGGTAAAGTTACTGAAAGTAACTTCTGGAGCATAGGTAACACACTCATAAAATTGGTTGCAGACAACTCTAAATCATATGGTTAGTTTGCTAGCAATGTTTACATCATGTCAGCACATAGTGGTTATCAGCAAAATTGAACTGTACACTCTTTTGAGTTGAATGCATTACTTTCTATTCAATGTATTTTGTGGTAAAGTTGTGTACATAACTAGTCTGGGTGGTTTGGAACTGTATAGATATTGCATGTAGAGTGCTCAGTGCCATGGAATACTCCAATGCAAGGTGAATTCAGTAACCTACCTGGTACCATTTACTTTGGATCAGCCATTGACTTGGCTTACTTCTGCAAAGGCTAAAGTTCCACTGTGTAGAGAAGGTAAAGTTACTGAAAGTAACTTCTGGAGCATAGGTAGCACACTAATAAAATTGGTTGCACACAACTCTAAGTCATATGGTGAGTGTGCTAACAATGTTTAATCATGTTAGCACATAGTGCTTATTAGCAAAATTAAACTGTACACTCCATTGAGTTGAATGCATTACTTTCTTTTCAATGCATTCTGTGGTAACGTTGTGTACATAACTACACTGGGTGGTTTGGAACTGTATAGATATTGCATGTAGAGTGCTCAGTGCCATGGAATACTCCAATGCAAGGTGAATTCAGGAACCTACCTGGTACCATTTACTTTGGATCAGCCATTGACTTGGCTTACTTCTGCAAAGGCTAAAGTTCCACTGTGTAGAGAAGGTAAAGTTACTGAAAGTAACTTCTGGAGCATAGGTAGCACACTCATAAAATTGGTTGCACACAACTCTAAGTCATATGGTGAGTGTGCTAACAATGTTTAATCATGTTAGCACATAGTGCTTATTAGCAAAATTGAACTGTACACTCCATTGAGATGAATGCATTACTTTCTATTCAATGCATTCTGTGGTAAGGTTGTGTACATAACTACTCTGGGTGGTTTGGAACTGTATAGATATTGCATGTAGAGTGCTCAGTGCCATGGAATACTCCAATGCAAGGTGAATTCAGTAACCTACCTGGTACCATTTACTTTGGATCAGCCATTGACTTGGCTTACTTCTGCAAAGGCTAAAGTTCCACTGTGTAGAGAAGGTAATGTTACTGAAAGTAACTTCTGGAGAATAGGTAGCACACTCATAAAATTGGTTGCAGACAACTCTAAATCATATGGTTAGTGTGCTTACAATGTTTACATCATGTTAGCACATAGTAGTTATCAGCAAAATTGAACTGTACACTCCATTGAGTTGAATGCATTACTTTATATTCAATGCATTCTGTGGTAAGGTTGTGTACATAACTACACTGGGTGGTTTGGAACTGTATAGATATTGGATGTAGAGTGCTCAGTGCCATGGAATACTCCAATGCAAGGTGAATTCAGGAACCTACCTGGTACCATTTACTTTGGATCAGCCATTGACTTGGCTTACTTCTGCACAGGCTAAAGTTCCACTGTGTAGAGAAGGTAAAGTTACTGAAAGTAACTTCTGGAGCATAGGTAACACACTCATAAAATTGGTTGCAGACAACTCTAAATCATATGGTTAGTTTGCTAGCAATGTTTACGTCATGTCAGCACATAGTGGTTATCAGCAAAATTGAACTGTACACTCTTTTGAGTTGAATGCATTACTTTCTATTCAATGTATTCTGTGGTAAAGTTGTGTACATAACTAGTCTGGGTGGTTTGGAACTGTATAGATATTGCATGTAGAGTGCTCAGTGCCATGGAATACTCCAATGCAAGGTGAATTCAGTAACCTACCTGGTACCATTTACTTTGGATCAGCCATTGACTTGGTTTACTTCTGAACAGGTTAAAGTTCCACTGTGTAGAGAAGGTAATGTTACTGAAAGTAACTTCTGGAGATTAGGTAGCACACATAAAATTGGTTGCAGACAACTCTAAATCATATGGTTAGTGTGCTAACAATGTTTACATCATGTTAGAACATAGTAGTTATCAGCAAAATTGAACTGTACACTCCTTCGAGTAGAATGCATTACTTTCTATTCAATGCATTCTGTGGTAAGGTTGTGTACATAACTACTCTGGGTGGTTTGGAACTGTATAGATATTGCATGTAGAGTGCTCAGTGCCATGGAATACTCCAATGCAAGCTGAATTCAGTAACCTACCTGGTCCCATTTACAGTGGAACAGCCATTGACTTGGTTCAATTCTGCAAAAGCTAAAGTTCCACTGTGTAGAGAAGGTAATGTTACTGAAACTAACTTCTGGAGCATAGGTAGCACACTCATATAATTGGTTGCATACAACTCCAAATCACATGGTTAGTGTGCTAGCAATGTTTACATCATGTCAGCACATAGTAGTTATCAGCAAAATTGAACTGTACACTCCATTGAGTTGAATGCATTACTTTCTATTTAATGCATTCTGTGGTAAAGTTGTGTACATAACTACACTGGGTGGTTTGGAACTGTATAGATATTGCATGTAGAGTGCTCAGTGCCATGGAATACTCCAATGCAAGGTGAATTCAGGAACCTACCTGGTACCATTTACTTTGGATCAGCCATTGACTTGGCTTACTTCTGCAAAGGCTAAAGTTCCACTGTGTAGAGAAGGTAAAGTTACTGAAAGTAACTTCTGGAGCATAGGTAGCACATTCATAAAATTGGTTGCAGACAACTCTAAATCATATGGTTAGTGTGCTAACAATGTTTACATCATGTTAGCACATAGTAGTTATCAGCAAAATTGAACTGTACACTCCATTGAGTTGAATGCATTACTTTCTATTCAATGCATTCTGTGGTAAGTTTGTGTACATAACTACTCTGGGTGGTTTGGAACTGTATAGATATTGCATGTAGAGTGCTCAGTGCCATGGAATACTCCAATGCAAGGTGAATTCAGAAAACCTACCTGGTACCATTTACTTTGGATCAGCCATTGACTTGGCTTACTTCTGCAAAGGCTAAAGTTCCACTGTGTAGAGAAGGTAAAGTTACTGAAAGTAACTTCTGGAGCGTAGGGAGCACACTCATAAAATTGGTTGCAGACCACTCTAAATTACATGGTTAGTGTGCTAGCAATGTTTACATCATGTCAGCACATAGTAGTTATCAGCAAAATTGAACTGTACACTCCATTGAGTTGAATGCATTACTTTCTTTTCAATGCATTCTGTGGTAACGTTGTGTACATAACTACACTGGGTGGTTTGGAACTGTATAGATATTGCATGTAGAGTGCTCAGTGCCATGGAATACTCCAATGCAAGGTGAATTCAGGAACCTACCTGGTACCATTTACTTTGGATCAGCCATTGACTTGGCTTACTTCTGCACAGGCTAAAGTTCCACTGTGTAGAAAAGGTAAAGTTACTGAAAGTAACTTCTGGAGCATAGGTAACACACTCATAAAATTGGTTGCAGACAACTCTAAATCATATGGTTAGTGTGCTAACAATGTTTACATCATGTTAGAACATAGTGGTTATCAGCAAAATTGAACTGTACACTCCTTCGAGTAGAATGCATTACTTTCTATTCAATGCATTCTGTGGTAAGGTTGTGTACATAACTACTCTGGGTGGTTTGGAACTGTATAGATATTGGATGTAGAGTGCTCAGTGCCATGGAATACTCCAATGCAAGGTGAATTCAGGAACCTACCTGGTACCATTTACTTTGGATCAGCCATTGACTTGGCTTTCTTCTGCACAGGCTAAAGTTCCACTGTGTAGAGAAGGTAAAGTTACTGAAAGTAACTTCTGGAGCATAGGTAACACACTCATAAAATTGGTTGCAGACAACTCTAAATCATATGGTTAGTTTGCTAGCAATGTTTACATCATGTCAGCACATAGTGGTTATCAGCAAAATTGAACTGTACACTCTTTTGAGTTGAATGCATTACTTTCTATTCAATGTATTCTGTGGTAAAGTTGTGTACATAACTAGTCTGGGTGGTTTGGAACTGTATAGATATTGGATGTAGAGTGCTCAGTGCCATGGAATACTCCAATGCAAGGTGAATTCAGGAACCTACCTGGTACCATTTACTTTGGATCAGCCATTGACTTGACTTTCTTCTGCACAGGCTAAAGTTCCACTGTGTAGAGAAGGTAAAGTTACTGAAAGTAACTTCTGGAGCATAGGTAACACACTCATAAAATTGGTTGCAGACAACTCTAAATCATATGGTTAGTTTGCTAGCAATGTTTACATCATGTCAGCACATAGTGGTTATCAGCAAAATTGAACTGTACACTCTTTTGAGTTGAATGCATTACTTTCTATTCAATGTATTCTGTGGTAAAGTTGTGTACATAACTAGTCTGGGTGGTTTGGAACTGTATAGATATTGCATGTAGAGTGCTCAGTGCCATGGAATACTCCAATGCAAGGTGAACTCAGTAAACCTACCTGGTACCATTTACTTTGGATCAGCCATTGACTTGGCTTACTTCTGCAAAGGCTAAAGTTCCACTGTGTAGAGAAGGTAAAGTTACTGAAAGTAACTTCTGGAGCGTAGGGAGCACACTCATAAAATTGTTTGCAGACAACTCTAAATTACATGGTTAGTGTGCTAGCAATGTTTACATCATGTCAGCACATAGTAGTTATCAGCAAAATTGAGCTGTACACTCCATTGAGTTGAATGCATTACTTTCTTTTCAATGCATTCTGTGGTAACGTTGTGTACATAACTACACTGGGTGGTTTGGAACTGTATAGATATTGCATGTAGAGTGCTCAGTGCCATGGAATACTCCAATGCAAGCTGAATTCAGTAACCTACCTGGTACCATTTACAGTGGAACAGCCATTGACTTGGTTCAATTCTGCAAAAGCTAAAGTTCCACTGTGTAGAGAAGGTAATGTTACTGAAACTAACTTCTGGAGCATAGGTAGCACACTCATATAATTGGTTGCATACAACTCCAAATCACATGGTTAGTGTGCTAGCAATGTTTACATCATGTCAGCACATAGTAGTTATCAGCAAAATTGAACTGTACACTCCATTGAGTTGAATGCATTACTTTCTATTTAATGCATTCTGTGGTAACGTTGTGTACATAACTACACTGGGTGGTTTGGAACTGTATAGATATTGCATGTAGAGTGCTCAGTGCCATGGAATACTCCAATGCAAGGTGAATTCAGGAACCTACCTGGTACCATTTACTTTGGATCAGCCATTGACTTGGCTTACTTCTGCAAAGGCTAAAGTTCCACTGTGTAGAGAAGGTAAAGTTACTGAAAGTAACTTCTGGAGCGTAGGGAGCACACTCATAAAATTGGTTGCAGACAACTCTAAATTACATGGTTAGTGTGCTAGCAATGTTTACATCATGTCAGCACATAGTAGTTATCAGCAAAATTGAACTGTACACTCCTTCGAGTAGAATGCATTACTTTCTATTCAATGCATTCTGTGGTAAGGTTGTGTACATAACTACTCTGGGTGGTTTGGAACTGTATAGATATTGCATGTAGAGTGCTCAGTGCCATGGAATACTCCAATGCAAGCTGAATTCAGTAACCTACCTGGTACCATTTACAGTGGAACAGCCATTGACTTGGTTCAATTCTGCAAAAGCTAAAGTTCCACTGTGTAGAGAAGGTAATGTTACTGAAACTAACTTCTGGAGCATAGGTAGCACACTCATATAATTGGTTGCATACAACTCCAAATCACATGGTTAGTGTGCTAGCAATGTTTACATCATGTCAGCACATAGTAGTTATCATCAAAATTGAACTGTACACTCCATTGAGTTGAATGCATTACTTTCTATTTAATGCATTCTGTGGTAACTTTGTGTACATAACTACACTGGGTGGTTTGGAACTGTATAGATATTGCATGTAGAGTGCTCAGTGCCATGGAATACTCCAATGCAAGGTGAATTCAGGAACCTACCTGGTACCATTTACTTTGGATCAGCCATTGACTTGGCTTACTTCTGCAAAGGCTAAAGTTCCACTGTGTAGAGAAGGTAAAGTTACTGAAAGTAACTTCTGGAGCATAGGTAGCACACTCATAAAATTGGTTGCAGACAACTCTAAATCATATGGTTAGTGTGCTAACAATGTTTACATCATGTTAGCACATAGTAGTTATCAGCAAAATTGAACTGTACACTCCATTGAGTTGAATGCATTACTTTCTATTCAATGCATTCTGTGGTAAGGTTGTGTACATAACTACTCTGGGTGGTTTGGAACTGTATAGATATTGCATGTAGAGTGCTCAGTGCCACGGAATACTCCAATGCAATGTGAATTCAGAAAACCTACCTGGTACCATTTACTTTGGATCAGCCATTGACTTGGCTTACTTCTGCAAAGGCTAAAGTTCCACTGTGTAGAGAAGGTAAAGTTACTGAAAGTAACTTCTGGAGCATAGGTAGCACACTCATAAAATTGGTTGCAGACAACTCTAAATCATATGGTTAGTGTGCTAACAATGTTTACATCATGTTAGCACATAGTAGTTATCAGCAAAATTGAACTGTACACTCCATTGAGTTGAATGCATTACTTTCTATTCAATGCATTCTGTGGTAAGGTTGTGTACATAACTACTCTGGGTGGTTTGGAACTGTATAGATATTGCATGTAGAGTGCTCAGTGCCATGGAATACTCCAATGCAAGGTGAATTCAGAAAACCTACCTGGTACCATTTACTTTGGATCAGCCATTGACTTGGCTTACTTCTGCAAAGGCTAAAGTTCCACTGTGTAGAGAAGGTAAAGTTACTGAAAGTAACTTCTGGAGCGTAGGGAGCACACTCATAAAATTGGTTGCAGACAACTCTAAATTACATGGTTAGTGTGCTAGCAATGTTTACATCATGTCAGCACATAGTAGTTATCAGCAAAATTGAACTGTACACTCCATTGAGTTGAATGCATTACTTTCTTTTCAATGCATTCTGTGGTAACGTTGTGTACATAACTACACTGGGTGGTTTGGAACTGTATAGATATTGCATGTAGAGTGCTCAGTGCCATGGAATACTCCAATGCAAGGTGAATTCAGGAACCTACCTGGTACCATTTACTTTGGATCAGCCATTGACTTGGCTTACTTCTGCACAGGCTAAAGTTCCACTGTGTAGAGAAGGTAAAGTTACTGAAAGTAACTTCTGGAGCATAGGTAACACACTCATAAAATTGGTTGCAGACAACTCTAAATCATATGGTTAGTGTGCTAACAATGTTTACATCATGTTAGAACATAGTGGTTATCAGCAAAATTGAACTGTACACTCCTTCGAGTAGAATGCATTACTTTCTATTCAATGCATTCTGTGGTAAGGTTGTGTACATAACTACTCTGGGTGGTTTGGAACTGTATAGATATTGGATGTAGAGTGCTCAGTGCCATGGAATACTCCAATGCAAGGTGAATTCAGGAACCTACCTGGTACCATTTACTTTGGATCAGCCATTGACTTGGCTTTCTTCTGCACAGGCTAAAGTTCCACTGTGTAGAGAAGGTAAAGTTACTGAAAGTAACTTCTGGAGCATAGGTAACACACTCATAAAATTGGTTGCAGACAACTCTAAATCATATGGTTAGTGTGCTAGCAATGTTTACATCATGTCAGCACATAGTGGTTATCAGCAAAATTGAGCTGTACACTCCATTGAGTTGAATGCATTACTTTCTATTCAATGCATTCTGTGGTAAGGTTGTGTACATAACTACTCTGGGTGGTTTGGAACTGTTTAGATATTGCATGTAGAATGCTCAGGGTCATGGAATACTCCAATGCAAGCAGAATTCAGTAACCTACCTGGTACCATTTACAGTGTGACATCCAATGACTTGGTTCAATTCTGCAAAGGCTAAAGTTCCACTGAGCAGAGAACGTAAAGTTACTGAAAGTAACTTCTGGAGCATAGGTAGCACACTCCTGAAATTGGTTGCAGACAACTCTAAATTACATGGTTAGTGTGCTAGCAATGTTTACATCATGTCAGCACATAGTAGTTATCAGCAAAATTGAGCTGTACACTCCTTCGAGTAGAATGCATTACTTTCTATTCAATGCATTCTGTGGTAAGGTTGTGTACATAACTACTCTGGGTGGTTTGGAACTGTATAGATATTGCATGTAGAGTGCTCAGTGCCATGGAATACTCCAATGCAAGCTGAATTCAGTAACCTACCTGGTACCATTTACAGTGGAACAGCCATTGACTTGGTTCAATTCTGCAAAAGCTAAAGTTCCACTGTGTAGAGAAGGTAATGTTACTGAAACTAACTTCTGGAGCATAGGTAGCACACTCATGAAATTGGTTGCAGACAACTCTAAATTACATGGTTAGTGTGCTAGCAATGTTTACATCATGTCAGCACATAGTGGTTATCAGCAAAATTGAACTGTACACTCTTTTGAGTTGAATGCATTACTTTCTATTCAATGTATTCTGTGGTAAAGTTGTGTACATAACTAGTCTGGGTGGTTTGGAACTGTATAGATATTGCATGTAGAGTGCTCAGTGCCATGGAATACTCCAATGCAAGGTGAATTCAGTAACCTACCTGGTACCATTTACTTTGGATCAGCCATTGACTTGGTTTACTTCTGAACAGGTTAAAGTTCCACTGTGTAGAGAAGGTAATGTTACTGAAAGTAACTTCTGGAGATTAGGTAGCACACATAAAATTGGTTGCAGACAACTCTAAATCATATGGTTAGTGTGCTAACAATGTTTACATCATGTTAGAACATAGTAGTTATCAGCAAAATTGAACTGTACACTCCTTCGAGTAGAATGCATTACTTTCTATTCAATGCATTCTGTGGTAAGGTTGTGTACATAACTACTCTGGGTGGTTTGGAACTGTATAGATATTGCATGTAGAGTGCTCAGTGCCATGGAATACTCCAATGCAAGCTGAATTCAGTAACCTACCTGGTACCATTTACAGTGGAACAGCCATTGACTTGGTTCAATTCTGCAAAAGCTAAAGTTCCACTGTGTAGAGAAGGTAATGTTACTGAAACTAACTTCTGGAGCATAGGTAGCACACTCATATAATTGGTTGCATACAACTCTAAATCACATGGTTAGTGTGCTAGCAATGTTTACATCATGTCAGCACATAGTAGTTATCAGCAAAATTGAACTGTACACTCCATTGAGTTGAATGCATTACTTTCTATTCAATGCATTCTGTGGTAACGTTGTGTACATAACTACACTGGGTGGTTTGGAACTGTATAGATATTGCATGTAGAGTGCTCAGTGCCATGGAATACTCCAATGCAAGGTGAATTCAGGAACCTACCTGGTACCATTTACTTTGGATCAGCCATTGACTTGGCTTACTTCTGCAAAGGCTAAAGTTCCACTGTGTAGAGAAGGTAAAGTTACTGAAAGTAACTTCTGGAGCGTAGGTAGCACACTCATAACATTGGTTGCAGACAACTCTAAATCACATGGTTAGTGTGCTAGCAATGTTTACATCATGTCAGCACATAGTAGTTATCAGCAAAATTGAACTGTACACTCCATTGAGTTGAATGCTTTACTTTCTATTCAATGCATTCTGTGGTAACGTTGTGTACATAACTACACTGGGTGGTTTGGAACTGTATAGATATTGCATGTAGAGTGCTCAGTGCCATGGAATACTCCAATGCAAGGTGAATTCAGGAACCTACCTGGTACCATTTACTTTGGATCAGCCATTGACTTGGCTTACTTCTGCAAAGGCTAAAGTTCCACTGTGTAGAGAAGGTAAAGTTACTGAAAGTAACTTCTGGAGCATAGGTAGCACACTCATAAAATTGTTTGCACACAACTCTAAGTCATATGGTGAGTGTGCTAACAATGTTTAATCATGTTAGCACATAGTGTTTATTAGCAAAATTGAACTGTACACTCCATTGAGTTGAATGCATTACTTTCTATTCAATACATTCTGTGGTAAGGTTGTGTACATAACTACTCTGGGTGGTTTGGAACTGTATAGATATTGCATGTAGAGTGCTCAGTGCCATGGAATACTCCAATGCAAGGTGAATTCAGGAACCTACCTGGTACCATTTACTTTGGATCAGCCATTGACTTGGCTTACTTCTACAAAGGCTAAAGTTCCACTGTGTAGAGAAGGTAATGTTACTGAAAGTAACTTCTTGAGAATAGGTAACACACTCATAAAATTGGTTGCAGACAACTCTAAATCATATGGTTAGTTTGCTAGCAATGTTTACATCATGTCAGCACATAGTAGTTATCAGCAAAATTGAACTGTACACTCCATTGAGTTGAATGCATTACTTTCTTTTCAATGCATTCTGTGGTAACGTTGTGTACATAACTACACTGGGTGGTTTGGAACTGTATAGATATTGCATGTAGAGTGCTCAGTGCCATGGAATACTCCAATGCAAGGTGAATTCAGGAACCTACCTGGTACCATTTAATTTGGATCAGCCATTGACTTGGCTTACTTCTGCACAGGCTAAAGTTCCACTGTGTAGAGAAGGTAAAGTTACTGAAAGTAACTTCTGGAGCATAGGTAACACACTCATAAAATTGGTTGCAGACAACTCTAAATCATATGGTTAGTGTGCTAACAATGTTTACATCATGTTAGAACATAGTGGTTATCAGCAAAATTGAACTGTACACTCCTTCGAGTAGAATGCATTACTTTCTATTCAATGCATTCTGTGGTAAGGTTGTGTACATAACTACTCTGGGTGGTTTGGAACTGTATAGATATTGGATGTAGAGTGCTCAGTGCCATGGAATACTCCAATGCAAGGTGAATTCAGGAACCTACCTGGTACCATTTACTTTGGATCAGCCATTGACTTGGCTTTCTTCTGCACAGGCTAAAGTTCCACTGTGTAGAGAAGGTAAAGTTACTGAAAGTAACTTCTGGAGCATAGGTAACACACTCATAAAATTGGTTGCAGACAACTCTAAATCATATGGTTAGTGTGCTAGCAATGTTTACATCATGTCAGCACATAGTGGTTATCAGCAAAATTGAGCTGTACACTCCATTGAGTTGAATGCATTACTTTCTATTCAATGCATTCTGTGGTAAGGTTGTGTACATAACTACTCTGGGTGGTTTGGAACTGTTTAGATATTGCATGTAGAATGCTCAGGGTCATGGAATACTCCAATGCAAGCAGAATTCAGTAACCTACCTGGTACCATTTACAGTGTGACATCCAATGACTTGGTTCAATTCTGCAAAGGCTAAAGTTCCACTGAGCAGAGAACGTAAAGTTACTGAAAGTAACTTCTGGAGCATAGGTAGCACACTCCTGAAATTGGTTGCAGACAACTCTAAATTACATGGTTAGTGTGCTAGCAATGTTTACATCATGTCAGCACATAGTAGTTATCAGCAAAATTGAGCTGTACACTCCTTCGAGTAGAATGCATTACTTTCTATTCAATGCATTCTGTGGTAAGGTTGTGTACATAACTACTCTGGGTGGTTTGGAACTGTATAGATATTGCATGTAGAGTGCTCAGTGCCATGGAATACTCCAATGCAAGCTGAATTCAGTAACCTACCTGGTACCATTTACAGTGGAACAGCCATTGACTTGGTTCAATTCTGCAAAAGCTAAAGTTCCACTGTGTAGAGAAGGTAATGTTACTGAAACTAACTTCTGGAGCATAGGTAGCACACTCATATAATTGGTTGCATACAACTCCAAATCACATGGTTAGTGTGCTAGCAATGTTTTCATCATGTCAGCACATAGTAGTTATCAGCAAAATTGAACTGTACACTCAATTGAGTTGAATGCATTACTTTCTATTCAATGCATTCTGTGGTAACGTTGTGTACATAACTACACTGGGTGGTTTGGAACTGTATAGATATTGCATGTAGAGTGCTCAGTGCCATGGAATACTCCAATGCAAGGTGAATTCAGGAACCTACCTGGTACCATTTACTTTGGATCAGCCATTGACTTGGCTTACTTCTGCAAAGGCTAAAGTTCCACTGTGTAGAGAAGGTAAAGTTACTGAAAGTAACTTCTGGAGCGTAGGTAGCACACTCATAAAATTGGTTGCAGACAACTCTAAATCACATGGTTAGTGTGCTAGCAATGTTTACATCATGTCAGCACATAGTAGTTATCAGCAAAATTGAACTGTACACTCCATTGAGTTGAATGCTTTACTTTCTATTCAATGCATTCTGTGGTAACGTTGTGTACATAACTACACTGGGTGGTTTGGAACTGTATAGATATTGCATGTAGAGTGCTCAGTGCCATGGAATACTCCAATGCAAGGTGAATTCAGGAACCTACCTGGTACCATTTACTTTGGATCAGCCATTGACTTGGCTTACTTCTGCAAAGGCTAAAGTTCCACTGTGTAGAGAAGGTAAAGTTACTGAAAGTAACTTCTGGAGCATAGGTAGCACACTCATAAAATTGTTTGCACACAACTCTAAGTCATATGGTGAGTGTGCTAACAATGTTTAATCATGTTAGCACATAGTGTTTATTAGCAAAATTGAACTGTACACTCCATTGAGTTGAATGCATTACTTTCTATTCAATACATTCTGTGGTAAGGTTGTGTACATAACTACTCTGGGTGGTTTGGAACTGTATAGATATTGCATGTAGAGTGCTCAGTGCCATGGAATACTCCAATGCAAGGTGAATTCAGGAACCTACCTGGTACCATTTACTTTGGATCAGCCATTGACTTGGCTTACTTCTGCAAAGGCTAAAGTTCCACTGTGTAGAGAAGGTAATGTTACTGAAAGTAACTTCTTGAGAATAGGTAACACACTGATAAAATTGGTTGCAGACAACTCTAAATCATATGGTTAGTTTGCTAGCAATGTTTACATCATGTCAGCACATAGTGGTTATCAGCAAAATTGAACTGTACACTCTTTTGAGTTGAATGCATTACTTTCTATTCAATGTATTCTGTGGTAAAGTTGTGTACATAACTAGTCTGGGTGGTTTGGAACTGTATAGATATTGCATGTAGAGTGCTCAGTGCCATGGAATACTCCAATGCAAGGTGAATTCAGTAAACCTACCTGGTACCATTTACTTTGGATCAGCCATTGACTTGGCTTACTTCTGCAAAGGCTAAAGTTCCACTGTGTAGAGAAGGTAAAGTTACTGAAAGTAACTTCTGGAGCGTAGGTAGCACACTCATAAAATTGGTTGCAGACAACTCTAAATCACATGGTTAGTGTGCTAGCAATGTTTACATCATGTCAGCACATAGTAGTTATCAGCAAAATTGAACTGTACACTCCATTGAGTTGAATGCTTTACTTTCTATTCAATGCATTCTGTGGTAACGTTGTGTACATAACTACACTGGGTGGTTTGGAACTGTATAGATATTGCATGTAGAGTGCTCAGTGCCATGGAATACTCCAATGCAAGGTGAATTCAGGAACCTACCTGGTACCATTTACTTTGGGTCAGCCATTGACTTGGCTTACTTCTGCAAAGGCTAAAGTTCCACTGTGTAGAGAAGGTAAAGTTACTGAAAGTAACTTCTGGAGCATAGGTAGCACACTCATAAAATTGTTTGCACACAACTCTAAGTCATATGGTGAGTGTGCTAACAATGTTTAATCATGTTAGCACATAGTGTTTATTAGCAAAATTGAACTGTACACTCCATTGAGTTGAATGCATTACTTTCTATTCAATACATTCTGTGGTAAGGTTGTGTACATAACTACTCTGGGTGGTTTGGAACTGTATAGATATTGCATGTAGAGTGCTCAGTGCCATGGAATACTCCAATGCAAGGTGAATTCAGGAACCTACCTGGTACCATTTACTTTGGATCAGCCATTGACTTGGCTTACTTCTACAAAGGCTAAAGTTCCACTGTGTAGAGAAGGTAATGTTACTGAAAGTAACTTCTTGAGAATAGGTAACACACTCATAAAATTGGTTGCAGACAACTCTAAATCATATGGTTAGTTTGCTAGCAATGTTTACATCATGTCAGCACATAGTGGTTATCAGCAAAATTGAACTGTACACTCTTTTGAGTTGAATGCATTACTTTCTATTCAATGTATTCTGTGGTAAAGTTGTGTACATAACTAGTCTGGGTGGTTTGGAACTGTATAGATATTGCATGTAGAGTGCTCAGTGCCATGGAATACTCCAATGCAAGGTGAATTCAGTAAACCTACCTGGTACCATTTACTTTGGATCAGCCATTGACTTGGCTTACTTCTGCAAAGGCTAAAGTTCCACTGTGTAGAGAAGGTAAAGTTACTGAAAGTAACTTCTGGAGCGTAGGGAGCACACTCATAAAATTGTTTGCAGACAACTCTAAATTACATGGTTAGTGTGCTAGCAATGTTTACATCATGTCAGCACATAGTAGTTATCAGCAAAATTGAGCTGTACACTCCATTGAGTTGAATGCATTACTTTCTATTCAATGCATTCTGTGGTAAGGTTGTGTACATAACTACTCTGGGTGGTTTGGAACTGTTTAGATATTGCATGTAGAATGCTCAGGGTCATGGAATACTCCAATGCAAGCAGAATTCAGTAACCTACCTGGTACCATTTACAGTGTGACATCCAATGACTTGGTTCAATTCTGCAAAGGCTAAAGTTCCACTGAGCAGAGAACGTAAAGTTACTGAAAGTAACTTCTGGAGCATAGGTAGCACACTCATGAAATTGGTTGCAGACAACTCTAAATTACATGGTTAGTGTGCTAGCAATGTTTACATCATGTCAGCACATAGTAGCTATCAGCAAAATTGAGCTGTACACTCCTTCGAGTAGAATGCATTACTTTCTATTCAATGCATTCTGTGGTAACGTTGTGTACATAACTACTCTGGGTGGTTTGGAACTGTATAGATATTGCATGTAGAGTGCTCAGTGCCATGGAATACTCCAATGCAAGGTGAGTTCAGGAACCTACCTGGTACCATTTACTTTGGATCAGCCATTGACTTGGCTTACTTCTGCAAAGGCTAAAGTTCCACTGTGTAGAGAAGGTAATGTTACTGAAAGTAACTTCTGGAGAATAGGTAGCACACTCATAAAATTGGTTGCAGACAACTCTAAATCATATGGTTAGTGTGCTACCAATGTTTACATCATGTTAGCACATAGTAGTTATCAGCAAAATTGAACTGTACACTCCATTGAGATGAATGCATTACTTTATATTCAATGCATTCTGTGGTAAGGTTGTGTACATAACTACACTGGGTGGTTTGGAACTGTATAGATATTGGATATAGAGTGCTCAGTGCCATGGAATACTCCAATGCAAGGTGAATTCAGGAACCTACCTGGTACCATTTACTTTGGATCAGCCATTGACTTGGCTTACTTCTGCACAGGCTAAAGTTCCACTGTGTAGAGAAGGTAAAGTTACTGAAAGTAACTTCTGGAGCATAGGTAACACACTCATAAAATTGGTTGCAGACAACTCTAAATCCTATGGTTAGTTTGCTAGCAATGTTTACATCATGTCAGCACATAGTGGTTATCAGCAAAATTGAACTGTACACTCTTTTGAGTTGAATGCATTACTTTCTATTCAATGTATTCTGTGGTAAAGTTGTGTACATAACTAGTCTGGGTGGTTTCGAACTGTATAGATATTGCATGTAGAGTGCTCAGTGCCATGGAATACTCCAATGCAAGGTGAATTCAGTAACCTACCTGGTACCATTTACTTTGGATCAGCCATTGACTTGGTTTACTTCTGAACAGGTTAAAGTTCCACTGTGTAGAGAAGGTAATGTTACTGAAAGTAACTTCTGGAGATTAGGTAGCACACATAAAATTGGTTGCAGACAACTCTAAATCATATGGTTAGTGTGCTAACAATGTTTACATCATGTTAGAACATAGTAGTTATCAGCAAAATTGAACTGTACACTCCTTCGAGTAGAATGCATTACTTTCTATTCAATGCATTCTGTGGTAAGGTTGTGTACATAACTACTCTGGGTGGTTTGGAACTGTATAGATATTGCATGTAGAGTGCTCAGTGCCATGGAATACTCCAATGCAAGCTGAATTCAGTAACCTACCTGGTACCCTTTACAGTGGAACAGCCATTGACTTGGTTCAATTCTGCAAAAGCTAAAGTTCCACTGTGTAGAGAAGGTAATGTTACTGAAACTAACTTCTGGAGCATAGGTAGCACACTCATATAATTGGTTGCATACAACTCTAAATCACATGGTTAGTGTGCTAGCAATGTTTACATCATGTCAGCACATAGTAGTTATCAGCAAAATTGAACTGTACACTCCATTGAGTTGAATGCATTACTTTCTATTCAATGCATTCTGTGGTAACGTTGTGTACATAACTACACTGGGTGGTTTGGAACTGTATAGATATTGCATGTAGAGTGCTCAGTGCCATGGAATACTCCAATGCAAGGTGAATTCAGGAACCTACCTGGTACCATTTACTTTGGATCAGCCATTGACTTGGCTTACTTCTGCAAAGGCTAAAGTTCCACTGTGTAGAGAAGGTAAAGTTACTGAAAGTAACTTCTGGAGCGTAGGTAGCACACTCATAAAATTGGTTGCAGACAACTCTAAATCACATGGTTAGTGTGCTAGCAATGTTTACATCATGTCAGCACATAGTAGTTATCAGCAAAATTGAACTGTACACTCCATTGAGTTGAATGCTTTACTTTCTATTCAATGCATTCTGTGGTAACGTTGTGTACATAACTACACTGGGTGGTTTGGAACTGTATAGATATTGCATGTAGAGTGCTCAGTGCCATGGAATACTCCAATGCAAGGTGAATTCAGGAACCTACCTGGTACCATTTACTTTGGATCAGCCATTGACTTGGCTTACTTCTGCAAAGGCTAAAGTTCCACTGTGTAGAGAAGGTAAAGTTACTGAAAGTAACTTCTGGAGCATAGGTAGCACACTCATAAAATTGTTTGCACACAACTCTAAGTCATATGGTGAGTGTGCTAACAATGTTTAATCATGTTAGCACATAGTGTTTATTAGCAAAATTGAACTGTACACTCCATTGAGTTGAATGCATTACTTTCTATTCAATACATTCTGTGGTAAGGTTGTGTACATAACTACTCTGGGTGGTTTGGAACTGTATAGATATTGCATGTAGAGTGCTCAGTGCCATGGAATACTCCAATGCAAGGTGAATTCAGGAACCTACCTGGTACCATTTACTTTGGATCAGCCATTGACTTGGCTTACTTCTGCAAAGGCTAAAGTTCCACTGTGTAGAGAAGGTAATGTTACTGAAAGTAACTTCTTGAGAATAGGTAACACACTCATAAAATTGGTTGCAGACAACTCTAAATCATATGGTTAGTTTGCTAGCAATGTTTACATCATGTCAGCACATAGTGGTTATCAGCAAAATTGAACTGTACACTCTTTTGAGTTGAATGCATTACTTTCTATTCAATGTATTCTGTGGTAAAGTTGTGTACATAACTAGTCTGGGTGGTTTGGAACTGTATAGATATTGCATGTAGAGTGCTCAGTGCCATGGAATACTCCAATGCAAGGTGAATTCAGTAAACCTACCTGGTACCATTTACTTTGGATCAGCCATTGACTTGGCTTACTTCTGCAAAGGCTAAAGTTCCACTGTGTAGAGAAGGTAAAGTTACTGAAAGTAACTTCTGGAGCGTAGGTAGCACACTCATAAAATTGGTTGCAGACAACTCTAAATCACATGGTTAGTGTGCTAGCAATGTTTACATCATGTCAGCACATAGTAGTTATCAGCAAAATTGAACTGTACACTCCATTGAGTTGAATGCTTTACTTTCTATTCAATGCATTCTGTGGTAACGTTGTGTACATAACTACACTGGGTGGTTTGGAACTGTATAGATATTGCATGTAGAGTGCTCAGTGCCATGGAATACTCCAATGCAAGGTGAATTCAGGAACCTACCTGGTACCATTTACTTTGGGTCAGCCATTGACTTGGCTTACTTCTGCAAAGGCTAAAGTTCCACTGTGTAGAGAAGGTAAAGTTACTGAAAGTAACTTCTGGAGCATAGGTAGCACACTCATAAAATTGTTTGCACACAACTCTAAGTCATATGGTGAGTGTGCTAACAATGTTTAATCATGTTAGCACATAGTGTTTATTAGCAAAATTGAACTGTACACTCCATTGAGTTGAATGCATTACTTTCTATTCAATACATTCTGTGGTAAGGTTGTGTACATAACTACTCTGGGTGGTTTGGAACTGTATAGATATTGCATGTAGAGTGCTCAGTGCCATGGAATACTCCAATGCAAGTTGAATTCAGGAACCTACCTGGTACCATTTACTTTGGATCAGCCATTGACTTGGCTTACTTCTGCACAGGCTAAAGTTCCACTGTGTAGAAAAGGTAAAGTTACTGAAAGTAACTTCTGGAGCATAGGTAACACACTCATAAAATTGGTTGCAGACAACTCTAAATCATATGGTTAGTGTGCTAACAATGTTTACATCATGTTAGAACATAGTGGTTATCAGCAAAATTGAACTGTACACTCCTTCGAGTAGAATGCATTACTTTCTATTCAATGCATTCTGTGGTAAGGTTGTGTACATAACTACTCTGGGTGGTTTGGAACTGTATAGATATTGGATGTAGAGTGCTCAGTGCCATGGAATACTCCAATGCAAGGTGAATTCAGGAACCTACCTGGTACCATTTACTTTGGATCAGCCATTGACTTGGCTTTCTTCTGCACAGGCTAAAGTTCCACTGTGTAGAGAAGGTAAAGTTACTGAAAGTAACTTCTGGAGCATAGGTAACACACTCATAAAATTGGTTGCAGACAACTCTAAATCATATGGTTAGTTTGCTAGCAATGTTTACATCATGTCAGCACATAGTGGTTATCAGCAAAATTGAACTGTACACTCTTTTGAGTTGAATGCATTACTTTCTATTCAATGTATTCTGTGGTAAAGTTGTGTACATAACTAGTCTGGGTGGTTTGGAACTGTATAGATATTGGATGTAGAGTGCTCAGTGCCATGGAATACTCCAATGCAAGGTGAATTCAGGAACCTACCTGGTACCATTTACTTTGGATCAGCCATTGACTTGGCTTTCTTCTGCACAGGCTAAAGTTCCACTGTGTAGAGAAGGTAAAGTTACTGAAAGTAACTTCTGGAGCATAGGTAACACACTCATAAAATTGGTTGCAGACAACTCTAAATCATATGGTTAGTTTGCTAGCAATGTTTACATCATGTCAGCACATAGTGGTTATCAGCAAAATTGAACTGTACACTCTTTTGAGTTGAATGCATTACTTTCTATTCAATGTATTCTGTGGTAAAGTTGTGTACATAACTAGTCTGGGTGGTTTGGAACTGTATAGATATTGCATGTAGAGTGCTCAGTGCCATGGAATACTCCAATGCAAGGTGAATTCAGTAAACCTACCTGGTACCATTTACTTTGGATCAGCCATTGACTTGGCTTACTTCTGCAAAGGCTAAAGTTCCACTGTGTAGAGAAGGTAAAGTTACTGAAAGTAACTTCTGGAGCGTAGGGAGCACACTCATAAAATTGTTTGCAGACAACTCTAAATTACATGGTTAGTGTGCTAGCAATGTTTACATCATGTCAGCACATAGTAGTTATCAGCAAAATTGAGCTGTACACTCCATTGAGTTGAATGCATTACTTTCTTTTCAAGCATTCTGTGGTAACGTTGTGTACATAACTACACTGGGTGGTTTGGAACTGTATAGATATTGCATGTAGAGTGCTCAGTGCCATGGAATACTCCAATGCAAGCTGAATTCAGTAACCTACCTGGTACCATTTACAGTGGAACAGCCATTGACTTGGTTCAATTCTGCAAAAGCTAAAGTTCCACTGTGTAGAGAAGGTAATGTTACTGAAACTAACTTCTGGAGCATAGGTAGCACACTCATATAATTGGTTGCATACAACTCCAAATCACATGGTTAGTGTGCTAGCAATGTTTACATCATGTCAGCACATAGTAGTTATCAGCAAAATTGAACTGTACACTCCATTGAGTTGAATGCATTACTTTCTATTTAATGCATTCTGTGGTAACGTTGTGTACATAACTACACTGGGTGGTTTGGAACTGTATAGATATTGCATGTAGAGTGCTCAGTGCCATGGAATACTCCAATGCAAGGTGAATTCAGGAACCTACCTGGTACCATTTACTTTGGATCAGCCATTGACTTGGCTTACTTCTGCAAAGGCTAAAGTTCCACTGTGTAGAGAAGGTAAAGTTACTGAAAGTAACTTCTGGAGCATAGGTAGCACACTCATAAAATTGGTTGCAGACAACTCTAAATCATATGGTTAGTGTGCTAACAATGTTTACATCATGTTAGCACATAGTAGTTATCAGCAAAATTGAACTGTACACTCCATTGAGTTGAATGCATTACTTTCTATTCAATGCATTCTGTGGTAAGGTTGTGTACATAACTACTCTGGGTGGTTTGGAACTGTATAGATATTGCATGTAGAGTGCTCAGTGCCATGGAATACTCCAATGCAATGTGAATTCAGAAAACCTACCTGGTACCATTTACTTTGGATCAGCCATTGACTTGGCTTACTTCTGCAAAGGCTAAAGTTCCACTGTGTAGAGAAGGTAATGTTACTGAAACTAACTTCTGGAGCATAGGTAGCACACTCATATAATTGGTTGCATACAACTCCAAATCACATGGTTAGTGTGCTAGCAATGTTTACATCATGTCAGCACATAGTAGTTATCAGCAAAATTGAACTGTACACTCCATTGAGTTGAATGCATTACTTTCTATTTAATGCATTCTGTGGTAACGTTGTGTACATAACTACACTGGGTGGTTTGGAACTGTATAGATATTGCATGTAGAGTGCTCAGTGCCATGGAATACTCCAATGCAAGGTGAATTCAGGAACCTACCTGGTACCATTTACTTTGGATCAGCCATTGACTTGGCTTACTTCTGCAAAGGCTAAAGTTCCACTGTGTAGAGAAGGTAAAGTTACTGAAAGTAACTTCTGGAGCATAGGTAGCACACTCATAAAATTGGTTGCAGACAACTCTAAATCATATGGTTAGTGTGCTAACAATGTTTACATCATGTTAGCACATAGTAGTTATCAGCAAAATTGAACTGTACACTCCATTGAGTTGAATGCATTACTTTCTATTCAATGCATTCTGTGGTAAGGTTGTGTACATAACTACTCTGGGTGGTTTGGAACTGTATAGATATTGCATGTAGAGTGCTCAGTGCCATGGAATACTCCAATGCAAGGTGAATTCAGGAACCTACCTGGTACCATTTACTTTGGATCAGCCATTGACTTGGCTTTCTTCTGCACAGGCTAAAGTTCCACTGTGTAGAGAAGGTAAAGTTACTGAAAGTAACTTCTGGAGCATAGGTAACACACTCATAAAATTGGTTGCAGACAACTCTAAATCATATGGTTAGTTTGCTAGCAATGTTTACATCATGTCAGCACATAGTGGTTATCAGCAAAATTGAACTGTACACTCTTTTGAGTTGAATGCATTACTTTCTATTCAATGTATTCTGTGGTAAAGTTGTGTACATAACTAGTCTGGGTGGTTTGGAACTGTATAGATATTGCATGTAGAGTGCTCAGTGCCATGGAATACTCCAATGCAAGGTGAATTCAGTAAACCTACCTGGTACCATTTACTTTGGATCAGCCATTGACTTGGCTTACTTCTGCAAAGGCTAAAGTTCCACTGTGTAGAGAAGGTAAAGTTACTGAAAGTAACTTCTGGAGCGTAGGGAGCACACTCATAAAATTGTTTGCAGACAACTCTAAATTACATGGTTAGTGTGCTAGCAATGTTTACATCATGTCAGCACATAGTAGTTATCAGCAAAATTGAGCTGTACACTCCATTGAGTTGAATGCATTACTTTCTTTTCAAGCATTCTGTGGTAACGTTGTGTACATAACTACACTGGGTGGTTTGGAACTGTATAGATATTGCATGTAGAGTGCTCAGTGCCATGGAATACTCCAATGCAAGCTGAATTCAGTAACCTACCTGGTACCATTTACAGTGGAACAGCCATTGACTTGGTTCAATTCTGCAAAAGCTAAAGTTCCACTGTGTAGAGAAGGTAATGTTACTGAAACTAACTTCTGGAGCATAGGTAGCACACTCATATAATTGGTTGCATACAACTCCAAATCACATGGTTAGTGTGCTAGCAATGTTTACATCATGTCAGCACATAGTAGTTATCAGCAAAATTGAACTGTACACTCCATTGAGTTGAATGCATTACTTTCTATTTAATGCATTCTGTGGTAACGTTGTGTACATAACTACACTGGGTGGTTTGGAACTGTATAGATATTGCATGTAGAGTGCTCAGTGCCATGGAATACTCCAATGCAAGGTGAATTCAGGAACCTACCTGGTACCATTTACTTTGGATCAGCCATTGACTTGGCTTACTTCTGCAAAGGCTAAAGTTCCACTGTGTAGAGAAGGTAAAGTTACTGAAAGTAACTTCTGGAGCATAGGTAGCACACTCATAAAATTGGTTGCAGACAACTCTAAATCATATGGTTAGTGTGCTAACAATGTTTACATCATGTTAGCACATAGTAGTTATCAGCAAAATTGAACTGTACACTCCATTGAGTTGAATGCATTACTTTCTATTCAATGCATTCTGTGGTAAGGTTGTGTACATAACTACTCTGGGTGGTTTGGAACTGTATAGATATTGCATGTAGAGTGCTCAGTGCCATGGAATACTCCAATGCAATGTGAATTCAGAAAACCTACCTGGTACCATTTACTTTGGATCAGCCATTGACTTGGCTTACTTCTGCAAAGGCTAAAGTTCCACTGTGTAGAGAAGGTAATGTTACTGAAACTAACTTCTGGAGCATAGGTAGCACACTCATATAATTGGTTGCATACAACTCCAAATCACATGGTTAGTGTGCTAGCAATGTTTACATCATGTCAGCACATAGTAGTTATCAGCAAAATTGAACTGTACACTCCATTGAGTTGAATGCATTACTTTCTATTTAATGCATTCTGTGGTAACGTTGTGTACATAACTACACTGGGTGGTTTGGAACTGTATAGATATTGCATGTAGAGTGCTCAGTGCCATGGAATACTCCAATGCAAGGTGAATTCAGGAACCTACCTGGTACCATTTACTTTGGATCAGCCATTGACTTGGCTTACTTCTGCAAAGGCTAAAGTTCCACTGTGTAGAGAAGGTAAAGTTACTGAAAGTAACTTCTGGAGCATAGGTAGCACACTCATAAAATTGGTTGCAGACAACTCTAAATCATATGGTTAGTGTGCTAACAATGTTTACATCATGTTAGCACATAGTAGTTATCAGCAAAATTGAACTGTACACTCCATTGAGTTGAATGCATTACTTTCTATTCAATGCATTCTGTGGTAAGGTTGTGTACATAACTACTCTGGGTGGTTTGGAACTGTATAGATATTGCATGTAGAGTGCTCAGTGCCATGGAATACTCCAATGCAATGTGAATTCAGAAAACCTACCTGGTACCATTTACTTTGGATCAGCCATTGACTTGGCTTACTTCTGCAAAGGCTAAAGTTCCACTGTGTAGAGAAGGTAAAGTTACTGAAAGTAACTTCTGGAGCATAGGTAGCACACTCATAAAATTGGTTGCAGACAACTCTAAATCATATGGTTAGTGTGCTAACAATGTTTACATCATGTTAGCACATAGTAGTTATCAGCAAAATTGAACTGTACACTCCATTGAGTTGAATGCATTACTTTCTATTCAATGCATTCTGTGGTAAGGTTGTGTACATAACTACTCTGGGTGGTTTGGAACTGTATAGATATTGCATGTAGAGTGCTCAGTGCCATGGAATACTCCAATGCAAGGTGAATTCAGAAATCCTACCTGGTACCATTTACTTTGGATCAGCCATTGACTTGGCTTACTTCTGCAAAGGCTAAAGTTCCACTGTGTAGAGAAGGTAAAGTTACTGAAAGTAACTTCTGGAGCGTAGGGAGCACACTCATAAAATTGGTTGCAGACAACTCTAACTTACATGGTTAGTGTGCTAGCAATGTTTACATCATGTCAGCACATAGTAGTTATCAGCAAAATTGAACTGTACACTCCATTGAGTTGAATGCATTACTTTCTTTTCAATGCATTCTGTGGTAACGTTGTGTACATAACTACACTGGGTGGTTTGGAACTGTATAGATATTGCATGTAGAGTGCTCAGTGCCATGGAATACTCCAATGCAAGGTGAATTCAGGAACCTACCTGGTACCATTTACTTTGGATCAGCCATTGACTTGGCTTACTTCTGCACAGGCTAAAGTTCCACTGTGTAGAGAAGGTAAAGTTACTGAAAGTAACTTCTGGAGCATAGGTAACACACTCATAAAATTGGTTGCAGACAACTCTAAATCATATGGTTAGTGTGCTAACAATGTTTACATCATGTTAGAACATAGTGGTTATCAGCAAAATTGAAATGTACACTGCTTCGAGTAGAATGCATTACTTTCTATTCAATGCATTCTGTGGTAAGGTTGTGTACATAACTACTCTGGGTGGTTTGGAACTGTATAGATATTGGATGTAGAGTGCTCAGTGCCATGGAATACTCCAATGCAAGGTGAATTCAGGAACCTACCTGGTACCATTTACTTTGGATCAGCCATTGACTTGGCTTTCTTCTGCACAGGCTAAAGTTCCACTGTGTAGAGAAGGTAAAGTTACTGAAAGTAACTTCTGGAGCATAGGTAACACACTCATAAAATTGGTTGCAGACAACTCTAAATCATATGGTTAGTTTGCTAGCAATGTTTACATCATGTCAGCACATAGTGGTTATCAGCAAAATTGAACTGTACACTCTTTTGAGTTGAATGCATTACTTTCTATTCAATGTATTCTGTGGTAAAGTTGTGTACATAACTAGTCTGGGTGGTTTGGAACTGTATAGATATTGCATGTAGAGTGCTCAGTGCCATGGAATACTCCAATGCAAGGTGAATTCAGTAAACCTACCTGGTACCATTTACTTTGGATCAGCCATTGACTTGGCTTACTTCTGCAAAGGCTAAAGTTCCACTGTGTAGAGAAGGTAAAGTTACTGAAAGTAACTTCTGGAGCGTAGGGAGCACACTCATAAAATTGTTTGCAGACAACTCTAAATTACATGGTTAGTGTGCTAGCAATGTTTACATCATGTCAGCACATAGTAGTTATCAGCAAAATTGAGCTGTACACTCCATTGAGTTGAATGCATTACTTTCTATTCAATGCATTCTGTGGTAAGGTTGTGTACATAACTACTCTGGGTGGTTTGGAACTGTTTAGATATTGCATGTAGAATGCTCAGGGTCATGGAATACTCCAATGCAAGCAGAATTCAGTAACCTACCTGGTACCATTTACAGTGTGACATCCAATGACTTGGTTCAATTCTGCAAAGGCTAAAGTTCCACTGAGCAGAGAACGTAAAGTTACTGAAAGTAACTTCTGGAGCATAGGTAGCACACTCATGAAATTGGTTGCAGACAACTCTAAATTACATGGTTAGTGTGCTAGCAATGTTTACATCATGTCAGCACATAGTAGTTATCAGCAAAATTGAGCTGTACACTCCTTCGAGTAGAATGCATTACTTTCTATTCAATGCATTCTGTGGTAAGGTTGTGTACATAACTACTCTGGGTGGTTTGGAACTGTATAGATATTGCATGTAGAGTGCTCAGTGCCATGGAATACTCCAATGCAAGCTGAATTCAGGAACCTACCTGGTACCATTTACTTTGGATCAGCCATTGACTTGGCTTACTTCTGCAAAGGCTAAAGTTCCACTGTGTAGAGAAGGTAAAGTTACTGAAAGTAACTTCTGGAGCATAGGTAGCACACTCATAAAATTGGTTGCAGACAACTCTAAATCATATGGTTAGTGTGCTAGCAATGTTTACATCATGTCAGCACATAGTAGTTATCAGCAAAATTGAACTGTACACTCCATTGAGTTGAATGCATTACTTTCTTTTCAATGCATTCTGTGGTAACGTTGTGTACATAACTACACTGGGTGGTTTGGAACTGTATAGATATTGCATGTAGAGTGCTCAGTGCCATGGAATACTCCAATGCAAGGTGAATTCAGGAACCTACCTGGTACCATTTACTTTGGATCAGCCATTGACTTGGCTTACTTCTGCACAGGCTAAAGTTCCACTGTGTAGAGAAGGTAAAGTTACTGAAAGTAACTTCTGGAGCATAGGTAACACACTCATAAAATTGGTTGCAGACAACTCTAAATCATATGGTTAGTGTGCTAACAATGTTTACATCATGTTAGAACATAGTGGTTATCAGCAAAATTGAACTGTACACTGCTTCGAGTAGAATGCATTACTTTCTATTCAATGCATTCTGTGGTAAGGTTGTGTACATAACTACTCTGGGTGGTTTGGAACTGTATAGATATTGGATGTAGAGTGCTCAGTGCCATGGAATACTCCAATGCAAGGTGAATTCAGGAACCTACCTGGTACCATTTACTTTGGATCAGCCATTGACTTGGCTTTCTTCTGCACAGGCTAAAGTTCCACTGTGTAGAGAAGGTAAAGTTACTGAAAGTAACTTCTGGAGCATAGGTAACACACTCATAAAATTGGTTGCAGACAACTCTAAATCATATGGTTAGTTTGCTAGCAATGTTTACATCATGTCAGCACATAGTGGTTATCAGCAAAATTGAACTGTACACTCTTTTGAGTTGAATGCATTACTTTCTATTCAATGTATTCTGTGGTAAAGTTGTGTACATAACTAGTCTGGGTGGTTTGGAACTGTATAGATATTGCATGTAGAGTGCTCAGTGCCATGGAATACTCCAATGCAAGGTGAATTCAGTAAACCTACCTGGTACCATTTACTTTGGATCAGCCATTGACTTGGCTTACTTCTGCAAAGGCTAAAGTTCCACTGTGTAGAGAAGGTAAAGTTACTGAAAGTAACTTCTGGAGCGTAGGGAGCACACTCATAAAATTGTTTGCAGACAACTCTAAATTACATGGTTAGTGTGCTAGCAATGTTTACATCATGTCAGCACATAGTAGTTATCAGCAAAATTGAGCTGTACACTCCATTGAGTTGAATGCATTACTTTCTATTCAATGCATTCTGTGGTAAGGTTGTGTACATAACTACTCTGGGTGGTTTGGAACTGTTTAGATATTGCATGTAGAATGCTCAGGGTCATGGAATACTCCAATGCAAGCAGAATTCAGTAACCTACCTGGTACCATTTACAGTGTGACATCCAATGACTTGGTTCAATTCTGCAAAGGCTAAAGTTCCACTGAGCAGAGAACGTAAAGTTACTGAAAGTAACTTCTGGAGCATAGGTAGCACACTCATGAAATTGGTTGCAGACAACTCTAAATTACATGGTTAGTGTGCTAGCAATGTTTACATCATGTCAGCACATAGTAGTTATCAGCAAAATTGAGCTGTACACTCCTTCGAGTAGAATGCATTACTTTCTATTCAATGCATTCTGTGGTAAGGTTGTGTACATAACTACTCTGGGTGGTTTGGAACTGTATAGATATTGCATGTAGAGTGCTCAGTGCCATGGAATACTCCAATGCAAGCTGAATTCAGTAACCTACCTGGTACCATTTACAGTGGAACAGCCATTGACTTGGTTCAATTCTGCAAAAGCTAAAGTTCCACTGTGTAGAGAAGGTAATGTTACTGAAACTAACTTCTGGAGCATAGGTAGCACACTCATATAATTGGTTGCATACAACTCCAAATCACATGGTTAGTGTGCTAGCAATGTTTTCATCATGTCAGCACATAGTAGTTATCAGCAAAATTGAACTGTACACTCCATTGAGTTGAATGCATTACTTTCTATTTAATGCATTCTGTGGTAACGTTGTGTACATAACTACTCTGGGTGGTTTGGAACTGTATAGATATTGCATGTAGAGTGCTCAGTGCCATGGAATACTCCAATGCAAGCTGAATTCAGTAACCTACCTGGTACCATTTACAGTGGAACAGCCATTGACTTGGTTCAATTCTGCAAAAGCTAAAGTTCCACTGTGTAGAGAAGGTAATGTTACTGAAACTAACTTCTGGAGCATAGGTAGCACACTCATATAATTGGTTGCATACAACTCCAAATCACATGGTTAGTGTGCTAGCAATGTTTACATCATGTCAGCACATAGTAGTTATCAGCAAAATTGAACTGTACACTCCATTGAGTTGAATGCATTACTTTCTATTTAATGCATTCTGAGGTAACGTTGTGTACATAACTACACTGGGTGGTTTGGAACTGTATAGATATTGCATGTAGAGTGCTCAGTGCCATGGAATACTCCAATGCAAGGTGAATTCAGGAACCTACCTGGTACCATTTACTTTGGATCAGCCATTGACTTGGCTTACTTCTGCAAAGGCTAAAGTTCCACTGTGTAGAGAAGGTAAAGTTACTGAAAGTAACTTCTGGAGCATAGGTAGCACACTCATAAAATTGGTTGCAGACAACTCTAAATCATATGGTTAGTGTGCTAACAATGTTTACATCATGTTAGCACATAGTAGTTATCAGCAAAATTGAACTGTACACTCCATTGAGTTGAATGCATTACTTTCTATTCAATGCATTCTGTGGTAAGGTTGTGTACATAACTACTCTGGGTGGTTTGGAACTGTATAGATATTGCATGTAGAGTGCTCAGTGCCATGGAATACTCCAATGCAATGTGAATTCAGAAAACCTACCTGGTACCATTTACTTTGGATCAGCCATTGACTTGGCTTACTTCTGCAAAGGCTAAAGTTCCACTCTGTAGAGAAGGTAAAGTTACTGAAAGTAACTTCTGGAGCATAGGTAGCACACTCATAAAATTGGTTGCAGACAACTCTAAATCATATGGTTAGTGTGCTAACAATGTTTACATCATGTTAGCACATAGTAGTTATCAGCAAAATTGAACTGTACACTCCATTGAGTTGAATGCATTACTTTCTATTCAATGCATTCTGTGGTAAGGTTGTGTACATAACTACTCTGGGTGGTTTGGAACTGTATAGATATTGCATGTAGAGTGCTCAGTGCCATGGAATACTCCAATGCAAGGTGAATTCAGAAATCCTACCTGGTACCATTTACTTTGGATCAGCCATTGACTTGGCTTACTTCTGCAAAGGCTAAAGTTCCACTGTGTAGAGAAGGTAAAGTTACTGAAAGTAACTTCTGGAGCGTAGGGAGCACACTCATAAAATTGGTTGCAGACAACTCTAACTTACATGGTTAGTGTGCTAGCAATGTTTACATCATGTCAGCACATAGTAGTTATCAGCAAAATTGAACTGTACACTCCATTGAGTTGAATGCATTACTTTCTTTTCAATGCATTCTGTGGTAACGTTGTGTACATAACTACACTGGGTGGTTTGGAACTGTATAGATATTGCATGTAGAGTGCTCAGTGCCATGGAATACTCCAATGCAAGGTGAATTCAGGAACCTACCTGGTACCATTTACTTTGGATCAGCCATTGACTTGGCTTACTTCTGCACAGGCTAAAGTTCCACTGTGTAGAGAAGGTAAAGTTACTGAAAGTAACTTCTGGAGCATAGGTAACACACTCATAAAATTGGTTGCAGACAACTCTAAATCATATGGTTAGTGTGCTAACAATGTTTACATCATGTTAGAACATAGTGGTTATCAGCAAAATTGAACTGTACACTCCTTCGAGTAGAATGCATTACTTTCTATTCAATGCATTCTGTGGTAAGGTTGTGTACATAACTACTCTGGGTGGTTTGGAACTGTATAGATATTGGATGTAGAGTGCTCAGTGCCATGGAATACTCCAATGCAAGGTGAATTCAGGAACCTACCTGGTACCATTTACTTTGGATCAGCCATTGACTTGGCTTTCTTCTGCACAGTCTAAAGTTCCACTGTGTAGAGAAGGTAAAGTTACTGAAAGTAACTTCTGGAGCATAGGTAACACACTCATAAAATTGGTTGCAGACAACTCTAAATCATATGGTTAGTTTGCTAGCAATGTTTACATCATGTCAGCACATAGTGGTTATCAGCAAAATTGAACTGTACACTCTTTTGAGTTGAATGCATTACTTTCAATTCAATGTATTCTGTGGTAAAGTTGTGTACATAACTAGTCTGGGTGGTTTGGAACTGTATAGATATTGCATGTAGAGTGCTCAGTGCCATGGAATACTCCAATGCAAGGTGAATTCAGTAAACCTACCTGGTACCATTTACTTTGGATCAGCCATTGACTTGGCTTACGTCTGCAAAGGCTAAAGTTCCACTGTGTAGAGAAGGTAAAGTTACTGAAAGTAACTTCTGGAGCGTAGGGAGCACACTCATAAAATTGTTTGCAGACAACTCTAAATTACATGGTTAGTGTGCTAGCAATGTTTACATCATGTCAGCACATAGTAGTTATCAGCAAAATTGAGCTGTACACTCCATTGAGTTGAATGCATTACTTTCTATTCAATGCATTCTGTGGTAAGGTTGTGTACATAACTACTCTGGGTGGTTTGGAACTGTTTAGATATTGCATGTAGAATGCTCAGGGTCATGGAATACTCCAATGCAAGCAGAATTCAGTAACCTACCTGGTACCATTTACAGTGTGACATCCAATGACTTGGTTCAATTCTGCAAAGTCTAAAGTTCCACTGAGCAGAGAACGTAAAGTTACTGAAAGTAACTTCTGGAGCATAGGTAGCACACTCATGAAATTGGTTGCAGACAACTCTAAATTACATGGTTAGTGTGCTAGCAATGTTTACATCATGTCAGCACATAGTAGTTATCAGCAAAATTGAGCTGTACACTCCTTCGAGTAGAATGCATTACTTTCTATTCAATGCATTCTGTGGTAAGGTTGTGTACATAACTACTCTGGGTGGTTTGGAACTGTATAGATATTGCATGTAGAGTGCTCAGTGCCATGGAATACTCCAATGCAAGCTGAATTCAGTAACCTACCTGGTACCATTTACAGTGGAACAGCCATTGACTTGGTTCAATTCTGCAAAAGCTAAAGTTCCACTGTGTAGAGAAGGTAATGTTACTGAAACTAACTTCTGGAGCATAGGTAGCACACTCATATAATTGGTTGCATACAACTCCAAATCACATGGTTAGTGTGCTAGCAATGTTTTCATCATGTCAGCACATAGTAGTTATCAGCAAAATTGAACTGTACACTCCATTGAGTTGAATGCATTACTTTCTATTTAATGCATTCTGTGGTAACGTTGTGTACATAACTACACTGGGTGGTTTGGAACTGTATAGATATTGCATGTAGAGTGCTCAGTGCCATGGAATACTCCAATGCAAGGTGAATTCAGGAACCTACCTGGTACCATTTACTTTGGATCAGCCATTGACTTGGCTTACTTCTGCAAAGGCTAAAGTTCCACTGTGTAGAGAAGGTAAAGTTACTGAAAGTAACTTCTGGAGCATAGGTAGCACACTCATAAAATTGGTTGCACACAACTCTAAGTCATATGGTGAGTGTGCTAACAATGTTTAATCATGTTAGCACATAGTGCTTATTAGCAAAATTGAACTGTACACTCCATTGAGTTGAATGCATTACTTTCTATTCAATGCATTCTGTGGTAAGGTTGTGTACATAACTACTCTGGGTGGTTTGGAACTGTATAGATATTGCATGTAGAGTGCTCAGTGCCATGGAATACTCCAATGCAAGGTGAGTTCAGGAACCTACCTGGTACCATTTACTTTGGATCAGCCATTGACTTGGCTTACTTCTGCAAAGGCTAAAGTTCCACTGTGTAGAGAAGGTAATGTTACTGAAAGTAACTTCTGGAGAATAGGTAGCACACTCATAAAATTGGTTGCAGACAACTCTAAATCATATGGTTAGTGTGCTACCAATGTTTACATCATGTTAGCACATAGTAGTTATCAGCAAAATTGAACTGTACACTCCATTGAGTTGAATGCATTACTTTATATTCAATGCATTCTGTGGTAAGGTTGTGTACATAACTACACTGGGTGGTTTGGAACTGTATAGATATTGGATATAGAGTGCTCAGTGCCATGGAATACTCCAATGCAAGGTGAATTCAGGAACCTACCTGGTACCATTTACTTTGGATCAGCCATTGACTTGGCTTACTTCTGCACAGGCTAAAGTTCCACTGTGTAGAGAAGGTAAAGTTACTGAAAGTAACTTCTGGAGCATAGGTAACACACTCATAAAATTGGTTGCAGACAACTCTAAATCATATGGTTAGTTTGCTAGCAATGTTTACATCATGTCAGCACATAGTGGTTATCAGCAAAATTGAACTGTACACTCTTTTGAGTTGAATGCATTACTTTCTATTCAATGTATTCTGTGGTAAAGTTGTGTACATAACTAGTCTGGGTGGTTTGGAACTGTATAGATATTGCATGTAGAGTGCTCAGTGCCATGGAATACTCCAATGCAAGGTGAATTCAGTAACCTACCTGGTACCATTTACTTTGGATCAGCCATTGACTTGGTTTACTTCTGATCAGGTTAAAGTTCCACTGTGTAGAGAAGGTAATGTTACTGAAAGTAACTTCTGGAGATTAGGTAGCACACATAAAATTGATTGCAGACAACTCTAAATCATATGGTTAGTGTGCTAACAATGTTTACATCATGTTAGAACATAGTAGTTATCAGCAAAATTGAACTGTACACTCCTTCGAGTAGAATGCATTACTTTCTATTCAATGCATTCTGTGGTAAGGTTGTGTACATAACTACTCTGGGTGGTTTGGAACTGTATAGATATTGCATGTAGAGTGCTCAGTGCCATGGAATACTCCAATGCAAGCTGAATTCAGTAACCTACCTGGTACCATTTACAGTGGAACAGCCATTGACTTGGTTCAATTCTGCAAAAGCTAAAGTTCCACTGTGTAGAGAAGGTAATGTTACTGAAACTACTATTCTGGAGCATAGGTAGCACACTCATATAATTGGTTGCATACAACTCTAAATCACATGGTTAGTGTGCTAGCAATGTTTACATCATGTCAGCACATAGTAGTTATCAGCAAAATTGAACTGTACACTCCATTGAGTTGAATGCATTACTTTCTATTCAATGCATTCTGTGGTAACGTTGTGTACATAACTACACTGGGTGGTTTGGAACTGTATAGATATTGCATGTAGAGTGCTCAGTGCCATGGAATACTCCAATGCAAGGTGAATTCAGGAACCTACCTGGTACCATTTACTTTGGATCAGCCATTGACTTGGCTTACTTCTGCAAAGGCTAAAGTTCCACTGTGTAGAGAAGGTAAAGTTACTGAAAGTAACTTCTGGAGCGTAGGTAGCACACTCATAAAATTGGTTGCAGACAACTCTAAATCACATGGTTTGTGTGCTAGCAATGTTTACATCATGTCAGCACATAGTAGTTATCAGCAAAATTGAACTGTACACTCCATTGAGTTGAATGCTTTACTTTCTATTCAATGCATTCTGTGGTAACGTTGTGTACATAACTACACTGGGTGGTTTGGAACTGTATAGATATTGCATGTAGAGTGCTCAGTGCCATGGAATACTCCAATGCAAGGTGAATTCAGGAACCTACCTGGTACCATTTACTTTGGATCAGCCATTGACTTGGCTTACTTCTGCAAAGGCTAAAGTTCCACTGTGTAGAGAAGGTAAAGTTACTGAAAGTAACTTCTGGAGCATAGGTAGCACACTCATAAAATTGTTTGCACACAACTCTAAGTCATATGGTGAGTGTGCTAACAATGTTTAATCATGTTAGCACATAGTGTTTATTAGCAAAATTGAACTGTACACTCCATTGAGTTGAATGCATTACTTTCTATTCAATGCATTCTGTGGTAAGGTTGTGTACATAACTACTCTGGGTGGATTGGAACTGTATAGATATTGCATGTAGAGTGCTCAGTGCCATGGAATACTCCAATGCAAGGATAATTCAGGAACCTACCTGGTACCATTTACTTTGGATCAGCCATTGACTTGGCTTACTTCTGCAAAGGCTAAAGTTCCACTGTGTAGAGAAGGTAATGTTACTGAAAGTAACTTCTTGAGAATAGGTAGCACACTCATAAAATTGGTTGCAGACAACTCTAAATCATATGGTTAGTGTGCTAACAATGTTTACATCATGTTAGCACATAGTAGTTATCAGCAAAATTGAACTGTACACTCCATTGAGTTGAATGCATTACTTTATATTCAATGCATTCTGTGGTAAGGTTGTGTACATAACTACACTGGGTGGTTTGGAACTGTATAGATATTGGATGTAGAGTGCTCAGTGCCATGGAATACTCCAATGCAAGGTGAATTCAGGAACCTACCTGGTACCATTTACTTTGGATCAGCCATTGACTTGGCTTACTTCTGCAAACGCTAAAGTTCCACTGTGTAGAGAAGGTAATGTTACTGAAAGTAACTTCTTGAGAATAGGTAGCACACTCATAAAATTGGTTGCAGACAACTCTAAATCATATGGTTAGTGTGCTAGCAATGTTTACATCATGTCAGCACATAGTAGTTATCAGCAAAATTGAACTGTACACTCCATTGAGTTGAATGCATTACTTTCTATTGAATGCATTCTGTGGTAACGTTGTGTACATAACTACACTGGGTGGTTTGGAACTGTATAGATATTGCATGTAGAGTGCTCAGTGCCATGGAATACTCCAATGCAAGGTGAATTCAGGAACCTACCTGGTAACATTTACTTTGGATCAGCCATTGACTTGGCTTACTTCTGCACAGGCTAAAGTTCCACTGTGTAGAGAAGGTAAAGTTACTGAAAGTAACTTCTGGAGCATAGGTAACACACTCATAAAATTGGTTGCAGACAACTCTAAATCATATGGTTAGTTTGCTAGCAATGTTTACATCATTTCAGCACATAGTGGTTATCAGCAAAATTGAACTGTACACTCTTTTGAGTTGAATGCATTACTTTCTATTCAATGTATTCTGTGGTAAAGTTGTGTACATAACTAGTCTGGGTGGTTTGGAACTGTATAGATATTGCATGTAGAGTGCTCAGTGCCATGGAATACTCCAATGCAAGGTGAATTCAGTAACCTACCTGGTACCATTTACTTTGGATCAGCCATTGACTTGGTTTACTTCTGAACAGGTTAAAGTTCCACTGTGTAGAGAAGGTAATGTTACTGAAAGTAACTTCTGGAGATTAGGTAGCACACATAAAATTGGTTGCAGACAACTCTACATCATATGGTTAGTGTGCTAACAATGTTTACATCATGTTAGAACATAGTAGTTATCAGCAAAATTGAACTGTACACTCCTTCGAGTAGAATGCATTACTTTCTATTCAATGCATTCTGTGGTAAGGTTGTGTACATAACTACTCTGGGTGGTTTGGAACTGTATAGATATTGCATGTAGAGTGCTCAGTGCCATGGAATACTCCAATGCAAGCTGAATTCAGGAACCTACCTGGTAACATTTACTTTGGATCAGCCATTGACTTGGCTTACTTCTGCACAGGCTAAAGTTCCACTGTGTAGAGAAGGTAAAGTTACTGAAAGTAACTTCTGGAGCATAGGTAACACACTCATAAAATTGGTTGCAGACAACTCTAAATCATATGGTTAGTTTGCTAGCAATGTTTACATCATTTCAGCACATAGTGGTTATCAGCAAAATTGAACTGTACACTCTTTTGAGTTGAATGCATTACTTTCTATTCAATGTATTCTGTGGTAAAGTTGTGTACATAACTAGTCTGGGTGGTTTGGAACTGTATAGATATTGCATGTAGAGTGCTCAGTGCCATGGAATACTCCAATGCAAGCTGAATTCAGTAACCTACCTGGTACCATTTACAGTGGAACAGCCATTGACATGGTTCAATTCTGCAAAAGCTAAAGTTCCACTGGGTAGAGAAGGTAATGTTACTGAAAGTAACTTCTGGAGAATAGGTAGCACACTCATAAAATTGGATGCAGACAACTCTAAATCATATGGTTAGTGTGCTAACAATGTTTACATCATGTTAGCACATAGTAGTTATCAGCAAAATTGAACTGTACACTCCATTGTGTTGAATGCATTACTTTCTATTCAATGCATTCTGTGGTAAGATTGTGTACATAACTACACTGGGTGGTTTGGAGCTGTATAGATATTGCATGTAGAGTACTCAGAGCCATGGAATACTCCAATGCAAGGTGAATTCAGGAACCTACCTGGTACCATTTACTTTGGATCAGCCATTGACTTGGCTTACTTCTGCAAAGGCTAAAGTTCCACTGTGTAGTGAAGGTAAAGTTACTAAAAGTAACTTCTGAAGCATAGGTAGCACACTCATAAAATTGGTTGCACACAACTCTAAGTCATATGGGTAGTGTGCTAACAATGTTTAGATCATGTTAGCACATAGTAGTTATCAGCAAAATTGAACTCTACACTCCATTGAGTTGAATGCATTACTTTCTATTCAATGCATTCTGTGGTAAGGTTGTGTACATAACTACACTGGGTGGTTTGGAACTGTATAGATATTGCATGTAGAGTGCTCAGTGCCATGGAATACTCCAATGCAAGCTGAATTCAGTAACCTACCTGGTACCATTTACAGTGGAACAGCCATTGACATGGTTCAATTCTGCAAAAGCTAAAGTTCCACTGGGTAGAGAAGGTAATGTTACTGAAAGTAACTTCTGGAGAATAGGTAGCACACTCATAAAATTGGAAGCAGACAACTCTAAATCATATGGTCAGTGTGCTAACAATGTTTACATCATGTTAGCACATAGTAGTTATCAGCAAAATTGAACTGTACACTCCATTGTGTTGAATGCATTACTTTCTATTCAATGCATTCTGTGGTAAGATTGTGTACATAACTACACTGGGTGGTTTGGAGCTGTATAGATATTGCATGTAGAGTGCTCAGAGCCATGGAATACTCCAATGCAAGGTGAATTCAGGAACCTACCTGGTACCATTTACTTTGGATCAGCCATTGACTTGGCTTACTTCTGCAAAGGCTAACGTTCCACTGTGTAGTGAAGGTAAAGTTACTAAAAGTAACTTCTGAAGCATAGGTAGCACACTCATAAAATTGGTTGCACACAACTCTAAGTCATATGGTTAGTGTGCTAACAATGTTTAGATCATGTTAGCACATAGTGTTTATTAGCAAAATTGAACTGTACACTCCATTGAGTTGAATGCATTACTTTCTATTCAATGCATTCTGTGGTAAGGTTGTGTACATAACGACTCTGGGAGGTTTGGAACAGTATAGATATTGCATGTAGAGTGCTCAGTGCCATGGAATACTCCAATGCAAGGTGAATTCAGGAACCTACCTGGTACCATTTACTTTGGATCAGCCATTGACTTGGCTTACTTCTGCAAAGGCTAAAGTTCCACTGTGTAGAGAAGGTAATGTTACTGAAAGTAACTTCTGGAGAATAGGTAGCACACTCATAAAATTGGTTGCACACAACTCTAAGTCATAAGGTTAGTGTGCTAACAATGTTTAGATCATGTTAGCACATAGTGTTTATCAGCAAAATTGAACTGTTCACTCCATTGAGTTGAATGCATTACTTTCTATTCAATGCATTCTGTGGTAAGGTTGTGTACATAACTTCTCTGGGTGGTTTGGAACTGTATAGATATTGCATGTAGAGTGCTCAGTGCCATGGAATACTCCAATGCATGGTGAATTCAGTAACCTACCTGGTACCATTTACTTTGGGTCAGCCATTGACTTGGCTTACTTCTGCAAAGGCTAAAGTTCCACTGTGTAGAGAAGGTAAAGTTACTAAAAGTAACTTCTGGAGCATAGGTAGTACACTCATAAAATTGGTTGCACACAACTCTAAGGCATAAGGTTAGTGTGCTAACAATGTTTAGATCATGTTAGCACATAGTGTTTATCAGCAAAATTGAACTGTACACTCCATTGAGTTGAATGCATTACTTTCTATTCAATGCATTCTGTGGTAAGGTTGTGTACATAACTTCTCTGGGTGGTTTCGAACTGTATAGATATTGCATGTAGAGTGCTCAGTGCCATGGGAAACTCCAATGCAAGCTGAATTCAGTAACCTACCTGGTACCATTTACAGTGTGACAGCCATTGACTTGGTTCAATTCTGCAATGGCTAAATTTCCACTGCGCAGAGAACGTAAAGTTACTGAAAGTAACTTCTGGAGAATAGGTAGCACACTCATAAAATTGTTTGCAGACAACTCTAAATCATATGGTTAGTGTGCTAACAATGTTTACACCATGTTAGCACATAGTAGTTATCAGCAAAATTGAACTGTACACTCCATTGAGTTGAATGCATTACTTTCTATTCAATGCATTGTGTGGTAAGGTTGTGTACATAACTACTCTGGGTGGTTTGGAACTGTATAGATATTGCATGTAGAGTGCTCAGTGCCATGGAATACTCCAATGCAAGCTGAATTCAGTAACCTACCTGGTACCATTTACAGTGCAACAGCCATTGACATGGTTCAATTCTGCAAAGGCTATAGTTCCACTGTGTAGATAAGGTAAAATTACTAAAAGTAACTTCTGGAGCATAGGTAGCACACTCATAAAATTGGTTGCACACAACTCTAAGTCATATGGTTAGTGTGCTAACAATGTTTAGATCATGTTAGCACATAGTGTTTATTAGCAAAATTGAACTGTACACTCCATTGAGTTGAATGCATTACTTTCTATTCAATGCATTCTGTGGTAAGGTTGTGTATATAACGACTCTGGGAGGTTTGGAACAGTATAGATATTGCATGTAGAGTGCTCAGTGCCATGGAATACTCCAATGCAAGGTGAATTCAGGAACCTACCTGGTACCATTTACTTTGGATCAGCCATTGACTTGGCTTACTTCTGCAAAGTCTAAAGTTCCACTGTGTAGAGAAGGTAAAGTTACTGAAAGTAACTTCTGGAGCATAGGTAGCACCCTCATAAAATTGGTTGCAGACAACTCTAAATCACATGGTTAGTGTGCTAGCAATGTTTACATCATGTCAGCACATAGTAGTTATCAGCAAAATTGAACTGTACACTCCATTGAGTTGAATGCATTACTTTCTATTCAATGCATTCTGTGGTAAGGTTGTGCACATAACTACACTGGGTGTATTGGAGCTGTATAGATATTGCATGTAGAGTGCTCAGAGCCATGGAATACTCCAATGCAAGGTGAATTCAGGAACCTACCTGGTACCATTTACTTTGGATCAGCCATTGACCTGGCTTACTTCTGCAAAGGCTAACGTTCCACTGTGTAGTGAAGGTAATGTTACTAAAAGTAACTTCTGGAGCATAGGTAGCACACTCATAAAATTGGTTGCACACAACTCTAAGTCATATGGTTAGTGTGCTAACAATGTTTAGATCATGTTAGCACACAGTGTTTATTAGCAAAATTGAACTGTACACTCCATTGAGTTGAATGCATTACTTTCTATTGAATGCATTCTGTGGTCAGGTTGTGTACATAACGACTCTGGGAGGTTTGGAACAGTATAGATATTGCATGTAGAGTGCTCAGTGCCATGGAATACTCCAATGCAAGGTGAATTCAGGAACCTATCTGGTGCCATTTACTTTGGATCAGCCATTGACTTGGCTTACTTCTGCAAAGACTAAAGTTCCACAGTGTAGAGAAGGTAATGTTACTGAAAGTAACTTCTGGAGAATAGGTAGCACACTCATAAAATTGGTTGCAGACAACTCTAAATCATATGGTTAGTGTGCTAACAATGTTTACACCATGTTAGCACATAGTAGTTATCAGCAAAATTGAACTGTACACTCCATTGAGTTGAATGCATTACTTTCTATTCAATGCATTCTGTGGTAAGGTTGTGTACATAACTACTCTGGGTGGTTTTGAACTGTATAGATATTGCATGTAGAGTGCTCAGTGCCATGGAATATTCCAATGCAAGCTGAATGCAATAACCTACCTGGTACCATTTACTTTGGATCAGCCATTGACTTGGCTTACTTCTGCAAAGGCTAAAGTTCCACTGTGTAGAGAAGGTAAAATTACTAAAAGTAACTTCTGGAGCATAGGTAGCACACTCATAAAATTGGTTGCACACAACTCTAAGTCATATGGTTAGTGTGCTAACAATGTTTAGATCATGTTAGCACATAGTGTTTATCAGCAAAATTGAACTGTACACTCCATTGAGTTAAATGCATTACTTTCTATTCAATGCATTCTGTGGTAAGGTTGTGTACATAACTTCTCTGGGTGGTTTGGAACTGTATAGATATTGCATGTAGAGTGCTCAGTGCCATGGAAAACTCCAATGCAAGCTGAATTCAGTAACCTACCTGGTACCATTTACAGTGGAACAGCCATTGACTTGGTTTACTTCTGCAAAGGCTAAAGTTCCACTGTGTAGAGAAGGTAAAATTACTAAAAGTATCTTCTGGAGCATAGGTAGCACACTCATAAAATTGGTTGCACACAACTCTAAGTCATATGGTTAGTGTGCTAACAATGTTTACATCATGTTAGCACATAGTGTTTATTAGCAAAATTGAACTGTACACTCCATTAAGTTGAATGCATTACTTTCTATTCGCATTCTGTGGTAAGGTTGTGTACATAACGACTCTGGGTGGTTTGGAACACTATAGATATTGCATGTAGAGTGCTCAGTGCCATGGAATACTCCAATGCAAGTTGAATTCAGGAACCTACCTGGTACCATTTACTTTGGATCAGCCATTGACTTGGCTTACTTCTGCAAAGTCTAAAGTTCCACTGTGTAGAGAAGGTAAAGTTACTGAAAGTAACTTCTTGAGAATAGGTAGCACACTCATAAAATTGGTTGCAGACAACTCTAAATCATATGGTTAGTGTGCTAACAATGTTTACATCATGTTAGCACATAGTAGTTATCAGCAAAATTGAACTGTACACTCCATTGAGTTGAATGCATTACTTTCTATTCAATGCATTCTGTGGTAAGGTTGTGTACATAACTACACTGGGTGGTTTGGAACTGTATAGATATTGCATGTAGAGTGCTCAGTGCCATGGAATACTCCAATGCAAGGTGAATTCAGGAACCTAACTGGTACCATTTACTTTGGATCAGCCATTGACTTGGCTTACTTCTGCAAAGGCTAAAGTTCCACTGTTGTAGAGAAGGTAATGTTACTGAAAGTAACTTCTGGAGAATAGGTAGCACACTCATAAAATTGTTTGCAGACAACTCTAAATCATATGGTTAGTGTGCTAACAATGTTTACATCATGTTAGCACATAGTAGTTATCAGCAAAATTGAACTGTACACTCCATTGAGTTGAATGCATTACTTTCTATTCAATGCATTCTGTGGTAAGGTTGTGTACATAATTACACTGGGTGGTTTGCAGCTGTATAGATATTGCATGTAGAGTGCTCAGTGCCATGGAATACTCCAATGCAAGATGAATTCAGGAACCTACCTGGTACCATTTACTTTGGGTCAGCCATTGACTTGGCTTACTTCTGCAAAGGCTAAAGTTCCACTGTGTAGAGAAGGTAAAGTTACTAAAAGTAACTTCTGGAGCATAGGTAGTACACTCATAAAATTGGTTGCACACAACTCTAAGTCATATGGTTAGTGTGCTAACAATGTTTAGATCATGTTAGCACATAGTGTTTATCAGCAAAATTGAGCTGTACACTCCATTGAGTTGAATGCATTACTTTCTATTCAATGCATTCTGTGGTAAGGTTGTGTACATAACTTCTCTGGGTGGTTTGGAACTGTATAGATATTGCATGTAGAGTGCTCAGTGCCATGGAAAACTCCAATGCAAGCTGAATTCAGTAACCTACCTGGTACCATTTACAGTGGAACAGCCATTGACTTGGTTTACTTCTGCAAAGGCTAAAGTTCCACTGTGTAGAGAAGGTAAAATTACTAAAAGTAACTTCTGGAGCATAGGTAGCACACTCATAAAATTGGTTGCACACAACTCTAAGTCATATGGTTAGTGTGCTAACAATGTTTAGATCATGTTAGCACATAGTGTTTATTAGCAAAATTGAACTGTACACTCCATTGAGTTGAATGCATTACTTTCTATTCAATGCATTCTGTGGTAAGGTTGTGTACATAACGTCTCTGGGTGGTTTGGAACACTATAGATATTGCATGCAGAGTGCTCAGTGCCATGGAATACTCCAATGCAAGGTGAATTCAGGAACCTACCTGGTACCATTTACTTTGGATCAGCCATTGACTTGGCTTACTTCTGCAAAGGCTAAAGTTCCACTGTTGTAGAGAAGGTAATGTTACTGAAAGTAACTTCTGGAGAATAGGTAGCACACTCATAAAATTGTTTGCAGACAACTCTAAATCATATGGTTAGTGTGCTAACAATGTTTACATCATGTTAGCACATAGTAGTTATCAGCAAAATTGAACTGTACACTCCATTGAGTTGAATGCATTACTTTCTATTCAATGCATTCTGTGGTAAGGTTGTGTACATAACTACACTGGGTGGTTTGGAACTGTATAGATATTGCATGTAGAGTGCTCAGTGCCATGGAATACTCCAATGCAAGGTGAATTCAGGAACCTAACTGGTACCATTTACTTTGGATCAGCCATTGACTTGGCTTACTTCTGCAAAGGCTAAAGTTCCACTGTTGTAGAGAAGGTAATGTTACTGAAAGTAACTTCTGGAGAATAGGTAGCACACTCATAAAATTGTTTGCAGACAACTCTAAATCATATGGTTAGTGTGCTAACAATGTTTACATCATGTTAGCACATAGTAGTTATCAGCAAAATTGAACTGTACACTCCATTGAGTTGAATGCATTACTTTCTATTCAATGCATTCTGTGGTAAGGTTGTGTACATAATTACACTGGGTGGTTTGCAGCTGTATAGATATTGCATGTAGAGTGCTCAGTGCCATGGAAAACTCCAATGCAAGCTGAATTCAGTAACCTACCTGGTACCATTTACAGTGGAACAGCCATTGACTTGGTTTACTTCTGCAAAGGCTAAAGTTCCACTGTGTAGAGAAGGTAAAATTACTAAAAGTAACTTCTGGAGCATAGGTAGCACACTCATAAAATTGGTTGCACACAACTCTAAGTCATATGGTTAGTGTGCTAACAATGTTTAGATCATGTTAGCACATAGTGTTTATTAGCAAAATTGAACTGTACACTCCATTGAGTTGAATGCATTACTTTCTATTCAATGCATTCTGTGGTAAGGTTGTGTACATAACGTCTCTGGGTGGTTTGGAACACTATAGATATTGCATGCAGAGTGCTCAGTGCCATGGAATACTCCAATGCAAGGTGAATTCAGGAACCTACCTGGTACCATTTACTTTGGATCAGCCATTGACTTGGCTTACTTCTGCAAAGGCTAAAGTTCCACTGTTGTAGAGAAGGTAATGTTACTGAAAGTAACTTCTGGAGAATAGGTAGCACACTCATAAAATTGTTTGCAGACAACTCTAAATCATATGGTTAGTGTGCTAACAATGTTTACATCATGTTAGCACATAGTAGTTATCAGCAAAATTGAACTGTACACTCCATTGAGTTGAATGCATTACTTTCTATTCAATGCATTCTGTGGTAAGGTTGTGTACATAATTACACTGGGTGGTTTGCAGCTGTATAGATATTGCATGTAGAGTGCTCAGTGCCATGGAATACTCCAATGCAAGGTGAATTCAGGAACCTACCTGGTACCATATACTTTGGGTCAGCCATTGACTTGGCTTACTTCTGCAAAGGCTAAAGTTCCACTGTGTAGAGAAGGTAAAGTTACTAAAAGTAACTTCTGGAGAATAGGTAGCACACTCATAAAATTGGTTGCCGACAACTCTAAATCATATGGTTAGTGTTCTAACAATGTTTACATCATGTTAGCACATAGTAGTTATCAGCAAAATGGAACTGTACACTCCTTCGAGTAAATGCATTACTTTCTATTCAATGCATTCTGTGGTAAGGTTGTGTACATAACTAGTCTGGGTGATTTAGAACTGTATAGATATAGCATGTAGAGTGCTCAGTGCCATGGAATACTCCAATGCAAGCAGAATTCAATAACCTACCTGGTACCATTTACAGTGTGACAGCCATTGACTTGGTTCAATTCTGCAATGGCTAAATTTCCACTGCACAGAGAACGTAAAGTTACTGAAAGTAACTTCTGGAGAATAGGTAGCACACTCATAAAATTGGTTGCAGACAACTCTACATTATATGGTTAGTGTGCTAACAGTGTTTACACCATGTTAGCACATAGTAGTTATCAGCAAAATTGAACTGTACACTCCATTGAGTTGAATGCATTACTTTCTATTCAATGCATTCTGTGGTAAGGTTGTGTACATAACTACACTGGGTGGTTTGGAACTGTATAGATATTGCATGTAGAGTGCTCAGTGCCATGGAATACTCCAATGCAAGCTGAATTCAGTAACCTACCTGGTACCATTTACAGTGGAACAGCCATTGACTTGGTTTACTTCTGCAAAGGCTAAAGTTCCACTGTGTAGAGAAGGTAAAATTACTAAAAGTAACTTCTGGGGCATAGGTAGCACACTCATAAAATTGGTTGCACACAACTCTAAGTCATATGGTTAGTGTGCTAACAATGTTTAGATCATGTTAGCACATAGTGTTTATTAGCAAAATTGAACTGTACACTCCATTGAGTTGAATGCATTACTTTCTATTCAATGCATTCTGTGGTAAGGTTGTGTACATAACGACTCTGGGAGGTTTGGAACAGTATAGATATTGCATGTAGAGTGCTCAGTGCCATGGAATACTCCAATGCAAGCAGAATTCAATAACCTACCTGGTACCATTTACAGTGTGACAGCCATTGACTTGGTTCAATTCTGCAATGGCTAAATTTCCACTGCACAGAGAACGTAAAGTTACTGAAAGTAACTTCTGGAGAATAGGTAGCACACTCATAAAATTGGTTGCAGACAACTCTACATTATATGGTTAGTGTGCTAACAGTGTTTACACCATGTTAGCACATAGTAGTTATCAGCAAAATTGAACTGTACACTCCATTGAGTTGAATGCATTACTTTCTATTCAATGCATTCTGTGGTAAGGTTGTGTACATAACTACACTGGGTGGTTTGGAACTGTATAGATATTGCATGTAGAGTGCTCAGTGCCATGGCATACTCCAATGCAAGCTGAATTCAGTAACCTACCTGGTACCATTTACAGTGGAACAGCCATTGACTTGGCTTACTTCTGCAAAGGCTAAAGTTCCACTGTGTAGAGAAGGTAAAATTACTAAAAGTAACTTCTGGGGCATAGGTAGCACACTCATAAAATTGGTTGCACACAACTCTAAGTCATATGGTTAGTGTGCTAACAATGTTTAGATCATGTTAGCACATAGTGTTTATTAGCAAAATTGAACTGTACACTCCATTGAGTTGAATGCATTACTTTCTATTCAATGCATTCTGTGGTAAGGTTGTGTACATAACGACTCTGGGAGGTTTGGAACAGTATAGATATTGCATGTAGAGTGCTCAGTGCCATGGAATACTTCAATGCAAGGTGAATTCAGGAACCTACCTGGTACCATTTACTTTGGATCAGCCATTGACTTGGCTTACTTCTGCAAAGGCTAAAGTTCCACTGTGTAGAGAAGGTAAAGTTACTGAAAGTAATTTCTGGAGCATAGGTAGCACACTCATAAAATTGGTTGCACACAACTCTAAGTCATATGGTGAGTGTGCTAACAATGTTTAATCATGTTAGCACATAGTAGTTATCAGCAAAATTGAACTGTACACTCCATTGAGTTGAATGCATTACTTTCTATTCAATGCATTCTGTGGTAAGGTTGTGTACATAACTACACTGGGTGGTTTGGAACTGTATAGATATTGCATGTAGAGTGCTCAGTGCCATGGAATACTCCAATGCAAGGTGAATTCAGGAACCTACCTGGTACCATTTACTTTGGATCAGCCATTGACTTGGCTTACTTCTGCAAAGGCTAAAGTTCCACTGTTGTAGAGAAGGTAATGTTACTGAAAGTAACTTCTGGAGAATATGTAGCACACTCATAAAATAGTTTGCAGACAACTCTAAATCATATGGTTAGTGTGCTAACAATGTTTACATCATGTTAGCACATAGTAGTTATTAGCAAAATTGAACTGTACACTCCATTGAGTTGAATGCATTACTTTCTATTCAATGCATTCTGTGGTAAGGTTGTGTACATAACTACACTGGGTGGTTTGCAGCTGTATAGATATTGCATGTAGAGTGCTCAGTGCCATGGAATACTCCAATGCAAGGTGAATTCAGGAACCTACCTGGTACCATTTACTTTGGGTCAGCCATTGACTTGGCTTACTTCTGAAAAGGCTAAAGTTCCACTGTGTAGAGAAGGTAAAGTTACTAAAAGTAACTTCTGGAGCATAGGTAGTACACTCATAAAATTGGTTGCACACAACTCTAAGTCATATGGTTAGTGTGCTAACAATGTTTAGATCATGTTAGCACATAGTGTTTATCAGCAAAATTGAACTGTACACTCCATTGAGTTGAATGCATTACTTTCTATTCAATGCATTCTGTGGTAAGGTTGTGTACATAACTTCTCTGGGTGGTTTGGAACTGTATAGATATGGCATGTAGAGTGCTCAGTGCAATGGAAAACTACAATGCAAGCTGAATTCAGTAACCTACCTGGTACCATTTACAGTGGAACAGCCATTGACTTGGTTCAATTCTGCAAAGGCTAAAGTTCCACTGTGTAGAGAAGGTAATGTTACTGAAAGTCACTTCTGGAGAATAGGTAGCACACTCATAAAATTGGTTGCCGACAACTCTAAATCATATGGTTAGTGTTCTAACAATGTTTACATCATGTTAGCACATAGTAGTTATCAGCAAAATGGAACTGTACACTCCTTCGAGTAGAATGCATTACTTTCTATTCAATGCATTCTGTGGTAAGGTTGTGTACATAACTAGTCTGGGTGATTTGGAACTGTATAGATATAGCATGTAGAGTGCTCAGTGCCATGGAATACTCCAATGCAAGCAGAATTCAGTAACCTACCTGGTACCATTTACAGTGTGACAGCCATTGACTTGGTTCAATTCTGCAATGGCTAAATTTCCACTGCGCAGAGAACGTAAAGTTACTGAAAGTAACTTCTGGAGAATAGGTAGCACACTCATAAAATTGGTTGCAGACAACTCTACATTATATGGTTAGTGTGCTAACAATGTTTACACCATGTTAGCACATAGTAGGTATCAGCAAAATTGAACTGTACACTCCATTGAGTTGAATGCATTACTTTCTATTCAATGCATTCTGTGGTAAGGTTGTGTACATAACTACACTGGGTGGTTTGGAACTGTATAGATATTGCATGTAGAGTGCTCAGTGCCATGGAATACTCCAATGCAAGCTGAATTCAGTAACCTACCTGGTACCATTTACAGTGGAACAGCCATTGACTTGGCTTACTTCTGCAAAGGCTAAAGTTCCACTGTGTAGAGAAGGTAAAATTACTAAAAGTAACTTCTGGGGCATAGGTAGCACACTCATAAAATTGGTTGCACACAACTCTAAGTCATATGGTTAGTGTGCTAACAATGTTTAGATCATGTTAGCACATAGTGTTTATTAGCAAAATTGAACTGTACACTCCATTGAGTTGAATGCATTACTTTCTATTCAATGCATTCTGTGGTAAGGTTGTGTACATAACGACTCTGGGAGGTTTGGAACAGTATAGATATTGCATGTAGAGTGCTCAGTGCCATGGAATACTTCAATGCAAGGTGAATTCAGGAACCTACCTGGTACCATTTACTTTGGATCAGCCATTGACTTGGCTTACTTCTGCAAAGGCTAAAGTTCCACTGTGTAGAGAAGGTAAAGTTACTGAAAGTAATTTCTGGAGCATAGGTAGCACACTCATAAAATTGGTTGCACACAACTCTAAGTCATATGGTGAGTGTGCTAACAATGTTTAATCATGTTAGCACATAGTAGTTATCAGCAAAATTGAACTGTACACTCCATTGAGTTGAATGCATTACTTTCTATTCAATGCATTCTGTGGTAAGGTTGTGTACATAACTACACTGGGTGGTTTGGAACTGTATAGATATTGCATGTAGAGTGCTCAGTGCCATGGAATACTCCAATGCAAGGTGAATTCAGGAACCTACCTGGTACCATTTACTTTGGATCAGCCATTGACTTGGCTTACTTCTGCAAAGGCTAAAGTTCCACTGTTGTAGAGAAGGTAATGTTACTGAAAGTAACTTCTGGAGAATATGTAGCACACTCATAAAATAGTTTGCAGACAACTCTAAATCATATGGTTAGTGTGCTAACAATGTTTACATCATGTTAGCACATAGTAGTTATTAGCAAAATTGAACTGTACACTCCATTGAGTTGAATGCATTACTTTCTATTCAATGCATTCTGTGGTAAGGTTGTGTACATAACTACACTGGGTGGTTTGCAGCTGTATAGATATTGCATGTAGAGTGCTCAGTGCCATGGAATACTCCAATGCAAGGTGAATTCAGGAACCTACCTGGTACCATTTACTTTGGGTCAGCCATTGACTTGGCTTACTTCTGCAAAGGCTAAAGTTCCACTGTGTAGAGAAGGTAAAGTTACTAAAAGTAACTTCTGGAGCATAGGTAGTACACTCATAAAATTGGTTGCACACAACTCTAAGTCATATGGTTAGTGTGCTAACAATGTTTAGATCATGTTAGCACATAGTGTTTATCAGCAAAATTGAACTGTACACTCCATTGAGTTGAATGCATTACTTTCTATTCAATGCATTCTGTGGTAAGGTTGTGTACATAACTTCTCTGGGTGGTTTGGAACTGTATAGATATGGCATGTAGAGTGCTCAGTGCAATGGAAAACTACAATGCAAGCTGAATTCAGTAACCTACCTGGTACCATTTACAGTGGAACAGCCATTGACTTGGTTCAATTCTGCAAAGGCTAAAGTTCCACTGTGTAGAGAAGGTAATGTTACTGAAAGTCACTTCTGGAGAATAGGTAGCACACTCATAAAATTGGTTGCCGACAACTCTAAATCATATGGTTAGTGTTCTAACAATGTTTACATCATGTTAGCACATAGTAGTTATCAGCAAAATGGAACTGTACACTCCTTCGAGTAGAATGCATTACTTTCTATTCAATGCATTCTGTGGTAAGGTTGTGTACATAACTAGTCTGGGTGATTTGGAACTGTATAGATATAGCATGTAGAGTGCTCAGTGCCATGGAATACTCCAATGCAAGCAGAATTCAGTAACCTACCTGGTACCATTTACAGTGTGACAGCCATTGACTTGGTTCAATTCTGCAATGGCTAAATTTCCACTGCGCAGAGAACGTAAAGTTACTGAAAGTAACTTCTGGAGAATAGGTAGCACACTCATAAAATTGGTTGCAGACAACTCTACATTATATGGTTAGTGTGCTAACAATGTTTACACCATGTTAGCACATAGTAGGTATCAGCAAAATTGAACTGTACACTCCATTGAGTTGAATGCATTACTTTCTATTCAATGCATTCTGTGGTAAGGTTGTGTACATAACTACACTGGGTGGTTTGGAACTGTATAGATATTGCATGTAGAGTGCTCAGTGCCATGGAATACTCCAATGCAAGCTGAATTCAGTAACCTACCTGGTACCATTTACAGTGGAACAGCCATTGACATGGTTCAATTTTGCAAAAGCTAAAGTTCCACTGTGTAGAGAAGGTAATGTTACTGAAAGTAACTTCTGGAGAATAGGTAGCACACTCATAAAATTGTTTGCAGACAACTCTAAATCATATGGTTAGTGTGCTAACAATGTTTACATCATGTTAGCACATAGTAGTTATTAGCAAAATTGAACTGTACACTCCATTGAGTTGAATGCATTACTTTCTATTCAATGCATTCTGTGGTAAGGTTGTGTACATAACTACACTGGGTGGTTTGCAGCTGTATAGATATTGCATGTAGAGTGCTCAGTGCCATGGAATACTCCAATGCAAGGTGAATTCAGGAACCTACCTGGTACCATTTACTTTGGATCAGCCATTGACTTGGCTTACTTCTGCAAAGGCTAAAGTTCCACTGTGTAGAGAAGGTAAAGTTACTAAAAGTAACTTCTGGAGCATAGGTAGTACACTCATAAAATTGGTTGCACACAACTCTAAGTCATATGGTTAGTGTGCTAACAATGTTTAGATCATGTTAGCACATAGTGTTTATCAGCAAAATTCAACTGTACACTCCATTGAGTTGAATGCATTACTTTCTATTCAATGCATTCTGTGGTAAGGTTGTGTACATAACTTCTCTGGTAGGTTTGGAACTGTATAGATATTGCATGTAGAGTGCTCAGTGCCATGGAAAACTCCAATGCAAGCTGAATTCAGTAACCTACCTGGTACCATTTACAGTGGAACAGCCATTGACTTGGTTCAATTCTGCAAAGGCTAAAGTTCCACTGTGTAGAGAAGGTAATGTTACTGAAAGTCACTTCTGGAGAATAGGTAGCACACTCATAAAATTGGTTGCCGACAACTCTAAATCATATGGTTAGTGTTCTAACAATGTTTACATCATGTTAGCACATAGTAGTTATCAGCAAAATGGAACTGTACACTCCTTCGAGTAGAATGCATTACTTTCTATTCAATGCATTCTGTGGTAAGGTTGTGTACATAACTAGTCTGGGTGATTTGGAACTGTATAGATATAGCATGTAGAGTGCTCAGTGCCATGGAATACTCCAATGCAAGCTGAATTCAGTAACCTACCTGGTACCATTTACAGTGGAACAGCCATTGACTTGGTTCAATTCTGCAATGGCTAAATTTCCACTGCGCAGAGAACGTAAAGTTACTGAAAGTAACTTCTGGAGAATAGGTAGCACACTCATAAAATTGGTTGCAGACAACACTACATTATATGGTTAGTGTGCTAACAATGTTTACACCATGTTAGCACATAGTAGTTATCAGCAAAATTGAACTGTACACTCCATTGAGTTGAATGCATTACTTTCTATTCAATGCATTCTGTGGTAAGGTTGTGTACATAACTACACTGGGTGGTTTGGAGCTGTATAGATATTGCATGTAGAGTGCTCAGTGCCATGGAATACTCCAATGCAAGGTGAATTCAGGAACCTACCTGGTACCATTTACTTTGGATCAGCCATTGACTTGGCTTACTTCTGCAAAGGCTAAAGTTCCACTGTGTAGAGAAGGTAATGTTACTGAAAGTAACTTCTTGAGAATAGGTAGCACACTCATAAAATTGGTTGCAGACAACTCTAAATCATATGGTTTGTGTGCTAACAATGTTTACATCATGTTAGCACATAGTAGTTATCAGCAAAATTGAACTGTACACTCCATTGAGTTGAATGCATTACTTTCTATTCAATGCATTCTGTGGTAAGGTTGTGTACATAACTACACTGGGTGGTTTGGAACTGTATAGATATTGCATGTAGAGTGCTCAGTGCCATGGAATACTCCAATGCAAGCTGAATTCAGTAACCTACCTGGTACCATTTACAGTGGAACAGCCATTGACATGGTTCAATTCTGCAAAAGCTAAAGTTCCACTGGGTAGAGAAGGTAATGTTACTGAAAGTAACTTCTGGAGAATAGGTAGCACACTCATAAAATTGGATGCAGACAACTCTAAATCATATGGTTAGTGTGCTAACAATGTTTACATCATGTTAGCACATAGTAGTTATCAGCAAAATTGAACTGTACACTCCATTGTGTTGAATGCATTACTTTCTATTCAATGCATTCTGTGGTAAGATTGTGTACATAACTACACTGGGTGGTTTGGAGCTGTATAGATATTGCATGTAGAGTGCTCAGAGCCATGGAATACTCCAATGCAAGGTGAATTCAGGAACCTACCTGGTACCATTTACTTTGGATCAGCCATTGACTTGGCTTACTTCTGCAAAGGCTAAAGTTCCACTGTGTAGTGAAGGTAAAGTTACTAAAAGTAACTTCTGAAGCATAGGTAGCACACTCATAAAATTGGTTGCACACAACTCTAAGTCATATGGGTAGTGTGCTAACAATGTTTAGATCATGTTAGCACATAGTAGTTATCAGCAAAATTGAACTCTACACTCCATTGAGTTGAATGCATTACTTTCTATTCAATGCATTCTGTGGTAAGGTTGTGTACATAACTTCTCTGGTAGGTTTGGAACTGTATAGATATTGCATGTAGAGTGCTCAGTGCCATGGAAAACTCCAATGCAAGCTGAATTCAGTAACCTACCTGGTACCATTTACAGTGGAACAGCCATTGACTTGGTTCAATTCTGCAAAGGCTAAAGTTCCACTGTGTAGAGAAGGTAATGTTACTGAAAGTCACTTCTGGAGAATAGGTAGCACACTCATAAAATTGGTTGCCGACAACTCTAAATCATATGGTTAGTGTTCTAACAATGTTTACATCATGTTAGCACATAGTAGTTATCAGCAAAATGGAACTGTACACTCCTTCGAGTAGAATGCATTACTTTCTATTCAATGCATTCTGTGGTAAGGTTGTGTACATAACTAGTCTGGGTGATTTGGAACTGTATAGATATAGCATGTAGAGTGCTCAGTGCCATGGAATACTCCAATGCAAGCTGAATTCAGTAACCTACCTGGTACCATTTACAGTGGAACAGCCATTGACTTGGTTCAATTCTGCAATGGCTAAATTTCCACTGCGCAGAGAACGTAAAGTTACTGAAAGTAACTTCTGGAGAATAGGTAGCACACTCATAAAATTGGTTGCAGACAACACTACATTATATGGTTAGTGTGCTAACAATGTTTACACCATGTTAGCACATAGTAGTTATCAGCAAAATTGAACTGTACACTCCATTGAGTTGAATGCATTACTTTCTATTCAATGCATTCTGTGGTAAGGTTGTGTACATAACTACACTGGGTGGTTTGGAGCTGTATAGATATTGCATGTAGAGTGCTCAGTGCCATGGAATACTCCAATGCAAGGTGAATTCAGGAACCTACCTGGTACCATTTACTTTGGATCAGCCATTGACTTGGCTTACTTCTGCAAAGGCTAAAGTTCCACTGTGTAGAGAAGGTAATGTTACTGAAAGTAACTTCTTGAGAATAGGTAGCACACTCATAAAATTGGTTGCAGACAACTCTAAATCATATGGTTTGTGTGCTAACAATGTTTACATCATGTTAGCACATAGTAGTTATCAGCAAAATTGAACTGTACACTCCATTGAGTTGAATGCATTACTTTCTATTCAATGCATTCTGTGGTAAGGTTGTGTACATAACTACACTGGGTGGTTTGGAACTGTATAGATATTGCATGTAGAGTGCTCAGTGCCATGGAATACTCCAATGCAAGCTGAATTCAGTAACCTACCTGGTACCATTTACAGTGGAACAGCCATTGACATGGTTCAATTCTGCAAAAGCTAAAGTTCCACTGGGTAGAGAAGGTAATGTTACTGAAAGTAACTTCTGGAGAATAGGTAGCACACTCATAAAATTGGATGCAGACAACTCTAAATCATATGGTTAGTGTGCTAACAATGTTTACATCATGTTAGCACATAGTAGTTATCAGCAAAATTGAACTGTACACTCCATTGTGTTGAATGCATTACTTTCTATTCAATGCATTCTGTGGTAAGATTGTGTACATAACTACACTGGGTGGTTTGGAGCTGTATAGATATTGCATGTAGAGTGCTCAGAGCCATGGAATACTCCAATGCAAGGTGAATTCAGGAACCTACCTGGTACCATTTACTTTGGATCAGCCATTGACTTGGCTTACTTCTGCAAAGGCTAAAGTTCCACTGTGTAGTGAAGGTAAAGTTACTAAAAGTAACTTCTGAAGCATAGGTAGCACACTCATAAAATTGGTTGCACACAACTCTAAGTCATATGGGTAGTGTGCTAACAATGTTTAGATCATGTTAGCACATAGTAGTTATCAGCAAAATTGAACTCTACACTCCATTGAGTTGAATGCATTACTTTCTATTCAATGCATTCTGTGGTAAGGTTGTGTACATAACTACACTGGGTGGTTTGGAACTGTATAGATATTGCATGTAGAGTGCTCAGTGCCATGGAATACTCCAATGCAAGCTGAATTCAGTAACCTACCTGGTACCATTTACAGTGGAACAGCCATTGACATGGTTCAATTCTGCAAAAGCTAAAGTTCCACTGGGTAGAGAAGGTAATGTTACTGAAAGTAACTTCTGGAGAATAGGTAGCACACTCATAAAATTGGATGCAGACAACTCTAAATCATATGGTCAGTGTGCTAACAATGTTTACATCATGTTAGCACATAGTAGTTATCAGCAAAATTGAACTGTACACTCCTTTGTGTTGAATGCATTACTTTCTATTCAATGCATTCTGTGGTAAGATTGTGTACATAACTGCACTGGGTGGTTTGGAGCTGTATAGATATTGCATGTAGAGTGCTCAGAGCCATGGAATACTCCAATGCAAGGTGAATTCAGGAACCTACCTGGTACCATTTACTTTGGATCAGCCATTGACTTGGCTTACTTCTGCAAAGGCTAAAGTTCCACTGTGTAGTGAAGGTAAAGTTACTAAAAGTAACTTCTGAAGCATAGGTAGCACACTCATAAAATTGGTTGCACACAACTCTAAGTCATATGGTTAGTGTGCTAACAATGTTTAGATCATGTTAGCACATAGTGTTTATTAGCAAAATTGAACTGTACACTCCATTGAGTTGAATGCATTACTTTCTATTCAATGCATTCTGTGGTAAGGTTGTGTACATAACGACTCTGGGAGGTTTGGAACAGTATAGATATTGCATGTAGAGTGCTCAGTGCCATGGAATACTCCAATGCAAGGTGAATTCAGGAACCTACCTGGTACCATTTACTTTGGATCAGCCATTGACTTGGCTTACTTCTGCAAAGGCTAAAGTTCCACTGTGTAGAGAAGGTAATGTTACTGAAAGTAACTTCTGGAGAATAGGTAGCACACTCATAAAATTGGTTGCACACAACTCTAAGTCATAAGGTTAGTGTGCTAACAATGTTTAGATCATGTTAGCACATAGTGTTTATCAGCAAAATTGAACTGTACACTCCATTGAGTTGAATGCATTACTTTCTATTCAATGCATTCTGTGGTAAGGTTGTGTACATAACTTCTCTGGGTGGTTTGGAACTGTATAGATATTGCATGTAGAGTGCTCAGTGCCATGGAATACTCCAATGCATGGTGAATTCAGTAACCTACCTGGTACCATTTACTTTGGGTCAGCCATTGACTTGGCTTACTTCTGCAAAGGCTAAAGTTCCACTGTGTAGAGAAGGTAAAGTTACTAAAAGTAACTTCTGGAGCATAGGTAGTACACTCATAAGATTGGTTTCACACAACTCTAAGTCATAAGGTTAGTGTGCTAACAATGTTTAGATCATGTTAGCACATAGTGTTTATCAGCAAAATTGAACTGTACACTCCATTGAGTTGAATGCATTACTTTCTATTCAATGCATTCTGTGGTAAGGTTGTGTACATAACTTCTCTGGGTGGTTTCGAACTGTATAGATATTGCATGTAGAGTGCTCAGTGCCATGGAAAACTCCAATGCAAGCTGAATTCAGTAACCTACCTGGTACCATTTACAGTGTGACAGCCATTGACTTGTTTCAATTCTGCAATGGCTAAATTTCCACTGCGCAGAGAACGTAAAGTTACTGAAAGTAACTTCTGGAGAATAGGTAGCACACTCATAAAATTGTTTGCAGACAACTCTAAATCATATGGTTAGTGTGCTAACAATGTTTACACCATGTTAGCACATAGTAGTTATCAGCAAAATTGAACTGTACACTCCATTGAGTTGAATGCATTACTTTCTATTCAATGCATTGTGTGGTAAGGTTGTGTACATAACTACTCTGGGTGGTTTGGAACTGTATAGATATTGCATGTAGAGTGCTCAGTGCCATGGAATACTCCAATGCAAGCTGAATTCAGTAACCTACCTGGTACCATTTACAGTGCAACAGCCATTGACATGGTTCAATTCTGCAAAGGCTATAGTTCCACTGTGTAGATAAGGTAAAATTACTAAAAGTAACTTCTGGAGCATAGGTAGCACACTCATAAAATTGGTTGCACACAACTCTAAGTCATATGGTTAGTGTGCTAACAATGTTTAGATCATGTTAGCACATAGTGTTTATTAGCAAAATTGAACTGTACACTCCATTGAGTTGAATGCATTACTTTCTATTCAATGCATTCTGTGGTAAGGTTCTGTATATAACGACGCTGGGAGGTTTGGAACAGTATAGATATTGCATGTAGAGTGCTCAGTGCCATGGAATACTCCAATGCAAGGTGAATTCAGGAACCTACCTGGTACCATTTACTTTGGATCAGCCATTGACTTGGCTTACTTCTGCAAAGGCTAAAGTTCCACTGTGTAGAGAAGGTAAAGTTACTAAAAGTAACTTCTGGAGCATAGGTAGTACACTCATAAAATTGGTTGCACACAACTCTAAGTCATAGGGTTAGTGTGCTAACAATGTTTAGATCATGTTAGCACATAGTGTTTCTCAGCAAAATTGAACTGTACACTCCATTGAGTTGAATGCATTACTTTCTATTCAATGCATTCTGTGGTAAGGTTGTGTACATAATGACTCTGGGAGGTTTGGAACAGTGTAGATATTGCATGTAGAGTGCTCAGTGCCATGGAATACTCCAATGCAAGGTGAATTCAGGAACCTATCTGGTACCATTTACTTTGGATCAGCCATTGACTTGGCTTACTTCTGCAAAGGCTAAAGTTCCACTGTGTAGAGAACGTAATGTTACTGAAAGTAACTTCTGGAGAATAGGTAGCACACTCATAAAATTGGATGCAGACAACTCTAAATCATATGGTTAGTGTGCTAACAATGTTTACATCATGTTAGCACATAGTAGTTATCAGCAAAATTGAACTGTACACTCCATTGTGTTGAATGCATTACTTTCTATTCAATGCATTCTGTGGTAAGGTTGTGCACATAACTACACTGGGTGTATTGGAGCTGTATAGATATTGCATGTAGAGTGCTCAGAGCCATGGAATACTCCAATGCAAGGTGAATTCAGGAACCTACCTGGTACCATTTACTTTGGATCAGCCATTGACCTGGCTTACTTCTGCAAAGGCTAAAGTTCCACTGTGTAGTGAAGGTAATGTTACTAAAAGTAACTTCTGGAGCATAGGTAGCACACTCATAAAATTGGTTGCACACAACTCTAAGTCATATGGTTAGTGTGCTAACAATGTTTAGATCATGTTAGCACACAGTGTTTATTAGCAAAATTGAACTGTACACTCCATTGAGTTGAATGCACTACTTTCTATTGAATGCATTCTGTGGTCAGGTTGTGTACATAACGACTCTGGGAGGTTTGGAACAGTATAGATATTGCATGTAGAGTGCTCAGTGCCATGGAATACTCCAATGCAAGGTGAATTCAGGAAACTATCTGGTGCCATTTACTTTGGATCAGCCATTGACTTGGCTTACTTCTGCAAAGACTAAAGTTCCACAGTGTAGAGAAGGTAATGTTACTGAAAGTAACTTCTGGAGAATAGGTAGCACACTCATAAAATTGGTTGCAGACAACTCTAACTCATATGGTTAGTGTGCTAACAATGTTTACACCATGTTAGCAGATAGTAGTTATCAGCAAAATTGAACTGTACACTCCATTGAGTTGAATGCATTACTTTCTATTCAATGCATTCTGTGGTAAGGTTGTGTACATAACTACTCTGGGTGGTTTTGAACTGTATAGATATTGCATGTAGAGTGCTCAGTGCCATGGAATATTCCAATGCAAGCTGAATGCAATAACCTACCTGTTACTATTTAGAGTGGAACAGCCATTGACTTGGTGTACTTCTGCACAGGCTAAAGTTTCACTGTGTAGACAAGGTAGTGTTACTGAAAGTAACTTCTGGAGAATAGGTAGCACACTCATAAAATTGGTTGCAGACAACTCTAAATCATATGGTGAGTGTGCTAACAATGTTTACATCATGTTAGCACATAGTAGTTATCAGCAAAATTGATCTGTACACTCCATTGAGTTGAATGCATTACTTTCTATTCAATGCATTCTGTGGTAAGGTTGTGTACATAACTACACTGGGTGGTTTGGAACTGTATAGATATTGCATGTAGAGTGCTCAGTGGCATGGAATACTCCAATGCAAGGTGAATTCAGGAACCCACCTGGTACCATTTACTTTGGATCAGCCATTGACTTGGCTTACTTCTGCAAAGGCTAAAGTTCCACTGTGTAGAGAAGGTAATGTTACTGAAAGTAACTTCTGGAGAATAGGTAGCACACTCATAAAATTGGTTGCAGACAACTCTAAATCATATGGTTAGTGTGCTAACAATGTTTACATCATGTTAGCACATAGTAGTTATCAGCAAAATTGAACTGTACACTCCATTGAGTTGAATGCATTACTTTCTATTCAATGCATTCTGTGGTAAGGTTGTGTACATAACTACTCTGGGTGGTTTGGAACTGTATAGATATTGCATGTAGAGTGCTCAGTGCCATGGAATACTCCAATGCAAGCTGAATTCAGTAACCTACCTGGTACCATTTACAGTGGAACAGCCATTGACTTGGTTCAATTCTGCAAAAGCTAAAGTTCCACTGTGTAGAGAAGGTAATGTTACTGAAAGTAACTTCTGGAGAATAGGTAGCACACTCATAAAATTGGTTGCAGACAACTCTAAATCATATGGTTAGTGTGCTAACAATGTTTACATCATGTTAGCACATAGTAGTTATCAGCAAAATTGAACTGTACACTCCATTGAGTTGAATGCATTACTTTCTATTCAATGCATTCTGTGGTAAGGTTGTGTTCATAACTACACTGGGTGGTTTGGAACTGTATAGATATTGCATGTAGAGTGCTCAGTGCCATGGAATACTCCAATGCAAGGTGAATTCAGGAACCTATCTGGTACCATTTACTTTGGATCAGCCATTGACTTGGCTTACTTCTGCAAAGGCTAAAGTTCCACTGTGTAGAGAAGGTAATGTTACTGAAAGTAACTTCTGGAGAATAGGTAGCACACTCATAAAATTGGTTGCAGACAACTCTAAATCATATGGTTAGTGTGCTAACAATGTTTACATCATGTTAGCACATAGTAGTTATCAGCAAAATTGAACTGTACACTCCATTGAGTTGAATGCATTACTTTCTATTCAATGCATTCTGTGGTAAGGTTGTGTACATAACTACTCTGGGTGGTTTGGAACTGTATAGATATTGCATGTAGAGTGCTCAGTGCCATGGAATACTCCAATGCAAGCTGAATTCAGTAACCTACCTGGTACCATTTACAGTGGAACAGCCATTGACTTGGTTCAATTCTGCAAAAGCTAAAGTTCCTCTGTGTAGAGAAGGTAATGTTACTGAAAGTAACTTCTGGAGAATAGGTAGCACACTCATAAAATTGGTTGCAGACAACTCTAAATCATATGGTTAGTGTGCTAACAATGTTTACATCATGTTAGCACATAGTAGTTATCAGCAAAATTGAACTGTACACTCCATTGAGTTGAATGCATTACTTTCTATTCAATGCATTCTGTGGTAAGGTTGTGTACATAACTGCACTGGGTGGTTTGGAACTGTATAGATATTGCATGTAGAGTGCTCAGTGCCATGGAATACTCCAATGCAAGGTGAATTCAGAAACCTACCTGGTACTATTTACTTTGGATCAGCCATTGACTTGGCTTACTTCTGCATAGGCAAAAGTTCCACTGTGTAGAGAAGGTAAAGTTACTGAAAGTAACTTCTGGAGCATAGGTAACACACTCATAAAATTGGTTGCAGACAACTCTAAGTCATATGGTTAGCGTGTTAACAATGTTTAGATCATGTTAGTACATAGTGTTTATCAGCAAAATTGAACTGTACACTCCATTGAGTTGAATGCATTACTTTCTATTCAATGCATTCTGTGGTAAGGTTGTGTACATAACTACACTGGGTGGTTTGGAACTGTATAGATATTGCATGTAGAGTGCTCAGTGCCATGGAATACTCCAATGCAAGGTGAATTCAGGAACCTATCTGGTACCATTTACTTTGGATCAGCCATTGACTTGGCTTACTTCTGCAAAGGCTAAAGTTCCACTGTGTAGAGAAGGTAATGTTACTGAAAGTAACTTCTGGAGAATAGGTAGCACACTCATAAAATTGGTTGCAGACAACTCTAAATCATATGGTTAGTGTGCTAACAATGTTTACATCATGTTAGCACATAGTAGTTATCAGCAAAATTGAACTGTACACTCCATTGAGTTGAATGCATTACTTTCTATTCAATGCATTCTGTGGTAAGGTTGTGTACTTAACTACTCTGGGTGGTTTGGAACTGTATAGATATTGCATGTAGAGTGCTCAGTGCCATGGAATACTCCAATGCAAGCTGAATTCAGGAACCTACCTGGTACCATTTACTTTGGATCAGCCATTGACTTGGCTTACTTCTGCAAAGGCTAACGTTCCACTGTTGTAGAGAAGGTAATGTTACTGAAAGTAACTTCTGGAGAATAGGTAGCACACTCATAAAATTGTTTGCAGACAACTCTAAATCATATGGGTAGTGTGCTAACAATGTTTACATCATGTTAGCACATAGTAGTTATCAGCAAAATTGAACTGTACACTCCATTGAGTTGAATGCATTACTTTCTATTCAATGCATTCTGTGGTAAGGTTGTGTACATAACTACACTGGGTGGTTTGCAGCTGTATATATATTGCATGTAGAGTGCTCAGTGCCATGGAATACTCCAATGCAAGGTGAATTCAGGAACCTACCTGGTACCATTTACTTTGGGTCAGCCATTGACTTGGCTTACTTCTGCAAAGGCTAAAGTTCCACTGTGTAGAGAAGGTAAAGTTACTAAAAGTAACTTCTGGAGCATAGGTAGTACACTCATAAAATTGGTTGCACACAACTCTAAGTCATAGGGTTAGTGTGCTAACAATGTTTAGATCATGTTAGCACATAGTGTTTCTCAGCAAAATTGAACTGTACACTCCATTGAGTTGAATGCATTACTTTCTATTCAATGCATTCTGTGGTAAGGTTGTGTACATAATGACTCTGGGAGGTTTGGAACAGTATGGATATTGCATGTAGAGTGCTCAGAGCCATGGAATACTCCAATGCAAGGTGAATTCAGGAACCTACCTGGTACCATTTACAGTGGAACAGCCATTGACTTGGTTCAATTCTGCAAAAGCTAAAGTTCCACTGTGTAGAGAAGGTAATGTTACTGAAAGTAACTTCTGGAGAATAGGTAGCACACTCATAAAATTGGTTGCAGACAACTCTAAATCATATGGTTAGTGTGCTAACAATGTTTACATCATGTTAGCACATAGTAGTTATCAGCAAAATTGAACTGTACACTCCATTGAGTTGAATGCATTACTTTCTATTCAATGCATTCTGTGGTAAGGTTGTGTTCATAACTACACTGGGTGGTTTGGAACTGTATAGATATTGCATGTAGAGTGCTCAGTGCCATGGAATACTCCAATGCAAGGTGAATTCAGGAACCTATCTGGTACCATTTACTTTGGATCAGCCATTGACTTGGCTTACTTCTGCAAAGGCTAAAGTTCCACTGTGTAGAGAAGGTAATGTTACTGAAAGTAACTTCTGGAGAATAGGTAGCACACTCATAAAATTGGTTGCAGACAACTCTAAATCATATGGTTAGTGTGCTAACAATGTTTACATCATGTTAGCACATAGTAGTTATCAGCAAAATTGAACTGTACACTCCATTGAGTTGAATGCATTACTTTCTATTCAATGCATTCTGTGGTAAGGTTGTGTACTTAACTACTCTGGGTGGTTTGGAACTGTATAGATATTGCATGTAGAGTGCTCAGTGCCATGGAATACTCCAATGCAAGCTGAATTCAGGAACCTACCTGGTACCATTTACTTTGGATCAGCCATTGACTTGGCTTACTTCTGCAAAGGCTAACGTTCCACTGTTGTAGAGAAGGTAATGTTACTGAAAGTAACTTCTGGAGAATAGGTAGCACACTCATAAAATTGTTTGCAGACAACTCTAAATCATATGGGTAGTGTGCTAACAATGTTTACATCATGTTAGCACATAGTAGTTATCAGCAAAATTGAACTGTACACTCCATTGAGTTGAATGCATTACTTTCTATTCAATGCATTCTGTGGTAAGGTTGTGTACATAACTACACTGGGTGGTTTGCAGCTGTATATATATTGCATGTAGAGTGCTCAGTGCCATGGAATACTCCAATGCAAGGTGAATTCAGGAACCTACCTGGTACCATTTACTTTGGGTCAGCCATTGACTTGGCTTACTTCTGCAAAGGCTAAAGTTCCACTGTGTAGAGAAGGTAAAGTTACTAAAAGTAACTTCTGGAGCATAGGTAGTACACTCATAAAATTGGTTGCACACAACTCTAAGTCATAGGGTTAGTGTGCTAACAATGTTTAGATCATGTTAGCACATAGTGTTTCTCAGCAAAATTGAACTGTACACTCCATTGAGTTGAATGCATTACTTTCTATTCAATGCATTCTGTGGTATGGTTGTGTACATAATGACTCTGGGAGGTTTGGAACAGTATGGATATTGCATGTAGAGTGCTCAGAGCCATGGAATACTCCAATGCAAGGTGAATTCAGGAACCTACCTGGTACCATTTACTTTGGATCAGCCATTGACCTGGCTTACTTCTGCAAAGGCTAAAGTTCCACTGTGTAGTGAAGGTAATGTTACTAAAAGTAACTTCTGGAGCATAGGTAGCACACTCATAAAATTGGTTGCACACAACTCTAAGTCATATGGTTAGTGTGCTAACAATGTTTAGATCATGTTAGCACACAGTGTTTATTAGCAAAATTGAACTGTACACTCCATTGAGTTGAATGCATTACTTTCTATTGAATGCATTCTGTGGTCAGGTTGTGTACATAACGACTCTGGGAGGTTTGGAACAGTATAGATATTGCATGTAGAGTGCTCAGTGCCATGGAATACTCCAATGCAAGGTGAATTCAGGAACCTATCTGGTGCCATTTACTTTGGATCAGCCATTGACTTGGCTTACTTCTGCAAAGACTAAAGTTCCACAGTGTAGAGAAGGTAATGTTACTGAAAGTAACTTCTGGAGAATAGGTAGCACACTCATAAAATTGGTTGCAGACAACTCTAAATCATATGGTTAGTGTGCTAACAATGTTTACACCATGTTAGCACATAGTAGTTATCAGCAAAATTGAACTGTACACTCCATTGAGTTGAATGCATTACTTTCTATTCAATGCATTCTGTGGTAAGGTTGTGTACATAACTACTCTGGGTGGTTTTGAACTGTATAGATATTGCATGTAGAGTGCTCAGTGCCATGGAATATTCCAATGCAAGCTGAATGCAATAACCTACCTGTTACTATTTAGAGTGGAACAGCCATTGACTTGGTGTACTTCTGCACAGGCTAAAGTTTCACTGTGTAGACAAGGTAGTGTTACTGAAAGTAACTTCTGGAGAATAGGTAGCACACTCATAAAATTGGTTGCAGACAACTCTAAATCATATGGTGAGTGTGCTAACAATGTTTACATCATGTTAGCACATAGTAGTTATCAGCAAAATTGATCTGTACACTCCATTGAGTTGAATGCATTACTTTCTATTCAATGCATTCTGTGGTAAGGTTGTGTACATAACTACACTGGGTGGTTTGGAACTGTATAGATATTGCATGTAGAGTGCTCAGTGCCATGGAATACTCCAATGCAAGGTGAATTCAGGAACCTATCTGGTACCATTTAGTTTGGATCAGCCATTGACTTGGCTTACTTCTGCAAAGGCTAAAGTTCCACTGTGTAGAGAAGGTAATGTTACTGAAAGTAACTTCTGGAGAATAGGTAGCACACTCATAAAATTGGTTGCAGACAACTCTAAATCATATGGTTAGTGTGCTAACAATGTTTACATCATGTTAGCACATAGTAGTTATCAGCAAAATTGAACTGTACACTCCATTGAGTTGAATGCATTACTTTCTATTCAATGCATTCTGTGGTAAGGTTGTGTACTTAACTACTCTGGGTGGTTTGGAACTGTATAGATATTGCATGTAGAGTGCTCAGTGCCATGGAATACTCCAATGCAAGCTGAATTCAGGAACCTACCTGGTACCATTTACTTTGGATCAGCCATTGACTTGGCTTACTTCTGCAAAGGCTAACGTTCCACTGTTGTAGAGAAGGTAATGTTACTGAAAGTAACTTCTGGAGAATAGGTAGCACACTCATAAAATTGTTTGCAGACAACTCTAAATCATATGGGTAGTGTGCTAACAATGTTTACATCATGTTAGCACATAGTAGTTATCAGCAAAATTGAACTGTACACTCCATTGAGTTGAATGCATTACTTTCTATTCAATGCATTCTGTGGTAAGGTTGTGTACATAACTACACTGGGTGGTTTGCAGCTGTATATATATTGCATGTAGAGTGCTCAGTGCCATGGAATACTCCAATGCAAGGTGAATTCAGGAACCTACCTGGTACCATTTACTTTGGATCAGCCATTGACTTGGCTTACTTCTGCAAAGGCTAAAGTTCCACTGTGTAGAGAAGGTAAAGTTACTAAAAGTAACTTCTGGAGCATAGGTAGTACACTCATAAAATTGGTTGCACACAACTCTAAGTCATAGGGTTAGTGTGCTAACAATGTTTAGATCATGTTAGCACATAGTGTTTCTCAGCAAAATTGAACTGTACACTCCATTGAGTTGAATGCATTACTTTCTATTCAATGCATTCTGTGGTAGGGTTGTGTACATAATGACTCTGGGAAGTTTGGAACAGTATAGATATTGCATGTAGAGTGCTCAGAGCCATGGAATACTCCAATGCAAGGTGAATTCAGGAACCTACCTGGTACCATTTACTTTGGATCAGCCATTGACCTGGCTTACTTCTGCAAAGGCTAAAGTTCCACTGTGTAGTGAAGGTAATGTTACTAAAAGTAACTTCTGGAGCATAGGTAGCACACTCATAAAATTGGTTGCACACAACTCTAAGTCATATGGTTAGTGTGCTAACAATGTTTAGATCATGTTAGCACACAGTGTTTATTAGCAAAATTGAACTGTACACTCCATTGAGTTGAATGCATTACTTTCTATTGAATGCATTCTGTGGTCAGGTTGTGTACATAACGACTCTGGGAGGTTTGGAACAGTATAGATATTGCATGTAGAGTGCTCAGTGCCATGGAATACTCCAATGCAAGGTGAATTCAGGAACCTATCTGGTGCCATTTACTTTGGATCAGCCATTGACTTGGCTTACTTCTGCAAAGACTAAAGTTCCACAGTGTAGAGAAGGTAATGTTACTGAAAGTAACTTCTGGAGAATAGGTAGCACACTCATAAAATTGGTTGCAGACAACTCTAAATCATATGGTTAGTGTGCTAACAATGTTTACACCATGTTAGCACATAGTAGTTATCAGCAAAATTGAACTGTACACTCCATTGAGTTGAATGCATTACTTTCTATTCAATGCATTCTGTGGTAAGGTTGTGTACATAACTACTCTGGGTTGTTTTGAACTGTATAGATATTGCATGTAGAGTGCTCAGTGCCATGGAATATTCCAATGCAAGCTGAATGCAATAACCTACCTGTTACTATTTAGAGTGGAACAGCCATTGACTTGGTGTACTTCTGCACAGGCTAAAGTTTCACTGTGTAGACAAGGTAGTGTTACTGAAAGTAACTTCTGGAGAATAGGTAGCACACTCATAAAATTGGTTGCAGACAACTCTAAATCATATGGTGAGTGTGCTAACAATGTTTACATCATGTTAGCACATAGTAGTTATCAGCAAAATTGATCTGTACACTCCATTGAGTTGAATGCATTACTTTCTATTCAATGCATTCTGTGGTAAGGTTGTGTACATAACTACACTGGGTGGTTTGGAACTGTATAGATATTGCATGTAGAGTGCTCAGTGGCATGGAATACTCCAATGCAAGGTGAATTCAGGAACCCACCTGGTACCATTTACTTTGGATCAGCCATTGACTTGGCTTACTTCTGCAAAGGCTAAAGTTCCACTGTGTAGAGAAGGTAATGTTACTGAAAGTAACTTCTGGAGAATAGGTAGCACACTCATAAAATTGGTTGCAGACAACTCTAAATCATATGGTTAGTGTGCTAACAATGTTTACATCATGTTAGCACATAGTAGTTATCAGCAAAATTGAACTGTACACTCCATTGAGTTGAATGCATTACTTTCTATTCAATGCATTCTGTGGTAAGGTTGTGTACATAACTACTCTGGGTGGTTTGGAACTGTATAGATATTGCATGTAGAGTGCTCAGTGCCATGGAATACTCCAATGCAAGCTGAATTCAGTAACCTACCTGGTACCATTTACAGTGGAACAGCCATTGACTTGGTTCAATTCTGCAAAAGCTAAAGTTCCACTGTGTAGAGAAGGTAATGTTACTGAAAGTAACTTCTGGAGAATAGGTAGCACACTCATAAAATTGGTTGCAGACAACTCTAAATCATATGGTTAGTGTGCTAACAATGTTTACATCATGTTAGCACATAGTAGTTATCAGCAAAATTGAACTGTACACTCCATTGAGTTGAATGCATTACTTTCTATTCAATGCATTCTGTGGTAAGGTTGTGTACATAACTACACTGGGTGGTTTGGAACTGTATAGATATTGCATGTAGAGTGCTCAGTGCCATGGAATACTCCAATGCAAGGTGAATTCAGGAACCTACCTGGTACTATTTACTTTGGATCAGCCATTGACTTGGCTTACTTCTGCATAGGCAAAAGTTCCACTGTGTAGAGAAGGTAAAGTTACTGAAAGTAACTTCTGGAGCATAGGTAACACACTCATAAAATTGGTTGCAGACAACTCTAAGTCATATGGTTAGCGTGTTAACAATGTTTAGATCATGTTAGTACATAGTGTTTATCAGCAAAATTGAACTGTACACTCCATTGAGTTGAATGCATTACTTTCTATTCAATGCATTCTGTGGTAAGGTTGTGTACATAACTACACTGGGTGGTTTGGAACTGTATAGATATTGCATGTAGAGTGCTCAGTGCCATGGAATACTCCAATGCAAGGTGAATTCAGGAACCTATCTGGTACCATTTACTTTGGATCAGCCATTGACTTGGCTTACTTCTGCAAAGGCTAAAGTTCCACTGTGTAGAGAAGGTAATGTTACTGAAAGTAACTTCTGGAGAATAGGTAGCACACTCATAAAATTGGTTGCAGACAACTCTAAATCATATGGTTAGTGTGCTAACAATGTTTACATCATGTTAGCACATAGTAGTTATCAGCAAAATTGAACTGTACACTCCATTGAGTTGAATGCATTACTTTCTATTCAATGCATTCTGTGGTAAGGTTGTGTACTTAACTACTCTGGGTGGTTTGGAACTGTATAGATATTGCATGTAGAGTGCTCAGTGCCATGGAATACTCCAATGCAAGCTGAATTCAGGAACCTACCTGGTACCATTTACTTTGGATCAGCCATTGACTTGGCTTACTTCTGCAAAGGCTAACGTTCCACTGTTGTAGAGAAGGTAATGTTACTGAAAGTAACTTCTGGAGAATAGGTAGCACACTCATAAAATTGTTTGCAGACAACTCTAAATCATATGGGTAGTGTGCTAACAATGTTTACATCATGTTAGCACATAGTAGTTATCAGCAAAATTGAACTGTACACTCCATTGAGTTGAATGCATTACTTTCTATTCAATGCATTCTGTGGTAAGGTTGTGTACATAACTACACTGGGTGGTTTGCAGCTGTATATATATTGCATGTAGAGTGCTCAGTGCCATGGAATACTCCAATGCAAGGTGAATTCAGGAACCTACCTGGTACCATTTACTTTGGGTCAGCCATTGACTTGGCTTACTTCTGCAAAGGCTAAAGTTCCACTGTGTAGAGAAGGTAAAGTTACTAAAAGTAACTTCTGGAGCATAGGTAGTACACTCATAAAATTGGTTGCACACAACTCTAAGTCATAGGGTTAGTGTGCTAACAATGTTTAGATCATGTTAGCACATAGTGTTTCTCAGCAAAATTGAACTGTACACTCCATTGAGTTGAATGCATTACTTTCTATTCAATGCATTCTGTGGTAAGGTTGTGTACATAATGACTCTGGGAGGTTTGGAACAGTATAGATATTGCATGTAGAGTGCTCAGAGCCATGGAATACTCCAATGCAAGGTGAATTCAGGAACCTACCTGGTACCATTTACTTTGGATCAGCCATTGACCTGGCTTACTTCTGCAAAGGCTAAAGTTCCACTGTGTAGTGAAGGTAATGTTACTAAAAGTAACTTCTGGAGCATAGGTAGCACACTCATAAAATTGGTTGCACACAACTCTAAGTCATATGGTTAGTGTGCTAACAATGTTTAGATCATGTTAGCACACAGTGTTTATTAGCAAAATTGAACTGTACACTCCATTGAGTTGAATGCATTACTTTCTATTGAATGCATTCTGTGGTCAGGTTGTGTACATAACGACTCTGGGAGGTTTGGAACAGTATAGATATTGCATGTAGAGTGCTCAGTGCCATGGAATACTCCAATGCAAGGTGAATTCAGGAACCTATCTGGTGCCATTTACTTTGGATCAGCCATTGACTTGGCTTACTTCTGCAAAGACTAAAGTTCCACAGTGTAGAGAAGGTAATGTTACTGAAAGTAACTTCTGGAGAATAGGTAGCACACTCATAAAATTGGTTGCAGACAACTCTAAATCATATGGTTAGTGTGCTAACAATGTTTACACCATGTTAGCACATAGTAGTTATCAGCAAAATTGAACTGTACACTCCATTGAGTTGAATGCATTACTTTCTATTCAATGCATTCTGTGGTAAGGTTGTGTACATAACTACTCTGGGTGGTTTTGAACTGTATAGATATTGCATGTAGAGTGCTCAGTGCCATGGAATATTCCAATGCAAGCTGAATGCAATAACCTACCTGTTACTATTTAGAGTGGAACAGCCATTGACTTGGTGTACTTCTGCACAGGCTAAAGTTTCACTGTGTAGACAAGGTAGTGTTACTGAAAGTAACTTCTGGAGAATAGGTAGCACACTCATAAAATTGGTTGCAGACAACTCTAAATCATATGGTGAGTGTGCTAACAATGTTTACATCATGTTAGCACATAGTAGTTATCAGCAAAATTGATCTGTACACTCCATTGAGTTGAATGCATTACTTTCTATTCAATGCATTCTGTGGTAAGGTTGTGTACATAACTACACTGGGTGGTTTGGAACTGTATAGATATTGCATGTAGAGTGCTCAGTGCCATGGAATACTACAATGCAAGGTGAATTCAGGAACCTATCTGGTACCATTTACTTTGGATCAGCCATTGACTTGGCTTACTTCTGCAAAGGCTAAAGTTCCACTGTGTAGAGAAGGTAATGTTACTGAAAGTAACTTCTGGAGAATAGGTAGCACACTCATAAAATTGGTTGCAGACAACTCTAAATCATATGGTTAGTGTGCTAACAATGTTTACATCATGTTAGCACATAGTAGTTATCAGCAAAATTGAACTGTACACTCCATTGAGTTGAATGCATTACTTTCTATTCAATGCATTCTGTGGTAAGGTTGTGTACTTAACTACTCTGGGTGGTTTGGAACTGTATAGATATTGCATGTAGAGTGCTCAGTGCCATGGAATACTCCAATGCAAGCTGAATTCAGGAACCTACCTGGTACCATTTACTTTGGATCAGCCATTGACTTGGCTTACTTCTGCAAAGGCTAACGTTCCACTGTTGTAGAGAAGGTAATGTTACTGAAAGTAACTTCTGGAGAATAGGTAGCACACTCATAAAATTGTTTGCAGACAACTCTAAATCATATGGTTAGTGTGCTAACAATGTTTACATCATGTTAGCACATAGTAGTTATCAGCAAAATTGAACTGTACACTCCATTGAGTTGAATGCATTACTTTCTATTCAATGCATTCTGTGGTAAGGTTGTGTACATAACTACACTGGGTGGTTTGCAGCTGTATATATATTGCATGTAGAGTGCTCAGTGCCATGGAATACTCCAATGCAAGGTGAATTCAGGAACCTACCTGGTACCATTTACTTTGGGTCAGCCATTGACTTGGCTTACTTCTGCAAAGGCTAAAGTTCCACTGTGTAGAGAAGGTAAAGTTACTAAAAGTAACTTCTGGAGCATAGGTAGTACACTCATAAAATTGGTTGCACACAACTCTAAGTCATAGGGTTAGTGTGCTAACAATGTTTAGATCATGTTAGCACATAGTGTTTCTCAGCAAAATTGAACTGTACACTCCATTGAGTTGAATGCATTACTTTCTATTCAATGCATTCTGTGGTAAGGTTGTGTACATAATGACACTGGGAGGTTTGGAACAGTATAGATATTGCATGTAGAGTGCTCAGAGCCATGGAATACTCCAATGCAAGGTGAATTCAGGAACCTACCTGGTACCATTTACTTTGGATCAGCCATTGACCTGGCTTACTTCTGCAAAGGCTAAAGTTCCACTGTGTAGTGAAGGTAATGTTACTAAAAGTAACTTCTGGAGCATAGGTAGCACACTCATAAAATTGGTTGCACACAACTCTAAGTCATATGGTTAGTGTGCTAACAATGTTTACACCATGTTAGCACATAGTAGTTATCAGCAAAATTGAACTGTACACTCCATTGAGTTGAATGCATTACTTTCTATTCAATGCATTCTGTGGTAAGGTTGTGTACATAACTACTCTGGGTGGTTTTGAACTGTATAGATATTGCATGTAGAGTGCTCAGTGCCATGGAATATTCCAATGCAAGCTGAATGCAATAACCTACCTGTTACTATTTAGAGTGGAACAGCCATTGACTTGGTGTACTTCTGCACAGGCTAAAGTTTCACTGTGTAGACAAGGTAGTGTTACTGAAAGTAACTTCTGGAGAATAGGTAGCACACTCATAAAATTGGTTGCAGACAACTCTAAATCATATGGTGAGTGTGCTAACAATGTTTACATCATGTTAGCACATAGTAGTTATCAGCAAAATTGATCTGTACACTCCATTGAGTTGAATGCATTACTTTCTATTCAATGCATTCTGTGGTAAGGTTGTGTACATAACTACACTGGGTGGTTTGGAACTGTATAGATATTGCATGTAGAGTGCTCAGTGGCATGGAATACTCCAATGCAAGGTGAATTCAGGAACCCACCTGGTACCATTTACTTTGGATCAGCCATTGACTTGGCTTACTTCTGCAAAGGCTAAAGTTCCACTGTGTAGAGAAGGTAATGTTACTGAAAGTAACTTCTGGAGAATAGGTAGCACACTCATAAAATTGGTTGCAGACAACTCTAAATCATATGGTTAGTGTGCTAACAATGTTTACATCATGTTAGCACATAGTAGTTATCAGCAAAATTGAACTGTACACTCCATTGAGTTGAATGCATTACTTTCTATTCAATGCATTCTGTGGTAAGGTTGTGTACATAACTACTCTGGGTGGTTTGGAACTGTATAGATATTGCATGTAGAGTGCTCAGTGCCATGGAATACTCCAATGCAAGCTGAATTCAGTAACCTACCTGGTACCATTTACAGTGGAACAGCCATTGACTTGGTTCAATTCTGCAAAAGCTAAAGTTCCACTGTGTAGAGAAGGTAATGTTACTGAAAGTAACTTCTGGAGAATAGGTAGCACACTCATAAAATTGGTTGCAGACAACTCTAAATCATATGGTTAGTGTGCTAACAATGTTTACATCATGTTAGCACATAGTAGTTATGAGCAAAATGGAACTGTACACTCCTTCGAGTAGAATGCATTACTTTCTATTCAATGCATTCAGTGGTAAGGTTGTGTACATAACTAGTCTGGGTGATTTGGAACTGTATAGATATTGCATGTAGAGTGCTCAGTGCCATGGAATACTCCAATGCAAGCAGAATTCAGTAACCTACCTGGTACCATTTACAGTGTGACAGCCATTGACTTGGTTCAATTCTGCAATGGCTAAATTTCCACTGCGCAGAGAACGTAAAGTAACTGAAAGTAACTTCTGGAGAATAGGTAGCACACTCATAAAATTGGTAGCAGACAACTCTAAATCATATGGTTAGTGTCCTATCAATGTTTACATCATGTTAGCACATAGTAGTTATCAGCAAAATTGAACTGTACACTCCATTGAGTTGAATGCATTACTTTCTATTCAATGCATTCTGTGGTAAGGTTGTGGACATAACTACACTGGGTGGTTTGGAACTGTATAGATATTGCATGTAGAGTGCTCAGTGCCATGGAATACTCCAATGCAAGGTGAATTCAGGAACCTACCTGGTACCATTTACTTTGGATCAGCCATTGACCTGGCTTACTTCTGCAAAGGCTAAAGTTCCACTGTGTAGTGAAGGTAATGTTACTAAAAGTAACTTCTGGAGCATAGGTAGCACACTCATAAAATTGGTTGCACACAACTCTAAGTCATATGGTTAGTGTGCTAACAATGTTTAGATCATGTTAGCACACAGTGTTTATTAGCAAAATTGAACTGTACACTCCATTGAGTTGAATGCATTACTTTCTATTGAATGCATTCTGTGGTCAGGTTGTGTACATAACGACTCTGGGAGGTTTGGAACAGTATAGATATTGCATGTAGAGTGCTCAGTGCCATGGAATACTCCAATGCAAGGTGAATTCAGGAACCTATCTGGTGCCATTTACTTTGGATCAGCCATTGACTTGGCTTACTTCTGCAAAGACTAAAGTTCCACAGTGTAGAGAAGGTAATGTTACTGAAAGTAACTTCTGGAGAATAGGTAGCACACTCATAAAATTGGTTGCAGACAACTCTAAATCATATGGTTAGTGTGCTAACAATGTTTACACCATGTTAGCACATAGTAGTTATCAGCAAAATTGAACTGTACACTCCATTGAGTTGAATGCATTACTTTCTATTCAATGCATTCTGTGGTAAGGTTGTGTACATAACTACTCTGGGTGGTTTTGAACTGTATAGATATTGCATGTAGAGTGCTCAGTGCCATGGAATATTCCAATGCAAGCTGAATGCAATAACCTACCTGTTACTATTTAGAGTGGAACAGCCATTGACTTGGTGTACTTCTGCACAGGCTAAAGTTTCACTGTGTAGACAAGGTAGTGTTACTGAAAGTAACTTCTGGAGAATAGGTAGCACACTCATAAAATTGGTTGCAGACAACTCTAAATCATATGGTGAGTGTGCTAACAATGTTTACATCATGTTAGCACATAGTAGTTATCAGCAAAATTGAACTGTACACTCCATTGAGTTGAATGCATTACTTTCTATTCAATGCATTCTGTGGTAAGGTTGTGGACATAACTACACTGGGTGGTTTGGAACTGTATAGATATTGCATGTAGAGTGCTCAGTGCCATGGAATACTCCAATGCAAGGTGAATTCAGGAACCTACCTGGTACCATTTACTTTGGATCAGCCATTGACCTGGCTTACTTCTGCAAAGGCTAAAGTTCCACTGTGTAGTGAAGGTAATGTTACTAAAAGTAACTTCTGGAGCATAGGTAGCACACTCATAAAATTGGTTGCACACAACTCTAAGTCATATGGTTAGTGTGCTAACAATGTTTAGATCATGTTAGCACACAGTGTTTATTAGCAAAATTGAACTGTACACTCCATTGAGTTGAATGCATTACTTTCTATTGAATGCATTCTGTGGTCAGGTTGTGTACATAACGACTCTGGGAGGTTTGGAACAGTATAGATATTGCATGTAGAGTGCTCAGAGCCATGGAATACTCCAATGCAAGGTGAATTCAGGAACCTACCTGGTACCATTTACTTTGGATCAGCCATTGACCTGGCTTACTTCTGCAAAGGCTAAAGTTCCACTGTGTAGTGAAGGTAATGTTACTAAAAGTAACTTCTGGAGCATAGGTAGCACACTCATAAAATTGGTTGCACACAACTCTAAGTCATATGGTTAGTGTGCTAACAATGTTTACACCATGTTAGCACATAGTAGTTATCAGCAAAATTGAACTGTACACTCCATTGAGTTGAATGCATTACTTTCTATTCAATGCATTCTGTGGTAAGGTTGTGTACATAACTACTCTGGGTGGTTTTGAACTGTATAGATATTGCATGTAGAGTGCTCAGTGCCATGGAATATTCCAATGCAAGCTGAATGCAATAACCTACCTGTTACTATTTAGAGTGGAACAGCCATTGACTTGGTGTACTTCTGCACAGGCTAAAGTTTCACTGTGTAGACAAGGTAGTGTTACTGAAAGTAACTTCTGGAGAATAGGTAGCACACTCATAAAATTGGTTGCAGACAACTCTAAATCATATGGTGAGTGTGCTAACAATGTTTACATCATGTTAGCACATAGTAGTTATCAGCAAAATTGATCTGTACACTCCATTGAGTTGAATGCATTACTTTCTATTCAATGCATTCTGTGGTAAGGTTGTGTACATAACTACACTGGGTGGTTTGGAACTGTATAGATATTGCATGTAGAGTGCTCAGTGGCATGGAATACTCCAATGCAAGGTGAATTCAGGAACCCACCTGGTACCATTTACTTTGGATCAGCCATTGACTTGGCTTACTTCTGCAAAGGCTAAAGTTCCACTGTGTAGAGAAGGTAATGTTACTGAAAGTAACTTCTGGAGAATAGGTAGCACACTCATAAAATTGGTTGCAGACAACTCTAAATCATATGGTTAGTGTGCTAACAATGTTTACATCATGTTAGCACATAGTAGTTATCAGCAAAATTGAACTGTACACTCCATTGAGTTGAATGCATTACTTTCTATTCAATGCATTCTGTGGTAAGGTTGTGTACATAACTACTCTGGGTGGTTTGGAACTGTATAGATATTGCATGTAGAGTGCTCAGTGCCATGGAATACTCCAATGCAAGCTGAATTCAGTAACCTACCTGGTACCATTTACAGTGGAACAGCCATTGACTTGGTTCAATTCTGCAAAAGCTAAAGTTCCACTGTGTAGAGAAGGTAATGTTACTGAAAGTAACTTCTGGAGAATAGGTAGCACACTCATAAAATTGGTTGCAGACAACTCTAAATCATATGGTTAGTGTGCTAACAATGTTTACATCATGTTAGCACATAGTAGTTATGAGCAAAATGGAACTGTACACTCCTTCGAGTAGAATGCATTACTTTCTATTCAATGCATTCAGTGGTAAGGTTGTGTACATAACTAGTCTGGGTGATTTGGAACTGTATAGATATTGCATGTAGAGTGCTCAGTGCCATGGAATACTCCAATGCAAGCAGAATTCAGTAACCTACCTGGTACCATTTACAGTGTGACAGCCATTGACTTGGTTCAATTCTGCAATGGCTAAATTTCCACTGCGCAGAGAACGTAAAGTAACTGAAAGTAACTTCTGGAGAATAGGTAGCACACTCATAAAATTGGTAGCAGACAACTCTAAATCATATGGTTAGTGTCCTATCAATGTTTACATCATGTTAGCACATAGTAGTTATCAGCAAAATTGAACTGTACACTCCATTGAGTTGAATGCATTACTTTCTATTCAATGCATTCTGTGGTAAGGTTGTGGACATAACTACACTGGGTGGTTTGGAACTGTATAGATATTGCATGTAGAGTGCTCAGTGCCATGGAATACTCCAATGCAAGGTGAATTCAGGAACCTACCTGGTACCATTTACTTTGGATCAGCCATTGACCTGGCTTACTTCTGCAAAGGCTAAAGTTCCACTGTGTAGTGAAGGTAATGTTACTAAAAGTAACTTCTGGAGCATAGGTAGCACACTCATAAAATTGGTTGCACACAACTCTAAGTCATATGGTTAGTGTGCTAACAATGTTTAGATCATGTTAGCACACAGTGTTTATTAGCAAAATTGAACTGTACACTCCATTGAGTTGAATGCATTACTTTCTATTGAATGCATTCTGTGGTCAGGTTGTGTACATAACGACTCTGGGAGGTTTGGAACAGTATAGATATTGCATGTAGAGTGCTCAGTGCCATGGAATACTCCAATGCAAGGTGAATTCAGGAACCTATCTGGTGCCATTTACTTTGGATCAGCCATTGACTTGGCTTACTTCTGCAAAGACTAAAGTTCCACTGTGTAGAGAAGGTAAAGTTACTGAAAGTAACTTCTGGAGAATAGGTAGCACACTCATAAAATTGGTTGCAGACAACTCTAAATCATATGGTTAGTGTGCTAACAATGTTTACACCATGTTAGCACATAGTAGTTATCAGCAAAATTGAACTGTACACTCCATTGAGTTGAATGCATTACTTTCTATTCAATGCATTCTGTGGTAAGGTTGTGTACATAACTACTCTGGGTGGTTTTGAACTGTATAGATATTGCATGTAGAGTGCTCAGTGCCATGGAATATTCCAATGCAAGCTGAATGCAATAACCTACCTGTTACTATTTAGAGTGGAACAGCCATTGACTTGGTGTACTTCTGCACAGGCTAAAGTTTCACTGTGTAGACAAGGTAGTGTTACTGAAAGTAACTTCTGGAGAATAGGTAGCACACTCATAAAATTGGTTGCAGACAACTCTAAATCATATGGTGAGTGTGCTAACAATGTTTACATCATGTTAGCACATAGTAGTTATCAGCAAAATTGAACTGTACACTCCATTGAGTTGAATGCATTACTTTCTATTCAATGCATTCTGTGGTAAGGTTGTGGACATAACTACACTGGGTGGTTTGGAACTGTATAGATATTGCATGTAGAGTGCTCAGTGCCATGGAATACTCCAATGCAAGGTGAATTCAGGAACCTACCTGGTACCATTTACTTTGGATCAGCCATTGACCTGGCTTACTTCTGCAAAGGCTAAAGTTCCACTGTGTAGTGAAGGTAATGTTACTAAAAGTAACTTCTGGAGCATAGGTAGCACACTCATAAAATTGGTTGCACACAACTCTAAGTCATATGGTTAGTGTGCTAACAATGTTTAGATCATGTTAGCACACAGTGTTTATTAGCAAAATTGAACTGTACACTCCATTGAGTTGAATGCATTACTTTCTATTGAATGCATTCTGTGGTCAGGTTGTGTACATAACGACTCTGGGAGGTTTGGAACAGTATAGATATTGCATGTAGAGTGCTCAGTGCCATGGAATACTCCAATGCAAGGTGAATTCAGGAACCTATCTGGTGCCATTTACTTTGGATCAGCCATTGACTTGGCTTACTTCTGCAAAGACTAAAGTTCCACAGTGTAGAGAAGGTAATGTTACTGAAAGTAACTTCTGGAGAATAGGTAGCACACTCATAAAATTGGTTGCAGACAACTCTAAATCATATGGTTAGTGTGCTAACAATGTTTACACCATGTTAGCACATAGTAGTTATCAGCAAAATTGAACTGTACACTCCATTGAGTTGAATGCATTACTTTCTATTCAATGCATTCTGTGGTAAGGTTGTGTACATAACTACTCTGGGTGGTTTTGAACTGTATAGATATTGCATGTAGAGTGCTCAGTGCCATGGAATATTCCAATGCAAGCTGAATGCAATAACCTACCTGTTACTATTTAGAGTGGAACAGCCATTGACTTGGTGTACTTCTGCACAGGCTAAAGTTTCACTGTGTAGACAAGGTAGTGTTACTGAAAGTAACTTCTGGAGAATAGGTAGCACACTCATAAAATTGGTTGCAGACAACTCTAAATCATATGGTGAGTGTGCTAACAATGTTTACATCATGTTAGCACATAGTAGTTATCAGCAAAATTGAACTGTACACTCCATTGAGTTGAATGCATTACTTTCTATTCAATGCATTCTGTGGTAAGGTTGTGTACATAACTACACTGGGTGGTTTGGAACTGTATAGATATTGCATGTAGAGTGCTCAGTGCCATGGAATACTCCAATGCAAGGTGAATTCAGGAACCTACATGGTACCATTTACTTTGGATCAGCCATTGACTTGGCTTACTTCTGCAAAGGCTAAAGTTCCACTGTGTAGAGGAGGTAATGTTACTGAAAGTAACTTCTGGAGAATAGGTAGCACACTCATAAAATTGGTTGCAGACAACTCTAAATCATATGGTTAGTGTGCTAACAATGTTTACATCATGTTAGCACATAGTAGTTATCAGCAAAATTGAACTGTACACTCCATTGAGTTGAATGCATTACTTTCTATTCAATGCATTCTGTGGTAAGGTTGTGTACATAACTACTCTGGGTGGTTTGGAACTGTATAGATATTGCATGTAGAGTGCTCAGTGCCATGGAATATTCCAATGCAAGCTGAATGCAATAACCTACCTGTTACTATTTAGAGTGGAACAGCCATTGACTTGGTGTACTTCTGCACAGGCTAAAGTTTCACTGTGTAGACAAGGTAGTGTTACTGAAAGTAACTTCTGGAGAATAGGTAGCACACTCATAAAATTGGTTGCAGACAACTCTAAATCATATGGTGAGTGTGCTAACAATGTTTACATCATGTTAGCACATAGTAGTTATCAGCAAAATTGATCTGTACACTCCATTGAGTTGAATGCATTACTTTCTATTCAATGCATTCTGTGGTAAGGTTGTGTACATAACTACACTGGGTGGTTTGGAACTGTATAGATATTGCATGTAGAGTGCTCAGTGCCATGGAATACTCCAATGCAAGGTGAATTCAGGAACCTATCTGGTACCATTTACTTTGGATCAGCCATTGACTTGGCTTACTTCTGCAAAGGCTAAAGTTCCACTGTGTAGAGAAGGTAATGTTACTGAAAGTAACTTCTGGAGAATAGGTAGCACACTCATAAAATTGGTTGCAGACAACTCTAAATCATATGGTTAGTGTGCTAACAATGTTTACATCATGTTAGCACATAGTAGTTATCAGCAAAATTGAACTGTACACTCCATTGAGTTGAATGCATTACTTTCTATTCAATGCATTCTGTGGTAAGGTTGTGTACTTAACTACTCTGTGTGGTTTGGAACTGTATAGATATTGCATGTAGAGTGCTCAGTGCCATGGAATACTCCAATGCAAGCTGAATTCAGGAACCTACCTGGTACCATTTACTTTGGATCAGCCATTGACTTGGCTTACTTCTGCAAAGGCTAACGTTCCACTGTTGTAGAGAAGGTAATGTTACTGAAAGTAACTTCTGGAGAATAGGTAGCACACTCATAAAATTGTTTGCAGACAACTCTAAATCATATGGGTAGTGTGCTAACAATGTTTACATCATGTTAGCACATAGTAGTTATCAGCAAAATTGAACTGTACACTCCATTGAGTTGAATGCATTACTTTCTATTCAATGCATTCTGTGGTAAGGTTGTGTACATAACTACACTGGGTGGTTTGCAGCTGTATATATATTGCATGTAGAGTGCTCAGTGCCATGGAATACTCCAATGCAAGGTGAATTCAGGAACCTACCTGGTACCATTTACTTTGGGTCAGCCATTGACTTGGCTTACTTCTGCAAAGGCTAAAGTTCCACTGTGTAGAGAAGGTAAAGTTACTAAAAGTAACTTCTGGAGCATAGGTAGTACACTCATAAAATTGGTTGCACACAACTCTAAGTCATAGGGTTAGTGTGCTAACAATGTTTAGATCATGTTAGCACATAGTGTTTCTCAGCAAAATTGAACTGTACACTCCATTGAGTTGAATGCATTACTTTCTATTCAATGCATTCTGTGGTAAGGTTGTGTACATAATGACTCTGGGAGGTTTGGAACAGTATAGATATTGCATGTAGAGTGCTCAGAGCCATGGAATACTCCAATGCAAGGTGAATTCAGGAACCTACCTGGTACCATTTCCTTTGGATCAGCCATTGACCTGGCTTACTTCTGCAAAGGCTAAAGTTCCACTGTGTAGTGAAGGTAATGTTACTAAAAGTAACTTCTGGAGCATAGGTAGCACACTCATAAAATTGGTTGCACACAACTCTAAGTCATATGGTTAGTGTGCTAACAATGTTTAGATCATGTTAGCACACAGTGTTTATTAGCAAAATTGAACTGTACACTCCATTGAGTTGAATGCATTACTTTCTATTCAATGCATTCTGTGGTAAGGTTGTGTACATAACTACTCTGGGTGGTTTGGAACTGTATAGATATTGCATGTAGAGTGCTCAGTGCCATGGAATACTCCAATGCAAGCAGAATTCAGTAACCTACCTGGTACCATTTACAGTGTGACAGCCATTGACTTGGTTCAATTCTGCAATGGCTAAATTTCCACTGCGCAGAGAACGTAAAGTAACTGAAAGTAACTTCTGGAGAATAGGTAGCACACTCATAAAATTGGTTGCAGACAACTCTAAATCATATGGTTAGTGTGCTAACAATGTTTACACCATGTTAGCACATAGTAGTTATCAGCAAAATTGAACTGTACACTCCATTGAGTTGAATGCATTACTTTCTATTCAATGCATTCTGTGGTAAGGTTGTGTACATAACTACTCTGGGTGGTTTTGAACTGTATAGATATTGCATGTAGAGTGCTCAGTGCCATGGAATATTCCAATGCAAGCTGAATGCAATAACCTACCTGTTACTATTTAGAGTGGAACAGCCATTGACTTGGTGTACTTCTGCACAGGCTAAAGTTTCACTGTGTAGACAAGGTAGTGTTACTGAAAGTAACTTCTGGAGAATAGGTAGCACACTCATAAAATTGGTTGCAGACAACTCTAAATCATATGGTGAGTGTGCTAACAATGTTTACATCATGTTAGCACATAGTAGTTATCAGCAAAATTGATCTGTACACTCCATTGAGTTGAATGCATTACTTTCTATTCAATGCATTCTGTGGTAAGGTTGTGTACATAACTACACTGGGTGGTTTGGAACTGTATAGATATTGCATGTAGAGTGCTCAGTGGCATGGAATACTCCAATGCAAGGTGAATTCAGGAACCCACCTGGTACCATTTACTTTGGATCAGCCATTGACTTGGCTTACTTCTGCAAAGGCTAAAGTTCCACTGTGTAGAGAAGGTAATGTTACTGAAAGTAACTTCTGGAGAATAGGTAGCACACTCATAAAATTGGTTGCAGACAACTCTAAATCATATGGTTAGTGTGCTAACAATGTTTACATCATGTTAGCACATAGTAGTTATCAGCAAAATTGAACTGTACACTCCATTGAGTTGAATGCATTACTTTCTATTCAATGCATTCTGTGGTAAGGTTGTGTAGATAACTACTCTGGGTGGTTTGGAACTGTATAGATATTGCATGTAGAGTGCTCAGTGCCATGGAATACTCCAATGCAAGCTGAATTCAGTAACCTACCTGGTACCATTTACAGTGGAACAGCCATTGACTTGGTTCAATTCTGCAAAAGCTAAAGTTCCACTGTGTAGAGAAGGTAATGTTACTGAAAGTAACTTCTGGAGAATAGGTAGCACACTCATAAAATTGGTTGCAGACAACTCTAAATCATATGGTTAGTGTGCTAACAATGTTTACATCATGTTAGCACATAGTAGTTATGAGCAAAATGGAACTGTACACTCCTTCGAGTAGAATGCATTACTTTCTATTCAATGCATTCAGTGGTAAGGTTGTGTACATAACTAGTCTGGGTGATTTGGAACTGTATAGATATTGCATGTAGAGTGCTCAGTGCCATGGAATACTCCAATGCAAGCAGAATTCAGTAACCTACCTGGTACCATTTACAGTGTGACAGCCATTGACTTGGTTCAATTCTGCAATGGCTAAATTTCCACTGCGCAGAGAACGTAAAGTAACTGAAAGTAACTTCTGGAGAATAGGTAGCACACTTATAAAATTGGTAGCAGACAACTCTAAATCATATGGTTAGTGTCCTATCAATGTTTACATCATGTTAGCACATAGTAGTTATCAGCAAAATTGAACTGTACACTCCATTGAGTTGAATGCATTACTTTCTATTCAATGCATTCTGTGGTAAGGTTGTGGACATAACTACACTGGGTGGTTTGGAACTGTATAGATATTGCATGTAGAGTGCTCAGTGCCATGGAATACTCCAATGCAAGGTGAATTCAGGAACCTACCTGGTACCATTTACTTTGGATCAGCCATTGACCTGGCTTACTTCTGCAAAGGCTAAAGTTCCACTGTGTAGTGAAGGTAATGTTACTAAAAGTAACTTCTGGAGCATAGGTAGCACACTCATAAAATTGGTTGCACACAACTCTAAGTCATATGGTTAGTGTGCTAACAATGTTTAGATCATGTTAGCACACAGTGTTTATTAGCAAAATTGAACTGTACACTCCATTGAGTTGAATGCATTACTTTCTATTGAATGCATTCTGTGGTCAGGTTGTGTACATAACGACTCTGGGAGGTTTGGAACAGTATAGATATTGCATGTAGAGTGCTCAGTGCCATGGAATACTCCAATGCAAGGTGAATTCAGGAACCTATCTGGTGCCATTTACTTTGGATCAGCCATTGACTTGGCTTACTTCTGCAAAGACTAAAGTTCCACAGTGTAGAGAAGGTAATGTTACTGAAAGTAACTTCTGGAGAATAGGTAGCACACTCATAAAATTGGTTGCAGACAACTCTAAATCATATGGTTAGTGTGCTAACAATGTTTACACCATGTTAGCACATAGTAGTTATCAGCAAAATTGAACTGTACACTCCATTGAGTTGAATGCATTACTTTCTATTCAATGCATTCTGTGGTAAGGTTGTGTACATAACTACTCTGGGTGGTTTTGAACTGTATAGATATTGCATGTAGAGTGCTCAGTGCCATGGAATATTCCAAAGCAAGCTGAATGCAATAACCTACCTGTTACTATTTAGAGTGGAACAGCCATTGACTTGGTGTACTTCTGCACAGGCTAAAGTTTCACTGTGTAGACAAGGTAGTGTTACTGAAAGTAACTTCTGGAGAATAGGTAGCACACTCATAAAATTGGTTGCAGACAACTCTAAATCATATGGTGAGTGTGCTAACAATGTTTACATCATGTTAGCACATAGTAGTTATCAGCAAAATTGAACTGTACACTCCATTGAGTTGAATGCATTACTTTCTATTCAATGCATTCTGTGGTAAGGTTGTGTACATAACTACACCGGGTGGTTTGGAACTGTATAGATATTGCATGTAGAGTGCTCAGTGCCATGGAATACTCCAATGCAAGGTGAATTCAGGAACCTACATGGTACCATTTACTTTGGATCAGCCATTGACTTGGCTTACTTCTGCAAAGGCTAAAGTTCCACTGTGTAGAGAAGGTAATGTTACTGAAAGTAACTTCTGGAGAATAGGTAGCACACTCATAAAATTGGTTGCAGACAACTCTAAATCATATGGTTAGTGTGCTAACAATGTTTACATCATGTTAGCACATAGTAGTTATGAGCAAAATGGAACTGTACACTCCTTCGAGTAGAATGCATTACTTTCTATTCAATGCATTCAGTGGTAAGGTTGTGTACATAACTAGTCTGGGTGATTTGGAACTGTATAGATATTGCATGTAGAGTGCTCAGTGCCATGGAATACTCCAATGCAAGCAGAATTCAGTAACCTACCTGGTACCATTTACAGTGTGACAGCCATTGACTTGGTTCAATTCTGCAATGGCTAAATTTCCACTGCGCAGAGAACGTAAAGTAACTGAAAGTAACTTCTGGAGAATAGGTAGCACACTTATAAAATTGGTAGCAGACAACTCTAAATCATATGGTTAGTGTCCTATCAATGTTTACATCATGTTAGCACATAGTAGTTATCAGCAAAATTGAACTGTACACTCCATTGAGTTGAATGCATTACTTTCTATTCAATGCATTCTGTGGTAAGGTTGTGGACATAACTACACTGGGTGGTTTGGAACTGTATAGATATTGCATGTAGAGTGCTCAGTGCCATGGAATACTCCAATGCAAGGTGAATTCAGGAACCTACCTGGTACCATTTACTTTGGATCAGCCATTGACCTGGCTTACTTCTGCAAAGGCTAAAGTTCCACTGTGTAGTGAAGGTAATGTTACTAAAAGTAACTTCTGGAGCATAGGTAGCACACTCATAAAATTGGTTGCACACAACTCTAAGTCATATGGTTAGTGTGCTAACAATGTTTAGATCATGTTAGCACACAGTGTTTATTAGCAAAATTGAACTGTACACTCCATTGAGTTGAATGCATTACTTTCTATTGAATGCATTCTGTGGTCAGGTTGTGTACATAACGACTCTGGGAGGTTTGGAACAGTATAGATATTGCATGTAGAGTGCTCAGTGCCATGGAATACTCCAATGCAAGGTGAATTCAGGAACCTATCTGGTGCCATTTACTTTGGATCAGCCATTGACTTGGCTTACTTCTGCAAAGACTAAAGTTCCACAGTGTAGAGAAGGTAATGTTACTGAAAGTAACTTCTGGAGAATAGGTAGCACACTCATAAAATTGGTTGCAGACAACTCTAAATCATATGGTTAGTGTGCTAACAATGTTTACACCATGTTAGCACATAGTAGTTATCAGCAAAATTGAACTGTACACTCCATTGAGTTGAATGCATTACTTTCTATTCAATGCATTCTGTGGTAAGGTTGTGTACATAACTACTCTGGGTGGTTTTGAACTGTATAGATATTGCATGTAGAGTGCTCAGTGCCATGGAATATTCCAAAGCAAGCTGAATGCAATAACCTACCTGTTACTATTTAGAGTGGAACAGCCATTGACTTGGTGTACTTCTGCACAGGCTAAAGTTTCACTGTGTAGACAAGGTAGTGTTACTGAAAGTAACTTCTGGAGAATAGGTAGCACACTCATAAAATTGGTTGCAGACAACTCTAAATCATATGGTGAGTGTGCTAACAATGTTTACATCATGTTAGCACATAGTAGTTATCAGCAAAATTGAACTGTACACTCCATTGAGTTGAATGCATTACTTTCTATTCAATGCATTCTGTGGTAAGGTTGTGTACATAACTACACCGGGTGGTTTGGAACTGTATAGATATTGCATGTAGAGTGCTCAGTGCCATGGAATACTCCAATGCAAGGTGAATTCAGGAACCTACATGGTACCATTTACTTTGGATCAGCCATTGACTTGGCTTACTTCTGCAAAGGCTAAAGTTCCACTGTGTAGAGAAGGTAATGTTACTGAAAGTAACTTCTGGAGAATAGGTAGCACACTCATAAAATTGGTTGCAGACAACTCTAAATCATATGGTTAGTGTGCTAACAATGTTTACATCATGTTAGCACATAGTAGTTATCAGCAAAATTGAACTGTACACTCCATTGAGTTGAATGCATTACTTTCTATTCAATGCATTCTGTGGTAAGGTTGTGTACATAACTACTCTGGGTGGTTTGGAACTGTATAGATATTGCATGTAGAGTGCTCAGTGCCATGGAATACTCCAATGCAAGCAGAATTCAGTAACCTACCTGGTACCATTTACAGTGTGACAGCCATTGACTTGGTTCAATTCTGCAATGGCTAAATTTCCACTGCGCAGAGAACGTAAAGTAACTGAAAGTAACTTCTGGAGAATAGGTAGCACACTCATAAAATTGGTTGCAGACAACTCTAAATCATATGGTTAGTGTGCTAACAATGTTTACACCATGTTAGCACATAGTAGTTATCAGCAAAATTGAACTGTACACTCCATTGAGTTGAATGCATTACTTTCTATTCAATGCATTCTGTGGTAAGGTTGTGTACATAACTACTCTGGGTGGTTTTGAACTGTATAGATATTGCATGTAGAGTGCTCAGTGCCATGGAATATTCCAATGCAAGCTGAATGCAATAACCTACCTGTTACTATTTAGAGTGGAACAGCCATTGACTTGGTGTACTTCTGCACAGGCTAAAGTTTCACTGTGTAGACAAGGTAGTGTTACTGAAAGTAACTTCTGGAGAATAGGTAGCACACTCATAAAATTGGTTGCAGACAACTCTAAATCATATGGTGAGTGTGCTAACAATGTTTACATCATGTTAGCACATAGTAGTTATCAGCAAAATTGATCTGTACACTCCATTGAGTTGAATGCATTACTTTCTATTCAATGCATTCTGTGGTAAGGTTGTGTACATAACTACACTGGGTGGTTTGGAACTGTATAGATATTGCATGTAGAGTGCTCAGTGGCATGGAATACTCCAATGCAAGGTGAATTCAGGAACCCACCTGGTACCATTTACTTTGGATCAGCCATTGACTTGGCTTACTTCTGCAAAGGCTAAAGTTCCACTGTGTAGAGAAGGTAATGTTACTGAAAGTAACTTCTGGAGAATAGGTAGCACACTCATAAAATTGGTTGCAGACAACTCTAAATCATATGGTTAGTGTGCTAACAATGTTTACATCATGTTAGCACATAGTAGTTATCAGCAAAATTGAACTGTACACTCCATTGAGTTGAATGCATTACTTTCTATTCAATGCATTCTGTGGTAAGGTTGTGTAGATAACTACTCTGGGTGGTTTGGAACTGTATAGATATTGCATGTAGAGTGCTCAGTGCCATGGAATACTCCAATGCAAGCTGAATTCAGTAACCTACCTGGTACCATTTACAGTGGAACAGCCATTGACTTGGTTCAATTCTGCAAAAGCTAAAGTTCCACTGTGTAGAGAAGGTAATGTTACTGAAAGTAACTTCTGGAGAATAGGTAGCACACTCATAAAATTGGTTGCAGACAACTCTAAATCATATGGTTAGTGTGCTAACAATGTTTACATCATGTTAGCACATAGTAGTTATGAGCAAAATGGAACTGTACACTCCTTCGAGTAGAATGCATTACTTTCTATTCAATGCATTCAGTGGTAAGGTTGTGTACATAACTAGTCTGGGTGATTTGGAACTGTATAGATATTGCATGTAGAGTGCTCAGTGCCATGGAATACTCCAATGCAAGCAGAATTCAGTAACCTACCTGGTACCATTTACAGTGTGACAGCCATTGACTTGGTTCAATTCTGCAATGGCTAAATTTCCACTGCGCAGAGAACGTAAAGTAACTGAAAGTAACTTCTGGAGAATAGGTAGCACACTTATAAAATTGGTAGCAGACAACTCTAAATCATATGGTTAGTGTCCTATCAATGTTTACATCATGTTAGCACATAGTAGTTATCAGCAAAATTGAACTGTACACTCCATTGAGTTGAATGCATTACTTTCTATTCAATGCATTCTGTGGTAAGGTTGTGGACATAACTACACTGGGTGGTTTGGAACTGTATAGATATTGCATGTAGAGTGCTCAGTGCCATGGAATACTCCAATGCAAGGTGAATTCAGGAACCTACCTGGTACCATTTACTTTGGATCAGCCATTGACCTGGCTTACTTCTGCAAAGGCTAAAGTTCCACTGTGTAGTGAAGGTAATGTTACTAAAAGTAACTTCTGGAGCATAGGTAGCACACTCATAAAATTGGTTGCACACAACTCTAAGTCATATGGTTAGTGTGCTAACAATGTTTAGATCATGTTAGCACACAGTGTTTATTAGCAAAATTGAACTGTACACTCCATTGAGTTGAATGCATTACTTTCTATTGAATGCATTCTGTGGTCAGGTTGTGTACATAACGACTCTGGGAGGTTTGGAACAGTATAGATATTGCATGTAGAGTGCTCAGTGCCATGGAATACTCCAATGCAAGGTGAATTCAGGAACCTATCTGGTGCCATTTACTTTGGATCAGCCATTGACTTGGCTTACTTCTGCAAAGACTAAAGTTCCACAGTGTAGAGAAGGTAATGTTACTGAAAGTAACTTCTGGAGAATAGGTAGCACACTCATAAAATTGGTTGCAGACAACTCTAAATCATATGGTTAGTGTGCTAACAATGTTTACACCATGTTAGCACATAGTAGTTATCAGCAAAATTGAACTGTACACTCCATTGAGTTGAATGCATTACTTTCTATTCAATGCATTCTGTGGTAAGGTTGTGTACATAACTACTCTGGGTGGTTTTGAACTGTATAGATATTGCATGTAGAGTGCTCAGTGCCATGGAATATTCCAAAGCAAGCTGAATGCAATAACCTACCTGTTACTATTTAGAGTGGAACAGCCATTGACTTGGTGTACTTCTGCACAGGCTAAAGTTTCACTGTGTAGACAAGGTAGTGTTACTGAAAGTAACTTCTGGAGAATAGGTAGCACACTCATAAAATTGGTTGCAGACAACTCTAAATCATATGGTGAGTGTGCTAACAATGTTTACATCATGTTAGCACATAGTAGTTATCAGCAAAATTGAACTGTACACTCCATTGAGTTGAATGCATTACTTTCTATTCAATGCATTCTGTGGTAAGGTTGTGTACATAACTACACCGGGTGGTTTGGAACTGTATAGATATTGCATGTAGAGTGCTCAGTGCCATGGAATACTCCAATGCAAGGTGAATTCAGGAACCTACATGGTACCATTTACTTTGGATCAGCCATTGACTTGGCTTACTTCTGCAAAGGCTAAAGTTCCACTGTGTAGAGAAGGTAATGTTACTGAAAGTAACTTCTGGAGAATAGGTAGCACACTCATAAAATTGGTTGCAGACAACTCTAAATCATATGGTTAGTGTGCTAACAATGTTTACATCATGTTAGCACATAGTAGTTATCAGCAAAATTGAACTGTACACTCCATTGAGTTGAATGCATTACTTTCTATTCAATGCATTCTGTGGTAAGGTTGTGTACATAACTACTCTGGGTGGTTTGGAACTGTATAGATATTGCATGTAGAGTGCTCAGTGCCATGGAATACTCCAATGCAAGCTGAATTCAGTAACCTACCTGGTACCATTTACAGTGGAACAGCCATTGACTTGGTTCAATTCTGCAAAAGCTAAAGTTCCACTGTGTAGAGAAGGTAATGTTACTGAAAGTAACTTCTGGAGAATAGGTAGCACACTCATAAAATTGGTTGCAGACAACTCTAAATCATATGGTTAGTGTGCTAACAATGTTTACATCATGTTAGCACATAGTAGTTATCAGCAAAATTGAACTGTACACTCCATTGAGTTGAATGCATTACTTTCTATTCAATGCATTCTGTGGTAAGGTTGTGTTCATAACTACACTGGGTGGTTTGGAACTGTATAGATATTGCATGTAGAGTGCTCAGTGCCATGGAATACTCCAATGCAAGGTGAATTCAGGAACCTATCTGGTACCATTTACTTTGGATCAGCCATTGACTTGGCTTACTTCTGCAAAGGCTAAAGTTCCACTGTGTAGAGAAGGTAATGTTACTGAAAGTAGCTTCTGGAGAATAGGTAGCACACTCATAAAATTGGTTGCAGACAACTCTAAATCATATGGTTAGTGTGCTAACAATATTTACATCATGTTAGCACATAGTAGTTATCAGCAAAATTGAACTGTACACTCCATTGAGTTGAAAGCATTACTTTCTAATCAATGCATTCTGTGGTAAGGTTGTGTACATAACTACACTGGGTGGTTTGGAACTGTATAGATATTGCATGTAGAGTGCTCAGTGCCATGGAATACTCCAATGCAAGGTGAATTCAGGAACCTACCTGGTACTATTTACTTTGGATCAGCCATTGACTTGGCTTACTTCTGCATAGGCAAAAGTTCCACTGTGTAGAGAAGGTAAAGTTACTGAAAGTAACTTCTGGAGCATAGGTAACACACTCATAAAATTGGTTGCAGACAACTCTAAGTCATATGGTTAGCGTGTTAACAATGTTTAGATCATGTTAGTACATAGTGTTTATCAGCAAAATTGAACTGTACACTCCATTGAGTTGAATGCATTACTTTCTATTCAATGCATTCTGTGGTAAGGTTGTGTACATAACTACACTGGGTGGTTTGGAACTGTATAGATATTGCATGTAGAGTGCTCAGTGCCATGGAATACTCCAATGCAAGGTGAATTCAGGAACCTATCTGGTACCATTTACTTTGGATCAGCCATTGACTTGGCTTACTTCTGCAAAGGCTAAAGTTCCACTGTGTAGAGAAGGTAATGTTACTGAAAGTAACTTCTGGAGAATAGGTAGCACACTCATAAAATTGGTTGCAGACAACTCTAAATCATATGGTTAGTGTGCTAACAATGTTTACATCATGTTAGCACATAGTAGTTATCAGCAAAATTGAACTGTACACTCCATTGAGTTGAATGCATTACTTTCTATTCAATGCATTCTGTGGTAAGGTTGTGTACTTAACTACTCTGGGTGGTTTGGAACTGTATAGATATTGCATGTAGAGTGCTCAGTGCCATGGAATACTCCAATGCAAGCTGAATTCAGGAACCTACCTGGTACCATTTACTTTGGATCAGCCATTGACTTGGCTTACTTCTGCAAAGGCTAAAGTTCCACTGTGTAGAGAAGGTAATGTTACTGAAAGTAACTTCTGGAGAATAGGTAGCACACTCATAAAATTGGTTGCAGACAACTCTAAATCATATGGTTAGTGTGCTAACAATGTTTACATCATGTTAGCACATAGTAGTTATCAGCAAAATTGAACTGTACACTCCATTGAGTTGAATGCATTACTTTCTATTCAATGCATTCTGTGGTAAGGTTGTGTACATAACTACTCTGGGTGGTTTGGAACTGTATAGATATTGCATGTAGAGTGCTCAGTGCCATGGAATACTCCAATGCAAGCTGAATTCAGTAACCTACCTGGTACCATTTACAGTGGAACAGCCATTGACTTGGTTCAATTCTGCAAAAGCTAAAGTTCCACTGTGTAGAGAAGGTAATGTTACTGAAAGTAACTTCTGGAGAATAGGTAGCACACTCATAAAATTGGTTGCAGACAACTCTAAATCATATGGTTAGTGTGCTAACAATGTTTACATCATGTTAGCACATAGTAGTTATCAGCAAAATTGAACTGTACACTCCATTGAGTTGAATGCATTACTTTCTATTCAATGCATTCTGTGGTAAGGTTGTGTACATAACTACACTGGGTGGTTTGGAACTGTATAGATATTGCATGTAGAGTGCTCAGTGCCATGGAATACTCCAATGCAAGGTGAATTCAGGAACCTACATGGTACCATTTACTTTGGATCAGCCATTGACTTGGCTTACTTCTGCAAAGGCTAAAGTTCCACTGTGTAGAGAAGGTAATGTTACTGAAAGTAACTTCTGGAGAATAGGTAGCACACTCATAAAATTGGTTGCAGACAACTCTAAATCATATGGTTAGTGTGCTAACAATGTTTACATCATGTTAGCACATAGTAGTTATCAGCAAAATTGAACTGTACACTCCATTGAGTTGAATGCATTACTTTCTATTCAATGCATTCTGTGGTAAGGTTGTGTACATAACTACTCTGGGTGGTTTGGAACTGTATAGATATTGCATGTAGAGTGCTCAGTGCCATGGAATACTCCAATGCAAGCTGAATTCAGTAACCTACCTGGTACCATTTACAGTCGAACAGCCATTGCCTTGGTTCAATTCTGCAAAAGCTAAAGTTCCACTGTGTAGAGAAGGTAATGTTACTGAAAGTAACTTCTGGAGAATAGGTAGCACACTCATAAAATTGGTTGCAGACAACTCTAAATCATATGGTTAGTGTGCTAACAATGTTTACATCATGTTAGCACATAGTAGTTATCAGCAAAATTGAACTGTACACTCCATTGAGTTGAATGCATTACTTTCTATTCAATGCATTCTGTGGTAAGGTTGTGTTCATAACTACACTGGGTGGTTTGGAACTGTATAGATATTGCATGTAGAGTGCTCAGTGCCATGGAATACTCCAATGCAAGGTGAATTCAGGAACCTATCTGGTACCATTTACTTTGGATCAGCCATTGACTTGGCTTACTTCTGCAAAGGCTAAAGTTCCACTGTGTAGAGAAGGTAATGTTACTGAAAGTAGCTTCTGGAGAATAGGTAGCACACTCATAAAATTGGTTGCAGACAACTCTAAATCATATGGTTAGTGTGCTAACAATATTTACATCATGTTAGCACATAGTAGTTATCAGCAAAATTGAACTGTACACTCCATTGAGTTGAAAGCATTACTTTCTAATCAATGCATTCTGTGGTAAGGTTGTGTACATAACTACACTGGGTGGTTTGGAACTGTATAGATATTGCATGTAGAGTGCTCAGTGCCATGGAATACTCCAATGCAAGGTGAATTCAGGAACCTACCTGGTACTATTTACTTTGGATCAGCCATTGACTTGGCTTACTTCTGCATAGGCAAAAGTTCCACTGTGTAGAGAAGGTAATGTTACTGAAAGTAACTTCTGGAGAATAGGTAGCACACTCATAAAATTGGTTGCAGACAACTCTAAATCATATGGTTAGTGTGCTAACAATGTTTACATCATGTTAGCACATAGTAGTTATCAGCAAAATTGAACTGTACACTCCATTGAGTTGAATGCATTACTTTCTATTCAATGCATTCTGTGGTAAGGTTGTGTACATAACTACTCTGGGTGGTTTGGAACTGTATAGATATTGCATGTAGAGTGCTCAGTGCCATGGAATACTCCAATGCAAGCTGAATTCAGTAACCTACCTGGTACCATTTACAGTCGAACAGCCATTGACTTGGTTCAATTCTGCAAAAGCTAAAGTTCCACTGTGTAGAGAAGGTAATGTTACTGAAAGTAACTTCTGGAGAATAGGTAGCACACTCATAAAATTGGTTGCAGACAACTCTAAATCATATGGTTAGTGTGCTAACAATGTTTACATCATGTTAGCACATAGTAGTTATCAGCAAAATTGAACTGTACACTCCATTGAGTTGAATGCATTACTTTCTATTCAATGCATTCTGTGGTAAGGTTGTGTTCATAACTACACTGGGTGGTTTGGAACTGTATAGATATTGCATGTAGAGTGCTCAGTGCCATGGAATACTCCAATGCAAGGTGAATTCAGGAACCTATCTGGTACCATTTACTTTGGATCAGCCATTGACTTGGCTTACTTCTGCAAAGGCTAAAGTTCCACTGTGTAGAGAAGGTAATGTTACTGAAAGTAGCTTCTGGAGAATAGGTAGCACACTCATAAAATTGGTTGCAGACAACTCTAAATCATATGGTTAGTGTGCTAACAATATTTACATCATGTTAGCACATAGTAGTTATCAGCAAAATTGAACTGTACACTCCATTGAGTTGAAAGCATTACTTTCTAATCAATGCATTCTGTGGTAAGGTTGTGTACATAACTACACTGGGTGGTTTGGAACTGTATAGATATTGCATGTAGAGTGCTCAGTGCCATGGAATACTCCAATGCAAGGTGAATTCAGGAACCTACCTGGTACTATTTACTTTGGATCAGCCATTGACTTGGCTTACTTCTGCATAGGCAAAAGTTCCACTGTGTAGAGAAGGTAAAGTTACTGAAAGTAACTTCTGGAGCATAGGTAACACACTCATAAAATTGGTTGCAGACAACTCTAAGTCATATGGTTAGCGTGTTAACAATGTTTAGATCATGTTAGTACATAGTGTTTATCAGCAAAATTGAACTGTACACTCCATTGAGTTGAATGCATTACTTTCTATTCAATGCATTCTGTGGTAAGGTTGTGTACATAACTACACTGGGTGGTTTGGAACTGTATAGATATTGCATGTAGAGTGCTCAGTGCCATGGAATACTCCAATGCAAGGTGAATTCAGGAACCTATCTGGTACCATTTACTTTGGATCAGCCATTGACTTGGCTTACTTCTGCAAAGGCTAAAGTTCCACTGTGTAGAGAAGGTAATGTTACTGAAAGTAACTTCTGGAGAATAGGTAGCACACTCATAAAATTGGTTGCAGACAACTCTAAATCATATGGTTAGTGTGCTAACAATGTTTACATCATGTTAGCACATAGTAGTTATCAGCAAAATTGAACTGTACACTCCATTGAGTTGAATGCATTACTTTCTATTCAATGCATTCTGTGGTAAGGTTGTGTACTTAACTACTCTGGGTGGTTTGGAACTGTATAGATATTGCATGTAGAGTGCTCAGTGCCATGGAATACTCCAATGCAAGCTGAATTCAGGAACCTACCTGGTACCATTTACTTTGGATCAGCCATTGACTTGGCTTACTTCTGCAAAGGCTAACGTTCCACTGTTGTAGAGAAGGTAATGTTACTGAAAGTAACTTCTGGAGAATAGGTAGCACACTCATAAAATTGTTTGCAGACAACTCTAAATCATATGGGTAGTGTGCTAACAATGTTTACATCATGTTAGCACATAGTAGTTATCAGCAAAATTGAACTGTACACTCCATTGAGTTGAATGCATTACTTTCTATTCAATGCATTCTGTGGTAAGGTTGTGTACATAACTACACTGGGTGGTTTGCAGCTGTATATATATTGCATGTAGAGTGCTCAGTGCCATGGAATACTCCAATGCAAGGTGAATTCAGGAACCTACCTGGTACCATTTACTTTGGGTCAGCCATTGACTTGGCTTACTTCTGCAAAGGCTAAAGTTCCACTGTGTAGAGAAGGTAAAGTTACTAAAAGTAACTTCTGGAGCATAGGTAGTACACTCATAAAATTGGTTGCACACAACTCTAAGTCATAGGGTTAGTGTGCTAACAATGTTTAGATCATGTTAGCACATAGTGTTTCTCAGCAAAATTGAACTGTACACTCCATTGAGTTGAATGCATTACTTTCTATTCAATGCATTCTGTGGTAAGGTTGTGTACATAACTTCTCTGGGTGGTTTGGAACTGTATAGATATTGCATGTAGAGTGCTCAGTGCCATGGAAAACTCCAATGCAAGCTGAATTCAGTAACCTACCTGGTACCATTTACAGTGGAACAGCCATTGACTTGGTTCAATTCTGCAAAGGCTAAAGTTCCACTGTGTAGAGAAGGTAATGTTACTGAAAGTCACTTCTGGAGAATAGGTAGCACACTCATAAAACTGGTTGCCGACAACTCTAAATCATATGGTTAGTGTTCTAACAATGTTTACATCATGTTAGCACATAGTAGTTATCAGCAAAATGGAACTGTACACTCCTTCGAGTAGAATGCATTACTTTCTATTCAATGCATTCTGTGGTAAGGTTGTGTACATAACTAGTCTGGGTGATTTGGAACTGTATAGATATAGCATGTAGAGTGCTCAGTGCCATGGAATACTCCAATGCAAGCTGAATTCAGTAACCTACCTGGTACCATTTACAGTGGAACAGCCATTGACTTGGTTCAATTCTGCAAAAGCTAAAGTTCCACTGTGTAGAGAACGTAAAGTAACTGAAAGTAACTTCTGGAGAATAGGTAGCACACTCATAAAATTGGTAGCAGACAACTCTAAATCATATGGTTAGTGTCCTATCAATGTTTACATCATGTTAGCACATAGTAGTTATCAGCAAAATTGAACTGTACACTCCATTGAGTTGAATGCATTACTTTCTATTCAATGCATTCTGTGGTAAGGTTGTGGACATAACTACACTGGGTGGTTTGGAACTGTATAGATATTGCATGTAGAGTGCTCAGTGCCATGGAATACTCCAATGCAAGGTGAATTCAGGAACCTACCTGGTACCATTTACTTTGGATCAGCCATTGACTTGGCTTACTTCTGCAAAGGCTAAAGTTCCACTGTGTAGAGAAGGTAATGTTACTGAAAGTAACTTCTGGAGAATAGGTAGCACACTCATAAAATTGGTTGCAGACAACTCTAAATCATATGGTTAGTGTGCTAACAATGTTTACATCATGTTAGCACATAGTAGTTATCAGCAATATTGAACTGTACACTCCATTGAGTTGAATGCATTACTTTCTATTCAATGCATTCTGTGGTAAGGTTGTGTTCATAACTACTCTGGGTGGTTTGGAACTGTATAGATATTGCATGTAGAGTGCTCAGTGCCATGGAATACTCCAATGCAAGCTGAATTCAGTAACCTACCTGGTACCATTTACAGTGGAACAGCCATTGACTTGGTTCAATTCTGCAAAAGCTAAAGTTCCACTGTGTAGAGAAGGTAATGTTACTGAAAGTAACTTCTGGAGAATAGGTAGCACACTCATAAAATTGGTTGCAGACAACTCTAAATCATATGGTTAGTGTGCTAACAATGTTTACATCATGTTAGCACATAGTAGTTATCAGCAAAATTGAACTGTACACTCCATTGAGTTGAATGCATTACTTTCTATTCAATGCATTCTGTGGTAAGGTTGTGTTCATAACTACACTGGGTGGTTTGGAACTGTATAGATATTGCATGTAGAGTGCTCAGTGCCATGGAATACTCCAATGCAAGGTGAATTCAGGAACCTATCTGGTACCATTTACTTTGGATCAGCCATTGACTTGGCTTACTTCTGCAAAGGCTAAAGTTCCACTGTGTAGAGAAGGTAATGTTACTGAAAGTAACTTCTGGAGAATAGGTAGCACACTCATAAAATTGGTTGCAGACAACTCTAAATCATATGGTTAGTGTGCTAACAATGTTTACATCATGTTAGCACATAGTAGTTATCAGCAAAATTGAACTGTACACTCCATTGAGTTGAATGCATTACTTTCTATTCAATGCATTCTGTGGTAAGGTTGTGTACATAACTACTCTGGGTGGTTTGGAACTGTATAGATATTGCATGTAGAGTGCTCAGTGCCATGGAATACTCCAATGCAAGCTGAATTCAGTAACCTACCTGGTACCATTTACAGTGGAACAGCCATTGACTTGGTTCAATTCTGCAAAAGCTAAAGTTCCACTGTGTAGAGAAGGTAATGTTACTGAAAGTAACTTCTGGAGAATAGGTAGCACACTCATAAAATTGGTTGCAGACAACTCTAAATCATATGGTTAGTGTGCTAACAATGTTTACATCATGTTAGCACATAGTAGTTATCAGCAAAATTGAACTGTACACTCCATTGAGTTGAATGCATTACTTTCTATTCAATGCATTCTGTGGTAAGGTTGTGTACATAACTACACTGGGTGGTTTGGAACTGTATAGATATTGCATGTAGAGTGCTCAGTGCCATGGAATACTCCAATGCAAGCTGAATTCAGGAACCTACCTGGTACCATTTACTTTGGATCAGCCATTGACTTGGCTTACTTCTGCAAAGGCTAACGTTCCACTGTTGTAGAGAAGGTAATGTTACTGAAAGTAACTTCTGGAGAATAGGTAGCACACTCATAAAATTGTTTGCAGACAACTCTAAATCATATGGGTAGTGTGCTAACAATGTTTACATCATGTTAGCACATAGTAGTTATCAGCAAAATTGAACTGTACACTCCATTGAGTTGAATGCATTACTTTCTATTCAATGCATTCTGTGGTAAGGTTGTGTACATAACTACACTGGGTGGTTTGCAGCTGTATATATATTGCATGTAGAGTGCTCAGTGCCATGGAATACTCCAATGCAAGGTGAATTCAGGAACCTACCTGGTACCATTTACTTTGGGTCAGCCATTGACTTGGCTTACTTCTGCAAAGGCTAAAGTTCCACTGTGTAGAGAAGGTAAAGTTACTAAAAGTAACTTCTGGAGCATAGGTAGTACACTCATAAAATTGGTTGCACACAACTCTAAGTCATAGGGTTAGTGTGCTAACAATGTTTAGATCATGTTAGCACATAGTGTTTCTCAGCAAAATTGAACTGTACACTCCATTGAGTTGAATGCATTACTTTCTATTCAATGCATTCTGTGGTAAGGTTGTGTACATAACTTCTCTGGGTGGTTTGGAACTGTATAGATATTGCATGTAGAGTGCTCAGTGCCATGGAAAACTCCAATGCAAGCTGAATTCAGTAACCTACCTGGTACCATTTACAGTGGAACAGCCATTGACTTGGTTCAATTCTGCAAAGGCTAAAGTTCCACTGTGTAGAGAAGGTAATGTTACTGAAAGTCACTTCTGGAGAATAGGTAGCACACTCATAAAACTGGTTGCCGACAACTCTAAATCATATGGTTAGTGTTCTAACAATGTTTACATCATGTTAGCACATAGTAGTTATCAGCAAAATGGAACTGTACACTCCTTCGAGTAGAATGCATTACTTTCTATTCAATGCATTCTGTGGTAAGGTTGTGTACATAACTAGTCTGGGTGATTTGGAACTGTATAGATATAGCATGTAGAGTGCTCAGTGCCATGGAATACTCCAATGCAAGCTGAATTCAGTAACCTACCTGGTACCATTTACAGTGGAACAGCCATTGACTTGGTTCAATTCTGCAAAAGCTAAAGTTCCACTGTGTAGAGAACGTAAAGTAACTGAAAGTAACTTCTGGAGAATAGGTAGCACACTCATAAAATTGGTAGCAGACAACTCTAAATCATATGGTTAGTGTCCTATCAATGTTTACATCATGTTAGCACATAGTAGTTATCAGCAAAATTGAACTGTACACTCCATTGAGTTGAATGCATTACTTTCTATTCAATGCATTCTGTGGTAAGGTTGTGGACATAACTACACTGGGTGGTTTGGAACTGTATAGATATTGCATGTAGAGTGCTCAGTGCCATGGAATACTCCAATGCAAGGTGAATTCAGGAACCTACCTGGTACCATTTACTTTGGATCAGCCATTGACTTGGCTTACTTCTGCAAAGGCTAAAGTTCCACTGTGTAGAGAAGGTAATGTTACTGAAAGTAACTTCTGGAGAATAGGTAGCACACTCATAAAATTGGTTGCAGACAACTCTAAATCATATGGTTAGTGTGCTAACAATGTTTACATCATGTTAGCACATAGTAGTTATCAGCAATATTGAACTGTACACTCCATTGAGTTGAATGCATTACTTTCTATTCAATGCATTCTGTGGTAAGGTTGTGTTCATAACTACTCTGGGTGGTTTGGAACTGTATAGATATTGCATGTAGAGTGCTCAGTGCCATGGAATACTCCAATGCAAGCTGAATTCAGTAACCTACCTGGTACCATTTACAGTGGAACAGCCATTGACTTGGTTCAATTCTGCAAAAGCTAAAGTTCCACTGTGTAGAGAAGGTAATGTTACTGAAAGTAACTTCTGGAGAATAGGTAGCACACTCATAAAATTGGTTGCAGACAACTCTAAATCATATGGTTAGTGTGCTAACAATGTTTACATCATGTTAGCACATAGTAGTTATCAGCAAAATTGAACTGTACACTCCATTGAGTTGAATGCATTACTTTCTATTCAATGCATTCTGTGGTAAGGTTGTGTTCATAACTACACTGGGTGGTTTGGAACTGTATAGATATTGCATGTAGAGTGCTCAGTGCCATGGAATACTCCAATGCAAGGTGAATTCAGGAACCTATCTGGTACCATTTACTTTGGATCAGCCATTGACTTGGCTTACTTCTGCAAAGGCTAAAGTTCCACTGTGTAGAGAAGGTAATGTTACTGAAAGTAACTTCTGGAGAATAGGTAGCACACTCATAAAATTGTTTGCAGACAACTCTAAATCATATGGTTAGTGTGCTAACAATGTTTACATCATGTTAGCACATAGTAGTTATCAGCAAAATTGAACTGTACACTCCATTGAGTTGAATGCATTACTTTCTATTCAATGCATTCTGTGGTAAGGTTGTGTACATAACTACTCTGGGTGGTTTGGAACTGTATAGATATTGCATGTAGAGTGCTCAGTGCCATGGAATACTCCAATGCAAGCTGAATTCAGTAACCTACCTGGTACCATTTACAGTGGAACAGCCATTGACTTGGTTCAATTCTGCAAAAGCTAAAGTTCCACTGTGTAGAGAAGGTAATGTTACTGAAAGTAACTTCTGGAGAATAGGTAGCACACTCATAAAATTGGTTGCAGACAACTCTAAATCATATGGTTAGTGTGCTAACAATGTTTACATCATGTTAGCACATAGTAGTTATCAGCAAAATTGAACTGTACACTCCATTGAGTTGAATGCATTACTTTCTATTCAATGCATTCTGTGGTAAGGTTGTGTTCATAACTACACTGGGTGGTTTGGAACTGTATAGATATTGCATGTAGAGTGCTCAGTGCCATGGAATACTCCAATGCAAGGTGAATTCAGGAACCTATCTGGTACCATTTACTTTGGATCAGCCATTGACTTGGCTTACTTCTGCAAAGGCTAAAGTTCCACTGTGTAGAGAAGGTAATGTTACTGAAAGTAACTTCTGGAGAATAGGTAGCACACTCATAAAATTGTTTGCAGACAACTCTAAATCATATGGTTAGTGTGCTAACAATGTTTACATCATGTTAGCACATAGTAGTTATCAGCAAAATTGAACTGTACACTCCATTGAGTTGAATGCATTACTTTCTATTCAATGCATTCTGTGGTAAGGTTGTGTACATAACTACTCTGGGTGGTTTGGAACTGTATAGATATTGCATGTAGAGTGCTCAGTGCCATGGAATACTCCAATGCAAGCTGAATTCAGTAACCTACCTGGTACCATTTACAGTGGAACAGCCATTGACTTGGTTCAATTCTGCAAAAGCTAAAGTTCCACTGTGTAGAGAAGGTAATGTTACTGAAAGTAACTTCTGGAGAATAGGTAGCACACTCATAAAATTGGTTGCAGACAACTCTAAATCATATGGTTAGTGTGCTAACAATGTTTACATCATGTTAGCACATAGTAGTTATCAGCAAAATTGAACTGTACACTCCATTGAGTTGAATGCATTACTTTCTATTCAATGCATTCTGTGGTAAGGTTGTGTACATAACTACACTGGGTGGTTTGGAACTGTATAGATATTGCATGTAGAGTGCTCAGTGCCATGGAATACTCCAATGCAAGCTGAATTCAGGAACCTACCTGGTACCATTTACTTTGGATCAGCCATTGACTTGGCTTACTTCTGCAAAGGCTAACGTTCCACTGTTGTAGAGAAGGTAATGTTACTGAAAGTAACTTCTGGAGAATAGGTAGCACACTCATAAAATTGTTTGCAGACAACTCTAAATCATATGGGTAGTGTGCTAACAATGTTTACATCATGTTAGCACATAGTAGTTATCAGCAAAATTGAACTGTACACTCCATTGAGTTGAATGCATTACTTTCTATTCAATGCATTCTGTGGTAAGGTTGTGTACATAACTACACTGGGTGGTTTGCAGCTGTATATATATTGCATGTAGAGTGCTCAGTGCCATGGAATACTCCAATGCAAGGTGAATTCAGGAACCTACCTGGTACCATTTACTTTGGGTCAGCCATTGACTTGGCTTACTTCTGCAAAGGCTAAAGTTCCACTGTGTAGAGAAGGTAAAGTTACTAAAAGTAACTTCTGGAGCATAGGTAGTACACTCATAAAATTGGTTGCACACAACTCTAAGTCATAGGGTTAGTGTGCTAACAATGTTTAGATCATGTTAGCACATAGTGTTTCTCAGCAAAATTGAACTGTACACTCCATTGAGTTGAATGCATTACTTTCTATTCAATGCATTCTGTGGTAAGGTTGTGTATATAACTTCTCTGGGTGGTTTGGAACTGTATAGATATTGCATGTAGAGTGCTCAGTGCCATGGAAAACTCCAATGCAAGCTGAATTCAGTAACCTACCTGGTACCATTTACAGTGGAACAGCCATTGACTTGGTTCAATTCTGCAAAGGCTAAAGTTCCACTGTGTAGAGAAGGTAATGTTACTGAAAGTCACTTCTGGAGAATAGGTAGCACACTCATAAAACTGGTTGCCGACAACTCTAAATCATATGGTTAGTGTTCTAACAATGTTTACATCATGTTAGCACATAGTAGTTATCAGCAAAATGGAACTGTACACTCCTTCGAGTAGAATGCATTACTTTCTATTCAATGCATTCTGTGGTAAGGTTGTGTACATAACTAGTCTGGGTGATTTGGAACTGTATAGATATAGCATGTAGAGTGCTCAGTGCCATGGAATACTCCAATGCAAGCTGAATTCAGTAACCTACCTGGTACCATTTACAGTGGAACAGCCATTGACTTGGTTCAATTCTGCAAAAGCTAAAGTTCCACTGTGTAGAGAACGTAAAGTAACTGAAAGTAACTTCTGGAGAATAGGTAGCACACTCATAAAATTGGTAGCAGACAACTCTAAATCATATGGTTAGTGTCCTATCAATGTTTACATCATGTTAGCACATAGTAGTTATCAGCAAAATTGAACTGTACACTCCATTGAGTTGAATGCATTACTTTCTATTCAATGCATTCTGTGGTAAGGTTGTGGACATAACTACACTGGGTGGTTTGGAACTGTATAGATATTGCATGTAGAGTGCTCAGTGCCATGGAATACTCCAATGCAAGGTGAATTCAGGAACCTACCTGGTACCATTTACTTTGGATCAGCCATTGACTTGGCTTACTTCTGCAAAGGCTAAAGTTCCACTGTGTAGAGAAGGTAATGTTACTGAAAGTAACTTCTGGAGAATAGGTAGCACACTCATAAAATTGGTTGCAGACAACTCTAAATCATATGGTTAGTGTGCTAACAATGTTTACATCATGTTAGCACATAGTAGTTATCAGCAAAATTGAACTGTACACTCCATTGAGTTGAATGCATTACTTTCTATTCAATGCATTCTGTGGTAAGGTTGTGTACATAACTACTCTGGGTGGTTTGGAACTGTATAGATATTGCATGTAGAGTGCTCAGTGCCATGGAATACTCCAATGCAAGCTGAATTCAGTAACCTACCTGGTACCATTTACAGTGGAACAGCCATTGACTTGGTTCAATTCTGCAAAAGCTAAAGTTCCACTGTGTAGAGAAGGTAATGTTACTGAAAGTAACTTCTGGAGAATAGGTAGCACACTCATAAAATTGGTTGCAGACAACTCTAAATCATATGGTTAGTGTGCTAACAATGTTTACATCATGTTAGCACATAGTAGTTATCAGCAAAATTGAACTGTACACTCCATTGAGTTGAATGCATTACTTTCTATTCAATGCATTCTGTGGTAAGGTTGTGTTCATAACTACACTGGGTGGTTTGGAACTGTATAGATATTGCATGTAGAGTGCTCAGTGCCATGGAATACTCCAATGCAAGGTGAATTCAGGATCCTATCTGGTACCATTTACTTTGGATCAGCCATTGACTTGGCTTACTTCTGCAAAGGCTAAAGTTCCACTGTGTAGAGAAGGTAATGTTACTGAAAGTAACTTCTGGAGAATAGGTAGCACACTCATAAAATTGGTTGCAGACAACTCTAAATCATATGGTTAGTGTGCTAACAATGTTTACATCATGTTAGCACATAGTAGTTATCAGCAAAATTGAACTGTACACTCCATTGAGTTGAATGCATTACTTTCTATTCAATGCATTCTGTGGTAAGGTTGTGTACATAACTACACTGGGTGGTTTGGAACTGTATAGATATTGCATGTAGAGTGCTCAGTGCCATGGAATACTCCAATGCAAGCTGAATTCAGGAACCTACCTGGTACCATTTACTTTGGATCAGCCATTGACTTGGCTTACTTCTGCAAAGGCTAACGTTCCACTGTTGTAGAGAAGGTAATGTTACTGAAAGTCACTTCTGGAGAATAGGTCGCACACTCATAAAACTGGTTGCCGACAACTCTAAATCATATGGTTAGTGTTCTAACAATGTTTACATCATGTTAGCACATAGTAGTTATCAGCAAAATGGAACTGTACACTCCTTCGAGTAGAATGCATTACTTTCTATTCAATGCATTCTGTGGTAAGGTTGTGTACATAACTAGTCTGGGTGATTTGGAACTGTATAGATATAGCATGTAGAGTGCTCAGTGCCATGGAATACTCCAATGCAAGCAGAATTCAGTAACCTACCTGGTACCATTTACAGTGTGACAGCCATTGACTTGGTTCAATTCTGCAATGGCTAAATTTCCACTGCGCAGAGAACGTAAAGTTACTGAAAGTAACTTCTGGAGAATAGGTAGCACACTCATAAAATTGGTTGCAGACAACTCTACATTACATGGTTAGTGTGCTAACAATGTTTACACCATGTTAGCACATAGTAGTTATCAGCAAAATTGAACTGTACACTCCATTGAGTTGAATGCATTACTTTCTATTCAATGCATTCTGTGGTAAGGTTGTGTACATAACTACACTGGGTGGTTTGGAACTGTATAGATATTGCATGTAGAGTGCTCAGTGCCATGGAATACTCCAATGCAAGCTGAATTCAGTAACCTACCTGGTACCATTTACAGTGGAACAGCCATTGACATGGTTCAATTCTGCAAAAGCTAAAGTTCCACTGTGTAGAGAAGGTAATGTTACTGAAAGTAACTTCCGGAGAATAGGTAGCACACTCATAAAATTGGATGCAGACAACTCTAAATCATATGGTTAGTGTGCTAACAATGTTTACATCATGTTAGCACATAGTAGTTATCAGCAAAATTGAACTGTACACTCCATTGTTTTGAATGCATTACTTTCTATTCAATGCATTCTGTGGTAAGGTTGTGTACATAACTACACTGGGTGGTTTGGAGCTGTATAGATATTGCATGTAGAGTGCTCAGAGCCATGGAATACTCCAATGCAAGGTGAATTCAGGAACCTACCTGGTACCATTTACTTTGGATCAGCCATTGACTTGGCTTACTTCTGCAAAGGCTAAAGTTCCACTGTGTAGTGAAGGTAAAGTTACTAAAAGTAACTTCTGGAGAATAGGTAGCACACTCATAAAATTGGTTGCAGACAACTCTAAATCATATGGTTAGTGTGCTAACAATGTTTACATCATGTTAGCACATAGTAGTTATCAGCAAAATTGAACTGTACACTCCATTGAGTTGAATGCATTACTTTCTATTCAATGCATTCTGTGGTAAGGTTGTGTACATAACTACACTGGGTGGTTTGGAGCTGTATAGATATTGCATGTAGAGTGCTCAGTGCCATGGTATACTCCAATGCAAGGTGAATTCAGGAACCTACCTGGTACCATTTACTTTGGGTCAGCCATTGACTTGGCTTACTTCTGCAAAGACTAAAGTTCCACAGTGTACAGAAGGTAATGTTACTGAAAGTAACTTCTGGAGAATAGGTAGCACACTCATAAAATTGGTTGCAGACAACTCTAAATCATATGGTTAGTGTGCTAACAATGTTTACACCATGTTAGCACATAGTAGTTATCAGCAAAATTGAACTGTACACTCCATTGAGTTGAATGCATTACTTTCTATTCAATGCATTCTGTGGTAAGGTTGTGTACATAACTACTCTGGGTGGTTTGGAACTGTATAGATATTGCATGTAGAGTGCTCAGTGCCATGGAATATTCCAATGCAAGCTGAATGCAATAACCTACCTGTTACTATTTAGAGTGGAACAGCCATTGACTTGGTGTACTTCTGCACAGGCTAAAGTTTCACTGTGTAGACAAGGTAGTGTTACTGAAAGTAACTTCTGGAGAATAGGTAGCACACTCATAAAATTGGTTGCAGACAACTCTAAATCATATGGTGAGTGTGCTAACAATGTTTACATCATGTTAGCACATAGTAGTTATCAGCAAAATTGAACTGTACACTCCATTGAGTTGAATGCATTACTTTCTATTCAATGCATTCTGTGGTAAGGTTGTGTACATAACTTCTCTGGGTGGTTTGGAACTGTATAGATATTGCATGTAGAGTGCTCAGTGCCATGGAAAACTCCAATGCAAGCTGAATTCAGTAACCTACCTGGTACCATTTACAGTGGAACAGCCATTGACTTGGTTCAATTCTGCAAAGGCTAAAGTTCCACTGTGTAGAGAAGGTAATGTTACTGAAAGTCACTTCTGGAGAATAGGTAGCACACTCATAAAACTGGTTGCCGACAACTCTAAATCATATGGTTAGTGTTCTAACAATGTTTACATCATGTTAGCACATAGTAGTTATCAGCAAAATGGAACTGTACACTCCTTCGAGTAGAATGCATTACTTTCTATTCAATGCATTCTGTGGTAAGGTTGTGTACATAACTAGTCTGGGTGATTTGGAACTGTATAGATATAGCATGTAGAGTGCTCAGTGCCATGGAATACTCCAATGCAAGCTGAATTCAGTAACCTACCTGGTACCATTTACAGTGGAACAGCCATTGACTTGGTTCAATTCTGCAAAAGCTAAAGTTCCACTGTGTAGAGAACGTAAAGTAACTGAAAGTAACTTCTGGAGAATAGGTAGCACACTCATAAAATTGGTAGCAGACAACTCTAAATCATATGGTTAGTGTCCTATCAATGTTTACATCATGTTAGCACATAGTAGTTATCAGCAAAATTGAACTGTACACTCCATTGAGTTGAATGCATTACTTTCTATTCAATGCATTCTGTGGTAAGGTTGTGGACATAACTACACTGGGTGGTTTGGAACTGTATAGATATTGCATGTAGAGTGCTCAGTGCCATGGAATACTCCAATGCAAGGTGAATTCAGGAACCTACCTGGTACCATTTACTTTGGATCAGCCATTGACTTGGCTTACTTCTGCAAAGGCTAAAGTTCCACTGTGTAGAGAAGGTAATGTTACTGAAAGTAACTTCTGGAGAATAGGTAGCACACTCATAAAATTGGTTGCAGACAACTCTAAATCATATGGTTAGTGTGCTAACAATGTTTACATCATGTTAGCACATAGTAGTTATCAGCAAAATTGAACTGTACACTCCATTGAGTTGAATGCATTACTTTCTATTCAATGCATTCTGTGGTAAGGTTGTGTACATAACTACTCTGGGTGGTTTGGAACTGTATAGATATTGCATGTAGAGTGCTCAGTGCCATGGAATACTCCAATGCAAGCTGAATTCAGTAACCTACCTGGTACCATTTACAGTGGAACAGCCATTGACTTGGTTCAATTCTGCAAAAGCTAAAGTTCCACTGTGTAGAGAAGGTAATGTTACTGAAAGTAACTTCTGGAGAATAGGTAGCACACTCATAAAATTGGTTGCAGACAACTCTAAATCATATGGTTAGTGTGCTAACAATGTTTACATCATGTTAGCACATAGTAGTTATCAGCAAAATTGAACTGTACACTCCATTGAGTTGAATGCATTACTTTCTATTCAATGCATTCTGTGGTAAGGTTGTGTTCATAACTACACTGGGTGGTTTGGAACTGTATAGATATTGCATGTAGAGTGCTCAGTGCCATGGAATACTCCAATGCAAGGTGAATTCAGGATCCTATCTGGTACCATTTACTTTGGATCAGCCATTGACTTGGCTTACTTCTGCAAAGGCTAAAGTTCCACTGTGTAGAGAAGGTAATGTTACTGAAAGTAACTTCTGGAGAATAGGTAGCACACTCATAAAATTGGTTGCAGACAACTCTAAATCATATGGTTAGTGTGCTAACAATGTTTACATCATGTTAGCACATAGTAGTTATCAGCAAAATTGAACTGTACACTCCATTGAGTTGAATGCATTACTTTCTATTCAATGCATTCTGTGGTAAGGTTGTGTACATAACTACACTGGGTGGTTTGGAACTGTATAGATATTGCATGTAGAGTGCTCAGTGCCATGGAATACTCCAATGCAAGCTGAATTCAGGAACCTACCTGGTACCATTTACTTTGGATCAGCCATTGACTTGGCTTACTTCTGCAAAGGCTAACGTTCCACTGTTGTAGAGAAGGTAATGTTACTGAAAGTCACTTCTGGAGAATAGGTCGCACACTCATAAAACTGGTTGCCGACAACTCTAAATCATATGGTTAGTGTTCTAACAATGTTTACATCATGTTAGCACATAGTAGTTATCAGCAAAATGGAACTGTACACTCCTTCGAGTAGAATGCATTACTTTCTATTCAATGCATTCTGTGGTAAGGTTGTGTACATAACTAGTCTGGGTGATTTGGAACTGTATAGATATAGCATGTAGAGTGCTCAGTGCCATGGAATACTCCAATGCAAGCAGAATTCAGTAACCTACCTGGTACCATTTACAGTGTGACAGCCATTGACTTGGTTCAATTCTGCAATGGCTAAATTTCCACTGCGCAGAGAACGTAAAGTTACTGAAAGTAACTTCTGGAGAATAGGTAGCACACTCATAAAATTGGTTGCAGACAACTCTACATTACATGGTTAGTGTGCTAACAATGTTTACACCATGTTAGCACATAGTAGTTATCAGCAAAATTGAACTGTACACTCCATTGAGTTGAATGCATTACTTTCTATTCAATGCATTCTGTGGTAAGGTTGTGTACATAACTACACTGGGTGGTTTGGAACTGTATAGATATTGCATGTAGAGTGCTCAGTGCCATGGAATACTCCAATGCAAGCTGAATTCAGTAACCTACCTGGTACCATTTACAGTGGAACAGCCATTGACATGGTTCAATTCTGCAAAAGCTAAAGTTCCACTGTGTAGAGAAGGTAATGTTACTGAAAGTAACTTCCGGAGAATAGGTAGCACACTCATAAAATTGGATGCAGACAACTCTAAATCATATGGTTAGTGTGCTAACAATGTTTACATCATGTTAGCACATAGTAGTTATCAGCAAAATTGAACTGTACACTCCATTGTTTTGAATGCATTACTTTCTATTCAATGCATTCTGTGGTAAGGTTGTGTACATAACTACACTGGGTGGTTTGGAGCTGTATAGATATTGCATGTAGAGTGCTCAGAGCCATGGAATACTCCAATGCAAGGTGAATTCAGGAACCTACCTGGTACCATTTACTTTGGATCAGCCATTGACTTGGCTTACTTCTGCAAAGGCTAAAGTTCCACTGTGTAGTGAAGGTAAAGTTACTAAAAGTAACTTCTGGAGAATAGGTAGCACACTCATAAAATTGGTTGCAGACAACTCTAAATCATATGGTTAGTGTGCTAACAATGTTTACATCATGTTAGCACATAGTAGTTATCAGCAAAATTGAACTGTACACTCCATTGAGTTGAATGCATTACTTTCTATTCAATGCATTCTGTGGTAAGGTTGTGTACATAACTACACTGGGTGGTTTGGAGCTGTATAGATATTGCATGTAGAGTGCTCAGTGCCATGGTATACTCCAATGCAAGGTGAATTCAGGAACCTACCTGGTACCATTTACTTTGGGTCAGCCATTGACTTGGCTTACTTCTGCAAAGACTAAAGTTCCACAGTGTACAGAAGGTAATGTTACTGAAAGTAACTTCTGGAGAATAGGTAGCACACTCATAAAATTGGTTGCAGACAACTCTAAATCATATGGTTAGTGTGCTAACAATGTTTACACCATGTTAGCACATAGTAGTTATCAGCAAAATTGAACTGTACACTCCATTGAGTTGAATGCATTACTTTCTATTCAATGCATTCTGTGGTAAGGTTGTGTACATAACTACTCTGGGTGGTTTGGAACTGTATAGATATTGCATGTAGAGTGCTCAGTGCCATGGAATATTCCAATGCAAGCTGAATGCAATAACCTACCTGTTACTATTTAGAGTGGAACAGCCATTGACTTGGTGTACTTCTGCACAGGCTAAAGTTTCACTGTGTAGACAAGGTAGTGTTACTGAAAGTAACTTCTGGAGAATAGGTAGCACACTCATAAAATTGGTTGCAGACAACTCTAAATCATATGGTGAGTGTGCTAACAATGTTTACATCATGTTAGCACATAGTAGTTATCAGCAAAATTGATCTGTACACTCCATTGAGTTGAATGCATTACTTTCTATTCAATGCATTCTGTGGTAAGGTTGTGTACATAACTACACTGGGTGGTTTGGAACTGTATAGATATTGCATGTAGAGTGCTCAGTGGCATGGAATACTCCAATGCAAGGTGAATTCAGGAACCCACCTGGTACCATTTACTTTGGATCAGCCATTGACTTGGCTTACTTCTGCAAAGGCTAAAGTTCCACTGTGTAGAGAAGGTAATGTTACTGAAAGTAACTTCTGGAGAATAGGTAGCACACTCATAAAATTGGTTGCAGACAACTCTAAATCATATGGTTAGTGTGCTAACAATGTTTACATCATGTTAGCACATAGTAGTTATCAGCAAAATTGAACTGTACACTCCTTTGAGTTGAATGCATTACTTTCTATTCAATGCATTCTGTGGTAAGGTTGTGTACATAACTACACTGGGTGGTTTGGAGCTGTATAGATATTGCATGTAGAGTGCTCAGAGCCATGGAATACTCCAATGCAAGGTGAATTCAGGAACCTACCTGGTACCATTTACTTTGGATCAGCCATTGACTTGGCTTACTTCTGCAAAGGCTAAAGTTCCACTGTGTAGTGAAGGTAAAGTTACTAAAAGTAACTTCTGGAGAATAGGTAGCACACTCATAAAATTGGTTGCAGACAACTCTAAATCATATGGTTAGTGTGCTAACAATGTTTACATCATGTTAGCACATAGTAGTTATCAGCAAAATTGAACTGTACACTCCATTGAGTTGAATGCATTACTTTCTATTCAATGCATTCTGTGGTAAGGTTGTGTACATAACTACACTGGGTGGTTTGGAGCTGTATAGATATTGCATGTAGAGTGCTCAGTGCCATGGTATACTCCAATGCAAGGTGAATTCAGGAACCTACCTGTTACTATTTAGAGTGGAACAGCCATTGACTTGGTGTACTTCTGCACAGGCTAAAGTTTCACTGTGTAGACAAGGTAGTGTTACTGAAAGTAACTTCTGGAGAATAGGTAGCACACTCATAAAATTGGTTGCAGACAACTCTAAATCATATGGTGAGTGTGCTAACAATGTTTACATCATGTTAGCACATAGTAGTTATCAGCAAAATTGAACTGTACACTCCATTGAGTTGAATGCATTACTTTCTATTCAATGCATTCTGTGGTAAGGTTGTGTACATAACTTCTCTGGGTGGTTTGGAACTGTATAGATATTGCATGTAGAGTGCTCAGTGCCATGGAAAACTCCAATGCAAGCTGAATTCAGTAACCTACCTGGTACCATTTACAGTGGAACAGCCATTGACTTGGTTCAATTCTGCAAAGGCTAAAGTTCCACTGTGTAGAGAAGGTAATGTTACTGAAAGTCACTTCTGGAGAATAGGTAGCACACTCATAAAACTGGTTGCCGACAACTCTAAATCATATGGTTAGTGTTCTAACAATGTTTACATCATGTTAGCACATAGTAGTTATCAGCAAAATGGAACTGTACACTCCTTCGAGTAGAATGCATTACTTTCTATTCAATGCATTCTGTGGTAAGGTTGTGTACATAACTACTCTGGGTGGTTTGGAACTGTATAGATATTGCATGTAGAGTGCTCAGTGCCATGGAATATTCCAATGCAAGCTGAATGCAATAACCTACCTGTTACTATTTAGAGTGGAACAGCCATTGACTTGGTGTACTTCTGCACAGGCTAAAGTTTCACTGTGTAGACAAGGTAGTGTTACTGAAAGTAACTTCTGGAGAATAGGTAGCACACTCATAAAATTGGTTGCAGACAACTCTAAATCATATGGTGAGTGTGCTAACAATGTTTACATCATGTTAGCACATAGTAGTTATCAGCAAAATTGATCTGTACACTCCATTGAGTTGAATGCATTACTTTCTATTCAATGCATTCTGTGGTAAGGTTGTGTACATAACTACACTGGGTGGTTTGGAACTGTATAGATATTGCATGTAGAGTGCTCAGTGGCATGGAATACTCCAATGCAAGGTGAATTCAGGAACCCACCTGGTACCATTTACTTTGGATCAGCCATTGACTTGGCTTACTTCTGCAAAGGCTAAAGTTCCACTGTGTAGAGAAGGTAATGTTACTGAAAGTAACTTCTGGAGAATAGGTAGCACACTCATAAAATTGGTTGCAGACAACTCTAAATCATATGGTTAGTGTGCTAACAATGTTTACATCATGTTAGCACATAGTAGTTATCAGCAAAATTGAACTATACACTCCTTTGAGTTGAATGCATTACTTTCTATTCAATGCATTCTGTGGTAAGGTTGTGTACATAACTACACTGGGTGGTTTGGAGCTGTATAGATATTGCATGTAGAGTGCTCAGAGCCATGGAATACTCCAATGCAAGGTGAATTCAGGAACCTACCTGGTACCATTTACTTTGGATCAGCCATTGACTTGGCTTACTTCTGCAAAGGCTAAAGTTCCACTGTGTAGTGAAGGTAAAGTTACTAAAAGTAACTTCTGGAGAATAGGTAGCACACTCATAAAATTGGTTGCAGACAACTCTAAATCATATGGTTAGTGTGCTAACAATGTTTACATCATGTTAGCACATAGTAGTTATCAGCAAAATTGAACTGTACACTCCATTGAGTTGAATGCATTACTTTCTATTCAATGCATTCTGTGGTAAGGTTGTGTACATAACTACACTGGGTGGTTTGGAGCTGTATAGATATTGCATGTAGAGTGCTCAGTGCCATGGTATACTCCAATGCAAGGTGAATTCAGGAACCTACCTGTTACTATTTAGAGTGGAACAGCCATTGACTTGGTGTACTTCTGCACAGGCTAAAGTTTCACTGTGTAGACAAGGTAGTGTTACTGAAAGTAACTTCTGGAGAATAGGTAGCACACTCATAAAATTGGTTGCAGACAACTCTAAATCATATGGTGAGTGTGCTAACAATGTTTACATCATGTTAGCACATAGTAGTTATCAGCAAAATTGAACTGTACACTCCATTGAGTTGAATGCATTACTTTCTATTCAATGCATTCTGTGGTAAGGTTGTGTACATAACTTCTCTGGGTGGTTTGGAACTGTATAGATATTGCATGTAGAGTGCTCAGTGCCATGGAAAACTCCAATGCAAGCTGAATTCAGTAACCTACCTGGTACCATTTACAGTGGAACAGCCATTGACTTGGTTCAATTCTGCAAAGGCTAAAGTTCCACTGTGTAGAGAAGGTAATGTTACTGAAAGTCACTTCTGGAGAATAGGTAGCACACTCATAAAACTGGTTGCCGACAACTCTAAATCATATGGTTAGTGTTCTAACAATGTTTACATCATGTTAGCACATAGTAGTTATCAGCAAAATGGAACTGTACACTCCTTCGAGTAGAATGCATTACTTTCTATTCAATGCATTCTGTGGTAAGGTTGTGTACATAACTAGTCTGGGTGATTTGGAACTGTATAGATATAGCATGTAGAGTGCTCAGTGCCATGGAATACTCCAATGCAAGCTGAATTCAGTAACCTACCTGGTACCATTTACAGTGGAACAGCCATTGACTTGGTTCAATTCTGCAAAAGCTAAAGTTCCACTGTGTAGAGAACGTAAAGTAACTGAAAGTAACTTCTGGAGAATAGGTAGCACACTCATAAAATTGGTAGCAGACAACTCTAAATCATATGGTTAGTGTCCTATCAATGTTTACATCATGTTAGCACATAGTAGTTATCAGCAAAATTGAACTGTACACTCCATTGAGTTGAATGCATTACTTTCTATTCAATGCATTCTGTGGTAAGGTTGTGGACATAACTACACTGGGTGGTTTGGAACTGTATAGATATTGCATGTAGAGTGCTCAGTGCCATGGAATACTCCAATGCAAGGTGAATTCAGGAACCTACCTGGTACCATTTACTTTGGATCAGCCATTGACTTGGCTTACTTCTGCAAAGGCTAAAGTTCCACTGTGTAGAGAAGGTAATGTTACTGAAAGTAACTTCTGGAGAATAGGTAGCACACTCATAAAATTGGTTGCAGACAACTCTAAATCATATGGTTAGTGTGCTAACAATGTTTACATCATGTTAGCACATAGTAGTTATCAGCAAAATTGAACTGTACACTCCATTGAGTTGAATGCATTACTTTCTATTCAATGCATTCTGTGGTAAGGTTGTGTACATAACTACTCTGGGTGGTTTGGAACTGTATAGATATTGCATGTAGAGTGCTCAGTGCCATGGAATACTCCAATGCAAGCTGAATTCAGTAACCTACCTGGTACCATTTACAGTGGAACAGCCATTGACTTGGTTCAATTCTGCAAAAGCTAAAGTTCCACTGTGTAGAGAAGGTAATGTTACTGAAAGTAACTTCTGGAGAATAGGTAGCACACTCATAAAATTGGTTGCAGACAACTCTAAATCATATGGTTAGTGTGCTAACAATGTTTACATCATGTTAGCACATAGTAGTTATCAGCAAAATTGAACTGTACACTCCATTGAGTTGAATGCATTACTTTCTATTCAATGCATTCTGTGGTAAGGTTGTGTTCATAACTACACTGGGTGGTTTGGAACTGTATAGATATTGCATGTAGAGTGCTCAGTGCCATGGAATACTCCAATGCAAGGTGAATTCAGGATCCTATCTGGTACCATTTACTTTGGATCAGCCATTGACTTGGCTTACTTCTGCAAAGGCTAAAGTTCCACTGTGTAGAGAAGGTAATGTTACTGAAAGTAACTTCTGGAGAATAGGTAGCACACTCATAAAATTGGTTGCAGACAACTCTAAATCATATGGTTAGTGTGCTAACAATGTTTACATCATGTTAGCACATAGTAGTTATCAGCAAAATTGAACTGTACACTCCATTGAGTTGAATGCATTACTTTCTATTCAATGCATTCTGTGGTAAGGTTGTGTACATAACTACACTGGGTGGTTTGGAACTGTATAGATATTGCATGTAGAGTGCTCAGTGCCATGGAATACTCCAATGCAAGCTGAATTCAGGAACCTACCTGGTACCATTTACTTTGGATCAGCCATTGACTTGGCTTACTTCTGCAAAGGCTAACGTTCCACTGTTGTAGAGAAGGTAATGTTACTGAAAGTCACTTCTGGAGAATAGGTCGCACACTCATAAAACTGGTTGCCGACAACTCTAAATCATATGGTTAGTGTTCTAACAATGTTTACATCATGTTAGCACATAGTAGTTATCAGCAAAATGGAACTGTACACTCCTTCGAGTAGAATGCATTACTTTCTATTCAATGCATTCTGTGGTAAGGTTGTGTACATAACTAGTCTGGGTGATTTGGAACTGTATAGATATAGCATGTAGAGTGCTCAGTGCCATGGAATACTCCAATGCAAGCAGAATTCAGTAACCTACCTGGTACCATTTACAGTGTGACAGCCATTGACTTGGTTCAATTCTGCAATGGCTAAATTTCCACTGCGCAGAGAACGTAAAGTTACTGAAAGTAACTTCTGGAGAATAGGTAGCACACTCATAAAATTGGTTGCAGACAACTCTACATTACATGGTTAGTGTGCTAACAATGTTTACACCATGTTAGCACATAGTAGTTATCAGCAAAATTGAACTGTACACTCCATTGAGTTGAATGCATTACTTTCTATTCAATGCATTCTGTGGTAAGGTTGTGTACATAACTACACTGGGTGGTTTGGAACTGTATAGATATTGCATGTAGAGTGCTCAGTGCCATGGAATACTCCAATGCAAGCTGAATTCAGTAACCTACCTGGTACCATTTACAGTGGAACAGCCATTGACATGGTTCAATTCTGCAAAAGCTAAAGTTCCACTGTGTAGAGAAGGTAATGTTACTGAAAGTAACTTCCGGAGAATAGGTAGCACACTCATAAAATTGGATGCAGACAACTCTAAATCATATGGTTAGTGTGCTAACAATGTTTACATCATGTTAGCACATAGTAGTTATCAGCAAAATTGAACTGTACACTCCATTGTTTTGAATGCATTACTTTCTATTCAATGCATTCTGTGGTAAGGTTGTGTACATAACTACACTGGGTGGTTTGGAGCTGTATAGATATTGCATGTAGAGTGCTCAGAGCCATGGAATACTCCAATGCAAGGTGAATTCAGGAACCTACCTGGTACCATTTACTTTGGATCAGCCATTGACTTGGCTTACTTCTGCAAAGGCTAAAGTTCCACTGTGTAGTGAAGGTAAAGTTACTAAAAGTAACTTCTGGAGAATAGGTAGCACACTCATAAAATTGGTTGCAGACAACTCTAAATCATATGGTTAGTGTGCTAACAATGTTTACATCATGTTAGCACATAGTAGTTATCAGCAAAATTGAACTGTACACTCCATTGAGTTGAATGCATTACTTTCTATTCAATGCATTCTGTGGTAAGGTTGTGTACATAACTACACTGGGTGGTTTGGAGCTGTATAGATATTGCATGTAGAGTGCTCAGTGCCATGGTATACTCCAATGCAAGGTGAATTCAGGAACCTACCTGGTACCATTTACTTTGGGTCAGCCATTGACTTGGCTTACTTCTGCAAAGACTAAAGTTCCACAGTGTACAGAAGGTAATGTTACTGAAAGTAACTTCTGGAGAATAGGTAGCACACTCATAAAATTGGTTGCAGACAACTCTAAATCATATGGTTAGTGTGCTAACAATGTTTACACCATGTTAGCACATAGTAGTTATCAGCAAAATTGAACTGTACACTCCATTGAGTTGAATGCATTACTTTCTATTCAATGCATTCTGTGGTAAGGTTGTGTACATAACTACTCTGGGTGGTTTGGAACTGTATAGATATTGCATGTAGAGTGCTCAGTGCCATGGAATATTCCAATGCAAGCTGAATGCAATAACCTACCTGTTACTATTTAGAGTGGAACAGCCATTGACTTGGTGTACTTCTGCACAGGCTAAAGTTTCACTGTGTAGACAAGGTAGTGTTACTGAAAGTAACTTCTGGAGAATAGGTAGCACACTCATAAAATTGGTTGCAGACAACTCTAAATCATATGGTGAGTGTGCTAACAATGTTTACATCATGTTAGCACATAGTAGTTATCAGCAAAATTGATCTGTACACTCCATTGAGTTGAATGCATTACTTTCTATTCAATGCATTCTGTGGTAAGGTTGTGTACATAACTACACTGGGTGGTTTGGAACTGTATAGATATTGCATGTAGAGTGCTCAGTGGCATGGAATACTCCAATGCAAGGTGAATTCAGGAACCCACCTGGTACCATTTACTTTGGATCAGCCATTGACTTGGCTTACTTCTGCAAAGGCTAAAGTTCCACTGTGTAGAGAAGGTAATGTTACTGAAAGTAACTTCTGGAGAATAGGTAGCACACTCATAAAATTGGTTGCAGACAACTCTAAATCATATGGTTAGTGTGCTAACAATGTTTACATCATGTTAGCACATAGTAGTTATCAGCAAAATTGAACTGTACACTCCTTTGAGTTGAATGCATTACTTTCTATTCAATGCATTCTGTGGTAAGGTTGTGTACATAACTACACTGGGTGGTTTGGAGCTGTATAGATATTGCATGTAGAGTGCTCAGAGCCATGGAATACTCCAATGCAAGGTGAATTCAGGAACCTACCTGGTACCATTTACTTTGGATCAGCCATTGACTTGGCTTACTTCTGCAAAGGCTAAAGTTCCACTGTGTAGTGAAGGTAAAGTTACTAAAAGTAACTTCTGGAGAATAGGTAGCACACTCATAAAATTGGTTGCAGACAACTCTAAATCATATGGTTAGTGTGCTAACAATGTTTACATCATGTTAGCACATAGTAGTTATCAGCAAAATTGAACTGTACACTCCATTGAGTTGAATGCATTACTTTCTATTCAATGCATTCTGTGGTAAGGTTGTGTACATAACTACACTGGGTGGTTTGGAGCTGTATAGATATTGCATGTAGAGTGCTCAGTGCCATGGTATACTCCAATGCAAGGTGAATTCAGGAACCTACCTGGTACCATTTACTTTGGGTCAGCCATTGACTTGGCTTACTTCTGCAAAGACTAAAGTTCCACAGTGTACAGAAGGTAATGTTACTGAAAGTAACTTCTGGAGAATAGGTAGCACACTCATAAAATTGGTTGCAGACAACTCTAAATCATATGGTTAGTGTGCTAACAATGTTTACACCATGTTAGCACATAGTAGTTATCAGCAAAATTGAACTGTACACTCCATTGAGTTGAATGCATTACTTTCTATTCAATGCATTCTGTGGTAAGGTTGTGTACATAACTACTCTGGGTGGTTTGGAACTGTATAGATATTGCATGTAGAGTGCTCAGTGCCATGGAATATTCCAATGCAAGCTGAATGCAATAACCTACCTGTTACTATTTAGAGTGGAACAGCCATTGACTTGGTGTACTTCTGCACAGGCTAAAGTTTCACTGTGTAGACAAGGTAGTGTTACTGAAAGTAACTTCTGGAGAATAGGTAGCACACTCATAAAATTGGTTGCAGACAACTCTAAATCATATGGTGAGTGTGCTAACAATGTTTACATCATGTTAGCACATAGTAGTTATCAGCAAAATTGATCTGTACACTCCATTGAGTTGAATGCATTACTTTCTATTCAATGCATTCTGTGGTAAGGTTGTGTACATAACTACACTGGGTGGTTTGGAACTGTATAGATATTGCATGTAGAGTGCTCAGTGGCATGGAATACTCCAATGCAAGGTGAATTCAGGAACCCACCTGGTACCATTTACTTTGGATCAGCCATTGACTTGGCTTACTTCTGCAAAGGCTAAAGTTCCACTGTGTAGAGAAGGTAATGTTACTGAAAGTAACTTCTGGAGAATAGGTAGCACACTCATAAAATTGGTTGCAGACAACTCTAAATCATATGGTTAGTGTGCTAACAATGTTTACATCATGTTAGCACATAGTAGTTATCAGCAAAATTGAACTGTACACTCCATTGAGTTGAATGCATTACTTTCTATTCAATGCATTCTGTGGAAAGGTTGTGTACATAACTACTCTGGGTGGTTTGGAACTGTATAGATATTGCATGTAGAGTGCTCAGTGCCATGGAATACTCCAATGCAAGCTGAATTCAGTAACCTACCTGGTACCATTTACAGTGGAACAGCCATTGACTTGGTTCAATTCTGCAAAAGCCAAAGTTCCACTGTGTAGAGAAGGTAATGTTACTGAAAGTAACTTCTGGAGAATAGGTAGCACACTCATAAAATTGGTTGCAGACAACTCTAAATCATATGGTTAGTGTGCTAACAATGTTTACATCATGTTAGCACATAGTAGTTCTCAGCAAAATTGAACTGTACACTCCATTGAGTTGAATGCATTACTTTCTATTCAATGCATTCTGTGGTAAGGTTGTGTACATAACTACACTGGGTGGTTTGGAGCTGTATAGATATTGCATGTAGAGTGCTCAGTGCCATGGAATACTCCAATGCAAGGTGAATTCAGGAACCTACCTGGTACCATTTACTTTGGATCAGCCATTGACTTGGCTTACTTCTGCAAAGGCTAAAGTTCCACTGTGTAGAGAAGGTAAAGTTACTAAAAAGTAACTTCTGGAGCATAGGGAGAACACTCATAAAATTGGTTGCACAGAACTCTAAGTCATATGGTTAGTGTGCTAACAATGTTTAGATCATGTTAGCACATAGTGTTTATCAGCAAAATTCAACTGTACACTCCATTGAGTTGAATGCATTACTTTCTATTCAATGCATTCTGTGGTAAGGTTGTGTACATAACTTCTCTGGGTGGTTTGGAACTGTATAGATATTGCATGTAGAGTGCTCAGTGCCATGGAAAACTCCAATGCAAGCTGAATTCAGGAACCTACCAGGTACCATTTACTTTGGATCAGCCATTGACTTGGCTTACTTCTGCAAAGGCTAAAGTTCCACTGTGTAGAGAAGGTAATGTTACTGAAAGTAACTTCTGGAGAATAGGTAGCACACTCATAAAATTGGTTGCAGACAACTCTAAATCATATGGTTAGTGTGCTAACAATGTTTACATCATGTTAGCACATAGTAGTTATCAGCAAAATTGTACACTCCATTGAGTTGAATGCATTACTTTCTATTCAATGCATTCTGTGGTAAGGTTGTGTTCATAACTACACTGGGTGGTTTGGAACTGTATAGATATTGCATGTAGAGTGCTCAGTGCCATGGAATATTCCAATGCAAGCTGAATGCAATAACCTACCTGTTACTATTTAGAGTGGAACAGCCATTGACTTGGTGTACTTCTGCACAGGCTAAAGTTTCACTGTGTAGACAAGGTAGTGTTACTGAAAGTAACTTCTGGAGAATAGGTAGCACACTCATAAAATTGGTTGCAGACAACTCTAAATCATATGGTGAGTGTGCTAACAATGTTTACATCATGTTAGCACATAGTAGTTATCAGCAAAATTGATCTGTACACTCCATTGAGTTGAATGCATTACTTTCTATTCAATGCATTCTGTGGTAAGGTTGTGTACATAACTACACTGGGTGGTTTGGAACTGTATAGATATTGCATGTAGAGTGCTCAGTGGCATGGAATACTCCAATGCAAGGTGAATTCAGGAACCCACCTGGTACCATTTACTTTGGATCAGCCATTGACTTGGCTTACTTCTGCAAAGGCTAAAGTTCCACTGTGTAGAGAAGGTAATGTTACTGAAAGTAACTTCTGGAGAATAGGTAGCACACTCATAAAATTGGTTGCAGACAACTCTAAATCATATGGTTAGTGTGCTAACAATGTTTACATCATGTTAGCACATAGTAGTTATCAGCAAAATTGAACTGTACACTCCATTGAGTTGAATGCATTACTTTCTATTCAATGCATTCTGTGGAAAGGTTGTGTACATAACTACTCTGGGTGGTTTGGAACTGTATAGATATTGCATGTAGAGTGCTCAGTGCCATGGAATACTCCAATGCAAGCTGAATTCAGTAACCTACCTGGTACCATTTACAGTGGAACAGCCATTGACTTGGTTCAATTCTGCAAAAGCTAAAGTTCCACTGTGTAGAGAAGGTAATGTTACTGAAAGTAACTTCTGGAGAATAGGTAGCACACTCATAAAATTGGTTGCAGACAACTCTAAATCATATGGTTAGTGTGCTAACAATGTTTACATCATGTTAGCACATAGTAGTTATCAGCAAAATTGAACTGTATACTCCATTGAGTTGAATGCATTACTTTCTATTCAATGCATTCTGTGGTAAGGTTGTGTACATAACTACACTGGGTGGTTTGGAGCTGTATAGATATTGCATGTAGAGTGCTCAGTGCCATGGAATACTCCAATGCAAGGTGAATTCAGGAACCTACCTGGTACCATTTACTTTGGATCAGCCATTGACTTGGCTTACTTCTGCAAAGGCTAAAGTTCCACTGTGTAGAGAAGGTAAAGTTACTAAAAAGTAACTTCTGGAGCATAGGGAGAACACTCATAAAATTGGTTGCACAGAACTCTAAGTCATATGGTTAGTGTGCTAACAATGTTTAGATCATGTTAGCACATAGTGTTTATCAGCAAAATTCAACTGTACACTCCATTGAGTTGAATGCATTACTTTCTATTCAATGCATTCTGTGGTAAGGTTGTGTACATAACTTCTCTGGGTGGTTTGGAACTGTATAGATATTGCATGTAGAGTGCTCAGTGCCATGGAAAACTCCAATGCAAGCTGAATTCAGTAACCTACCTGGTACCATTTACAGTGGAACAGCCATTGACTTGGTTCAATTCTGCAAAGGCTAAAGTTCCACTGTGTAGAGAAGGTAATGTTACTGAAAGTAACTTCTGGAGAATAGGTAGCACACTCATAAAATTGGTTGCCGACAACTCTAAATCATATGGTTAGTGTTCTAACAATGTTTACATCATGTTAGCACATAGTAGTTATGAGCAAAATGGAACTGTACACTCCTTCGAGTAGAATGCATTACTTTCTATTCAATGCATTCTGTGGTAAGGTTGTGTACATAACTAGTCTGGGTGATTTGGAACTGTATAGATATTGCATGTAGAGTGCTCAGTGCCATGGAATACTCCAATGCAAGCAGAATTCAGTAACCTACCTGGTACCATTTACAGTGTGACAGCCATTGACTTGGTTCAATTCTGCAATGGCTAAATTTCCACTGCGCAGAGAACGTAAAGTTACTGAAAGTAACTTCTGGAGAATAGGTAGCACACTCATAAAATTGGTAGCAGACAACTCTAAATCATATGGTTAGTGTCCTATCAATGTTTACATCATGTTCGCACATAGTAGTTATCAGTAAAATTGAACTGTACACTCCATTGAGTTGAATGCATTACTTTCTATTCAATGCATTCTGTGGTAAGGTTGTGGACATAGCTACACTGGGTGGTTTGGAACTGTATAGATATTGCATGTAGAGTGCTCAGTGCCATGGAATACTACAATGCAAGGTGAATTCAGGAACCTACCAGGTACCATTTACTTTGGATCAGCCATTGACTTGGCTTACTTCTGCAAAGGCTAAAGTTCCACTGTGTAGAGAAGGTAATGTTACTGAAAGTAACTTCTGGAGAATAGGCAGCACACTCATAAAATTGGTTGCAGACAACTCTAAATCATATGGTTAGTGTGCTAACAATGTTTACATCATGTTAGCACATAGTAGTTATCAGCAAAATTGAACTGTACACTCCTTTGAGTTGAATGCATTACTTTCTATTCAATGCATTCTGTGGTAAGGTTGTGTTCATAACTACACTGGGTGGTTTGGAACTGTATAGATATTGCATGTAGAGTGCTCAGTGCCATGGAATACTCCAATGCAAGGTGAATTCAGGAACCTATCTGGTACCATTTACTTTGGATCAGCCATTGACTTGGCTTACTTCTGCAAAGGCTAAAGTTCCACTGTGTAGAGAAGGTAATGTTACTGAAAGTAACTTCTGGAGAATAGGTAGCACACTCATAAAATTGGTTGCAGACAACTCTAAATCATATGGTTAGTGTGCTAACAATGTTTACATCATGTTAGCACATAGTAGTTATCAGCAAAATTGAACTGTACACTCCATTGAGTTGAATGCATTACTTTCTATTCAATGCATTCTGTGGTAAGGTTGTGTACATAACTACTCTGGGTGGTTTGGAACTGTATAGATATTGCATGTAGAGTGCTCAGTGCCATGGAATACTCCAATGCAAGCTGAATTCAGTAACCTACCTGGTACCATTTACAGTGGAACAGCCATTGACTTGGTTCAATTCTGCAAAAGCTAAAGTTCCACTGTGTAGAGAAGGTAATGTTACTGAAAGTAACTTCTGGAGAATAGGTAGCACACTCATAAAATTGGTTGCAGACAACTCTAAATCATATGGTTAGTGTGCTAACAATGTTTACATCATGTTAGCACATAGTAGTTATCAGCAAAATTGAACTGTACACTCCATTGAGTTGAATGCATTACTTTCTATTCAATGCATTCTGTGGTAAGGTTGTGTACATAACTACACTGGGTGGTTTGGAACTGTATAGATATTGCATGTAGAGTGCTCAGTGCCATGGAAAACTCCAATGCAAGCTGAATTCAGTAACCTACCTGGTACCATTTACAGTGGAACAGCCATTGACTTGGTTCAATTCTGCAAAGGCTAACGTTCCACTGTGTAGAGAAGGTAATGTTACTGAAAGTAACTTCTGGAGAATAGGTAGCACACTCATAAAATTGCTTGCAGACAACTCTAAATCATATGGTTAGTGTGCTAACAATATTTACATCATGTTAGCACATAGTAGTTATCAGCAAAATTGAACTGTACACTCCATTGAGTTGAAAGCATTACTTTCTAATCAATGCATTCTGTGGTAAGGATGTGTACATAACTACACTGGGCGGTTTGGAACTGTATAGATATTGCATGTAGAGTGCTCAGTGCCATGGAATACTCCAATGCAAGGTGAATTCAGGAACCTACCTGGTACTATTTACTTTGGATCAGCCATTGACTTGGCTTACTTCTGCACAGGCTAAAGTTCCACTGTGTAGAGAAGGTAAAGTTACTGAAAGTAACTTCTGGAGAATAGGTAGCACACTCATAAAATTGGTTGCAGACAACTCTAAATCATATGGTTAGTGTGCTAACAATGTTTACATCATGTTCGCACATAGTAGTTATCAACAAAATTGAACTGTACACTCCATTGAGTTGAATGCATTACTTTCTATTCAATGCATTCTGTGGTAAGGTTGTGTACATAACTACTCTGGGTGGTTTGGAACTGTATAGATATTGCATGTAGAGTGCTCAGTGCCATGGAATACTCCAATGCAAGCTGAATTCAGTAACCTACCTGGTACCATTTACAGTGGAACAGCCATTGACTTGGTTCAATTCTGCAAAAGCTAAATTTCCACTGTGTAGAGAAGGTAATGTTACTGAAAGTAACTTCTGGCGAATAGGTAGCACACTCATAAAATTGGTTGCAGACAACTCTAAATCATATGGTTAGTGTGCTAACAATGTTTACATCATGTTAGCACATAGTAGTTATCAGCAAAATTGAACTGTACACTCCATTGAGTTGAATGCATTACTTTCTATTCAATGCATTCTGTGGTAAGGTTGTGTACATAACTACACTGGGTGGTTTGGAACTGTATAGATATTGCATGTAGAGTGCTCAGTGCCATGGAAAACTCCAATGCAAGCTGAATTCAGTAACCTACCTGGTACCATTTACAGTGGAACAGCCATTGACTTGGTTCAATTCTGCAAAGGCTAACGTTCCACTGTGTAGAGAAGGTAATGTTACTGAAAGTAACTTCTGGAGAATAGGTAGCACACTCATAAAATTGGTTGCCGACAACTCTGAATCATATGGTTAGTGTTCTAACAATGTTTACATCATGTTAGCACATAGTAGTTATGAGCAAAATGGAACTGTACACTCCTTCGAGTAGAATGCATTACTTTCTATTCAATGCATTCTGTGGTAAGGTTGTGTACATAACTAGTCTGGGTGATTTGGAACTGTATAGATATTGCATGTAGAGTGCTCAGTGCCATGGAATACTCCAATGCAAGCAGAATTCAGTAACCTACCTGGTACCATTTACAGTGTAACAGCCATTGACTTGGTTCAATTCTGCAATGGCTAAATTTCCACTGCGCAGAGAAGGTAATGTTACTGAAAGTAACTTCTGGAGAATAGGTAGCACACTCATAAAATTGGTTGCAGACAACTCTAAATCATATGGTGAGTGTGCTAACAATGTTTACATCATGTTAGCACATAGTAGTTATCAGCAAAATTGAACTGTACACTCCATTGAGTTGAATGCATTACTTTCTATTCAATGCATTCTGTGGTAAGGTTGTGTACATAACTACACTGGGTGGTTTGGAACTGTATAGATATTGCATGTAGAGTGCTCAGTGCCATGGAATACTCCAATGCAAGGTGAATTCAGGAACCTACCTGGTACCATTTACTTTGGATCAGCCATTGACTTGGCTTACTTCTGCAAAGGCTAAAGTTCCACTGTGTAGAGAAGGTAATGTTACTGAAAGTAACCTCTGGAGAATAGGTAGCACACTCATAAAATTGGTTGCAGACAACTCTAAATCATATGGTTAGTGTGCTAACAATGTTTACATCATGTTAGCACATAGTAGTTATCAGCAAAATTGAACTGTACACTCCATTGAGTTGAATGCATTACTTTCTATTCAATGCATTCTGTGGTAAGGTTGTGTACATAACTACTCTGGGTGGTTTGGAACTGTATAGATATTGCATGTAGAGTGCTCAGTGCCATGGAATACTCCAATGCAAGCTGAATTCAGTAACCTACCTGGTACCATTTACAGTGGAACAGCCATTGACTTGGTTCAATTCTGCAAAAGCTAAAGTTCCACTGTGTAGAGAAGGTAATGTTACTGAAAGTAACTTCTGGAGAATAGGTAGCACACTCATAAAATTGGTTGCAGACAACTCTAAATCATATGGTTAGTGTGCTAACAATGTTTACATCATGTTAGCACATAGTAGTTATCAGCAAAATTGAACTGTACACTCCATTGTGTTGAATGCATTACTTTCTATTCAATGCATTCTGTGGTAAGGTTGTGTACATAACTACACTGGGTGGTTTGGAGCTGTATAGATATTGCATGTAGAGTGCTCAGTGCCTTGGAATACTCCAATGCAAGGTGAATTCAGGAACCTACCTGGTACCATTTACTTTGGATCAGCCATTGACTTGGCTTACTTCTGCAAAGGCTAAAGTTCCACTGTGTAGAGAAGGTAAAGTTACTAAAAAGTAACTTCTGGAGCATAGGTAGCACACTCATAAAATTAGTTGCACACAACTCTAAGTCATATGGTTAGTGTGCTAACAATGTGTAGATCATGTTAGCACATAGTGTTTACCAGCAAAATTCAACTGTACACTACATTGAGTTGAATGCATTACTTTCTATTCAATGCATTCTGTGGTAAGGTTGTGTACATAACTTCTCTGGGTGGTTTGGAACTGTATAGATATTGCATGTAGAGTGCTCAGTGCCATGGAAAACTCCAATGCAAGCTGAATTCAGTAACCTACCTGGTACCATTTACAGTGGAACAGCCATTGACTTGGTTCAATTCTGCAAAGGCTAACGTTCCACTGTGTAGAGAAGGTAATGTTACTGAAAGTAACTTCTGGAGAATAGGTAGCACACTCATAAAATTGGTTGCCGACAACTCTGAATTATATGGTTAGTGTTCTAACAATGTTTACATCATGTTAGCACATAGTAGTTATGAGCAAAATGGAACTGTACACTCCTTCGAGTAGAATGCATTACTTTCTATTCAATGCATTCTGTGGTAAGGTTGTGTACATAACTAGTCTGGGTGATTTGGAACTGTATAGATATTGCATGTAGAGTGCTCAGTGCCATGGAATACTCCAATGCAAGCAGAATTCAGTAACCTACCTGGTACCATTTACAGTGTGACAGCCATTGACTTGGTTCAATTCTGCAATGGCTAAATTTCCACTGCGCAGAGAACGTAATGTTACTGAAAGTAACTTCTGGAGAATAGGTAGCACTCTCATAAAATTGGTTGCAGACAACTCTAAGTCATATGGGTAGCGTGTTAACAATGTTTAGATCATGTTAGTACATAGTGTTTATCAGCAAAATTGAACTGTACACTCCATTGAGTTGAATGCATTACTTTCTATTCAATGCATTCTGTGGTAAGGTTGTGTACATAACTACACTGGGTGGTTTGGAACTGTATAGATATTGCATGTAGAGTGCTCAGTGCCATGGAATACTCCAATGAAAGCAGAATTCAGTAACCTACCTGGAACCATTTACAGTGTGACAGCCATTGACTTGGTTCAATTCTGCAATGGCTAAATTTCCACTGCGCAGAGAACGTAAAGTTACTGAAAGTAACTTCTGGAGAATAGGTAGCACACTCATAAAATTGGTTGCAGACAACTCTAAATCATATGGTTAGTGTGCTAACAATGTTTACATCATGTTAGCACATAGTAGTTATCAGCAAAATTGAACTGTACACTCCATAGAGTTGAATGCATTACTTTCTATTCAATGCATTCTGTGGTAAGGTTGTGTACATAACTACACTGGGTGGTTTGGAACTGTATAGATATTGCATGTAGAGTGCTCAGTGCCATGGAATACTCCAATGCAAGGTGAAATCAGGAACCTATCTGGTGCCATTTACTTTGGATCAGTCACTGACTTGGCTTACTTCTGCAAAGACTAAAGTTCCACTGTGTAGAGAAGGTAATGTTACTGAAAGTAACATCTGGAGAATAGGTAGCACACTCATAAAATTGGTTGCAGACAACTCTAAATCATATGGTTAGTGTGCTAACAATGTTTACACCATGTTAGCACATAGTAGTTATCAGCAAAATTGAACTGTACACTCCATTGAGTTGAATGCATTACTTTCTATTCAATGCATTCTGTGGTAAGGTTGTGTACATAACTACTCTGGGTGGTTTTGAACTGTATAGATATTGCATGTAGAGTGCTCAGTGCCATGGAATATTCCAATGCAAGCTGAATGCAATAACCTACCTGTTACTATTTAGAGTGGAACAGCCATTGTCTTGGTGTACTTCTGCACAGGCTAAAGTTTCACTGTGTAGACAAGGTAGTGTTACTGAAAGTAACTTCTGGAGAATAGGTAGCACACTCATAAAATTGGTTGCAGACAACTCTAAATCATATGGTGAGTGTGCTAACAATGTTTACATCATGTTAGCACATAGTAGTTATCAGCAAAATTGAACTGTACACTCCATTGAGTTGAATGCATTACTTTCTATTCAATGCATTCTGTGGTAAGGTTGTGTACATAACTACACTGGGTGGTTTGGAACTATATAGATATTGCATGTAGAGTGCTCAGTGCCATGGAATACTCCAATGCAAGGTGAATTCAGGAACCTACCTGGTACCATTTACTTTGGATCAGCCATTGACTTGGCTTACTTCTGCAAAGGCTAAAGTTCCACTGTGTAGAGAAGGTAATGTTACTGAAAGTAACTTCTGGAGAATAGGTAGCACACTCATAAAATTGGTTGCAGACAACTCTAAATCATATGGTGAGTGTGCTAACAATGTTTACATCATGTTAGCACATAGTAGTTATCAGCAAAATTGAACTGTACACTCCATTGAGTTGAATGCATTACTTTCTATTCAATGCATTCTGTGGTAAGGTTGTGTACATAACTAATCTGGGTGGTTTGGAACTGTATAGATATTGCATGTAGAGTGCTCAGTGCCATGGAATACTCCAATGCAATGTGAATTCAGGAACCTACCTGGTACCATTTACAGTGGAACAGCCATTGACTTGGTTCAATTCTGCAAAAGCTAAAGTTCCACTGTGTAGAGAAGGTAATGTTACTGAAAGTAACTTCTGGAGAATAGGTAGCACACTCATAAAATTGGTTGCAGACAACTCTAAATCATATGGTGAGTGTGCTAACAATGTTTACATCATGTTAGCACATAGTAGTTATCAGCAAAATTGAACTGTACACTCCATTGAGTTGAATGCATTACTTTCTATTCAATGCATTCTGTGGTAAGGTTGTGTACATAACTACACTGGGTGGTTTGGAACTGTATAGATATTGCATGTAGAGTGCTCAGTGCCATGGAATACTCCAATGCAAGGTGAATTCAGGAACCTACCTGGTACCATTTACTTTGGATCAGCCATTGACTTGGCTTACTTCTGCAAAGGCTAAAGTTCCACTGTGTAGAGAAGGTAATGTTACTGAAAGTAACTTCTGGAGAATAGGTAGCACACTCATAAAATTGGTTGCAGACAACTCTAAATCATATGGTTAGTGTGCTAACAATGTTTACATCATGTTAGCACATAGTAGTTATCAGCAAAATTGAACTGTACACTCCATTGAGTTGAATGCATTACTTTCTATTCAATGCATTCTGTGGTAAGGTTGTGTACATAACTAATCTGGGTGGTTTGGAACTGTATAGATATTGCATGTAGAGTGCTCAGTGCCATGGAATACTCCAATGCAAGCTGAATTCAGTAACCTACCTGGTACCATTTACAGTGGAACAGCCATTGACTTGGTTCAATTCTGCAAAAGCTAAAGTTCCACTGTGTAGAGAAGGTAATGTTACTGAAAGTAACTTCTGGAGAATAGGTAGCACACTCATAAAATTGGTTGCAGACAACTCTAAATCATATGGTTAGTGTGCTAACAATGTTTACATCATGTTAGCACATAGTAGTTATCAGCAAAATTGAACTGTACACTCCATTGTGTTGAATGCATTACTTTCTATTCAATGCATTCTGTGGTAAGGTTGTGTACATAACTACACTGGGTGGTTTGGAGCTGTATAGATATTGCATGTAGAGTGCTCAGTGCCATGGAATATTCCAATGCAAGGTGAATTCAGGAACCTACCTGGTACCATTTCCTTTGGATCAGCCATTGACTTGGCTTACTTCTGCAAAGGCTAAAGTTCCACTGTGTAGAGTAGGTAAAGTTACTAAAAAGTAACTTCTGGAGCATAGGTAACACACTCATAAAATTGGTTGCAGACAACTCTAAGTCATATGGGTAGCGTGTTAACAATGTTTAGATCATGTTAGTACATAGTGTTTATCAGCAAAATTGAACTGTACACTCCATTGAGTTGAATGCATTACTTTCTATTCAATGCATTCTGTGGTAAGGTTGTGTACATAACTACACTGGGTGGTTTGGAACTGTATAGATATTGCATGTAGAGTGCTCAGTGCCATGGAATACTCCAATGCAAGCAGAATTCAGTAACCTACCTGGAACCATTTACAGTGTGACAGCCATTGACTTGGTTCAATTCTGCAATGGCTAAATTTCCACTGCGCAGAGAACGTAAAGTTACTGAAAGTAACTTCTGGAGAATAGGTAGCACACTCATAAAATTGGTTGCAGACAACTCTAAATCATATGGTTAGTGTGCTAACAATGTTTACATCATGTTAGCACATAGTAGTTATCAGCAAAATTGAACTGTACACTCCATTGAGTTGAATGCATTACTTTCTATTCAATGCATTCTGTGGTAAGGTTGTGTACATAACTACACTGGGTGGTTTGGAACTGTATAGATATTGCATGTAGAGTGCTCAGTGCCATGGAATACTCCAATGCAAGGTGAATTCAGGAACCTACCTGGTACCATTTACTTTGGATCAGCCATTGACTTGGCTTACTTCTGCAAAGGCTAAAGGTCCACTGTGTAGAGAAGGTAATGTTACTGAAAGTAACCTCTGGAGAATAGGTAGCACACTCATAAAATTGGTTGCAGACAACTCTAAATCATATGGTTAGTGTGCTAACAATGTTTACATCATGTTAGCACATAGTAGTTGTCAGCAAAATTGAACTGTACACTCCATTGAGTTGAATGCATTACTTTCTATTCAATGCATTCTGTGGTAAGGTTGTGTACATAACTACTCTGGGTGGTTTGGAACTGTATAGATATTGCATGTAGAGTGCTCAGTGCCATGGAATACTCCAATGCAAGCTGAATTCAGTAACCTACCTGGTACCATTTACAGTGGAACAGCCATTGACTTGGTTCAATTCTGCAAAAGCTAAAGTTCCACTGTGTAGAGAAGGTAATGTTACTGAAAGTAACTTCTGGAGAATAGGTAGCACACTCATAAAATTGGTTGCAGACAACTCTAAATCATATGGTTAGTGTGCTAACAATGTTTACATCATGTTAGCACATAGTAGTTATCAGCAAAATTGAACTGTACACTCCATTGTGTTGAATGCATTACTTTCTATTCAATGCATTCTGTGGTAAGGTTGTGTACATAACTACACTGGGTGGTTTGGAGCTGTATAGATATTGCATGTAGAGTGCTCAGTGCCTTGGAATACTCCAATGCAAGGTGAATTCAGGAACCTACCTGGTACCATTTACTTTGGATCAGCCATTGACTTGGCTTACTTCTGCAAAGGCTAAAGTTCCACTGTGTAGAGAAGGTAAAGTTACTAAAAAGTAACTTCTGGAGCATAGGTAGCACACTCATAAAATTAGTTGCACACAACTCTAAGTCATATGGTTAGTGTGCTAACAATGTGTAGATCATGTTAGCACATAGTGTTTACCAGCAAAATTCAACTGTACACTACATTGAGTTGAATGCATTACTTTCTATTCAATGCATTCTGTGGTAAGGTTGTGTACATAACTTCTCTGGGTGGTTTGGAACTGTTTAGATATTGCATGTAGAGTGCTCAGTGCCATGGAATACTCCAATGCAAGCTGAATTCAGTAACCTACCTGGTACCATTTACAGTGTGACAGCCATTGACTTGGTTCAATTCTGCAATGGCTAAATTTCCACTGCGCAGAGAACGTAAAGTTACTGAAAGTAACTTCTGGAGAATAGGTAGCACACTCATAAAATTGGTAGCAGACAACTCTAAATCATATGGTTAGTGTCCTATCAATGTTTACATCATGTTCGCACATAGTAGTTATCAGTAAAATTGAACTGTACACTCCATTGAGTTGAATGCATTACTTTCTATTCAATGCATTCTGTGGTAAGGTTGTGGACATAACTACACTGGGTGGTTTGGAACTGTATAGATATTGCATGTAGAGTGCTCAGTGCCATGGAATACTACAATGCAAGGTGAATTCAGGAACCTACCAGGTACCATTTACTTTGGATCAGCCATTGACTTGGCTTACTTCTGCAAAGGCTAAAGTTCCACTGTGTAGAGAAGGTAATGTTACTGAAAGTAACTTCTGGAGAATAGGCAGCACACTCATAAAATTGGTTGCAGACAACTCTAAATCATATGGTTAGTGTGCTAACAATGTTTACATCATGTTAGCACATAGTAGTTATCAGCAAAATTGAACTGTACACTCCATTGAGTTGAATGCATTACTTTCTATTCAATGCATTCTGTGGTAAGGTTGTGTTCATAACTACACTGGGTGGTTTGGAACTGTATAGATATTGCATGTAGAGTGCTCAGTGCCATGGAATACTCCAATGCAAGGTGAATTCAGGAACCTATCTGGTACCATTTACTTTGGATCAGCCATTGACTTGGCTTACTTCTGCAAAGGCTAAAGTTCCACTGTGTAGAGAAGGTAATGTTACTGAAAGTAACTTCTGGAGAATAGGTAGCACACTCATAAAATTGGTTGCAGACAACTCTAAATCATATGGTTAGTGTGCTAACAATGTTTACATCATGTTAGCACATAGTAGTTATCAGCAAAATTGAACTGTACACTCCATTGAGTTGAATGCATTACTTTCTATTCAATGCATTCTGTGGTAAGGTTGTGTACATAACTACTCTGGGTGGTTTGGAACTGTATAGATATTGCATGTAGAGTGCTCAGTGCCATGGAATACTCCAATGCAAGCTGAATTCAGTAACCTACCTGGTACCATTTACAGTGGAACAGCCATTGACTTGGTTCAATTCTGCAAAAGCTAAAGTTCCACTGTGTAGAGAAGGTAATGTTACTGAAAGTAACTTCTGGAGAATAGGTAGCACACTCATAAAATTGGTTGCAGACAACTCTAAATCATATGGTTAGTGTGCTAACAATGTTTACATCATGTTAGCACATAGTAGTTATCAGCAAAATTGAACTGTACACTCCATTGAGTTGAATGCATTACTTTCTATTCAATGCATTCTGTGGTAAGGTTGTGTACATAACTACACTGGGTGGTTTGGAACTGTATAGATATTGCATGTAGAGTGCTCAGTGCCATGGAAAACTCCAATGCAAGCTGAATTCAGTAACCTACCTGGTACTATTTACAGTGGAACAGCCATTGACTTGGTTCAATTCTGCAAAGGCTAACGTTCCACTGTGTAGAGAAGGTAATGTTACTGAAAGTAACTTCTGGAGAATAGGTAGCACACTCATAAAATTGCTTGCAGACAACTCTAAATCATATGGTTAGTGTGCTAACAATATTTACATCATGTTAGCACATAGTAGTTATCAGCAAAATTGAACTGTACACTCCATTGAGTTGAATGCATTACTTTCTATTCAATGCATTCTGTGGTAAGGTTGTGTACATAACTAATCTGGGTGGTTTGGAACTGTATAGATATTGCATGTAGAGTGCTCAGTGCCATGGAATACTCCAATGCAAGCTGAATTCAGTAACCTACCTGGTACCATTTACAGTGGAACAGCCATTGACTTGGTTCAATTCTGCAAAAGCTAAAGTTCCACTGTGTAGAGAAGGTAATGTTACTGAAAGTAACTTCTGGAGAATAGGTAGCACACTCATAAAATTGGTTGCAGACAACTCTAAATCATATGGTTAGTGTGCTAACAATGTTTACATCATGTTAGCACATAGTAGTTATCAGCAAAATTGAACTGTACACTCCATTGAGTTGAATGCATTACTTTCTATTCAATGCATTCTGTGGTAAGGTTGTGTTCATAACTACACTGGCTGGTTTGGAACTGTATAGATATTGCATGTAGAGTGCTCAGTGCCATGGAATACTCCAATGCAAGGTGAATTCAGGAACCTATCTGGTACCATTTACTTTGGATCAGCCATTGACTTGGCTTACTTCTGCAAAGGCTAAAGTTCCACTGTGTAGAGAAGGTAATGTTACTGAAAGTAACTTCTGGAGAATAGGTAGCACACTCATAAAATTGGTTGCAGACAACTCTAAATCATATGGTTAGTGTGCTAACAATGTTTACATCATGTTAGCACATAGTAGTTATCAGCAAAATTGAACTGTACACTCCATTGAGTTGAATGCATTACTTTCTATTCAATGCATTCTGTGGTAAGGTTGTGTACATAACTACTCTGGGTGGTTTGGAACTGTATAGATATTGCATGTAGAGTGCTCAGTGCCATGGAATACTCCAATGCAAGCTGAATTCAGTAACCTACCTGGTACCATTTACAGTGGAACAGCCATTGACTTGGTTCAATTCTGCAAAAGCTAAAGTTCCACTGTGTAGAGAAGGTAATGTTACTGAAAGTAACTTCTGGAGAATAGGTAGCACACTCATAAAATTGGTTGCAGACAACTCTAAATCATATGGTTAGTGTGCTAACAATGTTTACATCATGTTAGCACATAGTAGTTATCAGCAAAATTGAACTGTACACTCCATTGAGTTGAATGCATTACTTTCTATTCAATGCATTCTGTGGTAAGGTTGTGTACATAACTACACTGGGTGGTTTGGAACTGTATAGATATTGCATGTAGAGTGCTCAGTGCCATGGAAAACTCCAATGCAAGCTGAATTCAGTAACCTACCTGGTACCATTTACAGTGGAACAGCCATTGACTTGGTTCAATTCTGCAAAGGCTAACGTTCCACTGTGTAGAGAAGGTAATGTTACTGAAAGTAACTTCTGGAGAATAGGTAGCACACTCATAAAATTGGTTGCCGACAACTCTGAATCATATGGTTAGTGTTCTAACAATGTTTACATCATGTTAGCACATAGTAGTTATGAGCAAAATGGAACTGTACACTCCTTCGAGTAGAATGCATTACTTTCTATTCAATGCATTCTGTGGTAAGGTTGTGTACATAACTAGTCTGGGTGATTTGGAACTGTATAGATATTGCATGTAGAGTGCTCAGTGCCATGGAATACTCCAATGCAAGCAGAATTCAGTAACCTACCTGGTACCATTTACAGTGTAACAGCCATTGACTTGGTTCAATTCTGCAATGGCTAAATTTCCACTGCGCAGAGAAGGTAATGTTACTGAAAGTAACTTCTGGAGAATAGGTAGCACACTCATAAAATTGGTTGCAGACAACTCTAAATCATATGGTGAGTGTGCTAACAATGTTTACATCATGTTAGCACATAGTAGTTATCAGCAAAATTGAACTGTACACTCCATTGAGTTGAATGCATTACTTTCTATTCAATGCATTCTGTGGTAAGGTTGTGTACATAACTACACTGGGTGGTTTGGAACTGTATAGATATTGCATGTAGAGTGCTCAGTGCCATGGAATACTCCAATGCAAGGTGAATTCAGGAACCTACCTGGTACCATTTACTTTGGATCAGCCATTGACTTGGCTTACTTCTGCAAAGGCTAAAGTTCCACTGTGTAGAGAAGGTAATGTTACTGAAAGTAACCTCTGGAGAATAGGTAGCACACTCATAAAATTGGTTGCAGACAACTCTAAATCATATGGTTAGTGTGCTAACAATGTTTACATCATGTTAGCACATAGTAGTTATCAGCAAAATTGAACTGTACACTCCATTGAGTTGAATGCATTACTTTCTATTCAATGCATTCTGTGGTAAGGTTGTGTACATAACTACTCTGGGTGGTTTGGAACTGTATAGATATTGCATGTAGAGTGCTCAGTGCCATGGAATACTCCAATGCAAGCTGAATTCAGTAACCTACCTGGTACCATTTACAGTGGAACAGCCATTGACTTGGTTCAATTCTGCAAAAGCTAAAGTTCCACTGTGTAGAGAAGGTAATGTTACTGAAAGTAACTTCTGGAGAATAGGTAGCACACTCATAAAATTGGTTGCAGACAACTCTAAATCATATGGTTAGTGTGCTAACAATGTTTACATCATGTTAGCACATAGTAGTTATCAGCAAAATTGAACTGTACACTCCATTGTGTTGAATGCATTACTTTCTATTCAATGCATTCTGTGGTAAGGTTGTGTACATAACTACACTGGGTGGTTTGGAGCTGTATAGATATTGCATGTAGAGTGCTCAGTGCCTTGGAATACTCCAATGCAAGGTGAATTCAGGAACCTACCTGGTACCATTTACTTTGGATCAGCCATTGACTTGGCTTACTTCTGCAAAGGCTAAAGTTCCACTGTGTAGAGAAGGTAAAGTTACTAAAAAGTAACTTCTGGAGCATAGGTAGCACACTCATAAAATTAGTTGCACACAACTCTAAGTCATATGGTTAGTGTGCTAACAATGTGTAGATCATGTTAGCACATAGTGTTTACCAGCAAAATTCAACTGTACACTACATTGAGTTGAATGCATTACTTTCTATTCAATGCATTCTGTGGTAAGGTTGTGTACATAACTTCTCTGGGTGGTTTGGAACTGTATAGATATTGCATGTAGAGTGCTCAGTGCCATGGAAAACTCCAATGCAAGCTGAATTCAGTAACCTACCTGGTACCATTTACAGTGGAACAGCCATTGACTTGGTTCAATTCTGCAAAGGCTAACGTTCCACTGTGTAGAGAAGGTAATGTTACTGAAAGTAACTTCTGGAGAATAGGTAGCACACTCATAAAATTGGTTGCCGACAACTCTGAATTATATGGTTAGTGTTCTAACAATGTTTACATCATGTTAGCACATAGTAGTTATGAGCAAAATGGAACTGTACACTCCTTCGAGTAGAATGCATTACTTTCTATTCAATGCATTCTGTGGTAAGGTTGTGTACATAACTAGTCTGGGTGATTTGGAACTGTATAGATATTGCATGTAGAGTGCTCAGTGCCATGGAATACTCCAATGCAAGCAGAATTCAGTAACCTACCTGGTACCATTTACAGTGTGACAGCCATTGACTTGGTTCAATTCTGCAATGGCTAAATTTCCACTGCGCAGAGAACGTAATGTTACTGAAAGTAACTTCTGGAGAATAGGTAGCACTCTCATAAAATTGGTTGCAGACAACTCTAAGTCATATGGGTAGCGTGTTAACAATGTTTAGATCATGTTAGTACATAGTGTTTATCAGCAAAATTGAACTGTACACTCCATTGAGTTGAATGCATTACTTTCTATTCAATGCATTCTGTGGTAAGGTTGTGTACATAACTACACTGGGTGGTTTGGAACTGTATAGATATTGCATGTAGAGTGCTCAGTGCCATGGAATACTCCAATGAAAGCAGAATTCAGTAACCTACCTGGAACCATTTACAGTGTGACAGCCATTGACTTGGTTCAATTCTGCAATGGCTAAATTTCCACTGCGCAGAGAACGTAAAGTTACTGAAAGTAACTTCTGGAGAATAGGTAGCACACTCATAAAATTGGTTGCAGACAACTCTAAATCATATGGTTAGTGTGCTAACAATGTTTACATCATGTTAGCACATAGTAGTTATCAGCAAAATTGAACTGTACACTCCATAGAGTTGAATGCATTACTTTCTATTCAATGCATTCTGTGGTAAGGTTGTGTACATAACTACACTGGGTGGTTTGGAACTGTATAGATATTGCATGTAGAGTGCTCAGTGCCATGGAATACTCCAATGCAAGGTGAAATCAGGAACCTATCTGGTGCCATTTACTTTGGATCAGTCACTGACTTGGCTTACTTCTGCAAAGACTAAAGTTCCACTGTGTAGAGAAGGTAATGTTACTGAAAGTAACATCTGGAGAATAGGTAGCACACTCATAAAATTGGTTGCAGACAACTCTAAATCATATGGTTAGTGTGCTAACAATGTTTACACCATGTTAGCACATAGTAGTTATCAGCAAAATTGAACTGTACACTCCATTGAGTTGAATGCATTACTTTCTATTCAATGCATTCTGTGGTAAGGTTGTGTACATAACTACTCTGGGTGGTTTTGAACTGTATAGATATTGCATGTAGAGTGCTCAGTGCCATGGAATATTCCAATGCAAGCTGAATGCAATAACCTACCTGTTACTATTTAGAGTGGAACAGCCATTGTCTTGGTGTACTTCTGCACAGGCTAAAGTTTCACTGTGTAGACAAGGTAGTGTTACTGAAAGTAACTTCTGGAGAATAGGTAGCACACTCATAAAATTGGTTGCAGACAACTCTAAATCATATGGTGAGTGTGCTAACAATGTTTACATCATGTTAGCACATAGTAGTTATCAGCAAAATTGAACTGTACACTCCATTGAGTTGAATGCATTACTTTCTATTCAATGCATTCTGTGGTAAGGTTGTGTACATAACTACACTGGGTGGTTTGGAACTATATAGATATTGCATGTAGAGTGCTCAGTGCCATGGAATACTCCAATGCAAGGTGAATTCAGGAACCTACCTGGTACCATTTACTTTGGATCAGCCATTGACTTGGCTTACTTCTGCAAAGGCTAAAGTTCCACTGTGTAGAGAAGGTAATGTTACTGAAAGTAACTTCTGGAGAATAGGTAGCACACTCATAAAATTGGTTGCAGACAACTCTAAATCATATGGTGAGTGTGCTAACAATGTTTACATCATGTTAGCACATAGTAGTTATCAGCAAAATTGAACTGTACACTCCATTGAGTTGAATGCATTACTTTCTATTCAATGCATTCTGTGGTAAGGTTGTGTACATAACTAATCTGGGTGGTTTGGAACTGTATAGATATTGCATGTAGAGTGCTCAGTGCCATGGAATACTCCAATGCAATGTGAATTCAGGAACCTACCTGGTACCATTTACAGTGGAACAGCCATTGACTTGGTTCAATTCTGCAAAAGCTAAAGTTCCACTGTGTAGAGAAGGTAATGTTACTGAAAGTAACTTCTGGAGAATAGGTAGCACACTCATAAAATTGGTTGCAGACAACTCTAAATCATATGGTGAGTGTGCTAACAATGTTTACATCATGTTAGCACATAGTAGTTATCAGCAAAATTGAACTGTACACTCCATTGAGTTGAATGCATTACTTTCTATTCAATGCATTCTGTGGTAAGGTTGTGTACATAACTACACTGGGTGGTTTGGAACTGTATAGATATTGCATGTAGAGTGCTCAGTGCCATGGAATACTCCAATGCAAGGTGAATTCAGGAACCTACCTGGTACCATTTACTTTGGATCAGCCATTGACTTGGCTTACTTCTGCAAAGGCTAAAGTTCCACTGTGTAGAGAAGGTAATGTTACTGAAAGTAACTTCTGCAGAATAGGTAGCACACTCATAAAATTGGTTGCAGACAACTCTAAATCATATGGTTAGTGTGCTAACAATGTTTACATCATGTTAGCACATAGTAGTTATCAGCAAAATTGAACTGTACACTCCATTGAGTTGAATGCATTACTTTCTATTCAATGCATTCTGTGGTAAGGTTGTGTACATAACTAATCTGGGTGGTTTGGAACTGTATAGATATTGCATGTAGAGTGCTCAGTGCCATGGAATACTCCAATGCAAGCTGAATTCAGTAACCTACCTGGTACCATTTACAGTGGAACAGCCATTGACTTGGTTCAATTCTGCAAAAGCTAAAGTTCCACTGTGTAGAGAAGGTAATGTTACTGAAAGTAACTTCTGGAGAATAGGTAGCACACTCATAAAATTGGTTGCAGACAACTCTAAATCATATGGTTAGTGTGCTAACAATGTTTACATCATGTTAGCACATAGTAGTTATCAGCAAAATTGAACTGTACACTCCATTGTGTTGAATGCATTACTTTCTATTCAATGCATTCTGTGGTAAGGTTGTGTACATAACTACACTGGGTGGTTTGGAGCTGTATAGATATTGCATGTAGAGTGCTCAGTGCCATGGAATATTCCAATGCAAGGTGAATTCAGGAACCTACCTGGTACCATTTCCTTTGGATCAGCCATTGACTTGGCTTACTTCTGCAAAGGCTAAAGTTCCACTGTGTAGAGTAGGTAAAGTTACTAAAAAGTAACTTCTGGAGCATAGGTAACACACTCATAAAATTGGTTGCAGACAACTCTAAGTCATATGGGTAGCGTGTTAACAATGTTTAGATCATGTTAGTACATAGTGTTTATCAGCAAAATTGAACTGTACACTCCATTGAGTTGAATGCATTACTTTCTATTCAATGCATTCTGTGGTAAGGTTGTGTACATAACTACACTGGGTGGTTTGGAACTGTATAGATATTGCATGTAGAGTGCTCAGTGCCATGGAATACTCCAATGCAAGCAGAATTCAGTAACCTACCTGGAACCATTTACAGTGTGACAGCCATTGACTTGGTTCAATTCTGCAATGGCTAAATTTCCACTGCGCAGAGAACGTAAAGTTACTGAAAGTAACTTCGGGAGAATAGGTAGCACACTCATAAAATTGGTTGCAGACAACTCTAAATCATATGGTTAGTGTGCTAACAATGTTTACATCATGTTAGCACATAGTAGTTATCAGCAAAATTGAACTGTACACTCCATTGAGTTGAATGCATTACTTTCTATTCAATGCATTCTGTGGTAAGGTTGTGTACATAACTACACTGGGTGGTTTGGAACTGTATAGATATTGCATGTAGAGTGCTCAGTGCCATGGAATACTCCAATGCAAGGTGAATTCAGGAACCTACCTGGTACCATTTACTTTGGATCAGCCATTGACTTGGCTTACTTCTGCAAAGGCTAAAGTTCCACTGTGTAGAGAAGGTAATGTTACTGAAAGTAACCTCTGGAGAATAGGTAGCACACTCATAAAATTGGTTGCAGACAACTCTAAATCATATGGTTAGTGTGCTAACAATGTTTACATCATGTTAGCACATAGTAGTTGTCAGCAAAATTGAACTGTACACTCCATTGAGTTGAATGCATTACTTTCTATTCAATGCATTCTGTGGTAAGGTTGTGTACATAACTACTCTGGGTGGTTTGGAACTGTATAGATATTGCATGTAGAGTGCTCAGTGCCATGGAATACTCAAATGCAAGCTGAATTCAGTAACCTACCTGGTACCATTTACAGTGGAACAGCCATTGACTTGGTTCAATTCTGCAAAAGCTAAAGTTCCACTGTGTAGAGAAGGTAATGTTACTGAAAGTAACTTCTGGAGAATAGGTAGCACACTCATAAAATTGGTTGCAGACAACTCTAAATCATATGGTTAGTGTGCTAACAATGTTTACATCATGTTAGCACATAGTAGTTATCAGCAAAATTGAACTGTACACTCCATTGTGTTGAATGCATTACTTTCTATTCAATGCATTCTGTGGTAAGGTTGTGTACATAACTACACTGGGTGGTTTGGAGCTGTATAGATATTGCATGTAGAGTGCTCAGTGCCTTGGAATACTCCAATGCAAGGTGAATTCAGGAACCTACCTGGTACCATTTACTTTGGATCAGCCATTGACTTGGCTTACTTCTGCAAAGGCTAAAGTTCCACTGTGTAGAGAAGGTAAAGTTACTAAAAAGTAACTTCTGGAGCATAGGTAGCACACTCATAAAATTAGTTGCACACAACTCTAAGTCATATGGTTAGTGTGCTAACAATGTGTAGATCATGTTAGCACATAGTGTTTACCAGCAAAATTCAACTGTACACTACATTGAGTTGAATGCATTACTTTCTATTCAATGCATTCTGTGGTAAGGTTGTGTACATAACTTCTCTGGGTGGTTTGGAACTGTATAGATATTGCATGTAGAGTGCTCAGTGCCATGGAATACTCCAATGCAAGGTGAATTCAGGAACCTACCTGGTACCATTTACTTTGGATCAGCCATTGACTTGGCTTACTTCTGCAAAGGCTAAAGTTCCACTGTGTAGAGAAGGTAATGTTACTGAAAGTAACTTCTGGAGAATAGGTAGCACACTCATAAAATTGGTTGCAGACAACTCTAAATCATATGGTGAGTGTGCTAACAATGTTTACATCATGTTAGCACATAGTAGTTATCAGCAAAATTGAACTGTACACTCCATTGAGTTGAATGCATTACTTTCTATTCAATGCATTCTGTGGTAAGGTTGTGTACATAACTAATCTGGGTGGTTTGGAACTGTATAGATATTGCATGTAGAGTGCTCAGTGCCATGGAATACTCCAATGCAATGTGAATTCAGGAACCTACCTGGTACCATTTACAGTGGAACAGCCATTGACTTGGTTCAATTCTGCAAAAGCTAAAGTTCCACTGTGTAGAGAAGGTAATGTTACTGAAAGTAACTTCTGGAGAATAGGTAGCACACTCATAAAATTGGTTGCAGACAACTCTAAATCATATGGTGAGTGTGCTAACAATGTTTACATCATGTTAGCACATAGTAGTTATCAGCAAAATTGAACTGTACACTCCATTGAGTTGAATGCATTACTTTCTATTCAATGCATTCTGTGGTAAGGTTGTGTACATAACTACACTGGGTGGTTTGGAACTGTATAGATATTGCATGTAGAGTGCTCAGTGCCATGGAATACTCCAATGCAAGGTGAATTCAGGAACCTACCTGGTACCATTTACTTTGGATCAGCCATTGACTTGGCTTACTTCTGCAAAGGCTAAAGTTCCACTGTGTAGAGAAGGTAATGTTACTGAAAGTAACTTCTGGAGAATAGGTAGCACATTCATAAAATTGGTTGCAGACAACTCTAAATCATATGGTTAGTGTGCTAACAATGTTTACATCATGTTAGCACATAGTAGTTATCAGCAAAATTGAACTGTACACTCCATTGAGTTGAATGCATTACTTTCTATTCAATGCATTCTGTGGTAAGGTTGTGTACATAACTAATCTGGGTGGTTTGGAACTGTATAGATATTGCATGTAGAGTGCTCAGTGCCATGGAATACTCCAATGCAAGCTGAATTCAGTAACCTACCTGGTACCATTTACAGTGGAACAGCCATTGACTTGGTTCAATTCTGCAAAAGCTAAAGTTCCACTGTGTAGAGAAGGTAATGTTACTGAAAGTAACTTCTGGAGAATAGGTAGCACACTCATAAAATTGGTTGCAGACAACTCTAAATCATATGGTTAGTGTGCTAACAATGTTTACATCATGTTAGCACATAGTAGTTATCAGCAAAATTGAACTGTACACTCCATTGTGTTGAATGCATTACTTTCTATTCAATGCATTCTGTGGTAAGGTTGTGTACATAACTACACTGGGTGGTTTGGAGCTGTATAGATATTGCATGTAGAGTGCTCAGTGCCATGGAATACTCCAATGCAAGGTGAATTCAGGAACCTACCTGGTACCATTTACTTTGGATCAGCCATTGACTTGGCTTACTTCTGCAAAGGCTAAAGTTCCACTGTGTAGAGAAGGTAAAGTTACTAAAAAGTAACTTCTGGAGCATCGGTAACACACTCATAAAATTGGTTGCAGACAACTCTAAGTCATATGGGTAGCGTGTTAACAATGTTTAGATCATGTTAGTACATAGTGTTTATCAGCAAAATTGAACTGTACACTCCATTGAGTTGAATGCATTACTTTCTATTCAATGCATTCTGTGGTAAGGTTGTGTACATAACTACACTGGGTGGTTTGGAACTGTATAGATATTGCATGTAGAGTGCTCAGTGCCATGGAATACTCCAATGCAAGCAGAATTCAGTAACCTACCTGGAACCATTTACAGTGTGACAGCCATTGACTTGGTTCAATTCTGCAATGGCTAAATTTCCACTGCGCAGAGAACGTAAAGTTACTGAAAGTAACTTCTGGAGAATAGGTAGCACACTCATAAAATTGGTTGCAGACAACTCTAAATCATATGGTTAGTGTGCTAACAATGTTTACATCATGTTAGCACATAGTAGTTATCAGCAAAATTGAACTGTACACTCCATAGAGTTGAATGCAGTACTTTCTATTCAATGCATTCTGTGGTAAGGTTGTGTACATAACTACACTGGGTGGTTTGGAACTGTATAGATATTGCATGTAGAGTGCTCAGTGCCATGGAATACTCCAATGCAAGGTGAAATCAGGAACCTATCTGGTGCCATTTACTTTGGATCAGTCATTGACTTGGCTTACTTCTGCAAAGACTAAAGTTCCACTGTGTAGAGAAGGTAATGTTACTGAAAGTAACTTCTGGAGAATAGGTAGCACACTCATAAAATTGGTTGCAGACAACTCTAAATCATATGGTTAGTGTGCTAACAATGTTTACACCATGTTAGCACATAGTAGTTATCAGCAAAATTGAACTGTACACTCCATTGAGTTGAATGCATTACTTTCTATTCAATGCATTCTGTGGTAAGGTTGTGTACATAACTACTCTGGGTGGTTTTGAACTGTATAGATATTGCATGTAGAGTGCTCAGTGCCATGGAATATTCCAATGCAAGCTGAATGCAATAACCTACCTGTTACTATTTAGAGTGGAACAGCCATTGACTTGGTGTACTTCTGCACAGGCTAAAGTTTCACTGTGTAGACAAGGTAGTGTTACTGAAAGTAACTTCTGGAGAATAGGTAGCACACTCATAAAATTGGTTGCAGACAACTCTAAATCATATGGTGAGTGTGCTAACAATGTTTACATCATGTTAGCAGATAGTAGTTATCAGCAAATTTGAACTGTACACTCCATTGAGTTGAATGCATTACTTTCTATTCAATGCATTCTGTGGTAAGGTTGTGTACATAACTAGACTGGGTGGTTTGGAACTGTATAGATATTGCATGTAGAGTGCTCAGTGCCATGGAATACTCCAATGCAATGTGAATTCAGGAACCTACCTGGTACCATTTACAGTGGAACAGCCATTGACTTGGTTCAATTCTGCAAAAGCTAAAGTTCCACTGTGTAGAGAAGGTAATGTTACTGAAAGTAACTTCTGGAGAATAGGTAGCACACTCATAAAATTGGTTGCAGACAACTCTAAATCATATGGTGAGTGTGCTAACAATGTTTACATCATGTTAGCACATAGTAGTTATCAGCAAAATTGAACTGTACACTCCATTGAGTTGAATGCATTACTTTCTATTCAATGCATTCTGTGGTAAGGTTGTGTACATAACTACACTGGGTGGTTTGGAACTGTATAGATATTGCATGTAGAGTGCTCAGTGCCATGGAATACTCCAATGCAAGGTGAAATCAGGAACCTATCTGGTGCCATTTACTTTGGATCAGTCATTGACTTGGCTTACTTCTGCAAAGACTAAAGTTCCACTGTGTAGAGAAGGTAATGTTACTGAAAGTAACTTCTGGAGAATAGGTAGCACACTCATAAAATTGGTTGCAGACAACTCTAAATCATATGGTTAGTGTGCTAACAATGTTTACACCATGTTAGCACATAGTAGTTATCAGCAAAATTGAACTGTACACTCCATTGAGTTGAATGCATTACTTTCTATTCAATGCATTCTGTGGTAAGGTTGTGTACATAACTACTCTGGGTGGTTTTGAACTGTATAGATATTGCATGTAGAGTGCTCAGTGCCATGGAATATTCCAATGCAAGCTGAATGCAATAACCTACCTGTTACTATTTAGAGTGGAACAGCTATTGACTTGGTGTACTACACAGGCTAAAGTTTCACTGTGTAGACAAGGTAGTGTTACTGAAAGTAACTTCTGGAGAATAGGTAGCACACTCATAAAATTGGTTGCAGACAACTCTAAATCATATGGTGAGTGTGCTAACAATGTTTACATCATGTTAGCACATAGTAGTTATCAGCAAAATTGAACTGTACACTCCATTGAGTTGAATGCATTACTTTCTATTCAATGCATTCTGTGGTAAGGTTGTGTACATAACTACACTGGGTGGTTTGGAACTATATAGATATTGCATGTAGAGTGCTCAGTGCCATGGAATACTCCAATGCAAGGTGAATTCTGGAACCTACCTGGTACCATTTACTTTGGATCAGCCATTGACTTGGCTTACTTCTGCAAAGGCTAAAGTTCCACTGTGTAGAGAAGGTAATGTTACTGAAAGTAACTTCTGGAGAATAGGTAGCACACTCATAAAATTGGTTGCAGACAACTCTAAATCATATGGTTAGTGTGCTAACAATGTTTACATCATGTTAGCACATAGTAGTTATCAGCAAAATTGAACTGTACACTCCATTGAGTTGAATGCATTACTTTCTATTCAATGCATTCTGTGGTAAGGTTGTGTACATAACTAATCTGGGTGGTTTGGAACTGTATAGATATTGCATGTAGAGTGCTCAGTGCCATGGAATACTCCAATGCAATGTGAATTCAGGAACCTACCTGGTACCATTTACAGTGGAACAGCCATTGACTTGGTTCAATTCTGCAAAAGCTAAAGTTCCACTGTGTAGAGAAGGTAATGTTACTGAAAGTAACTTCTGGAGAATAGGTAGCACACTCATAAAATTGGTTGCAGACAACTCTAAATCATATGGTGAGTGTGCTAACAATGTTTACATCATGTTAGCACATAGTAGTTATCAGCAAAATTGAACTGTACACTCCATTGAGTTGAATGCATTACTTTCTATTCAATGCATTCTGTGGTAAGGTTGTGTACATAACTACACTGGGTGGTTTGGAACTGTATAGATATTGCATGTAGAGTGCTCAGTGCCATGGAATACTCCAATGCAAGGTGAATTCAGGAACCTACCTGGTACCATTTACTTTGGATCAGCCATTGACTTGGCTTACTTCTGCAAAGGCTAAAGTTCCACTGTGTAGAGAAGGTAATGTTACTGAAAGTAACTTCTGGAGAATAGGTAGCACACACATAAAATTGGTTGCAGACAACTCTAAATCATATGGTTAGTGTGCTAACAATGTTTACATCATGTTAGCACATAGTAGTTATCAGCAAAATTGAACTGTACACTCCATTGAGTTGAATGCATTACTTTCTATTCAATGCATTCTGTGGTAAGGTTGTGTACATAACTACACTGGGTGGTTTGGAACTATATAGATATTGCATGTAGAGTGCTCAGTGCCATGGAATACTCCAATGCAAGGTGAATTCAGGAACCTACCTGGTACCATTTACTTTGGATCAGCCATTGACTTGGCTTACTTCTGCAAAGGCTAAAGTTCCACTGTGTAGAGAAGGTAATGTTACTGAAAGTAACTTCTGGAGAATAGGTAGCACACTCATAAAATTGGTTGCAGACAACTCTTAATCATATGGTTAGTGTGCTAACAATGTTTACACCATGTTAGCACATAGTAGTTATCAGCAAAATTGAACTGTACACTCCATTGAGTTGAATGCATTACTTTCTATTCAATGCATTCTGTGGTAAGGTTGTGTACATAACTACTCTGGGTGGTTTTGAACTGTATAGATATTGCATGTAGAGTGCTCAGTGCCATGGAATATTCCAATGCAAGCTGAATGCAATAACCTACCTGTTACTATTTAGAGTGGAACAGCCATTGACTTGGTGTACTTCTGCACAGGCTAAAGTTTCACTGTGTAGACAAGGTAGTGTTACTGAAAGTAACTTCTGGAGAATAGGTAGCACACTCATAAAATTGGTTGCAGACAACTCTAAATCATATGGTGAGTGTGCTAACAATGTTTACATCATGTTAGCACATAGTAGTTATCAGCAAAATTGAACTGTACACTCCATTGAGTTGAATGCATTACTTTCTATTCAATGCATTCTGTGGTAAGGTTGTGTACATAACTACACTGGGTGGTTTGGAACTATATAGATATTGCATGTAGAGTGCTCAGTGCCATGGAATACTCCAATGCAAGGTGAATTCAGGAACCTACCTGGTACCATTTACTTTGGATCAGCCATTGACTTGGCTTACTTCTGCAAAGGCTAAAGTTCCACTGTGTAGAGAAGGTAATGTTACTGAAAGTAACTTCTGGAGAATAGGTAGCACACTCATAAAATTGGTTGCAGACAACTCTAAATCATATGGTTAGTGTGCTAACAATGTTTACATCATGTTAGCACATAGTAGTTATCAGCAAAATTGAACTGTACACTCCATTGAGTTGAATGCATTACTTTCTATTCAATGCATTCTGTGGTAAGGTTGTGTACATAACTAATCTGGGTGGTTTGGAACTGTATAGATATTGCATGTAGAGTGCTCAGTGCCATGGAATACTCCAATGCAATGTGAATTCAGGAACCTACCTGGTACCATTTACAGTGGAACAGCCATTGACTTGGTTCAATTCTGCAAAAGCTAAAGTTCCACTGTGTAGAGAAGGTAATGTTACTGAAAGTAACTTCTGGAGAATAGGTAGCACACTCATAAAATTGGTTGCAGACAACTCTAAATCATATGGTTAGTGTGCTAACAATGTTTACATCATGTTAGCACATAGTAGTTATCAGCAAAATTGAACTGTACACTCCATTGAGTTGAATGCATTACTTTCTATTCAATGCATTCTGTGGTAAGGTTGTGTACATAACTACACTGGGTGGTTTGGAACTATATAGATATTGCATGTAGAGTGCTCAGTGCCATGGAATACTCCAATGCAAGGTGAATTCAGGAACCTACCTGGTACCATTTACTTTGGATCAGCCATTGACTTGGCTTACTTCTGCAAAGGCTAAAGTTCCACTGTGTAGAGAAGGTAATGTTACTGAAAGTAACTTCTGGAGAATAGGTAGCACACTCATAAAATTGGTTGCAGACAACTCTTAATCATATGGTTAGTGTGCTAACAATGTTTACACCATGTTAGCACATAGTAGTTATCAGCAAAATTGAACTGTACACTCCATTGAGTTGAATGCATTACTTTCTATTCAATGCATTCTGTGGTAAGGTTGTGTACATAACTACTCTGGGTGGTTTTGAACTGTATAGATATTGCATGTAGAGTGCTCAGTGCCATGGAATATTCCAATGCAAGCTGAATGCAATAACCTACCTGTTACTATTTAGAGTGGAACAGCCATTGACTTGGTGTACTTCTGCACAGGCTAAAGTTTCACTGTGTAGACAAGGTAGTGTTACTGAAAGTAACTTCTGGAGAATAGGTAGCACACTCATAAAATTGGTTGCAGACAACTCTAAATCATATGGTGAGTGTGCTAACAATGTTTACATCATGTTAGCACATAGTAGTTATCAGCAAAATTGAACTGTACACTCCATTGAGTTGAATGCATTACTTTCTATTCAATGCATTCTGTGGTAAGGTTGTGTACATAACTACACTGGGTGGTTTGGAACTATATAGATATTGCATGTAGAGTGCTCAGTGCCATGGAATACTCCAATGCAAGGTGAATTCAGGAACCTACCTGGTACCATTTACTTTGGATCAGCCATTGACTTGGCTTACTTCTGCAAAGGCTAAAGTTCCACTGTGTAGAGAAGGTAATGTTACTGAAAGTAACTTCTGGAGAATAGGTAGCACACTCATAAAATTGGTTGCAGACAACTCTAAATCATATGGTTAGTGTGCTAACAATGTTTACATCATGTTAGCACATAGTAGTTATCAGCAAAATTGAACTGTACACTCCATTGAGTTGAATGCATTACTTTCTATTCAATGCATTCTGTGGTAAGGTTGTGTACATAACTAATCTGGGTGGTTTGGAACTGTATAGATATTGCATGTAGAGTGCTCAGTGCCATGGAATACTCCAATGCAATGTGAATTCAGGAACCTACCTGGTACCATTTACAGTGGAACAGCCATTGACTTGGTTCAATTCTGCAAAAGCTAAAGTTCCACTGTGTAGAGAAGGTAATGTTACTGAAAGTAACTTCTGGAGAATAGGTAGCACACTCATAAAATTGGTTGCAGACAACTCTAAATCATATGGTGAGTGTGCTAACAATGTTTACATCATGTTAGCACATAGTAGTTATCAGCAAAATTGAACTGTACACTCCATTGAGTTGAATGCATTACTTTCTATTCAATGCATTCTGTGGTAAGGTTGTGTACATAACTACACTGAGTGGTTTGGAACTGTATAGATATTGCATGTAGAGTGCTCAGTGCCATGGAATACTCCAATGCAAGGTGAAATCAGGAACCTATCTGGTGCCATTTACTTTGGATCAGTCATTGACTTGGCTTAATTCTGCAAAGACTAAAGTTCCACTGTGTAGAGAAGGTAATGTTACTGAAAGTAACTTCTGGAGAATAGGTAGCACACTCATAAAATTGGTTGCAGACAACTCTAAATCATATGGTTAGTGTGCTAACAATGTTTACACCATGTTAGCACATAGTAGTTATCAGCAAAATTGAACTGTACACTCCATTGAGTTGAATGCATTACTTTCTATTCAATGCATTCTGTGGTAAGGTTGTGTACATAACTACTCTGGGTGGTTTTGAACTGTATAGATATTGCATGTAGAGTGCTCAGTGCCATGGAATATTCCAATGCAAGCTGAATGCAATAACCTACCTGTTACTATTTAGAGTGGAACAGCCATTGACTTGGTGTACTTCTACACAGGCTAAAGTTTCACTGTGTAGACAAGGTAGTGTTACTGAAAGTAACTTCTGGAGAATAGGTAGCACACTCATAAAATTGGTTGCAGACAACTCTAAATCATATGGTGAGTGTGCTAACAATGTTTACATCATGTTAGCACATAGTAGTTATCAGCAAAATTGAACTGTACACTCCATTGAGTTGAATGCATTACTTTCTATTCAATGCATTCTGTGGTAAGGTTGTGTACATAACTACACTGGGTGGTTTGGAACTATATAGATATTGCATGTAGAGTGCTCAGTGCCATGGAATACTCCAATGCAAGGTGAATTCTGGAACCTACCTGGTACCATTTACTTTGGATCAGCCATTGACTTGGCTTACTTCTGCAAAGGCTAAAGTTCCACTGTGTAGAGAAGGTAATGTTACTGAAAGTAACTTCTGGAGAATAGGTAGCACACTCATAAAATTGGTTGCAGACAACTCTAAATCATATGGTTAGTGTGCTAACAATGTTTACATCATGTTAGCACATAGTAGTTATCAGCAAAATTGAACTGTACACTCCATTGATTTGAATGCATTACTTTCTATTCAATGCATTCTGTGGTAAGGTTGTGTACATAACTAATCTGGGTGGTTTGGAACTGTATAGATATTGCATGTAGAGTGCTCAGTGCCATGGAATACTCCAATGCAATGTGAATTCAGGAACCTACCTGGTACCATTTACAGTGGAACAGCCATTGACTTGGTTCAATTCTGCAAAAGCTAAAGTTCCACTGTGTAGAGAAGGTAATGTTACTGAAAGTAACTTCTGGAGAATAGGTAGCACACTCATAAAATTGGTTGCAGACAACTCTAAATCATATGGTGAGTGTGCTAACAATGTTTACATCATGTTAGCACATAGTAGTTATCAGCAAAATTGAACTGTACACTCCATTGAGTTGAATGCATTACTTTCTATTCAATGCATTCTGTGGTAAGGTTGTGTACATAACTACACTGGGTGGTTTGGAACTGTATAGATATTGCATGTAGAGTGCTCAGTGCCATGGAATACTCCAATGCAAGGTGAATTCAGGAACCTACCTGGTACCATTTACTTTGGATCAGCCATTGACTTGGCTTACTTCTGCAAAGGCTAAAGTTCCACTGTGTAGAGAAGGTAATGTCACTGAAAGTAACTTCTGGAGAATAGGTAGCACACACATAAAATTGGTTGCAGACAACTCTAAATCATATGGTTAGTGTGCTAACAATGTTTACATCATGTTAGCACATAGTAGTTATCAGCAAAATTGAACTGTACACTCCATTGAGTTGAATGCATTACTTTCTATTCAATGCATTCTATGGTAAGGTTGTGTACATAACTACACTGGGTGGTTTGGAACTATATAGATATTGCATGTAGAGTGCTCAGTGCCATGGAATACTCCAATGCAAGGTGAATTCAGGAACCTACCTGGTACCATTTACTTTGGATCAGCCATTGACTTGGCTTACTTCTGCAAAGGCTAAAGTTCCACTGTGTAGAGAAGGTAATGTTACTGAAAGTAACTTCTGGAGAATAGGTAGCACACTCATAAAATTGGTTGCAGACAACTCTAAATCATATGGTTAGTGTGCTAACAATGTTTACACCATGTTAGCACATAGTAGTTATCAGCAAAATTGAACTGTACACTCCATTGAGTTGAATGCATTACTTTCTATTCAATGCATTCTGTGGTAAGGTTGTGTACATAACTACTCTGGGTGGTTTTGAACTGTATAGATATTGCATGTAGAGTGCTCAGTGCCATGGAATATTCCAATGCAAGCTGAATGCAATAACCTACCTGTTACTATTTAGAGTGGAACAGCCATTGACTTGGTGTACTTCTGCACAGGCTAAAGTTTCACTGTGTAGACAAGGTAGTGTTACTGAAAGTAACTTCTGGAGAATAGGTAGCACACTCATAAAATTGGTTGCAGACAACTCTAAATCATATGGTGAGTGTGCTAACAATGTTTACATCATGTTAGCACATAGTAGTTATCAGCAAAATTGAACTGTACACTCCATTGAGTTGAATGCATTACTTTCTATTCAATGCATTCTGTGGTAAGGTTGTGTACATAACTACACTGGGTGGTTTGGAACTATATAGATATTGCATGTAGAGTGCTCAGTGCCATGGAATACTCCAATGCAAGGTGAATTCAGGAACCTACCTGGTACCATTTACTTTGGATCAGCCATTGACTTGGCTTACTTCTGCAAAGGCTAAAGTTCCACTGTGTAGAGAAGGTAATGTTACTGAAAGTAACTTCTGGAGAATAGGTAGCACACTCATAAAATTGGTTGCAGACAACTCTAAATCATATGGTTAGTGTGCTAACAATGTTTACATCATGTTAGCACATAGTAGTTATCAGCAAAATTGAACTGTACACTCCATTGAGTTGAATGCATTACTTTCTATTCAATGCATTCTGTGGTAAGGTTGTGTACATAACTAATCTGGGTGGTTTGGAACTGTATAGATATTGCATGTAGAGTGCTCAGTGCCATGGAATACTCCAATGCAATGTGAATTCAGGAACCTACCTGGTACCATTTACAGTGGAACAGCCATTGACTTGGTTCAATTCTGCAAAAGCTAAAGTTCCACTGTGTAGAGAAGGTAATGTTACTGAAAGTAACTTCTGGAGAATAGGTAGCACACTCATAAAATTGGTTGCAGACAACTCTAAATCATATGGTGAGTGTGCTAACAATGTTTACATCATGTTAGCACATAGTAGTTATCAGCAAAATTGAACTGTACACTCCATTGAGTTGAAAGCATTACTTTCTATTCAATGCATTCTGTGGTAAGGTTGTGTACATAACTACACTGGGTGGTTTGGAACTGTATAGATATTGCATGTAGAGTGCTCAGTGCCATGGAATACTCCAATGCAAGGTGAATTCAGGAACCTACCTGGTACCATTTACTTTGGATCAGCCATTGACTTGGCTTACATCTGCAAAGGCTAAAGTTCCACTGTGTAGAGAAGGTAATGTTACTGAAAGTAACTTCTGGAGAATAGGTAGCACACTCATAAAATTGGTTGCTGACAACTCTAAATCATATGGTTAGTGTGCTAACAATGTTTACATCATGTTAGCACATAGTAGTTATCAGCAAAATTGAACTGTACACTCCATTGAGTTGAATGCATTACTTTCTATTCAATGCATTCTGTGGTAAGGTTGTGTACATAACTACTCTGGGTGGTTTTGAACTGTATAGATATTGCATGTAGAGTGCTCAGTGCCATGGAATATTCCAATGCAAGCTGAATGCAATAACCTACCTGTTACTATTTAGAGTGGAACAGCCATTGACTTGGTGTACTTCTGCACAGGCTAAAGTTTCACTGTGTAGACAAGGTAGTGTTACTGAAAGTAACTTCTGGAGAATAGGTAGCACACTCATAAAATTGGTTGCAGACAACTCTAAATCATATGGTGAGTGTGCTAACAATGTTTACATCATGTTAGCACATAGTAGTTATCAGCAAAATTGAACTGTACACTCCATTGAGTTGAATGCATTACTTTCTATTCAATGCATTCTGTGGTAAGGTTGTGTACATAACTACACTGGGTGGTTTGGAACTATATAGATATTGCATGTAGAGTGCTCAGTGCCATGGAATACTCCAATGCAAGGTGAATTCAGGAACCTACCTGGTACCATTTACTTTGGATCAGCCATTGACTTGGCTTACTTCTGCAAAGGCTAAAGTTCCACTGTGTAGAGAAGGTAATGTTACTGAAAGTAACTTCTGGAGAATAGGTAGCACACTCATAAAATTGGTTGCAGACAACTCTAAATCATATGGTTAGTGTGCTAACAATGTTTACATCATGTTAGCACATAGTAGTTATCAGCAAAATTGAACTGTACACTCCATTGAGTTGAATGCATTACTTTCTATTCAATGCATTCTGTGGTAAGGTTGTGTACATAACTAATCTGGGTGGTTTGGAACTGTATAGATATTGCATGTAGAGTGCTCAGTGCCATGGAATACTCCAATGCAATGTGAATTCAGGAACCTACCTGGTACCATTTACAGTGGAACAGCCATTGACTTGGTTCAATTCTGCAAAAGCTAAAGTTCCACTGTGTAGAGAAGGTAATGTTACTGAAAGTAACTTCTGGAGAATAGGTAGCACACTCATAAAATTGGTTGCAGACAACTCTAAATCATATGGTGAGTGTGCTAACAATGTTTACATCATGTTAGCACATAGTAGTTATCAGCAAAATTGAACTGTACACTCCATTGAGTTGAAAGCATTACTTTCTATTCAATGCATTCTGTGGTAAGGTTGTGTACATAACTACACTGGGTGGTTTGGAACTGTATAGATATTGCATGTAGAGTGCTCAGTGCCATGGAATACTCCAATGCAAGGTGAATTCAGGAACCTACCTGGTACCATTTACTTTGGATCAGCCATTGACTTGGCTTACATCTGCAAAGGCTAAAGTTCCACTGTGTAGAGAAGGTAATGTTACTGAAAGTAACTTCTGGAGAATAGGTAGCACACTCATAAAATTGGTTGCTGACAACTCTAAATCATATGGTTAGTGTGCTAACAATGTTTACATCATGTTAGCACATAGTAGTTATCAGCAAAATTGAACTGTACACTCCATTGAGTTGAATGCATTACTTTCTATTCAATGCATTCTGTGGTAAGGTTGTGTACATAACTACACTGGGTGGTTTGGAACTATATAGATATTGCATGTAGAGTGCTCAGTGCCATGGAATACTCCAATGCAAGGTGAATTCAGGAACCTACCTGGTACCATTTACTTTGGATCAGCCATTGACTTGGCTTACTTCTGCAAAGGCTAAAGTTCCACTGTGTAGAGAAGGTAATGTTACTGAAAGTAACTTCTGGAGAATAGGTAGCACACTCATAAAATTGGTTGCAGACAACTCTAAATCATATGGTTAGTGTGCTAACAATGTTTACACCATGTTAGCACATAGTAGTTATCAGCAAAATTGAACTGTACACTCCATTGAGTTGAATGCATTACTTTCTATTCAATGCATTCTGTGGTAAGGTTGTGTACATAACTACTCTGGGTGGTTTTGAACTGTATAGATATTGCATGTAGAGTGCTCAGTGCCATGGAATATTCCAATGCAAGCTGAATGCAATAACCTACCTGTTACTATTTAGAGTGGAACAGCCATTGACTTGGTGTACTTCTGCACAGGCTAAAGTTTCACTGTGTAGACAAGGTAGTGTTACTGAAAGTAACTTCTGGAGAATAGGTAGCACACTCATAAAATTGGTTGCAGACAACTCTAAATCATATGGTGAGTGTGCTAACAATGTTTACATCATGTTAGCACATAGTAGTTATCAGCAAAATTGAACTGTACACTCCATTGAGTTGAATGCATTACTTTCTATTCAATGCATTCTGTGGTAAGGTTGTGTACATAACTACACTGGGTGGTTTGGAACTATATAGATATTGCATGTAGAGTGCTCAGTGCCATGGAATACTCCAATGCAAGGTGAATTCAGGAACCTACCTGGTACCATTTACTTTGGATCAGCCATTGACTTGGCTTACTTATGCAAAGGCTAAAGTTCCACTGTGTAGAGAAGGTAATGTTACTGAAAGTAACTTCTGGAGAATAGGTAGCACACTCATAAAATTGGTTGCAGACAACTCTAAATCATATGGTTAGTGTGCTAACAATGTTTACATCATGTTAGCACATAGTAGTTATCAGCAAAATTGAACTGTACACTCCATTGAGTTGAATGCATTACTTTCTATTCAATGCATTCTGTGGTAAGGTTGTGTACATAACTAATCTGGGTGGTTTGGAACTGTATAGATATTGCATGTAGAGTGCTCAGTGCCATGGAATACTCCAATGCAAGGTGAATTCAGGAACCTACCTGGTACCATTTACTTTGGATCAGCCATTGACTTGGCTTACTTCTGCAAAGGCTAAAGTTCCACTGTGTAGAGAAGGTAATGTTACTGAAAGTAACTTCTGGAGAATAGGTAGCACACTCATAAAATTGGTTGCAGACAACTCTAAATCATATGGTTAGTGTGCTAACAATGTTTACATCATGTTAGCACATAGTAGTTATCAGCAAAATTGAACTGTACACTCCATTGAGTTGAATGCATTACTTTCTATTCAATGCATTCTGTGGTAAGGTTGTGTACATAACTAATCTGGGTGGTTTGGAACTGTATAGATATTGCATGTAGAGTGCTCAGTGCCATGGAATACTCCAATGCAAGCTGAATTCAGTAACCTACCTGGTACCATTTACAGTGGAACAGCCATTGACTTGGTTCAATTCTGCAAAAGCTAAAGTTCCACTGTGTAGAGAAGGTAATGTTACTGAAAGTAACTTCTGGAGAATAGGTAGCACACTCATAAAATTGGTTGCAGACAACTCTAAATCATATGGTTAGTGTGCTAACAATGTTTACATCATGTTAGCACATAGTAGTTATCAGCAAAATTGAACTGTACACTCCATTGTGTTGAATGCATTACTTTCTATTCAATGCATTCTGTGGTAAGGTTGTGTACATAACTACACTGGGTGGTTTGGAGCTGTATAGATATTGCATGTAGAGTGCTCAGTGCCATGGAATACTCCAATGCAAGGTGAATTCAGGAACCTACCTGGTACCATTTACTTTGGATCAGCCATTGACTTGGCTTACTTCTGCAAAGGCTAAAGTTCCACTGTGTAGAGAAGGTAAAGTTACTAAAAAGTAACTTCTGGAGCATAGGTAGCACACTCATAAAATTGGTTGCACACAACTCTAAGTCATATGGTTAGTGTGCTAACAATGTTTAGATCATGTTAGCACATAGAGTTTATCAGCAAAATTCAACTGTACACTCCACTGAGTTGAATGCATTACTTTCTATTCAATGCATTCTGTGGTAAGGTTGTGTACATAACTTCTCTGGGTGGTTTGGAACTGTTTAGATATTGCATGTAGAGTGCTCAGTGCCATGGAATACTCCAATGCAAGCAGAATTCAGTAACCTACCTGGTAACATTTACAGTGTGACAGCCATTGACTTGGTTCAATTCTGCAAAGGCTAAATTTCCACTGCGCAGAGAACGTAAAGTTACTGAAAGTAACTTCTGGAGAATAGGTAGCACACTCATAAAATTGTTTGCAGACAACTCTAAATCATATGGTTAGTGTCCTAACAATGTTTACATCATGTTAGCACATAGTAGTTATCAGCAAAATTGAACTGTACACTCCATTGAGTTGAATGCATTACTTTCTATTCAATGCATTCTGTGGTAAGGTTGTGTACATAACTACACTGGGTGGTTTGGAACTGTATAGATATTGCATGTAGAGTGCTCAGTGCCATGGAATACTCCAATGCAAGGTGAATTCAGGAACCTACCTGGTACCATTTACTTTGGATCAGCCATTGACTTGGCTTACTTCTGCAAAGGCTAAAGTTCCACTGTGTAGAGAAGGTAATGTTACTGAAAGTAACTTCTGGAGAATAGGTAGCACACTCATAAAATTGGTTGCAGACAACTCTAAATCATATGGTTAGTGTGCTAACAATGTTTACATCATGTTAGCACATAGAAGTTATCAGCAAAATTGAACTGTACACTCCATTGAGTTGAATGCATTACTTTCTATTCAATGCATTCTGTGGTAAGGTTGTGTACATAACTACACTGGGTGGTTTGGAACTGTATAGATATTGCATGTAAAGTGCTCAGTGCCATGGAATACTCCAATGCAAGGTGAATTCAGGAACCTACCTGGTACCATTTACTTTGGATCAGCCATTGACTTGGCTTACTTCTGCAAAGGCTAAAGTTCCACTGTGTAGAGAAGGTAATGTTACTGAAAGTAACTTCTGGAGAATAGGTAGCACACTCATAAAATTGGTTGCAGACAACTCTAAATCATATGGTGAGTGTGCTAACAATGTTTACATCATGTTAGCACATAGTAGTTATCAGCAAAATTGAACTGTACACTCCATTGAGTTGAATGCATTACTTTCTATTCAATGCATTCTGTGGTAAGGTTGTGTACATAACTACTCTGGGTGGTTTTGAACTGTATAGATATTGCATGTAGAGTGCTCAGTGCCATGGAATATTCCAATGCAAGCTGAATGCAATAACCTACCTGTTACTATTTAGAGTGGAACAGCCATTGTCTTGGTGTACTTCTGCACAGGCTAAAGTTTCACTGTGTAGACAAGGTAGTGTTACTGAAAGTAACTTCTGGAGAATAGGTAGCACACTCATAAAATTGGTTGCAGACAACTCTAAATCATATGGTGAGTGTGCTAACAATGTTTACATCATGTTAGCACATAGTAGTTATCAGCAAAATTGAACTGTACACTCCATTGAGTTGAATGCATTACTTTCTATTCAATGCATTCTGTGGTAAGGTTGTGTACATAACTACACTGGGTGGTTTGGAACTGTATAGATATTGCATGTAGAGTGCTCAGTGCCATGGAATACTCCAATGCAAGGTGAATTCAGGAACCTACCTGGTACCATTTACTTTGGATCAGCCATTGACTTGGCTTACTTCTGCAAAGGCTAAAGTTCCACTGTGTAGAGAAGGTAATGTCACTGAAAGTAACTTCTGGAGAATAGGTAGCACACACATAAAATTGGTTGCAGACAACTCTAAATCATATGGTTAGTGTGCTAACAATGTTTACATCATGTTAGCACATAGTAGTTATCAGCAAAATTGAACTGTACACTCCATTGAGTTGAATGCATTACTTTCTATTCAATGCATTCTATGGTAAGGTTGTGTACATAACTACACTGGGTGGTTTGGAACTATATAGATATTGCATGTAGAGTGCTCAGTGCCATGGAATACTCCAATGCAAGGTGAATTCAGGAACCTACCTGGTACCATTTACTTTGGATCAGCCATTGACTTGGCTTACTTCTGCAAAGGCTAAAGTTCCACTGTGTAGAGAAGGTAATGTTACTGAAAGTAACTTCTGGAGAATAGGTAGCACACTCATAAAATTGGTTGCAGACAACTCTAAATCATATGGTTAGTGTGCTAACAATGTTTACACCATGTTAGCACATAGTAGTTATCAGCAAAATTGAACTGTACACTCCATTGAGTTGAATGCATTACTTTCTATTCAATGCATTCTGTGGTAAGGTTGTGTACATAACTACTCTGGGTGGTTTTGAACTGTATAGATATTGCATGTAGAGTGCTCAGTGCCATGGAATATTCCAATGCAAGCTGAATGCAATAACCTACCTGTTACTATTTAGAGTGGAACAGCCATTGACTTGGTGTACTTCTGCACAGGCTAAAGTTTCACTGTGTAGACAAGGTAGTGTTACTGAAAGTAACTTCTGGAGAATAGGTAGCACACTCATAAAATTGGTTGCAGACAACTCTAAATCATATGGTGAGTGTGCTAACAATGTTTACATCATGTTAGCACATAGTAGTTATCAGCAAAATTGAACTGTACACTCCATTGAGTTGAATGCATTACTTTCTATTCAATGCATTCTGTGGTAAGGTTGTGTACATAACTACACTGGGTGGTTTGGAACTATATAGATATTGCATGTAGAGTGCTCAGTGCCATGGAATACTCCAATGCAAGGTGAATTCAGGAACCTACCTGGTACCATTTACTTTGGATCAGCCATTGACTTGGCTTACTTCTGCAAAGGCTAAAGTTCCACTGTGTAGAGAAGGTAATGTTACTGAAAGTAACTTCTGGAGAATAGGTAGCACACTCATAAAATTGGTTGCAGACAACTCTAAATCATATGGTTAGTGTGCTAACAATGTTTACATCATGTTAGCACATAGTAGTTATCAGCAAAATTGAACTGTACACTCCATTGAGTTGAATGCATTACTTTCTATTCAATGCATTCTGTGGTAAGGTTGTGTACATAACTAATCTGGGTGGTTTGGAACTGTATAGATATTGCATGTAGAGTGCTCAGTGCCATGGAATACTCCAATGCAATGTGAATTCAGGAACCTACCTGGTACCATTTACAGTGGAACAGCCATTGACTTGGTTCAATTCTGCAAAAGCTAAAGTTCCACTGTGTAGAGAAGGTAATGTTACTGAAAGTAACTTCTGGAGAATAGGTAGCACACTCATAAAATTGGTTGCAGACAACTCTAAATCATATGGTGAGTGTGCTAACAATGTTTACATCATGTTAGCACATAGTAGTTATCAGCAAAATTGAACTGTACACTCCATTGAGTTGAAAGCATTACTTTCTATTCAATGCATTCTGTGGTAAGGTTGTGTACATAACTACACTGGGTGGTTTGGAACTGTATAGATATTGCATGTAGAGTGCTCAGTGCCATGGAATACTCCAATGCAAGGTGAATTCAGGAACCTACCTGGTACCATTTACTTTGGATCAGCCATTGACTTGGCTTACATCTGCAAAGGCTAAAGTTCCACTGTGTAGAGAAGGTAATGTTACTGAAAGTAACTTCTGGAGAATAGGTAGCACACACATAAAATTGGTTGCTGACAACTCTAAATCATATGGTTAGTGTGCTAACAATGTTTACATCATGTTAGCACATAGTAGTTATCAGCAAAATTGAACTGTACACTCCATTGAGTTGAATGCATTACTTTCTATTCAATGCATTCTGTGGTAAGGTTGTGTACATAACTACACTGGGTGGTTTGGAACTATATAGATATTGCATGTAGAGTGCTCAGTGCCATGGAATACTCCAATGCAAGGTGAATTCAGGAACCTACCTGGTACCATTTACTTTGGATCAGCCATTGACTTGGCTTACTTCTGCAAAGGCTAAAGTTCCACTGTGTAGAGAAGGTAATGTTACTGAAAGTAACTTCTGGAGAATAGGTAGCACACTCATAAAATTGGTTGCAGACAACTCTAAATCATATGGTTAGTGTGCTAACAATGTTTACACCATGTTAGCACATAGTAGTTATCAGCAAAATTGAACTGTACACTCCATTGAGTTGAATGCATTACTTTCTATTCAATGCATTCTGTGGTAAGGTTGTGTACATAACTACTCTGGGTGGTTTTGAACTGTATAGATATTGCATGTAGAGTGCTCAGTGCCATGGAATATTCCAATGCAAGCTGAATGCAATAACCTACCTGTTACCATTTACAGTGGAACAGCCATTGACTTGGTTCAATTCTGCAAAAGCTAAAGTTCCACTGTGTAGAGAAGGTAATGTTACTGAAAGTAACTTCTGGAGAATAGGTAGCACACTCATAAAATTGGTTGCAGACAACTCTAAATCATATGGTTAGTGTGCTAACAATGTTTACATCATGTTAGCACATAGTAGTTATCAGCAAAATTGAACTGTACACTCCATTGTGTTGAATGCATTACTTTCTATTCAATGCATTCTGTGGTAAGGTTGTGTACATAACTACACTGGGTGGTTTGGAGCTGTATAGATATTGCATGTAGAGTGCTCAGTGCCATGGAATACTCCAATGCAAGGTGAATTCAGGAACCTACCTGGTACCATTTACTTTGGATCAGCCATTGACTTGGCTTACTTCTGCAAAGGCTAAAGTTCCACTGTGTAGAGAAGGTAAAGTTACTAAAAAGTAACTTCTGGAGCATAGGTAGCACACTCATAAAATTGGTTGCACACAACTCTAAGTCATATGGTTAGTGTGCTAACAATGTTTAGATCATGTTAGCACATAGAGTTTATCAGCAAAATTCAACTGTACACTCCACTGAGTTGAATGCATTACTTTCTATTCAATGCATTCTGTGGTAAGGTTGTGTACATAACTTCTCTGGGTGGTTTGGAACTGTTTAGATATTGCATGTAGAGTGCTCAGTGCCATGGAATACTCCAATGCAAGCAGAATTCAGTAACCTACCTGGTAACATTTACAGTGTGACAGCCATTGACTTGGTTCAATTCTGCAAAGGCTAAATTTCCACTGCGCAGAGAACGTAAAGTTACTGAAAGTAACTTCTGGAGAATAGGTAGCACACTCATAAAATTGTTTGCAGACAACTCTAAATCATATGGTTAGTGTCCTAACAATGTTTACATCATGTTAGCACATAGTAGTTATCAGCAAAATTGAACTGTACACTCCATTGAGTTGAATGCATTACTTTCTATTCAATGCATTCTGTGGTAAGGTTGTGTACATAACTACACTGGGTGGTTTGGAACTGTATAGATATTGCATGTAGAGTGCTCAGTGCCATGGAATACTCCAATGCAAGGTGAATTCAGGAACCTACCTGGTACCATTTACTTTGGATCAGCCATTGACTTGGCTTACTTCTGCAAAGGCTAAAGTTCCACTGTGTAGAGAAGGTAATGTTACTGAAAGTAACTTCTGGAGAATAGGTAGCACACTCATAAAATTGGTTGCAGACAACTCTAAATCATATGGTTAGTGTGCTAACAATGTTTACATCATGTTAGCACATAGAAGTTATCAGCAAAATTGAACTGTACACTCCATTGAGTTGAATGCATTACTTTCTATTCAATGCATTCTGTGGTAAGGTTGTGTACATAACTACACTGGGTGGTTTGGAACTGTATAGATATTGCATGTAAAGTGCTCAGTGCCATGGAATACTCCAATGCAAGGTGAATTCAGGAACCTACCTGGTACCATTTACTTTGGATCAGCCATTGACTTGGCTTACTTCTGCAAAGGCTAAAGTTCCACTGTGTAGAGAAGGTAATGTTACTGAAAGTAACTTCTGGAGAATAGGTAGCACACTCATAAAATTGGTTGCAGACAACTCTAAATCATATGGTGAGTGTGCTAACAATGTTTACATCATGTTAGCACATAGTAGTTATCAGCAAAATTGAACTGTACACTCCATTGAGTTGAATGCATTACTTTCTATTCAATGCATTCTGTGGTAAGGTTGTGTACATAACTACTCTGGGTGGTTTTGAACTGTATAGATATTGCATGTAGAGTGCTCAGTGCCATGGAATATTCCAATGCAAGCTGAATGCAATAACCTACCTGTTACTATTTAGAGTGGAACAGCCATTGTCTTGGTGTACTTCTGCACAGGCTAAAGTTTCACTGTGTAGACAAGGTAGTGTTACTGAAAGTAACTTCTGGAGAATAGGTAGCACACTCATAAAATTGGTTGCAGACAACTCTAAATCATATGGTGAGTGTGCTAACAATGTTTACATCATGTTAGCACATAGTAGTTATCAGCAAAATTGAACTGTACACTCCATTGAGTTGAATGCATTACTTTCTATTCAATGCATTCTGTGGTAAGGTTGTGTACATAACTACACTGGGTGGTTTGGAACTGTATAGATATTGCATGTAGAGTGCTCAGTGCCATGGAATACTCCAATGCAAGGTGAATTCAGGAACCTACCTGGTACCATTTACTTTGGATCAGCCATTGACTTGGCTTACTTCTGCAAAGGCTAAAGTTCCACTGTGTAGAGAAGGTAATGTCACTGAAAGTAACTTCTGGAGAATAGGTAGCACACACATAAAATTGGTTGCAGACAACTCTAAATCATATGGTTAGTGTGCTAACAATGTTTACATCATGTTAGCACATAGTAGTTATCAGCAAAATTGAACTGTACACTCCATTGAGTTGAATGCATTACTTTCTATTCAATGCATTCTATGGTAAGGTTGTGTACATAACTACACTGGGTGGTTTGGAACTATATAGATATTGCATGTAGAGTGCTCAGTGCCATGGAATACTCCAATGCAAGGTGAATTCAGGAACCTACCTGGTACCATTTACTTTGGATCAGCCATTGACTTGGCTTACTTCTGCAAAGGCTAAAGTTCCACTGTGTAGAGAAGGTAATGTTACTGAAAGTAACTTCTGGAGAATAGGTAGCACACTCATAAAATTGGTTGCAGACAACTCTAAATCATATGGTTAGTGTGCTAACAATGTTTACACCATGTTAGCACATAGTAGTTATCAGCAAAATTGAACTGTACACTCCATTGAGTTGAATGCATTACTTTCTATTCAATGCATTCTGTGGTAAGGTTGTGTACATAACTACTCTGGGTGGTTTTGAACTGTATAGATATTGCATGTAGAGTGCTCAGTGCCATGGAATATTCCAATGCAAGCTGAATGCAATAACCTACCTGTTACTATTTAGAGTGGAACAGCCATTGACTTGGTGTACTTCTGCACAGGCTAAAGTTTCACTGTGTAGACAAGGTAGTGTTACTGAAAGTAACTTCTGGAGAATAGGTAGCACACTCATAAAATTGGTTGCAGACAACTCTAAATCATATGGTGAGTGTGCTAACAATGTTTACATCATGTTAGCACATAGTAGTTATCAGCAAAATTGAACTGTACACTCCATTGAGTTGAATGCATTACTTTCTATTCAATGCATTCTGTGGTAAGGTTGTGTACATAACTACACTGGGTGGTTTGGAACTATATAGATATTGCATGTAGAGTGCTCAGTGCCATGGAATACTCCAATGCAAGGTGAATTCAGGAACCTACCTGGTACCATTTACTTTGGATCAGCCATTGACTTGGCTTACTTCTGCAAAGGCTAAAGTTCCACTGTGTAGAGAAGGTAATGTTACTGAAAGTAACTTCTGGAGAATAGGTAGCACACTCATAAAATTGGTTGCAGACAACTCTAAATCATATGGTTAGTGTGCTAACAATGTTTACATCATGTTAGCACATAGTAGTTATCAGCAAAATTGAACTGTACACTCCATTGAGTTGAATGCATTACTTTCTATTCAATGCATTCTGTGGTAAGGTTGTGTACATAACTAATCTGGGTGGTTTGGAACTGTATAGATATTGCATGTAGAGTGCTCAGTGCCATGGAATACTCCAATGCAATGTGAATTCAGGAACCTACCTGGTACCATTTACAGTGGAACAGCCATTGACTTGGTTCAATTCTGCAAAAGCTAAAGTTCCACTGTGTAGAGAAGGTAATGTTACTGAAAGTAACTTCTGGAGAATAGGTAGCACACTCATAAAATTGGTTGCAGACAACTCTAAATCATATGGTGAGTGTGCTAACAATGTTTACATCATGTTAGCACATAGTAGTTATCAGCAAAATTGAACTGTACACTCCATTGAGTTGAAAGCATTACTTTCTATTCAATGCATTCTGTGGTAAGGTTGTGTACATAACTACACTGGGTGGTTTGGAACTGTATAGATATTGCATGTAGAGTGCTCAGTGCCATGGAATACTCCAATGCAAGGTGAATTCAGGAACCTACCTGGTACCATTTACTTTGGATCAGCCATTGACTTGGCTTACATCTGCAAAGGCTAAAGTTCCACTGTGTAGAGAAGGTAATGTTACTGAAAGTAACTTCTGGAGAATAGGTAGCACACACATAAAATTGGTTGCTGACAACTCTAAATCATATGGTTAGTGTGCTAACAATGTTTACATCATGTTAGCACATAGTAGTTATCAGCAAAATTGAACTGTACACTCCATTGAGTTGAATGCATTACTTTCTATTCAATGCATTCTGTGGTAAGGTTGTGTACATAACTACACTGGGTGGTTTGGAACTATATAGATATTGCATGTAGAGTGCTCAGTGCCATGGAATACTCCAATGCAAGGTGAATTCAGGAACCTACCTGGTACCATTTACTTTGGATCAGCCATTGACTTGGCTTACTTCTGCAAAGGCTAAAGTTCCACTGTGTAGAGAAGGTAATGTTACTGAAAGTAACTTCTGGAGAATAGGTAGCACACTCATAAAATTGGTTGCAGACAACTCTAAATCATATGGTTAGTGTGCTAACAATGTTTACACCATGTTAGCACATAGTAGTTATCAGCAAAATTGAACTGTACACTCCATTGAGTTGAATGCATTACTTTCTATTCAATGCATTCTGTGGTAAGGTTGTGTACATAACTACTCTGGGTGGTTTTGAACTGTATAGATATTGCATGTAGAGTGCTCAGTGCCATGGAATATTCCAATGCAAGCTGAATGCAATAACCTACCTGTTACTATTTAGAGTGGAACAGCCATTGACTTGGTGTACTTCTGCACAGGCTAAAGTTTCACTGTGTAGACAAGGTAGTGTTACTGAAAGTAACTTCTGGAGAATAGGTAGCACACTCATAAAATTGGTTGCAGACAACTCTAAATCATATGGTGAGTGTGCTAACAATGTTTACATCATGTTAGCACATAGTAGTTATCAGCAAAATTGAACTGTACACTCCATTGAGTTGAATGCATTACTTTCTATTCAATGCATTCTGTGGTAAGGTTGTGTACATAACTACACTGGGTGGTTTGGAACTATATAGATATTGCATGTAGAGTGCTCAGTGCCATGGAATACTCCAATGCAAGGTGAATTCAGGAACCTACCTGGTACCATTTACTTTGGATCAGCCATTGACTTGGCTTACTTATGCAAAGGCTAAAGTTCCACTGTGTAGAGAAGGTAATGTTACTGAAAGTAACTTCTGGAGAATAGGTAGCACACTCATAAAATTGGTTGCAGACAACTCTAAATCATATGGTTAGTGTGCTAACAATGTTTACATCATGTTAGCACATAGTAGTTATCAGCAAAATTGAACTGTACACTCCATTGAGTTGAATGCATTACTTTCTATTCAATGCATTCTGTGGTAAGGTTGTGTACATAACTAATCTGGGTGGTTTGGAACTGTATAGATATTGCATGTAGAGTGCTCAGTGCCATGGAATACTCCAATGCAAGGTGAATTCAGGAACCTACCTGGTACCATTTACTTTGGATCAGCCATTGACTTGGCTTACTTCTGCAAAGGCTAAAGTTCCACTGTGTAGAGAAGGTAATGTTACTGAAAGTAACTTCTGGAGAATAGGTAGCACACTCATAAAATTGGTTGCAGACAACTCTAAATCATATGGTTAGTGTGCTAACAATGTTTACATCATGTTAGCACATAGTAGTTATCAGCAAAATTGAACTGTACACTCCATTGAGTTGAATGCATTACTTTCTATTCAATGCATTCTGTGGTAAGGTTGTGTACATAACTAATCTGGGTGGTTTGGAACTGTATAGATATTGCATGTAGAGTGCTCAGTGCCATGGAATACTCCAATGCAAGCTGAATTCAGTAACCTACCTGGTACCATTTACAGTGGAACAGCCATTGACTTGGTTCAATTCTGCAAAAGCTAAAGTTCCACTGTGTAGAGAAGGTAATGTTACTGAAAGTAACTTCTGGAGAATAGGTAGCACACTCATAAAATTGGTTGCAGACAACTCTAAATCATATGGTTAGTGTGCTAACAATGTTTACATCATGTTAGCACATAGTAGTTATCAGCAAAATTGAACTGTACACTCCATTGTGTTGAATGCATTACTTTCTATTCAATGCATTCTGTGGTAAGGTTGTGTACATAACTACACTGGGTGGTTTGGAGCTGTATAGATATTGCATGTAGAGTGCTCAGTGCCATGGAATACTCCAATGCAAGGTGAATTCAGGAACCTACCTGGTACCATTTACTTTGGATCAGCCATTGACTTGGCTTACTTCTGCAAAGGCTAAAGTTCCACTGTGTAGAGAAGGTAAAGTTACTAAAAAGTAACTTCTGGAGCATAGGTAGCACACTCATAAAATTGGTTGCACACAACTCTAAGTCATATGGTTAGTGTGCTAACAATGTTTAGATCATGTTAGCACATAGAGTTTATCAGCAAAATTCAACTGTACACTCCACTGAGTTGAATGCATTACTTTCTATTCAATGCATTCTGTGGTAAGGTTGTGTACATAACTTCTCTGGGTGGTTTGGAACTGTTTAGATATTGCATGTAGAGTGCTCAGTGCCATGGAATACTCCAATGCAAGCAGAATTCAGTAACCTACCTGGTAACATTTACAGTGTGACAGCCATTGACTTGGTTCAATTCTGCAAAGGCTAAATTTCCACTGCGCAGAGAACGTAAAGTTACTGAAAGTAACTTCTGGAGAATAGGTAGCACACTCATAAAATTGTTTGCAGACAACTCTAAATCATATGGTTAGTGTCCTAACAATGTTTACATCATGTTAGCACATAGTAGTTATCAGCAAAATTGAACTGTACACTCCATTGAGTTGAATGCATTACTTTCTATTCAATGCATTCTGTGGTAAGGTTGTGTACATAACTACACTGGGTGGTTTGGAACTGTATAGATATTGCATGTAGAGTGCTCAGTGCCATGGAATACTCCAATGCAAGGTGAATTCAGGAACCTACCTGGTACCATTTACTTTGGATCAGCCATTGACTTGGCTTACTTCTGCAAAGGCTAAAGTTCCACTGTGTAGAGAAGGTAATGTTACTGAAAGTAACTTCTGGAGAATAGGTAGCACACTCATAAAATTGGTTGCAGACAACTCTAAATCATATGGTTAGTGTGCTAACAATGTTTACATCATGTTAGCACATAGAAGTTATCAGCAAAATTGAACTGTACACTCCATTGAGTTGAATGCATTACTTTCTATTCAATGCATTCTGTGGTAAGGTTGTGTACATAACTTCTCTGGGTGGTTTGGAACTGTTTAGATATTGCATGTAGAGTGCTCAGTGCCATGGAATACTCCAATGCAAGCTGAATTCAGTAACCTACCTGGTACCATTTACAGTGTGACAGCCATTGACTTGGTTCAATTCTGCAATGGCTAAATTTCCACTGCGCAGAGAACGTAAAGTTACTGAAAGTAACTTCTGGAGAATAGGTAGCACACTCATAAAATTGTTTGCAGACAACTCTAAATCATATGGTTAGTGTCCTAACAATGTTTACATCATGTTAGCACATAGTAGTTATCAGCAAAATTGAACTGTACACTCCATTGAGTTGAATGCATTACTTTCTATTCAATGCATTCTGTGGTAAGGTTGTGTACATAACTACACTGGGTGGTTTGGAACTGTATAGATATTGCATGTAAAGTGCTCAGTGCCATGGAATACTCCAATGCAAGGTGAATTCAGGAACCTACCTGGTACCATTTACTTTGGATCAGCCATTGACTTGGCTTACTTCTGCAAAGGCTAAAGTTCCACTGTGTAGAGAAGGTAATGTTACTGAAAGTAACTTCTGGAGAATAGGTAGCACACTCATAAAATTGGTTGCAGACAACTCTAAATCATATGGTTAGTGTGCTAACAATGTTTACATCATGTTAGCACATAGAAGTTATCAGCAAAATTGAACTGTACACTCCATTGAGTTGAATGCATTACTTTCTATTCAATGCATTCTGTGGTAAGGTTGTGTACATAACTACACTGGGTGGTTTGGAGCTGTATAGATATTGCATGTAGAGTGCTCAGTGCCATGGAATACTCCAATGCAAGGTGAATTCAGGAACCTACCTGGTACCATTTACTTTGGATCAGCCATTGACTTGGCTTACTTCTGCAAAGGCTAAAGTTCCACTGTGTAGAGAAGGTAAAGTTACTAAAAAGTAACTTCTGGAGCATAGGTAGCACACTCATAAAATTGGTTGCACACAACTCTAAGTCATATGGTTAGTGTGCTAACAATGTTTAGATCATGTTAGCACATAGTGTTTATCAGCAAAATTCAACTGTACACTCCATTGAGTTGAATGCATTACTTTCTATTCAATGCATTCTGTGGTAAGGTTGTGTACATAACTTCTCTGGGTGGTTTGGAACTGTTTAGATATTGCATGTAGAGTGCTCAGTGCCATGGAATACTCCAATGCAAGCAGAATTCAGTAACCTACCTGGTACCATTTACAGTGTGACAGCCATTGACTTGGTTCAATTCTGCAATGGCTAAATTTCCACTGCGCAGAGAACGTAAAGTTACTGAAAGTAACTTCTGGAGAATGGGTAGCACACTCATAAAATTGGTTGCAGACAACTCTAAATCATATGGTTAGTGTCCTAACAATGTTTACATCATGTTAGCACATAGTAGTTATCAGCAAAATTGAACTGTACACTCCATTGAGTTGAATGCATTACTTTCTATTCAATGCATTCTGTGGTAAGCTTGTGTACATAACTACACTGGGTGGTTTGGAACTGTATAGATATTGCATGTAGAGTGCTCAGTGCCATGGAATACTCCAATGCAAGGTGAATTCAGGAACCTACCTGGTACCATTTACTTTGGATCAGCCATTGACTTGGCTTACTTCTGCAAAGGCTAAAGTTCCACTGTGTAGAGAAGGTAATGTTACTGAAAGTAACTTCTGGAGAATAGGTAGCACACTCATAAAATTGGTTGCAGACAACTCTAAATCATATGGTTAGTGTGCTAACAATGTTTACATCATGTTAGCACATAGAAGTTATCAGCAAAATTGAACTGTACACTCCATTGAGTTGAATGCATTACTTTCTATACAATGCATTCTGTGGTAAGGTTGTGTACATAACTACACTGGGTGGTTTGGAGCTGTATAGATATTGCATGTAGGGTGCTCAGTGCCATGGAATACTCCAATGCAAGGTGAATTCAGGAACCTACCTGGTACCATTTACTTTGGATCAGCCATTGACTTGGCTTACTTCTGCAAAGGCTAAAGTTCCACTGTGTAGAGAAGGTAAAGTTACTAAAAAGTAACTTCTGGAGCATAGGTAGCACACTCATAAAATTGGTTGCACACAACTCTAAGTCATATGGTTAGTGTGCTAACAATGTTTAGATCATGTTAGCACATACTGTTTATCAGCAAAATTCAACTGTACACTCCATTGAGTTGAATGCATTACTTTCTATTCAATGCATTCTGTGGTAAGGTTGTGTACATAACTTCTCTGGGTGGTTTGGAACTGTTTAGATATTGCATGTAGAGTGCTCAGTGCCATGGAATACTCCAATGCAAGCAGAATTCAGTAACCTACCTGGTACCATTTACAGTGTGACAGCCATTGACTTGGTTCAATTCTGCAATGGCTAAATTTCCACTGCGCAGAGAACGTAAAGTTACTGAAAGTAACTTCTGGAGAATGGGTAGCACACTCATAAAATTGGTTGCAGACAACTCTAAATCATATGGTTAGTGTCCTAACAATGTTTACATCATGTTAGCACATAGTAGTTATCAGCAAAATTGAACTGTACACTCCATTGAGTTGAATGCATTACTTTCTATTCAATGCATTCTGTGGTAAGCTTGTGTACATAACTACACTGGGTGGTTTGGAACTGTATAGATATTGCATGTAGAGTGCTCAGTGCCATGGAATACTCCAATGCAAGGTGAATTCAGGAACCTACCTGGTACCATTTACTTTGGATCAGCCATTGACTTGGCTTACTTCTGCAAAGGCTAAAGTTCCACTGTGTAGAGAAGGTAATGTTACTGAAAGTAACTTCTGGAGAATAGGTAGCACACTCATAAAATTGGTTGCAGACAACTCTAAATCATATGGTTAGTGTGCTAACAATGTTTACATCATGTTAGCACATAGAAGTTATCAGCAAAATTGAACTGTACACTCCATTGAGTTGAATGCATTACTTTCTATTCAATGCATTCTGTGGTAAGGTTGTGTACATAACTACACTGGGTGGTTTGGAGCTGTATAGATATTGCATGTAGAGTGCTCAGTGCCATCGAATACTCCAATGCAAGGTGAATTCAGGAACCTACCTGGTACCATTTACTTTGGATCAGCCATTGACTTGGCTTACTTCTGCAAAGGCTAAAGTTCCACTGTGTAGAGAAGGTAAAGTTACTAAAAAGTAACTTCTGGAGCATAGGTAGCACACTCATAAAATTGGTTGCACACAACTCTAAGTCATATGGTTAGTGTGCTAACAATGTTTAGATCATGTTAGCACATACTGTTTATCAGCAAAATTCAACTGTACACTCCATTGAGTTGAATGCATTACTTTCTATTCAATGCATTCTGTGGTAAGGTTGTGTACATAACTTCTCTGGGTGGTTTGGAACTGTTTAGATATTGCATGTAGAGTGCTCAGTGCCATGGAATACTCCAATGCAAGCAGAATTCAGTAACCTACCTGGTACCATTTACAGTGTGACAGCCATTGACTTGGTTCAATTCTGCAATGGCTAAATTTCCACTGCGCAGAGAACGTAAAGTTACTGAAAGTAACTTCTGGAGAATGGGTAGCACACTCATAAAATTGGTTGCAGACAACTCTAAATCATATGGTTAGTGTCCTAACAATGTTTACATCATGTTAGCACATAGTAGTTATCAGCAAAATTGAACTGTACACTCCATTGAGTTGAATGCATTACTTTCTATTCAATGCATTCTGTGGTAAGCTTGTGTACATAACTACACTGGGTGGTTTGGAACTGTATAGATATTGCATGTAGAGTGCTCAGTGCCATGGAATACTCCAATGCAAGGTGAATTCAGGAACCTACCTGGTACCATTTACTTTGGATCAGCCATTGACTTGGCTTACTTCTGCAAAGGCTAAAGTTCCACTGTGTAGAGAAGGTAATGTTACTGAAAGTAACTTCTGGAGAATAGGTAGCACACTCATAAAATTGGTTGCAGACGACTCTAAATCATATGGTTAGTGTGCTAACAATGTTTACATCATGTTAGCACATAGAAGTTATCAGCAAAATTGAACTGTACACTCCATTGAGTTGAATGCATTACTTTCTATTCAATGCATTCTGTGGTAAGGTTGTGTACATAACTACACTGGGTGGTTTGGAGCTGTATAGATATTGCATGTAGAGTGCTCAGTGCCATCGAATACTCCAATGCAAGGTGAATTCAGGAACCTACCTGGTACCATTTACTTTGGATCAGCCATTGACTTGGCTTACTTCTGCAAAGGCTAAAGTTCCACTGTGTAGAGAAGGTAAAGTTACTAAAAAGTAACTTCTGGAGCATAGGTAGCACACTCATAAAATTGGTTGCACACAACTCTAAGTCATATGGTTAGTGTGCTAACAATGTTTAGATCATGTTAGCACATAGTGTTTATCAGCAAAATTCAACTGTACACTCCATTGAGTTGAATGCATTACTTTCTATTCAATGCATTCTGTGGTAAGGTTGTGTACATAACTTCTCTGGGTGGTTTGGAACTGTTTAGATATTGCATGTAGAGTGCTCAGTGCCATGGAATACTCCAATGCAAGCAGAATTCAGTAACCTACCTGGTACCATTTACAGTGTGACAGCCATTGACTTGGTTCAATTCTGCAATGGCTAAATTTCCACTGCGCAGAGAACGTAAAGTTACTGAAAGTAACTTCTGGAGAATAGGTAGCACACTCATAAAATTGGTTGCAGACAACTCTAAATCATATGGTTAGTGTCCTAATAATGTTTACATCATGTTAGCACATAGTAGTTATCAGCAAAATTGAACTGTACACTCCATTGAGTTGAATGCATTACTTTCTATTCAATGCATTCTGTGGTAAGGTTGTGTACATAACTACACTGGGTGGTTTGGAACTGTATAGATATTGCATGTAGAGTGCTCAGTGCCATGGAATACTCCAATGCAAGGTGAATTCAGGAACCTACCTGGTACCATTTACTTTGGATCAGCCATTGACTTGGCTTACTTCTGCAAAGGCTAAAGTTCCACTGTGTAGAGAAGGTAATGTTACTGAAAGTAACTTCTGGAGAATAGGTAGCACACTCATAAAATTGGTTGCAGACAACTCTAAATCATATGGTTAGTGTGCTAACAATGTTTACATCATGTTAGCACATAGAAGTTATCAGCAAAATTGAACTGTACACTCCATTGAGTTGAATGCATTACTTTCTATTCAATGCATTCTGTGGTAAGGTTGTGTACATAACTACACTGGGTGGTTTGGAGCTGTATAGATATTGCATGTAGAGTGCTCAGTGCCATGGAATACTCCAATGCAAGGTGAATTCAGGAACCTACCTGGTACCATTTACTTTGGATCAGCCATTGACTTGGCTTACTTCTGCAAAGGCTAAAGTTCCACTGTGTAGAGAAGGTAAAGTTACTAAAAAGTAACTTCTGGAGCATAGGTAGCACACTCATAAAATTGGTTGCACACAACTCTAAGTCATATGGTTAGTGTGCTAACAATGTTTAGATCATGTTAGCACATAGTGTTTACCAGCAAAATTCAACTGTACACTCCATTGAGTTGAATGCATTACTTTCTATTCAATGCATTCTGTGGTAAGGTTGTGTACATAACTTCTCTGGGTTGTTTGGAACTGTATAGATATTGCATGTAGAGTGCTCAGTGCCATGGAAAACTCCAATGCAAGCTGAATTCAGTAACCTACCTGGTACCATTTACAGTGGAACAGCCATTGACTTGGTTCAATTCTGCAAAAGCTAAAGTTCCACTGTGTAGATAAGGTAATGTTACTGAAAGTAACTTCTGGAGAATAGGTAGCACACTCATAAAATTGGTTGCCGACAACTCTGAATCATATGGTTAGTGTTCTAACAATGTTTACATCATGTTAGCACATAGTAGTTATGAGCAAAATGGAACTGTACACTCCTTCGAGTAGAATGCATTACTTTCTATTCAATGCATTCGGTGGTAAGGTTGTGTACATAACTAGTCTGGGTGATTTGGAACTGTATAGATATTGCATGTAGAGTGCTCAGTGCCATGGAATACTCCAATGCAAGCAGAATTCAGTACCCTACCTGGTACCATTTACAGTGTGACAGCCATTGACTTGGTTCAATTCTGCAATGGCTAAATTTCCACTGCGCAGAGAACGTAAAGTTACTGAAAGTAACTTCTGGAGAATAGGTAGCACACTCATAAAATTGGTTGCAGACAACTCTAAATCATATGGTTAGTGTGCTAACAATGTTTACATCATGTTAGCACATAGTAGTTTTCAGCAAAATTGAACTGTACACTCCATTGAGTTGAATGCATTACTTTCTATTCAATGCATTCTGTGGTAAGGTTGTGTACCTAACTACACTGGGTGGTTTGGAACTGTATAGATATTGCATGTAGAGTGCTCAGTGCCATGGAATACTCCAATGCAAGGTGAATTCAGGAACCTACCTGGTACCATTTACTTTGGATCAGCCATTGACGTGGCTTACTTCTGTAAAGGCTAAAGTTCCACTGTGTAGAGAAGGTAAAGTTACTGAAAGTAACTTCTGGAGCATAGGTAGCACACTCATAAAATTGGTTGCACACAACTCTAAGTCATATGGTTAGAGTGCTAACAATGTTTAGATCATGTTAGCACATAGTGTTTATTAGCAAAATTGAACTGTACACTCCATAGAGTTGAATGCATTACTTTCTATTCAATGCATTCTGTGGTAAGGTTGTGTACATAACGACTCTGGGTGGTTTGGAACAGTATAGATATTGCATGTAGAGTGCTCAGTGCCATGGAATACTCCAATGCATGGTGAATTCAGGAACCTACCTGGTACCATTTACTTTGGATCAGCCATTGACTTGGCTTACTTCTGCAAAGGCTAAAGTTCCACTGTGTAGAGAAGGTAAAGTTACTAAAAAGTAACTTCTGGAGCATAGGTAGCACACTCATAAAATTGGTTGCACACAACTCTAAGTCATATGGTTAGTGTGCTAACAATGTTTAGATCATGTTAGCACATAGTGTTTATCAGCAAAATTGAACTGTACACTCCATTGAGTTGAATGCATTACTTTCTATTCAATGCATTCTGTGGTAAGGTTGTGTACATAACTTCTCTGGGTGGTTTGGAACTGTATAGATATTGCATGTAGAGTTCTCAATGCCATGGAATACTCCAATGCAAGCAGAATTCAGTAACCTACCTGGTACCATTTACAGTGTGACAGCCATTGACTTGGTTCAATTCTGCAATGGCTAAATTTCCACTGTGTAGATAAGGTAATGTTACTGAAAGTAACTTCTGGAGAATAGGTAGCACACTCATAAAATTGGTTGCAGACAACTCTAAATCATATGGTTAGTGTGCTAACAATGTTTACATCATGTTAGCACATAGTAGTTATCAGCAAAATTGAACTGTACACTCCATTGAGTTGAATGCATTACTTTCTATTCAATGCATTCTGTGGTAAGGTTGTGTACATAACTACACTGGGTGGTTTGGAACTGTATAGTTATTGCATGTAGAGTGCTCAGTGCCATGGAATACTCCAATGCAAGGTGAATTCAGGAACCTACCTGGTACCATTTACTTTGTATCAGCCATTGACGTGGCTTACTTCTGTAAAGGCTAAAGTTCCACTGTGTAGAGAAGGTAAAGTTACTGAAAGTAACTTCTGGAGCATAGGTAGCACACTCATAAAATTGGTTGCACACAACTCTAAGTCATATGGTTAGAGTGCTAACAATGTTTAGATCATGTTAGCACATAGTGTTTATTAGCAAAATTGAACTGTACATTCCATAGAGTTGAATGCATTACTTTCTATTCAATGCATTCGGTGGTAAGGTTGTGTACATAACTAGTCTGGGTGATTTGGAACTGTATAGATATTGCATGTAGAGTGCTCAGTGCCATGGAATACTCCAATGCAAGCAGAATTCAGTACCCTACCTGGTACCATTTACAGTGTGACAGCCATTGACTTGGTTCAATTCTGCAATGGCTAAATTTCCACTGCGCAGAGAACGTAAAGTTACTGAAAGTAACTTCTGGAGAATAGGTAGCACACTCATAAAATTGGTTGCAGACAACTCTAAATCATATGGTTAGTGTGCTAACAATGTTTACATCATGTTAGCACATAGTAGTTTTCAGCAAAATTGAACTGTACACTCCATTGAGTTGAATGCATTACTTTCTATTCAATGCATTCTGTGGTAAGGTTGTGTACCTAACTACACTGGGTGGTTTGGAACTGTATAGATATTGCATGTAGAGTGCTCAGTGCCATGGAATACTCCAATGCAAGGTGAATTCAGGAACCTACCTGGTACCATTTACTTTGGATCAGCCATTGACGTGGCTTACTTCTGTAAAGGCTAAAGTTCCACTGTGTAGAGAAGGTAAAGTTACTGAAAGTAACTTCTGGAGCATAGGTAGCACACTCATAAAATTGGTTGCACACAACTCTAAGTCATATGGTTAGAGTGCTAACAATGTTTAGATCATGTTAGCACATAGTGTTTATTAGCAAAATTGAACTGTACACTCCATAGAGTTGAATGCATTACTTTCTATTCAATGCATTCTGTGGTAAGGTTGTGTACATAACGACTCTGGGTGGTTTGGAACAGTATAGATATTGCATGTAGAGTGCTCAGTGCCATGGAATACTCCAATGCATGGTGAATTCAGGAACCTACCTGGTACCATTTACTTTGGATCAGCCATTGACTTGGCTTACTTCTGCAAAGGCTAAAGTTCCACTGTGTAGAGAAGGTAAAGTTACTAAAAAGTAACTTCTGGAGCATAGGTAGCACACTCATAAAATTGGTTGCACACAACTCTAAGTCATATGGTTAGTGTGCTAACAATGTTTAGATCATGTTAGCACATAGTGTTTATCAGCAAAATTGAACTGTACACTCCATTGAGTTGAATGCATTACTTTCTATTCAATGCATTCTGTGGTAAGGTTGTGTACATAACTTCTCTGGGTGGTTTGGAACTGTATAGATATTGCATGTAGAGTTCTCAAAGCCATGGAATACTCCAATGCAAGCAGAATTCAGTAACCTACCTGGTACCATTTACAGTGTGACAGCCATTGACTTGGTTCAATTCTGCAATGGCTAAATTTCCACTGTGTAGATAAGGTAATGTTACTGAAAGTAACTTCTGGAGAATAGGTAGCACACTCATAAAATTGGTTGCAGACAACTCTAAATCATATGGTTAGTGTACTAACAATGTTTACATCATGTTAGCACATAGTAGTTATCAGCAAAATTGAACTGTACACTCCATTGAGTTGAATGCATTACTTTCTATTCAATGCATTCTGTGGTAAGGTTGTGTACATAACTACACTGGGTGGTTTGGAACTGTATAGATATTGCATGTAGAGTGCTCAGTGCCATGGAATACTCCAATGCAAGGTGAATTCAGGAACCTACCTGGTACCATTTACTTTGTATCAGCCATTGACGTGGCTTACTTCTGTAAAGGCTAAAGTTCCACTGTGTAGAGAAGGTAAAGTTACTGAAAGTAACTTCTGGAGCATAGGTAGCACACTCATAAAATTGGTTGCACACAACTCTAAGTCATATGGTTAGAGTGCTAACAATGTTTAGATCATGTTAGCACATAGTGTTTATTAGCAAAATTGAACTGTACATTCCATAGAGTTGAATGCATTACTTTCTATTCAATGCATTCTGTGGTAAGGTTGTGTACATAACGACTCTGGGTGGTTTGGAACAGTATAGATATTGCATGTAGAGTGCTCAGTGCCATGGAATACTCCAATGCAAGGTGAATTCAGGAACCTACCTGGTACCATTTACTTTGGATCAGCCATTGACTTGGCTTACTTCTGCAAAGGCTAAAGTTCCACTGTGTAGAGAAGGTAAAGTTACTAAAAAGTAACTTCTGGAGCATAGGTAGCACACTCATAAAATTGGCTGCACACAACTCTAAGTCATATGGTTAGTGTGCTAACAATGTTTAGATCATGTTAGCACATAGTGTTTATCAGCAAAATTGAACTGTACACTCCATTGAGTTGAATGCATTACTTTCTATTCAATGCATTCTGTGGTAAGGTTGTGTACATAACTTCTCTGGGTGGTTTGGAACTGTATAGATATTGCATGTAGAGTGCTCAGTGCCATGGAAAACTCCAATGCAAGCTGAATTCAGTAACCTACCTGGTACCATTTACAGTGGAACAGCCATTGACTTGGTTCAATTCTGCAATGGCTAAATTTCCACTGCGCAGAGAACGTAAAGTTACTGAAAGTAACTTCTGGAGCATAGGTAGCAAACTCATAAAATTGGTTGCACACAACTCTAAGTCATATGGTTAGTGTGCTAACAATGTTTACATCATGTTAGCACATAGTGTTTATTAGCAAAATTGAACTGTACACTCCATAGAGTTGAATGCATTACTTTCTATTCAATGCATTCTGTGGTAAGGTTGTGTACATAACTAATCTGGGTGGTTTGGAACAGTATAGATATTGCATGTAGAGTGCTCAGTGCCATGGAATACTCCAATGCAAGGTGAATTCAGGAACCTAACTGGTACCATTTACTTTGGATCAGCCATTGACTTGGCTTACTTCTGCACAGGCTAAAGTTCCACTGTGTAGAGAAGGTAAAGTTACTGAAAGTAACTTCTGGAGAATAGGTAGCACACTCATAAAATTGGTTGCAGACAACTCTAAATCATATGGTTAGTGTTCTAACAATGTTTACATCATGTTAGCACATAGTAGTTATGAGCAAAATGGAACTGTACACTCCTTCGAGTAGAATGCATGACTTTCTATTCAATGCATTCTGTGGTAAGGTTGTGTACATAACTAGTCTGGGTGATTTGGAACTGTATAGATATTGCATGTAGAGTGCTCAGTGCCATGGAATACTCCAATGCAAGCTGAATTCAGGAACCTACCTGGTACCATTTACTTTGGATCAGCCGTTGACTTGGCTTACTTCTGCAAAGGCTAAACTTCCACTGTGTAGAGAAGGTAATGTTACTGAAAGTAACTTCTGGAGATTAGGTAGCACACTCATAAAATTGGTTGCAGACAACTCTAAATCATATTGGTAGTGTGCTAACAATGTTTACATCATATTAGCACATAGTAGTTATCAGCAAAATTGAACTGTACACTCCATTGAGTTGAATGCATTACTTTCTATTCAATGCATTCTGTGGTAAGGTTGTGTACATAACTAGTCTGTGTGATTTGGAACTGTATAGATATTGCATGTAGAGTGCTCAGTGCCATGGAATACTCCAATGTAAGCAGAATTCAGTAACCTACCTGGTACCATTTACAGTGTGACAGCCATTGACGGTTCAATTCTGCAATGGCTAAATTTCCACTGCGCAGAGAACCTAAAGTTACTGAAAGTAACTTCTGGAGAATAGGTAGCACACTCATAAAATTGGTTGCAGACAACTCTAAATCATATGGTTAGTGTGCTAACAATATTTACATCATGTTAGCACATAGTAGTTATCAGCAAAATTGAACTGTACACTCCATTGAGTTGAATGCATTACTTTCTATTCAATGCATTCTGTGGTAAGGTTGTGTACATAACGTCTCTGGGTGGTTTGGAACAGTATAAATATTGCATGTAGAGTGCTCAGTGCCATGGAATACTCCAATGCAAGGTGAATTCAGGAACCTACCTGGTACCATTTACTTTGGATCAGCCATTGACTTGGCTTACTTCTGCACAGGCTAAAGTTCCACTGTGTAGAGAAGGTAAAGTTACTGAAAGTAACTTCTGGAGAATAGGTAGCACACTCATAAAATTGGTTGCAGACAACTCTAAATCATATGGTTAGTGTTCTAACAATGTTTACATCATGTTAGCACATAGTAGTTATGAGCAAAATGGAACTGTACACTCCTTCGAGTAGAATGCATGACTTTCTATTCAATGCATTCTGTGGTAAGGTTGTGTACATAACTAGTCTGGGTGGTTTGGAACAGTATAGATATTGCATGTAGAGTGCTCAGTGCCATGGAATACTCCAATGCAAGCTGAATTCAGGAACCTACCTGGTACCATTTACTTTGGATCAGCCATTGACTTGGCTTACTTCTGCAAAGGCTAAAGTTCCACTGTGTAGAGAAGGTAATGTTACTGAAAGTAACTTCTGGAGATTAGGTAGCACACTCATAAAATTGGTTGCAGACAACTCTAAATCATATTGGTAGTGTGCTAACAATGTTTACATCATATTAGCACATAGTAGTTATCAGCAAAATTAAACTGTACACTCCATTGAGTTGAATGCATTACTTTCTATTCAATGCATTCTGTGGTAAGGTTGTGTACATAACTAGTCTGTGTGATTTGGAACTGTATAGATATTGCATGTAGAGTGCTCAGTGCCATGGAATACTCCAATGTAAGCAGAATTCAGTAATCTACCTGGTACCATTTACAGTGTGACAGCCATTGACTTGGTTCAATTCTGCAATGGCTAAATTTCCACTGCGCAGAGAACCTAAAGTTACTGAAAGTAACTTCTGGAGAATAGGTAGCACACTCATAAAATTGGTTGCAGACAACTCTATTTCATATGGTTAGTGTGCTAACAATATTTACATCATGTTAGCACATAGTAGTTATCAGCAAAATTGAACTGTACACTCCATTGAGTTGAATGCATTACTTTCTATTCAATGCATTCTGTGGTAAGGTTGTGTACATAACTACACTGGGTGGTTTGGAACTGTATAGATATTGCACGTAGAGTGCTCAGTGCCATGGAATACTCCAATGCAAGGTGAATTCAGGAACCTACCTGGTACCATTTACTTTGGATCAGCCATTGACTTGGCTTACTTCTGCAAAGGCTAAAGTTCCACTGTGTAGAGAAGGTAAAGTCACTGAAAGTAACTTCTGGAGCATAGGTAGCACACTCATAAAATTGGTTGCACACAACTCTAAGTCATATGGTTAGTGTTCTAACAATGTTTACATCATGTTAGCACATAGTAGTTATGAGCAAAATGGAACTGTACACTCCTTCGAGTAGAATGCATGACATTCTATTCAATGCATTCTGTGGTAAGGTTGTGTACATAACTAGTCTGGGTGATTTGGAACTGTATAGATATTGCATGTAGAGTGCTCAGTGCCATGGAATACTCCAATGCAAGCAGAATTCAGTAACCTACCTGGTACCATTTACAGTGTGACAGCCATTGACTTGGTTCAATTCTGCAATGGCTAAATTTCCACTGCGCAGAGAACTTAATGTTACTGAAAGTAACTTCTGGAGAATAGGTAGCACACTCATAAAATTGGTTGCAGACAACTCTAAATCATATGGTTAGTGTGCTAACAATGTTTACATCATGTTAGCACATAGTAGTTATCAGCAAAATTGAACTGTACACTCCATTGAGTTGAATGCATTACTTTCTATTCAATGCATTCTGTGGTAAGGTTGTGTACATAACGACTCTGGGTGGTTTGGAACAGTATAGATATTGCATGTAGAGTGCTCAGTGCCATGGAATACTCCAATGCAAGGTGAATTCAGGAACCTACCTGGTACCATTTACTTTGGATCAGCCATTGACTTGGCTTACTTCTGCAAAGGCTAAAGTTCCACTGTGTAGAGAAGGTAAAGTTACTGAAAGTAACTTCTGGAGCATAGGTAACACACTCATAAAATTGGTTGCAGACAACTCTAAATCATATGGTTAGTTTGCTAGCAATGTTTACATCATGTTAGCACATAGTTTTATCAGCAAAATTGAACTGTACACTCCATTGAGTTGAATGCATTACTTTCGATTCAATGTATTCTGTGGTAAAGTTGTATACATAACTAGTCTGGGTGGTTTGGAACTGTATAGATATTGCATGTAGAGTGCTCAGTGCCATGGAATACTCCAATGCAAGGTGAATTCAGTAACCTACCTGGTACCATTTACTTTGGATCAGCCATTGACTTGGTTTACTTCTGCACAGGCTGAGGTTCCACTGTGTAGAGAAGGTAATGTTACTGCAACTAACTTCTGGAGAATAGGTAGCACACTCATAAAATTGGTTGCAGACAAGTCTAAATCATATGGTTAGTGTGCTAACAATGTTTACATCATGTCAGCACATAGTAGTTTTCAGCTAAATTGAACTGTACACTCCATTGAGTTGAATGCATTACTTTCTATTCAATGCATTCTGTGGTAAGGTTGTGTACATAACTACACTGGGTGGTTTGGAGCTGTATAGATATTGCATGTAGAGTGCTCAGTGCCATGGAATACACCAATGCAAGGTGAATTCAGGAACCTACCTGGTACCATTTACTTTGGATCAGCCATTGACTTGGCTTACTTCTGCAAAGGCTAAAGTTCCACGGTGTAGAGAAGGTAAAGTTACTGAAAGTAACTTCTGGAGCATAGGTAGCACACTCATAAAATTGGTTGCCGACAACTCTAAATCATATGGTTAGTGTGCTAGCAATGTTTAGATCATGTTAGCACACAGTGTTTATCAGCAAAATTGAACTGTACACTCCATTGAGTTGAATGCATTACTTTCTATTCAATGCATTCTGTGGTAAGGTTGTGTACATAACTACTCTGGGTGGTTTGGAACTGTATAGATATTGCATGTAGAGTGCTCAGTGCCATGGAAAACTCCAATGCAAGCTGAATTCAGTAACCTACCTGGTACCATTTACAGTGGAACTGCCATTGACTTGGTTTACCTCTGCACAGGCTAAAGTTCCAGTGTGTAGAGAAGGTAATGTTACTGAAAGTAACTTCTGGAGAATAGGTAACACATTCATAAAATTGGTGGCAGACAACTCTAAATCATATGGTTAGTGTGCTAACAATGTTTACATCATGTCAGCACATAGTAGTTATCAGCAGAATTGAACTGTACACTCCATTGAGTTGATTGCATTATTTTATATTCAATACATTCTGTGTAAGGTTGTGTACATAACTACACTGGGTGGTTTGGAACTGTATAGATATTGCATGTAGAGTGCTCAGTGCCATGGAATACTCCAATGCAAGGTGAATTCAGGAACCTACCTGGTACCATTTACTTTGGATCAGCCATTGACTTGGCTTGCTTCTGCAAAGGCTAAAGTTCCACTGTGTAGAGAAGGTAAAGTTACTGAAAGTAACTTCTGGAGCATAGGTAGCACACTCATAAAATTGGTTGCACACAACTCTAGGTCATATGGTTAGTGTGCTAACAATGTTTAGATCATGTTAGCACATAGTGTTTATTAGCAAAATTGAACTGTACACTCCATTGAGTTGAATGCATTACTTTCTATTCAATGCATTCTGTGGTAAGGTTGTGTACATAACGACTCTGGGTGGTTTGGAACAGTATTTACTTTGGATCAGCCATTGACTTGGCTTACTTCTGCAAAGGCTAAAGTTCCACTGTGTAGAGAAGGTAATGTTACTGAAAGTAACTTCTGGAGAATAGGTAGCACACTCATAAAATTGGTTGCAGACAACTCTAAATCATATGGTTAGTGTGCTAACAATGTTTACATCATGTTAGCACATAGTTATCAGCAAAATTGAACTGTACACTCCATTGAGTTGAATGCATTACTTTCTATTTAATGCATTCTGTGGTAAGGTTGTGTACATAACTACACTGGGTGGTTTGGAACTGTATAGATATTGCATGTAGAGTGCTCAGTGCCATGGAATACTCCAATGCAAGGTGAATTCAGGAACCTACCTGGTACCATTTACAGTGGAACAGCCCATTGACTTGGTTCAATTCTGCAAAAGCTAAAGTTCCACTGTGTAGAGAAGGTAATGTTACTGAAAGTAACTTCTGGACAATAGGTAGCACACTCATAAAATTGGTTGCCGACAACTCTAAATCATATGGTTAGTGTTCTAACAATGTTTACATCATGTTAGCACATAGTAGTTATGAGCAAAATGGAACAGTACACTCCTTCGAGTAGAATGCATTACTTTCTATTCAATGCATTCTGTGGTAAGGTTGTGTACATAACTACTCTGGGTGATTTGGAACTGTATAGATATTGCATGTAGAGTGCTCAGTGCCATGGAATACTCCAATGCATGCTGAATTCAGTAACCTACCTGGTACCATTTACAGTGGAACTGCCATTGACTTGGTTTACTTCTGCACAGGCTAAAGTTCCAGTGTGTAGAGAAGGTAATGTTACTGAAAGTAACTTCTGGAGCATAGGTAGCACACTCATAAAATTTGTTGCACACAACTCTAAGTCATATGGTTAGTGTGCTAACAATGTTTAGATCATGTTAGCACATAGTGTTTATTAGCAAAATTGAACTGTACACTCCATTGAGTTGAATGCATTACTTTCTATTCAATGCATTCTGTGGTAAGGTTGTGTACATAACGACTCTGGGTGGTTTGGAACAGTATTTACTTTGGATCAGCCATTGACTTGGCTTACTTCTGCAAAGGCTAAAGTTCCACTGTGTAGAGAAGGTAATGTTACTGAAAGTAACTTCTGGAGAATACGTAGCACACTCATAAAATTGGTTGCCGACAACTCTAAATCATATGGTTAGTGTGCTAGCAATGTTTAGATCATGTTAGCACACAGTGTTTATCAGCAAAATTGAACTGTACACTCCATTGAGTTGAATGCATTACTTTCTATTCAATGCATTCTGTGGTAAGGTTGTGTACATAACTACTCTGGGTGGTTTGGAACTGTATAGATATTGCATGTAGAGTGCTCAGTGCCATGGAAAACTCCAATGCAAGCTGAATTCAGTAACCTACCTGGTACCATTTACAGTGGAACTGCCATTGACTTGGTTTACTTCTGCACAGGCTAAAGTTCCAGTGTGTAGAGAAGGTAATGTTACTGAAAGTAACTTCTGGAGAATAGGTAACACATTCATAAAATTGGTTGCAGACAACTCTAAATCATATGGTTAGTGTGCTAACAATGTTTACATCATGTCAGCACATAGTAGTTATCAGCAGAATTGAACTGTACACTCCATTGAGTTGATTGCATTATTTTATATTCAATACATTCTGTGTAAGGTTGTGTACATAACTACACTGGGTGGTTTGGAACTGTATAGATATTGCATGTAGAGTGCTCAGTGCCATGGAATACTCCAATGCAAGGTGAATTCAGGAACCTACCTGGTACCATTTACTTTGGATCAGCCATTGACTTGGCTTACTTCTGCACAGGCTAAAGTTCCACTGTGTAGAGAAGGTAAAGTTACTGAAAGTAACTTCTGGAGCATAGGTAACACACTCATAAAATTGGTTGCAGACAACTCTAAATCATATGGTTAGTTTGCTAGCAATGTTTACATCATGTTAGCACATAGTTTTATCAGCAAAATTGAACTGTACACTCCATTGAGTTGAATGCATTACTTTCGATTCAATGTATTCTGTGGTAAAGTTGTATACATAACTAGTCTGGGTGGTTTGGAACTGTATAGATATTGCATGTAGAGTGCTCAGTGCCATGGAATACTCCAATGCAAGGTGAATTCAGTAACCTACCTGGTACCATTTACTTTGGATCAGCCATTGACTTGATTTACTTCTGCACAGGCTGAGGTTCCACTGTGTAGAGAAGGTAATGTTACTGCAACTAACTTCTGGAGAATAGGTAGCACACTCATAAAATTGGTTGCAGACAAGTCTAAATCATATGGTTAGTGTGCTAACAATGTTTACATCATGTCAGCACATAGTAGTTTTCAGCTAAATTGAACTGTACACTCCATTGAGTTGAATGCATTACTTTCTATTCAATGCATTCTGTGGTAAGGTTGTGTACATAACTACACTGGGTGGTTTGGAGCTGTATAGATATTGCATGTAGAGTGCTCAGTGCCATGGAATACACCAATGCAAGGTGAATTCAGGAACCTACCTGGTACCATTTACTTTGGATCAGCCATTGACTTGGCTTACTTCTGCAAAGGCTAAAGTTCCACGGTGTAGAGAAGGTAAAGTTACTGAAAGTAACTTCTGGAGCATAGGTAGCACACTCATAAAATTGGTTGCCGACAACTCTAAATCATATGGTTAGTGTGCTAGCAATGTTTAGATCATGTTAGCACACAGTGTTTATCAGCAAAATTGAACTGTACACTCCATTGAGTTGAATGCATTACTTTCTATTCAATGCATTCTGTGGTAAGGTTGTGTACATAACTACTCTGGGTGGTTTGGAACTGTATAGATATTGCATGTAGAGTGCTCAGTGCCATGGAAAACTCCAATGCAAGCTGAATTCAGTAACCTACCTGGTACCATTTACAGTGGAACTGCCATTGACTTGGTTTACTTCTGCACAGGCTAAAGTTCCAGTGTGTAGAGAAGGTAATGTTACTGAAAGTAACTTCTGGAGAATAGGTAACACATTCATAAAATTGGTTGCAGACAACTCTAAATCATATGGTTAGTGTGCTAACAATGTTTACATCATGTCAGCACATAGTAGTTATCAGCAGAATTGAACTGTAAACTCCATTGAGTTGATTGCATTATTTTATATTCAATACATTCTGTGTAAGGTTGTGTACATAACTACACTGGGTGGTTTGGAACTGTATAGATATTGCATGTAGAGTGCTCAGTGCCATGGAATACTCCAATGCAAGGTGAATTCAGGAACCTACCTGGTACCATTTACTTTGGATCAGCCATTGACTTGGCTTGCTTCTGCAAAGGCTAAAGTTCCACTGTGTAGAGAAGGTAAAGTTACTGAAAGTAACTTCTGGAGCATAGGTAGCACACTCATAAAATTGGTTGCACACAACTCTAGGTCATATGGTTAGTGTGCTAACAATGTTTAGATCATGTTAGCACATAGTGTTTATTAGCAAAATTGAACTGTACACTCCATTGAGTTGAATGCATTACTTTCTATTCAATGCATTCTGTGGTAAGGTTGTGTACATAACTACACTGGGTGGTTTGGAGCTGTATAGATATTGCATGTAGAGTGCTCAGTGCCATGGAATACACCAATGCAAGGTGAATTCAGGAACCTACCTGGTACCATTTACTTTGGATCAGCCATTGACTTGGCTTACTTCTGCAAAGGCTAAAGTTCCACGGTGTAGAGAAGGTAAAGTTACTGAAAGTAACTTCTGGAGCATAGGTAGCACACTCATAAAATTGGTTGCCGACAACTCTAAATCATATGGTTAGTGTGCTAGCAATGTTTAGATCATGTTAGCACACAGTGTTTATCAGCAAAATTGAACTGTACACTCCATTGAGTTGAATGCATTACTTTCTATTCAATGCATTCTGTGGTAAGGTTGTGTACATAACGACTCTGGGTGGTTTGGAACAGTATTTACTTTGGATCAGCCATTGACTTGGCTTACTTCTGCAAAGGCTAAAGTTCCACTGTGTAGAGAAGGTAATGTTACTGAAAGTAACTTCTGGAGAATAGGTAGCACACTCATAAAATTGGTTGCAGACAACTCTAAATCATATGGTTAGTGTGCTAACAATGTTTACATCATGTTAGCACATTGTTATCAGCAAAATTGAACTGTACACTCCATTGAGTTGAATGCATTACTTTCTATTTAATGCATTCTGTGGTAAGGTTGTGTACATAACTACACTGGGTGGTTTGGAACTGTATAGATATTGCATGTAGAGTGCTCAGTGCCATGGAATACTCCAATGCAAGGTGAATTCAGGAACCTACCTTGTACCATTTACAGTGGAACAGCCCATTGACTTGGTTCAATTCTGCAAAAGCTAAAGTTCCACTGTGTAGAGAAGGTAATGTTACTGAAAGTAACTTCTGGACAATAGGTAGCACACTCATAAAATTGGTTGCCGACAACTCTAAATCATATGGTTAGTGTTCTAACAATGTTTACATCATGTTAGCACATAGTAGTTATGAGCAAAATGGAACAGTACACTCCATCGAGTAGAATGCATTACTTTCTATTCAATGCATTCTGTGGTAAGGTTGTGTACATAACTACTCTGGGTGATTTGGAACTGTATAGATATTGCATGTAGAGTGCTCAGTGCCATGGAATACTCCAATGCATGCTGAATTCAGTAACCTACCTGGTACCATTTACAGTGGAACTGCCATTGACTTGGTTTACTTCTGCGCAGGCTAAAGTTCCAGTGTGTAGAGAAGGTAATGTTACTGAAAGTAACTTCTGGAGCATAGGTAGCACACTCATAAAATTGGTTGCACACAACTCTAAGTCATATGGTTAGTGTGCTAACAATGTTTAGATCATGTTAGCACATAGTGTTTATTAGCAAAATTGAACTGTACACTCCATTGAGTTGAATGCATTACTTTCTATTCAATGCATTCTGTGGTAAGGTTGTGTACATAACGACTCTGGGTGGTTTGGAACAGTATTTACTTTGGATCAGCCATTGACTTGGCTTACTTCTGCAAAGGCTAAAGTTCCACTGTGTAGAGAAGGTAATGTTACTGAAAGTAACTTCTGGAGAATAGGTAGCACACTCATAAAATTGGTTGCCGACAACTCTAAATCATATGGTTAGTGTGCTAGCAATGTTTAGATCATGTTAGCACACAGTGTTTATCAGCAAAATTGAACTGTACACTCCATTGAGTTGAATGCATTACTTTCTATTCAATGCATTCTGTGGTAAGGTTGTGTACATAACTACTCTGGGTGGTTTGGAACTGTATAGATATTGCATGTAGAGTGCTCAGTGCCATGGAAAACTCCAATGCAAGCTGAATTCAGTAACCTACCTGGTACCATTTACAGTGGAACTGCCATTGACTTGGTTTACTTCTGCACAGGCTAAATTTCCAGTGTGTAGAGAAGGTAATGTTACTGAAAGTAACTTCTGGAGAATAGGTAACACATTCATAAAATTGGTTGCAGACAACTCTAAATCATATGGTTAGTGTGCTAACAATGTTTACATCATGTCAGCACATAGTAGTTATCAGCAGAATTGAACTGTACACTCCATTGAGTTGATTGCATTATTTTATATTCAATACATTCTGTGTAAGGTTGTGTACATAACTACACTGGGTGGTTTGGAACTGTATAGATATTGCATGTAGAGTGCTCAGTGCCATGGAATACTCCAATGCAAGGTGAATTCAGGAACCTACCTGGTACCATTTACTTTGGATCAGCCATTGACTTGGCTTGCTTCTGCAAAGGCTAAAGTTCCACTGTGTAGAGAAGGTAAAGTTACTGAAAGTAACTTCTGGAGCATAGGTAGCACACTCATAAAATTGGTTGCACACAACTCTAGGTCATATGGTTAGTGTGCTAACAATGTTTAGATCATGTTAGCACATAGTGTTTATTAGCAAAATTGAACTGTACACTCCATTGAGTTGAATGCATTACTTTCTATTCAATGCATTCTGTGGTAAGGTTGTGTACATAACGACTCTGGGTGGTTTGGAACAGTATTTACTTTGGATCAGCCATTGACTTGGCTTACTTCTGCAAAGGCTAAAGTTCCACTGTGTAGAGAAGGTAATGTTACTGAAAGTAACTTCTGGAGAATAGGTAGCACACTCATAAAATTGGTTGCAGACAACTCTAAATCATATGGTTAGTGTGCTAACAATGTTTACATCATGTTAGCACATAGTTATCAGCAAAATTGAACTGTACACTCCATTGAGTTGAATGCATTACTTTCTATTTAATGCATTCTGTGGTAAGGTTGTGTACATAACTACACTGGGTGGTTTGGAACTGTATAGATATTGCATGTAGAGTGCTCAGTGCCATGGAATACTCCAATGCAAGGTGAATTCAGGAACCTACCTGGTACCATTTACAGTGGAACAGCCCATTGACTTGGTTCAATTCTGCAAAAGCTAAAGTTCCACTGTGTAGAGAAGGTAATGTTACTGAAAGTAACTTCTGGACAATAGGTAGCACACTCATAAAATTGGTTGCCGACAACTCTAAATCATATGGTTAGTGTTCTAACAATGTTTACATCATGTTAGCACATAGTAGTTATGAGCAAAATGGAACAGTACACTCCTTCGAGTAGAATGCATTACTTTCTATTCAATGCATTCTGTGGTAAGGTTGTGTACATAACTACTCTGGGTGATTTGGAACTGTATAGATATTGCATGTAGAGTGCTCAGTGCCATGGAATACTCCAATGCATGCTGAATTCAGTAACCTACCTGGTACCATTTACAGTGGAACTGCCATTGACTTGGTTTACTTCTGCACAGGCTAAAGTTCCAGTGTGTAGAGAAGGTAATGTTACTGAAAGTAACTTCTGGAGCATAGGTAGCACACTCATAAAATTGGTTGCACACAACTCTAGGTCATATGGTTAGTGTGCTAACAATGTTTAGATCATGTTAGCACATAGTGTTTATTAGCAAAATTGAACTGTACACTCCATTGAGTTGAATGCATTACTTTCTATTCAATGCATTCTGTGGTAAGGTTGTGTACATAACGACTCTGGGTGGTTTGGAACAGTATTTACTTTGGATCAGCCATTGACTTGGCTTACTTCTGCAAAGGCTAAAGTTCCACTGTGTAGAGAAGGTAATGTTACTGAAAGTAACTTCTGGAGAATAGGTAGCACACTCATAAAATTGGTTGCAGACAACTCTAAATCATATGGTTAGTGTGCTAACAATGTTTACATCATGTTAGCACATAGTTATCAGCAAAATTGAACTGTACACTCCATTGAGTTGAATGCATTACTTTCTATTTAATGCATTCTGTGGTAAGGTTGTGTACATAACTACACTGGGTGGTTTGGAACTGTATAGATATTGCATGTAGAGTGCTCAGTGCCATGGAATACTCCAATGCAAGGTGAATTCAGGAACCTACCTGGTACCATTTACAGTGGAACAGCCCATTGACTTGGTTCAATTCTGCAAAAGCTAAAGTTCCACTGTGTAGAGAAGGTAATGTTACTGAAAGTAACTTCTGGACAATAGGTAGCACACTCATAAAATTGGTTGCCGACAACTCTAAATCATATGGTTAGTGTTCTAACAATGTTTACATCATGTTAGCACATAGTAGTTATGAGCAAAATGGAACAGTACACTCCTTCGAGTAGAATGCATTACTTTCTATTCAATGCATTCTGTGGTAAGGTTGTGTACATAACTACTCTGGGTGATTTGGAACTGTATAGATATTGCATGTAGAGTGCTCAGTGCCATGGAATACTCCAATGCATGCTGAATTCAGTAACCTACCTGGTACCATTTACAGTGGAACTGCCATTGACTTGGTTTACTTCTGCACAGGCTAAAGTTCCAGTGTGTAGAGAAGGTAATGTTACTGAAAGTAACTTCTGGAGCATAGGTAGCACACTCATAAAATTGGTTGCACACAACTCTAAGTCATATGGTTAGTGTGCTAACAATGTTTAGATCATGTTAGCACATAGTGTTTATTAGCAAAATTGAACTGTACACTCCATTGAGTTGAATGCATTACTTTCTATTCAATGCATTCTGTGGTAAGGTTGTGTACATAACGACTCTGGGTGGTTTGGAACAGTATTTACTTTGGATCAGCCATTGACTTGGCTTACTTCTGCAAAGGCTAAAGTTCCACTGTGTAGAGAAGGTAATGTTACTGAAAGTAACTTCTGGAGAATAGGTAGCACACTCATAAAATTGGTTGCAGACAACTCTAAATCATATGGTTAGTGTGCTAACAATGTTTACATCATGTTAGCACATAGTTATCAGCAAAATTGAACTGTACACTCCATTGAGTTGAATGCATTACTTTCTATTTAATGCATTCTGTGGTAAGGTTGTGTACATAACTACACTGGGTGGTTTGGAACTGTATAGATATTGCATGTAGAGTGCTCAGTGCCATGGAATACTCCAATGCAAGGTGAATTCAGGAACCTACCTGGTACCATTTACAGTGAACAGCCCATTGACTTGGTTCAATTCTGCAAAAGCTAAAGTTCCACTGTGTAGAGAAGGTAATGTTACTGAAAGTAACTTCTGGAGAATAGGTAGCACACTCATAAAATTGGTTGCAGACAACTCTAAATCATATGGTTAGTGTGCTAACAATGTTTACATCATGTTAGCACATAGTAGTTATGAGCAAAATGGAACAGTACACTCCTTCGAGTAGAATGCATTACTTTCTATTCAATGCATTCTGTGGTAAGGTTGTGTACATAACTACTCTGGGTGATTTGGAACTGTATAGATATTGCATGTAGAGTGCTCAGTGCCATGGAATACTCCAATGCATGCTGAATTCAGTAACCTACCTGGTACCATTTACAGTGGAACTGCCATTGACTTGGTTTACTTCTGCACAGGCTAAAGTTCCAGTGTGTAGAGAAGGTAATGTTACTGAAAGTAACTTCTGGAGCATAGGTAGCACACTCATAAAATTGGTTGCACACAACTCTAAGTCATATGGTTAGTGTGCTAACAATGTTTAGATCATGTTAGCACATAGTGTTTATTAGCAAAATTGAACTGTACACTCCATTGAGTTGAATGCATTACTTTCTATTCAATGCATTCTGTGGTAAGGTTGTGTACATAACGACTCTGGGTGGTTTGGAACAGTATTTACTTTGGATCAGCCATTGACTTGGCTTACTTCTGCAAAGGCTAAAGTTCCACTGTGTAGAGAAGGTAATGTTACTGAAAGTAACTTCTGGAGAATAGGTAGCACACTCATAAAATTGGTTGCAGACAACTCTAAATCATATGGTTAGTGTGCTAACAATGTTTACATCATGTTAGCACATAGTTATCAGCAAAATTGAACTGTACACTCCATTGAGTTGAATGCATTACTTTCTATTTAATGCATTCTGTGGTAAGGTTGTGTACATAACTACACTGGGTGGTTTGGAACTGTATAGATATTGCATGTAGAGTGCTCAGTGCCATGGAATACTCCAATGCAAGGTGAATTCAGGAACCTACCTGGTACCATTTACAGTGGAACAGCCCATTGACTTGGTTCAATTCTGCAAAAGCTAAAGTTCCACTGTGTAGAGAAGGTAATGTTACTGAAAGTAACTTCTGGAGAATAGGTAGCACACTCATAAAATTGGTTGCAGACAACTCTAAATCATATGGTTAGTGTGCTAACAATGTTTACATCATGTTAGCACATAGTAGTTATCAGCAAAATTGAACTGTACACTCCATTGAGTTGAATGCATTACTTTCTATTCAATGCATTCTGTGGTAAGGTTGTGTACATAACTAGTCTGGGTGATTTGGAACTGTATAGATATTGCATGTAGAGTGCTCAGTGCCATGGAATACTCCAATGCAAGGTGAATTCAGGAACCTACCTGGTACCATTTACTTTGGATCAGCCATTGACTTGGCTTACTTCTGCAAAGGCTAAAGTTCCACTGTGTAGAGAAGGTAAAGTCACTAAAAAGTAACTTCTGGAGCATAGGTAGCACACTCATAAAATTGGTTGCACACAACTCTAAGTCATATGGTTAGTGTGCTAACAATGTTTAGATCATGTTAGCACATAGTGTTTATCAGCAAAATTGAACTGTACACTCCATTGAGTTGAATGCATTACTTTCTATTCAATGCATTCTGTGGTAAGGTTGTGTACATAACTTCTCTGGGTGGTTTGGAACTGTATAGATATTGCATGTAGAGTGCTCAGTGCCATGGAAAACTCCAATGCAAGCTGAATTCAGTAACCTACCTGGTACCATTTACAGTGGAACAGCCATTGACTTGGTTCAATTCTGCAAAGGCTAAAGTTCCACTGTGTAGAGAAGGTAATGTTACTGAAAGTAACTTCTGGAGAATAGGTAGCACACTCATAAAATTGGTTGCCGACAACTCTAAATCATATGGTTAGTGTTCTAACAATGTTTACATCATGTTAGCACATAGTAGTTATCAGCAAAATTGAACTGTACACTCCATTGAGTTGAATGCATTACTTTCTATTCAATGCATTCTGTGGTAAGGTTGTGTACATAACTACACTGGGTGGTTTGGAACTGTATAGATATTGCATGTAGAGTGCTCAGTGCCATGGAATACTCCAATGCAAGGTGAATTCAGGAACCTACCTGGTACCATTTACTTTGGATCAGCCATTGACTTGGCTTACTTCTGCAAAGGCTAAATTTCCACTGCGCAGAGAACGTAAAGTTACTGAAAGTAACTTCTGGAGCATAGGTAGCAAACTCATAAAATTGGTTGCACACAACTCTAAGTCATATGGTTAGTGTGCTAACAATGTTTACATCATGTTAGCACATAGTGATTATTAGCAAAATTGAACTGTACACTCCATTGAGTTGAATGCATTACTTTCTATTCAATGCATTCTGTGGTAAGGTTGTGTACATAACGACTCTGGGTGGTTTGGAACAGTATTTACTTTGGATCAGCCATTGACTTGGCTTACTTCTGCAAAGGCTAAAGTTCCACTGTGTAGAGAAGGTAATGTTACTGAAAGTAACTTCTGGAGAATAGGTAGCACACTCATAAAATTGGTTGCAGACAACTCTAAATCATATGGTTAGTGTGCTAACAATGTTTACATCATGTTAGCACATAGTTATCAGCAAAATTGAACTGTACAGTCCATTGAGTTGAATGCATTACTTTCTATTTAATGCATTCTGTGGTAAGGTTGTGTACATAACTACACTGGGTGGTTTGGAACTGTATAGATATTGCATGTAGAGTGCTCAGTGCCATGGAATACTCCAATGCAAGGTGAATTCAGGAACCTACCTGGTACCATTTACAGTGGAACAGCCCATTGACTTGGTTCAATTCTGCAAAAGCTAAAGTTCCACTGTGTAGAGAAGGTAATGTTACTGAAAGTAACTTCTGGACAATAGGTAGCACACTCATAAAATTGGTTGCCGACAACTCTAAATCATATGGTTAGTGTTCTAACAATGTTTACATCATGTTAGCACATAGTAGTTATGAGCAAAATGGAACAGTACACTCCTTCGAGTAGAATGCATTACTTTCTATTCAATGCATTCTGTGGTAAGGTTGTGTACATAACTACTCTGGGTGATTTGGAACTGTATAGATATTGCATGTAGAGTGCTCAGTGCCATGGAATACTCCAATGCATGCTGAATTCAGTAACCTACCTGGTACCATTTACAGTGGAACTGCCATTGACTTGGTTTACTTCTGCACAGGCTAAAGTTCCAGTGTGTAGAGAAGGTAATGTTACTGAAAGTAACTTCTGGAGCATAGGTAGCACACTCATAAAATTGGTTGCACACAACTCTAAGTCATATGGTTAGTGTGCTAACAATGTTTAGATCATGTTAGCACATAGTGTTTATTAGCAAAATTGAACTGTACACTCCATTGAGTTGAATGCATTACTTTCTATTCAATGCATTCTGTGGTAAGGTTGTGTACATAACGACTCTGGGTGGTTTGGAACAGTATTTACTTTGGATCAGCCATTGACTTGGCTTACTTCTGCAAAGGCTAAAGTTCCACTGTGTAGAGAAGGTAATGTTACTGAAAGTAACTTCTGGAGAATAGGTAGCACACTCATAAAATTGGTTGCAGACAACTCTAAATCATATGGTTAGTGTGCTAACAATGTTTACATCATGTTAGCACATAGTTATCAGCAAAATTGAACTGTACACTCCATTGAGTTGAATGCATTACTTTCTATTTAATGCATTCTGTGGTAAGGTTGTGTACATAACTACACTGGGTGGTTTGGAACTGTATAGATATTGCATGTAGAGTGCTCAGTGCCATGGAATACTCCAATGCAAGGTGAATTCAGGAACCTACCTGGTACCATTTACAGTGAACAGCCCATTGACTTGGTTCAATTCTGCAAAGGCTGAAGTTCCACTGTGTAGAGAAGGTAATGTTACTGAAAGTAACTTCTGGAGAATAGGTAGCACACTCATAAAATTGGTTGCAGACAACTCTAAATCATATGGTTAGTGTGCTAACAATGTTTACATCATGTTAGCACATAGTAGTTATGAGCAAAATGGAACAGTACACTCCTTCGAGTAGAATGCATTACTTTCTATTCAATGCATTCTGTGGTAAGGTTGTGTACATAACTACTCTGGGTGATTTGGAACTGTATAGATATTGCATGTAGAGTGCTCAGTGCCATGGAATACTCCAATGCATGCTGAATTCAGTAACCTACCTGGTACCATTTACAGTGGAACTGCCATTGACTTGGTTTACTTCTGCACAGGCTAAAGTTCCAGTGTGTAGAGAAGGTAATGTTACTGAAAGTAACTTCTGGAGCATAGGTAGCACACTCATAAAATTGGTTGCACACAACTCTAAGTCATATGGTTAGTGTGCTAACAATGTTTAGATCATGTTAGCGCATAGTGTTTATTAGCAAAATTGAACTGTACACTCCATTGAGTTGAATGCATTACTTTCTATTCAATGCATTCTGTGGTAAGGTTGTGTACATAACGACTCTGGGTGGTTTGGAACAGTATTTACTTTGGATCAGCCATTGACTTGGCTTACTTCTGCAAAGGCTAAAGTTCCACTGTGTAGAGAAGGTAATGTTACTGAAAGTAACTTCTGGAGAATAGGTAGCACACTCATAAAATTGGTTGCAGACAACTCTAAATCATATGGTTAGTGTGCTAACAATGTTTACATCATGTTAGCACATAGTTATCAGCAAAATTGAACTGTACACTCCATTGAGTTGAATGCATTACTTTCTATTTAATGCATTCTGTGGTAAGGTTGTGTACATAACTACACTGGGTGGTTTGGAACTGTATAGATATTGCATGTAGAGTGCTCAGTGCCATGGAATACTCCAATGCAAGGTGAATTCAGGAACCTACCTGGTACCATTTACAGTGGAACAGCCCATTGACTTGGTTCAATTCTGCAAAAGCTAAAGTTCCACTGTGTAGAGAAGGTAATGTTACTGAAAGTAACTTCTGGAGAATAGGTAGCACACTCATAAAATTGGTTGCAGACAACTCTAAATCATATGGTTAGTGTGCTAACAATGTTTACATCATGTTAGCACATAGTAGTTATCAGCAAAATTGAACTGTACACTCCATTGAGTTGAATGCATTACTTTCTATTCAATGCATTCTGTGGTAAGGTTGTGTACATAACTAGTCTGGGTGATTTGGAACTGTATAGATATTGCATGTAGAGTGCTCAGTGCCATGGAATACTCCAATGCAAGGTGAATTCAGGAACCTACCTGGTACCATTTACTTTGGATCAGCCATTGACTTGGCTTACTTCTGCAAAGGCTAAAGTTCCACTGTGTAGAGAAGGTAAAGTCACTAAAAAGTAACTTCTGGAGCATAGGTAGCACACTCATAAAATTGGTTGCACACAACTCTAAGTCATATGGTTAGTGTGCTAACAATGTTTAGATCATGTTAGCACATAGTGTTTATCAGCAAAATTGAACTGTACACTCCATTGAGTTGAATGCATTACTTTCTATTCAATGCATTCTGTGGTAAGGTTGTGTACATAACTTCTCTGGGTGGTTTGGAACTGTATAGATATTGCATGTAGAGTGCTCAGTGCCATGGAAAACTCCAATGCAAGCTGAATTCAGTAACCTACCTGGTACCATTTACAGTGGAACAGCCATTGACTTGGTTCAATTCTGCAAAGGCTAAAGTTCCACTGTGTAGAGAAGGTAATGTTACTGAAAGTAACTTCTGGAGAATAGGTAGCACACTCATAAAATTGGTTGCCGACAACTCTAAATCATATGGTTAGTGTTCTAACAATGTTTACATCATGTTAGCACATAGTAGTTATCAGCAAAATTGAACTGTACACTCCATTGAGTTGAATGCATTACTTTCTATTCAATGCATTCTGTGGTAAGGTTGTGTACATAACTACACTGGGTGGTTTGGAACTGTATAGATATTGCATGTAGAGTGCTCAGTGCCATGGAATACTCCAATGCAAGGTGAATTCAGGAACCTACCTGGTACCATTTACTTTGGATCAGCCATTGACTTGGCTTACTTCTGCAAAGGCTAAATTTCCACTGCGCAGAGAACGTAAAGTTACTGAAAGTAACTTCTGGAGCATAGGTAGCAAACTCATAAAATTGGTTGCACACAACTCTAAGTCATATGGTTAGTGTGCTAACAATGTTTACATCATGTTAGCACATAGTGATTATTAGCAAAATTGAACTGTACACTCCATTGAGTTGAATGCATTACTTTCTATTCAATGCATTCTGTGGTAAGGTTGTGTACATAACGACTCTGGGTGGTTTGGAACAGTATTTACTTTGGATCAGCCATTGACTTGGCTTACTTCTGCAAAGGCTAAAGTTCCACTGTGTAGAGAAGGTAATGTTACTGAAAGTAACTTCTGGAGAATAGGTAGCACACTCATAAAATTGGTTGCAGACAACTCTAAATCATATGGTTAGTGTTCTAACAATGTTTACATCATGTTAGCACATAGTAGTTATCAGCAAAATTGAACTGTACACTCCATTGAGTTGAATGCATTACTTTCTATTCAATGCATTCTGTGGTAAGGTTGTGTACATAACTACACTGGGTGGTTTGGAACTGTATAGATATTGCATGTAGAGTGCTCAGTGCCATGGAATACTCCAATGCAAGGTGAATTCAGGAACCTACCTGGTACCATTTACTTTGGATCAGCCATTGACTTGGCTTACTTCTGCAAAGGCTAAATTTCCACTGCGCAGAGAACGTAAAGTTACTGAAAGTAACTTCTGGAGCATAGGTAGCAAACTCATAAAATTGGTTGCACACAACTCTAAGTCATATGGTTAGTGTGCTAACAATGTTTACATCATGTTAGCACATAGTGTTTATTAGCAAAATTGAACTGTACACTCCATAGAGTTGAAAGCATTACTTTCTATTCAATGCATTCTGTGGTAAGGTTGTGTACATAACGTCTCTGGGTGGTTTGGAACAGTATAGATATTGCATGTAGAGTGCTCAGTGCCATGGAATACTCCAATGCAAGGTGAATTCAGGAACCTACCTGGTACCATTTACTTTGGATCAGCCATTGACTTGGCTTACTTCTGCACAGGCTAAAGTTCCACTGTGTAGAGAAGGTAAAGTTACTGAAAGTAACTTCTGGAGAATAGGTAGCACACTCATAAAATTGGTTGCAGACAACTCTTAATCATATGGTTAGTGTTCTAACAATGTTTACATCATGTTAGCACATAGTAGTTATCAGCAAAATTGAACTGTACACTCCATTGAGTTGAATGCATTACTTTCTATTCAATGCATTCTGTGGTAAGGTTGTGTACATAACTAGTCTGGGTGATTTGGAACTGTATAGATATTGCATGTAGAGTGCTCAGTGCCATGGAATACTACAATGCAAGGTGAATTCAGGAACCTACCTGGTACCATTTACTTTGGATCAGCCATTGACTTGGCTTACTTCTGCAAAGGCTAAAGTTCCACTGTGTAGAGAAGGTAAAGTTACTAAAAAGTAACTTCTGGAGCATAGGTAGCACACTCATAAAATTGGTTGCACACAACTCTAAGTCATATGGTTAGTGTGCTAACAATGTTTAGATCATGTTAGCACATAGTGTTTATCAGCAAAATTGAACTGTACACTCCATTGAGTTGAATGCATTACTTTCTATTCAATGCATTCTGTGGTAAGGTTGTGTACATAACTTCTCTGGGTGGTTTGGAACTGTATAGATATTGCATGTAGAGTGCTCAGTGCCATGGAATACTCCAATGCAAGCTGAATTCAGTAACCTACCTGGTACCATTTACAGTGGAACAGCCATTGACTTGGTTCAATTCTGCAAAGGCTAAAGTTCCACTGTGTAGAGAAGGTAATGTTACTGAAAGTAACTTCTGGAGAATAGGTAGCACACTCATAAAATTGGTTGCCGACAACTCTAAATCATATGGTTAGTGTTCTAACAATGTTTACATCATGTTAGCACATAGTAGTTATCAGCAAAATTGAACTGTACACTCCATTGAGTTGAATGCATTACTTTCTATTCAATGCATTCTGTGGTAAGGTTGTGTACATAACTACACTGGGTGGTTTGGAACTGTATAGATATTGCATGTAGAGTGCTCAGTGCCATGGAATACTCCAATGCAAGGTGAATTCAGGAACCTACCTGGTACCATTTACTTTGGATCAGCCATTGACTTGGCTTACTTCTGCAAAGGCTAAATTTCCACTGCGCAGAGAACGTAAAGTTACTGAAAGTAACTTCTGGAGCATAGGTAGCAAACTCATAAAATTGGTTGCACACAACTCTAAGTCATATGGTTAGTGTGCTAACAATGTTTACATCATGTTAGCACATAGTGTTTATTAGCAAAATTGAACTGTACACTCCATAGAGTTGAATGCATTACTTTCTATTCAATGCATTCTGTGGTAAGGTTGTGTACATAACGTCTCTGGGTGGTTTGGAACAGTATAGATATTGCATGTAGAGTGCTCAGTGCCATGGAATACTCCAATGCAAGGTGAATTCAGGAACCTACCTGGTACCATTTACTTTGGATCAGCCATTGACTTGGCTTACTTCTGCACAGGCTAAAGTTCCACTGTGTAGAGAAGGTAAAGTTACTGAAAGTAACTTCTGGAGAATAGGTAGCACACTCATAAAATTGGTTGCAGACAACTCTTAATCATATGGTTAGTGTTCTAACAATGTTTACATCATGTTAGCACATAGTAGTTATGAGCAAAATGGAACTGTACACTCCTTCGAGTAGAATGCATGACTTTCTATTCAATGCATTCTGTGGTAAGGTTGTGTACATAACTACTCTGGGTGATTTGGAACTGTATAGATATTGCATGTAGAGTGCTCAGTGCCATGGAATACTCCAATGCAAGCTGAATTCAGGAACCTACCTGGTACCATTTACTTTGGATCAGCCATTGACTTGGTTCAATTCTGCAATGGCTAAATTTCCACTGCGCAGAGAACCTAAAGTTACTGAAAGTAACTTCTGGAGAATAGGTAGCACACTCATAAAATTGGTTGCAGACAACTCTAAATCATATGGTTAGTGTGCTAACAATATTTACATCATGTTAGCACATAGTAGTTATGAGCAAAATGGAACTGTACACTCCTTCGAGTAGAATGCATGACATTCTATTCAATGCATTCTGTGGTAAGGTTGTGTACATAACTAGTCTGGGTGATTTGGAACTGTATAGATATTGCATGTAGAGTGCTCAGTGCCATGGAATACTCCAATGCAAGCAGAATTCGGTAACCTACCTGGTACCATTTACAGTGTGACAGCCATTGACTTGGTTCAATTCTGCAATGGCTAAATTTCCACTGCGCAGAGAACGTAATGTTACTGAAATTAACTTCTGGAGAATAGGTAGCACACTCATAAAATTGGTTGCAGACAACTCTAAATCATATGGTTAGTGTGCTAACAATGTTTACATCATGTTAGCACATAGTAGTTATCAGCAAAATTGAACTGTACACTCCATTGAGTTGAATGCCTTACTTTCTATTTAATGCATTCTGTGGTAAGGTTGTGTACATAACTACACTGGGTGGTTTGGAACTGTATAGATATTGCATGTAGAGTGCTCAGTGCCATGGAATACTCCAATGCAAGGTGAATTCAGGAACCTACCTGGTACCATTTACTTTGGATCAGCCATTGACTTGGCATACTTCTGCACAGGCTAAAGTTCCACTGTGTAGAGAAGGTAAAGTTACTGAAAGTAACTTCTGGAGCATAGGTAACACACTCATAAAATTGGTTGCAGACACCTCTAAATCATATGGTTAGTTTGCTAGCAATGTTTACATCATGTTAGCACATAGTGTTTATCAGCAAAATTGAACTGTACACTCCATTGAGTTGAATGCATTACTTCCGATTCAATGTATTCTGTGGTAAAGTTGTATACATAACTAGTCTGGGTGGTTTGGAACTGTATAGATATTGCATGTAGAGTGCTCAGTGCCATGGAAAACTCCAATGCAAGCTGAATTCAGTAACCTACCTGGTACCATTTACAGTGGAACAGCCATTGACTTGGTTCAATTCTGCAAAGGCTAAAGTTCCACTGTGTAGAGAAGGTAATGTTACTGAAAGTAACTTCTGGAGAATAGGTAGCACACTCATAAAATTGGTTGCCGACAACTCTAAATCATATGGTTAGTGTTCTAACAATGTTTACATCATGTTAGCACATAGTAGTTATCAGCAAAATTGAACTGTACACTCCATTGAGTTGAATGCATTACTTTCTATTCAATGCATTCTGTGGTAAGGTTGTGTACATAACTACACTGGGTGGTTTGGAACTGTATAGATATTGCATGTAGAGTGCTCAGTGCCATGGAATACTCCAATGCAAGGTGAATTCAGGAACCTACCTGGTACCATTTACTTTGGATCAGCCATTGACTTGGCTTACTTCTGCAAAGGCTAAATTTCCACTGCGCAGAGAACGTAAAGTTACTGAAAGTAACTTCTGGAGCATAGGTAGCAAACTCATAAAATTGGTTGCACACAACTCTAAGTCATATGGTTAGTGTGCTAACAATGTTTACATCATGTTAGCACATAGTGATTATTAGCAAAATTGAACTGTACACTCCATTGAGTTGAATGCATTACTTTCTATTCAATGCATTCTGTGGTAAGGTTGTGTACATAACGACTCTGGGTGGTTTGGAACAGTATTTACTTTGGATCAGCCATTGACTTGGCTTACTTCTGCAAAGGCTAAAGTTCCACTGTGTAGAGAAGGTAATGTTACTGAAAGTAACTTCTGGAGAATAGGTAGCACACTCATAAAATTGGTTGCAGACAACTCTAAATCATATGGTTAGTGTTCTAACAATGTTTACATCATGTTAGCACATAGTAGTTATCAGCAAAATTGAACTGTACACTCCATTGAGTTGAATGCATTACTTTCTATTCAATGCATTCTGTGGTAAGGTTGTGTACATAACTACACTGGGTGGTTTGGAACTGTATAGATATTGCATGTAGAGTGCTCAGTGCCATGGAATACTCCAATGCAAGGTGAATTCAGGAACCTACCTGGTACCATTTACTTTGGATCAGCCATTGACTTGGCTTACTTCTGCAAAGGCTAAATTTCCACTGCGCAGAGAACGTAAAGTTACTGAAAGTAACTTCTGGAGCATAGGTAGCAAACTCATAAAATTGGTTGCACACAACTCTAAGTCATATGGTTAGTGTGCTAACAATGTTTACATCATGTTAGCACATAGTGTTTATTAGCAAAATTGAACTGTACACTCCATAGAGTTGAAAGCATTACTTTCTATTCAATGCATTCTGTGGTAAGGTTGTGTACATAACGTCTCTGGGTGGTTTGGAACAGTATAGATATTGCATGTAGAGTGCTCAGTGCCATGGAATACTCCAATGCAAGGTGAATTCAGGAACCTACCTGGTACCATTTACTTTGGATCAGCCATTGACTTGGCTTACTTCTGCACAGGCTAAAGTTCCACTGTGTAGAGAAGGTAAAGTTACTGAAAGTAACTTCTGGAGAATAGGTAGCACACTCATAAAATTGGTTGCAGACAACTCTTAATCATATGGTTAGTGTTCTAACAATGTTTACATCATGTTAGCACATAGTAGTTATCAGCAAAATTGAACTGTACACTCCATTGAGTTGAATGCATTACTTTCTATTCAATGCATTCTGTGGTAAGGTTGTGTACATAACTAGTCTGGGTGATTTGGAACTGTATAGATATTGCATGTAGAGTGCTCAGTGCCATGGAATACTACAATGCAAGGTGAATTCAGGAACCTACCTGGTACCATTTACTTTGGATCAGCCATTGACTTGGCTTACTTCTGCAAAGGCTAAAGTTCCACTGTGTAGAGAAGGTAAAGTTACTAAAAAGTAACTTCTGGAGCATAGGTAGCACACTCATAAAATTGGTTGCACACAACTCTAAGTCATATGGTTAGTGTGCTAACAATGTTTAGATCATGTTAGCACATAGTGTTTATCAGCAAAATTGAACTGTACACTCCATTGAGTTGAATGCATTACTTTCTATTCAATGCATTCTGTGGTAAGGTTGTGTACATAACTTCTCTGGGTGGTTTGGAACTGTATAGATATTGCATGTAGAGTGCTCAGTGCCATGGAATACTCCAATGCAAGCTGAATTCAGTAACCTACCTGGTACCATTTACAGTGGAACAGCCATTGACTTGGTTCAATTCTGCAAAGGCTAAAGTTCCACTGTGTAGAGAAGGTAATGTTACTGAAAGTAACTTCTGGAGAATAGGTAGCACACTCATAAAATTGGTTGCCGACAACTCTAAATCATATGGTTAGTGTTCTAACAATGTTTACATCATGTTAGCACATAGTAGTTATCAGCAAAATTGAACTGTACACTCCATTGAGTTGAATGCATTACTTTCTATTCAATGCATTCTGTGGTAAGGTTGTGTACATAACGTCTCTGGGTGGTTTGGAACAGTATAGATATTGCATGTAGAGTGCTCAGTGCCATGGAATACTCCAATGCAAGGTGAATTCAGGAACCTACCTGGTACCATTTACTTTGGATCAGCCATTGACTTGGCTTACTTCTGCACAGGCTAAAGTTCCACTGTGTAGAGAAGGTAAAGTTACTGAAAGTAACTTCTGGAGAATAGGTAGCACACTCATAAAATTGGTTGCAGACAACTCTTAATCATATGGTTAGTGTTCTAACAATGTTTACATCATGTTAGCACATAGTAGTTATGAGCAAAATGGAACTGTACACTCCTTCGAGTAGAATGCATGACTTTCTATTCAATGCATTCTGTGGTAAGGTTGTGTACATAACTACTCTGGGTGATTTGGAACTGTATAGATATTGCATGTAGAGTGCTCAGTGCCATGGAATACTCCAATGCAAGCTGAATTCAGGAACCTACCTGGTACCATTTACTTTGGATCAGCCATTGACTTGGTTCAATTCTGCAATGGCTAAATTTCCACTGCGCAGAGAACCTAAAGTTACTGAAAGTAACTTCTGGAGAATAGGTAGCACACTCATAAAATTGGTTGCAGACAACTCTAAATCATATGGTTAGTGTGCTAACAATATTTACATCATGTTAGCACATAGTAGTTATGAGCAAAATGGAACTGTACACTCCTTCGAGTAGAATGCATGACATTCTATTCAATGCATTCTGTGGTAAGGTTGTGTACATAACTAGTCTGGGTGATTTGGAACTGTATAGATATTGCATGTAGAGTGCTCAGTGCCATGGAATACTCCAATGCAAGCAGAATTCGGTAACCTACCTGGTACCATTTACAGTGTGACAGCCATTGACTTGGTTCAATTCTGCAATGGCTAAATTTCCACTGCGCAGAGAACGTAATGTTACTGAAATTAACTTCTGGAGAATAGGTAGCACACTCATAAAATTGGTTGCAGACAACTCTAAATCATATGGTTAGTGTGCTAACAATGTTTACATCATGTTAGCACATAGTAGTTATCAGCAAAATTGAACTGTACACTCCATTGAGTTGAATGCCTTACTTTCTATTTAATGCATTCTGTGGTAAGGTTGTGTACATAACTACACTGGGTGGTTTGGAACTGTATAGATATTGCATGTAGAGTGCTCAGTGCCATGGAATACTCCAATGCAAGGTGAATTCAGGAACCTACCTGGTACCATTTACTTTGGATCAGCCATTGACTTGGCATACTTCTGCACAGGCTAAAGTTCCACTGTGTAGAGAAGGTAAAGTTACTGAAAGTAACTTCTGGAGCATAGGTAACACACTCATAAAATTGGTTGCAGACACCTCTAAATCATATGGTTAGTTTGCTAGCAATGTTTACATCATGTTAGCACATAGTGTTTATCAGCAAAATTGAACTGTACACTCCATTGAGTTGAATGCATTACTTCCGATTCAATGTATTCTGTGGTAAAGTTGTATACATAACTAGTCTGGGTGGTTTGGAACTGTATAGATATTGCATGTAGAGTGCTCAGTGCCATGGAATACTCCAATGCAAGGTGAATTCAGTAACCTACCTGGTACCATTTACTTTGGATCAGCCATTGACTTGGTTTACTTCTGCACAGGCTCAGGTTCCACTGTGTAGAGAAGGTAATGTTACTGCAAGTAACTTCTGGAGAATAGGTAGCACACTCATAAAATTGGTTGCAGACAAGTCTAAATCATATGGTTTGTGTGCTAACAATGTTTACATCATGTCAGCACATAGTAGTTTTCAGCTAAATTGAACTGTACACTCCATTGAGTTGATTGCATTACTTTATATTCAATACATTCTGTGGTAAGTTTGTGTACATAACTACTCTGGGTGATTTGGAACTGTATAGATATTGCATGTAGAGTGCTCAGTGCCATGGAATACTCCAATGCAAGCTGAATTCAGGAACCTACCTGGTACCATTTACTTTGGATCAGCCATTGACTTGGCTTACTTCTGCAAAGGCTAAAGTTCCACTGTGTAGAGAAGGTAATGTTACTGAAAGTAACTTCTGGAGAATAGGTAGCACACTCATAAAATTGGTTGCAGACAACTCTAAATCATATGGTTAGTGTGCTAACAATGTTTACATCATGTTAGCACATAGTAGTTATCAGCAAAATTGAACAGTACACTCCATTGAGTTGAATGCATTACTTTCTATTCAATGCATTCTGTGGTAAGGTTGTGTACATAACTACACTGGGTGGTTTGGAGCTGTATAGATATTGCATGTAGAGTGCTCAGTGCCATGGAATACACCAATGCAAGGTGAATTCAGGAACCTACCTGGTACCATTTACTTTGGATCAGCCATTGACTTGGCTTACTTCTGCAAAGGCTAAAGTTCCACGGTGTAGAGAAGGTAAAGTTACTAAAAAGTAACTTCTGGAGCATAGGTAGCACACTCATAAAATTGGTTGCACACAACTCTAAGTCATATGGTTAGTGTGCTAACAATGTTTAGATCATGTTAGCACATAGTGTTTATCAGCAAAATTGAACTGTACACTCCATTGAGTTGAATGCATTACTTTCTGTTCAATGCATTCTGTGGTAAGGTTGTGTACATAACTTCTCTGGGTGGTTTGGAACTGTATAGATATTGCATGTAGAGTGCTCAGTGCCATGGAAAACTCCAATGCAAGCTGAATTCAGTAACCTACATGGTACCATTTACAGTGGAACAGCCATTGACTTGGTTCAATTCTGCAAAGGCTAAAGTTCCACTGTGTAGAGAAAGTAATGTTACTGAAAGTAACTTCTGGAGAATAGGTAGCACACTCATAAAATTGGTTGCCGACAACTCTAAATCATATGGTTAGTGTTCTAACAATGTTTACATCATGTTAGCACATAGTAGTTATGAGCAAAATGGAACAGTACACTCCTTCGAGTAGAATGCATTACTTTCTATTCAATGCATTCTGTGGTAAGGTTGTGTACATAACTACTCTGGGTGATTTGGAACTGTATAGATATTGCATGTAGAGTGCTCAGTGCCATGGAATACTCCAATGCATGCTGAATTCAGTAACCTACCTGGTACCATTTACAGTGGAACTGCCATTGACTTGGTTTACTTCTGCACAGGCTAAAGTTCCAGTGTGTAGAGAAGGTAATGTTACTGAAAGTAACTTCTGGAGAATAGGTAACACATTCATAAAATTGGTTGCAGACAACTCTAAATCATATGGTTAGTGTGCTAACAATGTTTACATCATGTCAGCACATAGTAGTTATCAGCAGAATTGAACTGTACACTCCATTGAGTTGATTGCATTATTTTATATTCAATACATTCTGTGTAAGGTTGTGTACATAACTACACTGGGTGGTTTGGAACTGTATAGATATTGCATGTAGAGTGCTCAGTGCCATGGAATACTCCAATGCAAGGTGAATTCATGAACCTACCTGGTACCATTTACTTTGGATCAGCCATTGACTTGGCTTGCTTCTGCAAAGGCTAAAGTTCCACTGTGTAGAGAAGGTAAAGTTACTGAAAGTAACTTCTGGAGCATAGGTAGCACACTCATAAAATTGGTTGCACACAACTCTAAGTCATATGGTTAGGGTGCTAACAATGTTTAGATCATGTTAGCACATAGTGTTTATTAGCAAAATTGAACTGTACACTCCATTGAGTTGAATGCATTACTTTCTATTCAATGCATTCTGTGGTAAGGTTGTGTACATAACGACTCTGGGTGGTTTGGAACAGTATTTACTTTGGATCAGCCATTGACTTGGCTTACTTCTGCAAAGGCTAAAGTTCCACTGTGTAGAGAAGGTAATGTTACTGAAAGTAACTTCTGGAGAATAGGTAGCACACTCATAAAATTGGTTGCAGACAACTCTAAATCATATGGTTAGTGTGCTAACAATGTTTACATCATGTTAGCACATAGTTATCAGCAAAATTGAACTGTACACTCCATTGAGTTGAATGCATTACTTTCTATTTAATGCATTCTGTGGTAAGGTTGTGTACATAACTACACTGGGTGGTTTGGAACTGTATAGATATTGCATGTAGAGTGCTCAGTGCCATGGAATACTCCAATGCAAGGTGAATTCAGGAACCTACCTGGTACCATTTACAGTGGAACAGCCCATTGACTTGGTTCAATTCTGCAAAAGCTAAAGTTCCACTGTGTAGAGAAGGTAATGTTACTGAAAGTAACTTCTGGAGAATAGGTAGCACACTCATAAAATTGGTTGCAGACAACTCTAAATCATATGGTTAGTGTGCTAGCAATGTTTACATCATGTCAGCATATTGTGGTTATCAGCAAAATTGAACTGTACACTCCATTAAGTTGAATGCATTACTTTCTATTCAATGCATTCTGTGGTAAGGTTGTGTACATAACTAGTCTGTGTGATTTGGAACTGTATAGATATTGCATGTAGAGTGCTCAGTGCCATGGAATACTCCAATGCAAGCAGAATTCAGTAACCTACCTGGTACCATTTACAGTGTGACAGCCATTGAGTTGGATCAATTCTGCAATGGCTAAATTTCCACTGCGCAGAGAACGTAAAGTTACTGAAAGTAACTTCTGGAGCATAGGTAGCACACTCATAAAATTGGTTGCAGACAACTCTAAATCATATGGTTAGTGTGCTAGCAATGTTTACATCATGTCAGCATATTGTGGTTATTAGCAAAATTGAACTGTACACTCTTTTGAGTTGAATGCATTACTTTCGATTCAATGTATTCTGTGGTAAAGTTGTATACATAACTAGTCTGGGTGGTTTGGAACTGTATAGATATTGCATGTAGAGTGCTCAGTGCCATGGAATACTCCAATGCAAGGTGAATTCAGTAACCTACCTGGTACCATTTACTTTGGATCAGCCATTGACTGGGTTTACTTCTGAACAGGTTAAAGTTCCACTGTGTAGAGAAGTTAATGTTACTGAAAGTAACTTCTGGAGAATAGGTAGCACACATAAAATTGGTTGCAGACAACTCTAAATCATATGGTTAGAGTGCTAACAATGTTGCGATCATGTTAGCACATAGTGGTTATCAGCAAAATTGAACTGTATACTCCATTGAGTTGAATGCATTACTTTCTATTCAATGCATTCTGTGGTAAGGTTGTGTACATAACTACTCTGGGTGATTTGGAACATATAGATATTGCATGTAGAGTGCTCAGTGCCATGGAAAACTCCAATGCATGCTGAATTCAGTAACCTACCTGGTACCATTTACAGTGGAACTGCCATTGACTTGGTTTACTTCTGCACAGGCTAAAGTTCCAGTGTGTAGAGAAGGTAAAGTTACTGAAAGTAACTTTTGGAGAATAGGTAGCACACACATAAAATTGGTTGCAGACAACTCTAAATCATCTGGTTAGTGTGCTAACAATGTTTACATTATGTTAGCATATAGAAGTTATCAGCAAAATTGAACTGTATACTCCATTGAGTTGAATGCATTACTTTCTATTCAATGCATTCTGTGGTAAGGTTGTGTACATAACTACTCTGGGTGATTTGGAACTGTATAGATATTGCATGTAGAGTGCTCAGTGCCATGGAATACTCCAATGCTTGCTGAATTCAGTAACCTACCTGGTACCATTTACAGTGGAACTGCCATTGACTTGGTTTACTTCTGCACAGGCTAAAGTTCCAGTGTGTAGAGAAGGTAATGTTACTGAAAGTAACTTCTGGAGAATAGGTAACACATTCATAAAATTGGTTGCAGACAACTCTAAATCATATGGTTAGTGTGCTAACAATGTTTACATCATGTCAGCACATAGTAGTTATCAGCAGAATTGAACTGTACACTCCATTGAGTTGATTGCATTATTTTATATTCAATACATTCTGTGTAAGGTTGTGTACATCACTACACTGGGAGGTTTGGAACTGTATAGATATTGCATGTAGAGTGCTCAGTGCCATGGAATACTCCAATGCAACGTGAATTCAGGAACCTACCTGGTACCATTTACTTTGGATCAGCCATTGACTTGGCTTACTTCTGCAAAGGCTAAAGTTCCACTGTGTAGAGAAGGTAAAGTTACTGAAAGTAACTTCTGGAGCATAGGTAGCACACTCATAAAATTGGTTGCACACAACTCTAAGTCATATGGTGAGTGTGCTAACAATGTTTAATCATGTTAGCACATAGTGTTTATTAGCAAAATTGAACTGTATACTCCATTGAGTTGAATGCATTACTTTCTATTCAATGCATTCTGTGGTAAGGTTGTGTACATAACTACTCTGGGTGGTTTGGAACTGTATAGATATTGCATGTAGAGTGCTCAGTGCCATGGAATACTCCAATGCAAGGTGAATTCAGTAACCTACCTGGTACCATTTACTTCGGATCATCCATTGACTTGGTTTACTTCTGCACAGGCTGAGGTTCCACTGTGTAGAGAAGGTAAAGTTACTGAAAGTAACTTTTGGAGAATAGGTAGCACACACATAAAATTGGTTGCAGACAACTCTAAATCATCTGGTTAGTGTGCTAACAATGTTTACATTATGTTAGCATATAGAAGTTATCAGCAAAATTGAACTGTATACTCCATTGAGTTGAATGCATTACTTTCTATTCAATGCATTCTGTGGTAAGGTTGTGTACATAACTACTCTGGGTGATCTGGAACTGTATAGATATTGCATGTAGAGTGCTCAGTGCCATGGAATACTCCAATGCATGCTGAATTCAGTAACCTACCTGGTACCATTTACAGTGGAACTGCCATTGGCTTGGTTTACTACTGCACAGGCTAAAGTTCCAGTGTGTAGAGAAGGTAATGTTACTGAAAGTAACTTCTGGAGAATAGGTAACACATTCAGAAAATTGGTTGCAGACAACTCTAAATCATATGGTTAGTGTGCTAACAATGTTTACATCATGTCAGCACATAGTAGTTATCAGCAGAATTGAACTGTACACTCCATTGAGTTGATTGCATTATTTTATATTCAATACATTCTGTGTAAGGTTGTGTACATAACTACACTGGGTGGTTTGGAACTGTATAGATATTGCATGTAGAGTGCTCAGTGCCATGGAATACTCCAATGCAAGGTGAATTCAGGAACCTACCTGGTACCATTTACTTTGGATCAGCCATTGACTTGGCTTACTTCTGCAAAGGCTAAAGTTCCACTGTGTAGAGAAGGTAATGTTACTGAAAGTAACTTCTGGAGAATAGGTAGCACACTCATAAAATTGGTTGCACACAACTCTAAGTCATATGGTTAGTGTGCTAACAATGTTTAGATGATGTTAGCACATAGTAGTTATCAGCAAAATTGAACTGTACACTCCATTGAGTTGAATGCATTACTTTCTATTCAATGCATTCTGTGGTAAGGTTGTGTACATAACGACTCTGGGTGGTTTGGAACAGTATAGATATTGCATGTAGAGTGCTCAGTGCCATGGAATACTCCAATGCAAGGTGAATTCAGGAACCTACCTGGTACCATTTACTTTGGATCAGCCATTGACTTGGCTTACTTCTGCAAAGGCTAAAGTTCCACTGTGTAGAGAAGGTAATGTTACTGAAAGTAACTTCTGGTGAATAGGTAGCACACTCATAAAATTGGTTGCAGACAACTCTAAATCATATGGTTAGTGTGCTAACAATGTTTACATCATGTTAGCACATAGTAGTTATCAGCAAAATTGAACTGTACACTCCATTGAGTTGAATGCATTACTTTCTATTTAATGCATTCTGTGGTAAGGTTGTGTACATAACTACACTGGGTGGTTTGGAACTGTATAGATATTGCATGTAGAGTGCTCAGTGCCATGGAATACTCCAATGCAAGGTGAATTCAGGAACCTACCTGGTACCATTTACTTTGTATCAGCCATTGACTTGGCTTACTTCTGCAAGGCTAAAGTTCCACTGTGTAGAGAAGGTAAAGTTACTGAAAGTAACTTCTGGAGCATAGGTAACACACTCATAAAATTGGTTGCAGACACCTCTAAATCATATGGTTAGTTTGCTAGCAATGTTTACATCATGTTAGCACATAGTGTTTATCAGCAAAATTGAACTGTACACTCCATTGAGTTGAATGCATTACTTCCGATTCAATGTATTCTGTGGTAAAGTTGTATACATAACTAGTCTGGGTGGTTTGGAACTGTATAGATATTGCATGTAGAGTGCTCAGTGCCATGGAATACTCCAATGCAAGGTGAATTCAGTAACCTACCTGGTACCATTTACTTTGGATCAGCCATTGACTTGGTTTACTTCTGCACAGGCTGAGGTTCCACTGTGTAGAGAAGGTAATGTTACTGCAAGTAACTTCTGGAGAATAGGTAGCACACTCATAAAATTGGTTGCAGACAAGTCTAAATCATATGGTTTGTGTGCTAACAATGTTTACATCATGTCAGCACATAGTAGTTTTCAGCTAAATTGAACTGTACACTCCATTGAGTTGATTGCATTACTTTATATTCAATACATTCTGTGGTAAGTTTGTGTACATAACTACTCTGGGTGATTTGGAACTGTATAGATATTGCATGTAGAGTGCTCAGTGCCATGGAATACTCCAATGCAAGCTGAATTCAGGAACCTACCTGGTACCATTTACTTTGGATCAGCCATTGACTTGGCTTACTTCTGCAAAGGCTAAAGTTCCACTGTGTAGAGAAGGTAATGTTACTGAAAGTAACTTCTGGAGAATAGGTAGCACACTCATAAAATTGGTTGCAGACAACTCTAAATCATATGGTTAGTGTGCTAACAATGTTTACATCATGTTAGCACATAGTAGTTATCAGCAAAATTGAACTGTACACTCCATTGAGTTGAATGCATTACTTTCTATTCAATGCATTCTGTGGTAAGGTTGTGTACATAACTACACTGGGTGGTTTGGAGCTGTATAGATATTGCATGTAGAGTGCTCAGTGCCATGGAATACACCAATGCAAGGTGAATTCAGGAACCTACCTGGTACCATTTACTTTGGATCAGCCATTGACTTGGCTTACTTCTGCAAAGGCAAAAGTTCCACGGTGTAGAGAAGGTAAAGTTACTAAAAAGTAACTTCTGGAGCATAGGTAGCACACTCATAAAATTGGTTGCACACAACTCTAGGTCATATGGTTAGTGTGCTAACAATGTTTAGATCATGTTAGCACATAGTGTTTATCAGCAAAATTGAACTGTACACTCCATTGAGTTGAATGCATTACTTTCTATTCAATGCATTCTGTGCTAAGGTTGTGTACATAACTTCTCTGGGTGGTTTGGAACTGTATAGATATTGCATGTAGAGTGCTCAGTGCCATGGAAAACTCCAATGCAAGCTGAATTCAGTAACCTACCTGGTACCATTTACAGTGGAACAGCCATTGACTTGGTTCAATTCTGCAAAGGCTAAAGTTCCACTGTGTAGAGAAAGTAATGTTACTGAAAGTAACTTCTGGAGAATAGGTAGCACACTCATAAAATTGGTTGCCGACAACTCTAAATCATATGGTTAGTGTTCTAACAATGTTTAGATCATGTTAGCACATAGTGTTTATCAGCAAAATTGAACTGTACACTCCATTGAGTTGAATGCATTACTTTCTATTCAATGCATTCTGTGGTAAGGTTGTGTACATAACGACTCTGGGTGGTTTGGAACAGTATTTACTTTGGATCAGCCATTGACTTGGCTTACTTCTGCAAAGGCTAAAGTTCCACTGTGTAGAGAAGGTAATGTTACTGAAAGTAACTTCTGGAGAATAGGTAGCACACTCATAAAATTGGTTGCAGACAACTCTAAATCATATGGTTAGTGTGCTAACAATGTTTACATCATGTTAGCACATAGTTATCAGCAAAATTGAACTGTACACTCCATTGAGTTGAATGCATTACTTTCTATTTAATGCATTCTGTGGTAAGGTTGTGTACATAACTACACTGGGTGGTTTGGAACTGTATAGATATTGCATGTAGAGTGCTCAGTGCCATGGAATACTCCAATGCAAGGTGAATTCAGGAACCTACCTGGTACCATTTACAGTGGAACAGCCCATTGACTTGGTTCAATTCTGCAAAAGCTAAAGTTCCACTGTGTAGAGAAGGTAATGTTACTGAAAGTAACTTCTGGAGAATAGGTAGCACACTCATAAAATTGGTTGCAGACAACTCTAAATCATATGGTTAGTGTGCTAGCAATGTTTACATCATGTCAGCATATTGTGGTTATCAGCAAAATTGAACTGTACACTCCATTAAGTTGAATGCATTACTTTCTATTCAATGCATTCTGTGGTAAGGTTGTGTACATAACTAGTCTGTGTGATTTGGAACTGTATAGATATTGCATGTAGAGTGCTCAGTGCCATGGAATACTCCAATGCAAGCAGAATTCAGTAACCTACCTGGTACCATTTACAGTGTGACAGCCATTGAGTTGGATCAATTCTGCAATGGCTAAATTTCCACTGCGCAGAGAACGTAAAGTTACTGAAAGTAACTTCTGGAGCATAGGTAGCACACTCATAAAATTGGTTGCAGACAACTCTAAATCATATGGTTAGTGTGCTAGCAATGTTTACATCATGTCAGCATATTGTGGTTATCAGCAAAATTGAACTGTACACTCTTTTGAGTTGAATGCATTACTTTCGATTCAATGTATTCTGTGGTAAAGTTGTATACATAACTAGTCTGGGTGGTTTGGAACTGTATAGATATTGCATGTAGAGTGCTCAGTGCCATGGAATACTCCAATGCAAGGTGAATTCAGTAACCTACCTGGTACCATTTACTTTGGATCAGCCATTGACTGGGTTTACTTCTGAACAGGTTAAAGTTCCACTGTGTAGAGAAGTTAATGTTACTGAAAGTAACTTCTGGAGAATAGGTAGCACACATAAAATTGGTTGCAGACAACCCTAAATCATATGGTTAGAGTGCTAACAATGTTGCGATCATGTTAGCACATAGTGGTTATCAGCAAAATTGAACTGTATACTCCATTGAGTTGAATGCATTACTTTCTATTCAATGCATTCTGTGGTAAGGTTGTGTACATAACTACTCTGGGTGATTTGGAACATATAGATATTGCATGTAGAGTGCTCAGTGCCATGGAAAACTCCAATGCATGCTGAATTCAGTAACCTACCTGGTACCATTTACAGTGGAACTGCCATTGACTTGGTTTACTTCTGCACAGGCTAAAGTTCCAGTGTGTAGAGAAGGTAAAGTTACTGAAAGTAACTTTTGGAGAATAGGTAGCACACACATAAAATTGGTTGCAGACAACTCTAAATCATCTGGTTAGTGTGCTAACAATGTTTACATTATGTTAGCATATAGAAGTTATCAGCAAAATTGAACTGTATACTCCATTGAGTTGAATGCATTACTTTCTATTCAATGCATTCTGTGGTAAGGTTGTGTACATAACTACTCTGGGTGATTTGGAACTGTATAGATATTGCATGTAGAGTGCTCAGTGCCATGGAATACTCCAATGCATGCTGAATTCAGTAACCTACCTGGTACCATTTACAGTGGAACTGCCATTGACTTGGTTTACTTCTGCACAGGCTAAAGTTCCACTGTGTAGAGAAGGTAATGTTACTGAAAGTAACTTCTGGAGAATAGGTAACACATTCATAAAATTGGTTGCAGACAACTCTAAATCATATGGTTAGTGTGCTAACAATGTTTACATCATGTCAGCACATAGTAGGTATCAGCAGAATTGAACTGTACACTCCATTGAGTTGATTGCATTATTTTATATTCAATACATTCTGTGTAAGGTTGTGTACATAACTACACTGGGTGGTTTGGAACTGTATAGATATTGCATGTAGAGTGCTCAGTGCCATGGAATACTCCAATGCAAGGTGAATTCAGGAACCTACCTGGTACCATTTACTTTGGATCAGCCATTGACTTGGCTTACTTCTGCAAAGGCTAAAGTTCCACTGTGTAGAGAAGGAAAAGTTACTGAAAGTAACTTCTGGAGCATAGGTAGCACACTCATAAAATTGGTTGCACACAACTCTAAGCCATATGGTGAGTGTTCTAACAATGATTAATCATGTTAGCACATAGTTTTTATTAGCAAAATTGAACTGTATACTCCATTGAGTTGAATGCATTACTTTCTATTCAATGCATTCTGTGGTAAGGTTGTGTACATAACTACTCTGGGTGGTTTGGAACTGTATAGATATTGCATGTAGAGTGCTCAGTGCCATGGAATACAACAATGCAAGCTTAATTCAGTAACCTACCTGGTACCATTTACAGTGGAACAGCCATTGACTTGGTTCAATTCTGCAAAAGCTAAAGTACCACTGTGTAGAGAAGGTAATGTTACTGAAAGTAACTTCTGGAGAATAGGTAGCACACTCATAAAATTGGTTGCAGACAACTCTAAATCAAATGGTTAGTGTGCTAACAATGTTTACATCATGTTAGCACATAGTAGTTATCAGCAAAATTGAACTGTACACTCCATTGAGTTGAATGCATTACTTTCTATTCAATGCATTCTGTGGTAAGGTTGTGTACATAACTACACTGGGTGGTTTGGAACTGTATAGATATTGCATGTAGAGTGCTCAGTGCCATGGAATACTCCAATGCAAGGTGAATTCAGGAAACTACCTGGTACCATTTACTTTGGAACAGCCATTGACTTGGTTCAATTCTGCAAAAGCTATAGTACCACTGTGTAGAGAAGGTAATGTTACTGAAAGTAACTTCTGGAGAATAGGTAGCACACATAAAATTGGTTGCAGACAACTCTAAATCATATGGTTAGTGTGCTAACAATGTTTAGATCATGTTAGCACATAGTGGTTATCAGCAAAATTGAACAGTACACTCTTTTGAGTTGAATGCATTACTTTCTATTCAATGCATTCTGTGGTAAGGTTGTGTACATAACCACACTGGGTGGTTTGGAACATATAGGTATTGCATGTAGAGTGCTCAGTGCCATGGAATACTCCAATGCAAGGTGAATTCAGTAACCTACCTGGTACCATTTACTTTGGATCAGCCATTGACTTGGTTTACGTCTGCACAGGCTGAGGTTCCACTGTGTAGAGAAGGTAAAGTTACTGAAAGTAACTTTTGGAGAATAGGTAGCACACACATAAAATTGGTTGCAGACAACTCTAAATCATCTGGTTAGTGTGCTAACAATGTTTACATTATGTTAGCATATAGAAGTTATCAGCAAAATTGAACTGTATACTCCATTGAGTTGAATGCATTACTTTCTATTCAATGCATTCTGTGGTAAGGTTGTGTACATAACTACTCTGGGTGATTTGGAACTGTATAGATATTGCATGTAGAGTGCTCAGTGCCATGGAATACTCCAATGCAAGGTGAATTCAGTAACCTACCTGGTACCATTTACTTTGGATCAGCCATTGACTGGGTTTACTTCTGAACAGGTTAAAGTTCCACTGTGTAGAGAAGTTAATGTTACTGAAAGTAACTTCTGGAGAATAGGTAGCACACATAAAATTGGTTGCAGACAACTCTAAATCATATGGTTAGAGTGCTAACAATGTTTCGATCATGTTAGCACATAGTGGTTATCAGCAAAATTGAACTGCATACTCCATTGAGTTGAATGCATTACTTTCTATTCAATGCATTCTGTGGTAAGGTTGTGTACATAACTACTCTGGGTGATTTGGAACTGTGTAGATATTGCATGTAGAGTGCTCAGTGCCATGGAATACTCCAATGCATGCTGAATTCAGTAACCTACCTGGTACCATTTACAGTGGAACTGCCATTGACTTGGTTTACTTCTGCACAGGCTAAAGTTCCAGTGTGTAGAGAAGGTAAAGTTACTGAAAGTAACTTTTGGAGAATAGGTAGCACACACATAAAATTGGTTGCAGACAACTCTAAATCATCTGGTTAGTGTGCTAACAATGTTTACATTATGTTAGCATATAGAAGTTATCAGCAAAATTGAACTGTATACTCCATTGAGTTGAATGCATTACTTTCTATTCAATGCATTCTGTGGTAAGGTTGTGTACATAACTACTCTGGGTGATTTGGAACTGTATAGATATTGCATGTAGAGTGCTAAGTGCCATGGAATACTCCAATGCATGCTGAATTCAGTAACCTACCTGGTACCATTTACAGTGGAACTGCCATTGACTTGGTTTACTTCTGCACAGGCTAAAGTTCCAGTGTGTAGAGAAGGTAATGTTACTGAAAGTAACTTCTGGAGAATAGGTAACACATTCATAAAATTGGTTGCAGACAACTCTAAATCATATGGTTAGTGTGCTAACAATGTTTACATCATGTCAGCACATAGTAGTTATCAGCAGAATTGAACTGTACACTCCATTGAGTTGATTGCATTATTTTATATTCAATACATTCTGTGTAAGGTTGTGTACATAACTACACTGGGTGGCTTGGAACTGTATAGATATTGCATGTAGAGTGCTCAGTGCCATGGAATACTCCAATGCAAGGTGAATTCAGGAACCTACCTGGTACCATTTACTTTGGATCAGCCATTGACTTGGCTTACTTCTGCAAAGGCTAAAGTTCCACTGTGTAGAGAAGGAAAAGTTACTGAAAGTAACTTCTGGAGCATCGGTAGCACACTCATAAAATTGGTTGCACACAACTCTAAGCCATATGGTGAGTGTGCTAACAATGATTAATCAAGTAGGCACATAGTGTTTATTAGCAAAATTGAACTGTATACTCCATTGAGTTGAATGCATTACTTTCTATTCAATGCATTCTGTGGTAAGGTTGTGTACATAACTACTCTGGGTGGTTTGGAACTGTATAGATATTGCATGTAGAGTGCTCAGTGCCATGGAATACTCCAATGCAAGCTGAATTCAGTAACCTACCTGGTACCATTTACAGTGGAACAGCCATTGACTTGGTTCAATTCTGCAAAAGCTATAGTACCACTGTGTAGAGAAGGTAATGTTACTGAAAGTAACTTCTGGAGAATAGGTAGCACACATAAAATTGGTTGCAGACAACTCTAAATCATATGGTTAGTGTGCTAACAATGTTTAGATCATGTTAGCACATAGTGGTTATCAGCAAAATTGAACAGTACACTCTTTTGAGTTGAATGCATTACTTTCTATTCAATGCATTCTGTGGTAAGGTTGTGTACATAACCACACTGGGTGGTTTGGAACATATAGATATTGCATGTAGAGTGCTCAGTGCCATGGAATACTCCAATGCAAGGTGAATTCAGTAACCTACCTGGTACCATTTACTTTGGATCAGCCATTGACTTGGTTTACGTCTGCACAGGCTGAGGTTCCACTGTGTAGAGAAGGTAAAGTTACTGAAAGTAACTTTTGGAGAATAGGTAGCACACACATAAAATTGGTTGCAGACAACTCTAAATCATCTGGTTAGTGTGCTAACAATGTTTACATTATGTTAGCATATAGAAGTTATCAGCAAAATTGAACTGTATACTCCATTGAGTTGAATGCATTACTTTCTATTCAATGCATTCTGTGGTAAGGTTGTGTACATAACTACTCTGGGTGATTTGGAACTGTATAGATATTGCATGTAGAGTGCTCAGTGCCATGGAATACTCCAATGCAAGGTGAATTCAGTAACCTACCTGGTACCATTTACTTTGGATCAGCCATTGACTGGGTTTACTTCTGAACAGGTTAAAGTTCCACTGTGTAGAGAAGTTAATGTTACTGAAAGTAACTTCTGCAGAATAGGTAGCACACACATAAAATTGGTTGCAGACAACTCTAAATCATCTGGTTAGTGTGCTAACAATGTTTACATTATGTTAGCATATAGAAGTTATCTGCAAAATTGAACTGTATACTCCATTGAGTTGAATGCATTACTTTCTATTCAATGCATTCTGTGGTAAGGTTGTGTACATAACTACTCTGGGTGATTTGGAACTGTATAGATATTGCATGTAGAGTGCTCAGTGCCATGGAATACTCCAATGCATGCTGAATTCAGTAACCTACCTGGTACCATTTACAGTGGAACTGCCATTGACTTGGTTTACTTCTGCACAGGCTAAAGTTCCAGTGTGTAGAGAAGGTAAAGTTACTGAAAGTAACTTTTGGAGAATAGGTAGCACACACATAAAATTGGTTGCAGACAACTCTAAATCATCTGGTTAGTGTGCTAACAATGTTTACATTATGTTAGCATATAGAAGTTATCAGCAAAATTGAACTGTATACTCCATTGAGTTGAATGCATTACTTTCTATTCAATGCATTCTGTGGTAAGGTTGTGTACATAACTACTCTGGGTGATTTGGAACTGTATAGATATTGCATGTAGAGTGCTAAGTGCCATGGAGTACTCCAATGCATGCTGAATTCAGTAACCTACCTGGTACCATTTACAGTGGAACTGCCATTGACTTGGTTTACTTCTGCACAGGCTAAAGTTCCAGTGTGTAGAGAAGGTAATGTTACTGAAAGTAACTTCTGGAGAATAGGTAACACATTCATAAAATTGGTTGCAGACAACTCTAAATCATATGGTTAGTGTGCTAACAATGTTTACATCATGTCAGCACATAGTAGTTATCAGCAGAATTGAACTGTACACTCCATTGAGTTGAATGCATTACTTTCTATTCAATGCATTCTGTGGTAAGGTTGTGTACATAACTACTCTGGGTGGTTTGGAACTGTATAGATATTGCATGTAGAGTGCTCAGTGCCATGGAATACAACAATGCAAGCTTAATTCAGTAACCTACCAGGTACCATTTACAGTGGAACAGCCATTGACTTGGTTCAATTCTGCAAAAGCTAAAGTACCACTGTGTAGAGAAGGTAATGTTACTGAAAGTAACTTCTGGAGAATAGGTAGCACACTCATAAAATTGGTTGCAGACAACTCTAAATCAAATGGTTAGTGTGCTAACAATGTTTAGATCATGTTAGCACATAGTGTTTATTAGCAAAATTGAACTGTACACTCCATTGAGTTGAATGAATTACTTTCTATTCAATGCATTCTGTGGTAAGGTTGTGTACATAATTACTCTGGGTGGTTTGGAACTGTATAGATATTGCATGTAGAGTGCTCAGTGCCATGGAATACTCCAATGCAAGGTGAATTCAGTAACCTACCTGGTACCATTTACAGTGGAACAGCCATTGACTTGGTTCAATTCTGCAAAAGCTATAGTACCACTGTGTAGAGAAGGTAATGTTACTGAAAGTAACTTCTGGAGAATAGGTAGCACACATAAAATTGGTTGCAGACAACTCTAAATCATATGGTTAGTGTGCTAACAATGTTTAGATCATGTTAGCACATAGTGGTTATCAGCAAAATTGAACAGTACACTCTTTTGAGTTGAATGCATTACTTTCTATTCAATGCATTCTGTGGTAAGGTTGTGTACATAACCACACTGGGTGGTTTGGAACATATAGATATTGCATGTAGAGTGCTCAGTGCCATGGAATACTCCAATGCAAGGTGAATTCAGTAACCTACCTGGTACCATTTACTTTGGATCAGCCATTGACTTGGTTTACGTCTGCACAGGCTGAGGTTCCACTGTGTAGAGAAGGTAAAGTTACTGAAAGTAACTTTTGGAGAATAGGTAGCACACACATAAAATTGGTTGCAGACAACTCTAAATCATCTGGTTAGTGTGCTAACAATGTTTACATTATGTTAGCATATAGAAGTTATCAGCAAAATTGAACTGTATACTCCATTGAGTTGAATGCATTACTTTCTATTCAATGCATTCTGTGGTAAGGTTGTGTACATAACTACTCTGGGTGATTTGGAACTGTATAGATATTGCATGTAGAGTGCTCAGTGCCATGGAATACTCCAATGCTTGCTGAATTCAGTAACCTACCTGGTACCATTTACAGTGGAACTGCCATTGACTTGGTTTACTTCTGCACAGGCTAAAGTTCCAGTGTGTAGAGAAGGTAATGTTACTGAAAGTAACTTCTGGAGAATAGGTAACAAATTCATAAAATTGGTTGCAGACAACTCTAAATCATATGGTTAGTGTGCTAACAATGTTTACATCATGTCAGCACATAGTAGTTATCAGCAGAATTGAACTGTACACTCCATTGAGTTGATTGCATTATTTTATATTCAATACATTCTGTGTAAGGTTGTGTACATCACTACACTGGGAGGTTTGGAACTGTATAGATATTGCATGTAGAGTGCTCAGTGCCATGGAATACTCCAATGCAACGTGAATTCAGGAACCTACCTGGTACCATTTACTTTGGATCAGCCATTGACTTGGCTTACTTCTGCAAAGGCTAAAGTTCCACTGTGTAGAGAAGGTAAAGTTACTGAAAGTAACTTCTGGAGCATAGGTAGCACACTCATAAAATTGGTTGCACACAACTCTAAGTCATATGGTGAGTGTGCTAACAATGTTTAATCATGTTAGCACATAGTGTTTATTAGCAAAATTGAACTGTATACTCCATTGAGTTGAATGCATTACTTTCTATTCAATGCATTCTCTGGTAAGGTTGTGTACATAACTACTCTGGGTGGTTTGGAACTGTATAGATATTGCATGTAGAGTGCTCAGTGCCATGGAATACAACAATGCAAGCAGAATTCAGTAACCTACCTGGTACCATTTACAGTGGAACAGCCATTCACTTGGTTCAATTCTGCAAAAGCTAAAGTACCACTGTGTAGAGAAGGTAATGTTACTGAAAGTAACTTCTGGAGAATAGGTAGCACAGATAAAATTGGTTGCAGACAACTCTAAATCATATGGTTAGTGTGCTAACAATGTTTAGATCATGTTAGCACATAGTGGTTATCAGCAAAATTGAACAGTACACTCTTTTGAGTTGAATGCATTACTTTCTATTCAATGCATTCTGTGGTAAGGTTGTGTACATAACCACACTGGGTGGTTTGGAACATATAGATATTGCATGTAGAGTGCTCAGTGCCATGGAATACTCCAATGCAAGGTGAATTCAGTAACCTACCTGGTACCATTTACTTCGGATCAGCCATTGACTTGGTTTACTTCTGCACAGGCTGAGGTTCCACTGTGTAGAGAAGGTAAAGTTACTGAAAGTAACTTTTGGAGAATAGGTAGCACACACATAAAATTGGTTGCAGACAACTCTAAATCATCTGGTTAGTGTGCTAACAATGTTTACATTATGTTAGCATATAGAAGTTATCAGCAAAATTGAACTGTATACTCCATTGAGTTGAATGCATTACTTTCTAGTCAATGCATTCTGTGGTAAGGTTGTGTACATAACTACTCTGGGTGATCTGGAACTGTATAGATATTGCATGTAGAGTGCTCAGTGCCATGGAATACTCCAATGCATGCTGAATTCAGTAACCTACCTGGTACCATTTACAGTGGAACTGCCATTGGCTTGGTTTACTACTGCACAGGCTAAAGTTCCAGTGTGTAGAGAAGGTAATGTTACTGAAAGTAACTTCTGGAGAATAGGTAACACATTCATAAAATTGGTTGCAGACAACTCTAAATCATATGGTTAGTGTGCTAACAATGTTTACATCATGTCAGCACATAGTAGTTATCAGCAGAATTGAACTGTACACTCCATTGAGTTGATTGCATTATTTTATATTCAATACATTCTGTGTAAGGTTGTGTACATAACTACACTGGGTGGTTTGGAACTGTATAGATATTGCATGTAGAGTGCTCAGTGCCATGGAATACTCCAATGCAACGTGAATTCAGGAACCTACCTGGTACCATTTACTTTGGATCAGCCATTGACTTGGCTTACTTCTGCAAAGGCGAAAGTTCCACTGTGTAGAGAAGGTAATGTTACTGAAAGTAACTTCTGGAGCACACTCATAAAATTGGTTGCAGACAACTCTAAATCAAATGGTTAGTGTGCTAACAATGTTTACATCATGTTAGCACATAGTAGTTATCAGCAAAATTGAACTGTACACTCCATTGAGTTGAATGCATTACTTTCTATTCAATGCATTCTGTGGTAAGGTTGTGTACATAACTACACTGGGTGGTTTGGAACTGTATAGATATTGCATGTAGAGTGCTCAGTGCCATGGAATACTCCAATGCAAGGTGAATTCAGGAACCTATCTGGTACCATTTACTTTGGATCAGCCATTCACTTGGCTTACTTCTGCAAAGGCTAAAGTTCCACTGTGTAGAGAAGGTAAAGTTACTGAAAGTAACTTCTGGAGCATAGGTAGCACACTCATAAAATTGGTTGCACACAACTCTAAGTCATATGGTTAGTGTGCTAACAATGTTTAGATGATGTTAGCACATAGTGTTTATTAGCAAAATTGAACTGTACACTCCATTGAGTTGAATGCATTACTTTCTATTCAATGCATTCTGTGGTAAGGTTGTGTACATAACGACTCTGGGTGGTTTGGAACAGTATAGATATTGCATGTAGAGTGTTCAGTGCCATGGAATACTCCAATGCAAGCAGAATTCAGTAACCTACCTGGTACCATTTACAGTGTGACAGCCATTGACTTGGTTCAATTCTGCAATGGCTAAATTTCCACTGCGCAGAGAACGTAAAGTTACTGGAAGTAACTTCTGGATCATAGGTAGCACACTCATAAAATTTTTTGCAGACAACTCTAAATCATATGGTTAGTGTGCTAGCAATGTTTACATCATGTCAGCATATTGTGGTTATCAGCAAAATTGAACTGTACACTCTTTTGAGTTGAATGCATTACTTTCTATTCAATGTATTCTGTGGTAAAGTTGTATACATAACTAGTCTGGGTGGTTTGGAACTGTATAGATATTGCATGTAGAGTGCTCAGTGCCATGGAATACTCCAATGCAAGGTGAATTCAGTAACCTACCTGGTACCATTTACTTTGGATCAGCCATTGACTTGGTTTACTTCTGAACAGATTAAAGTTCCACTGTGTAGAGAAGTTAATGTTACTGAAAGTAACTTCTGGAGAATAGGTAGCACACATAAAATTGGTTGCAGACAACTCTAAATCATATGGTTAGAGTGCTAACAATATTTAGATCATGTTAGCACATAGTGGTTATCAGCAAAATTGAACAGTACACTCTTTTGAGTTGAATGCATTACTCTCTATTCAATGCATTCTGTGGTAAGGTTGTGTACATAACCACACTGGGTGGTTTGGAACATATAGATATTGCATGTAGAGTGCTCAGTGCCATGGAATACTCCAATGCAAGGTGAATTCAGTAACCTACCTGGTACCATTTACTTTGGATCAGCCATTGACTTGGTTTACTTCTGCACAGGCTGAGGTTCCACTGTGTAGAGAAGGTAAAGTTACTGAAAGTAACTTTTGTAGAATAGGTAGCACACACATAAAATTGGTTGCAGACAACTCTAAATCATCTGGTTAGTGTGCTAACAATGTTTACATTATGTTAGCATATAGAAGTTATCAGCAAAATTGAACTGTATACTCCATTGAGTTGAATGCATTACTTTCTATTCAATGCATTCTGTGGTAAGGTTGTGTACATAACTACTCTGGGTGATTTGGAACTGTATAGATATTGCATGTAGAGTGCTCAGTGCCATGGAATACTCCAATGCATGCTGAATTCAGTAACCTACCTGTTACCATTTACAGTGGAACTGCCATTGACTTGGTTTACTTCTGCACAGGCTAAAGTTCCACTGTGTAGAGAAGGAAAAGTTACTGAAAGTAACTTCTGGAGCATAGGTAGCACACTCATAAAATTGGTTGCACACAACTCTAAGCCATATGGTGAGTGTTCTAACAATGATTAATCATGTTAGCACATAGTGTTTATTAGCAAAATTGAACTGTATACTCCATTGAGTTGAATGCATTACTTTCTATTCAATGCATTCCGTGGTAAGGTTGTGTACATAACTACTCTGGGTGGTTTGGAACTGTATAGATATTGCATGTAGAGTGCTCAGTGCCATGGAATACAACAATGCAAGCTTAATTCAGTAACCTACCTGGTACCATTTACAGTGGAACAGCCATTGACTTGGTTCAATTCTGCAAAAGCTAAAGTACCACTGTGTAGAGAAGGTAATGTTACTGAAAGTAACTTCTGGAGAATAGGTAGCACACTCATAAAATTGGTTGCAGACAACTCTAAATCAAATGGTTAGTGTGCTAACAATGTTTACATCATGTTAGCTCATAGTAGTTATCAGCAAAATTGAACTGTACACTCCATTGAGTTGAATGCATTACTTTCTATTCAATGCATTCTGTGGTAAGGTTGTGTACATAACTACACTGGGTGGTTTGGAACTGTATAGATATTGCATGTAGAGTGCTCAGTGCCATGGAATACTCCAATGCAAGGTGAATTCAGGAACCTGCCTGGTACCATTTACTTTGGATCAGCCATTGACTTGGCTTACTTCTGCAAAGGCTAAAGTTCCACTGTGTAGAGAAGGTAAAGTTACTGAAAGTAACTTCTGGAGCATAGGTAGCACACTCATAAAATTGGTTGCACACAACTCTAAGTCATATGGTTAGTGTGCTAACAATGTTTAGATCATGTTAGCACATAGTGTTTATTAGCAAAATTGAACTGTACACTCCATTGAGTTGAATGCATTACTTTCTATTCAATGCATTCTGTGGTAAGGTTGTGTACATAATTACTCTGGGTGGTTTGGAACTGTATAGATATTGCATGTAGAGTGCTCAGTGCCATGGAATACAACAATGCAAGCTGAATTCAGTAACCTACCTGGTACCATTTACAGTGGAACAGCCATTGACTTGGTTCAATTCTGCAAAAGCTATAGTACCACTGTGTAGAGAAGGTAATGTTACTGAAAGTAACTTCTGGAGAATAGGTAGCACACATAAAATTGGTTGCAGACAACTCTAAATCATATGGTTAGTGTGCTAACAATGTTTAGATCATGTTAGCACATAGTGGTTATCAGCAAAATTGAACAGTACACTCTTTTGAGTTGAATGCATTACTTTCTATTCAATGCATTCTGTGGTAAGGTTGTGTACATAACCACACTGGGTGGTTTGGAACATATAGATATTGCATGTAGAGTGCTCAGTGCCATGGAATACTCTAATGCAAGGTGAATTCAGTAACCTACCTGGTACCATTTACTTTGGATCAGCCATTGACTTGGTTTACGTCTGCACAGGCTGAGGTTCCACTGTGTAGAGAAGGTAAAGTTACTGAAAGTAACTTTTGGAGAATAGGTAGCACACACATAAAATTGGTTGCAGACAACTCTAAATCATCTGGTTAGTGTGCTAACAATGTTTACATTATGTTAGCATATAGAAGTTATCAGCAAAATTGAACTGTATACTCCATTGAGTTGAATGCATTACTTTCTATTCAATGCATTCTGTGGTAAGGTTGTGTACATAACTACTCTGGGTGATTTGGAACTGTATAGATATTGCATGTAGAGTGCTCAGTGCCATGGAATACTCCAATGCAAGGTGAATTCAGTAACCTACCTGGTACCATTTACTTTGGATCAGCCATTGACTGGGTTTACTTCTGAACAGGTTAAAGTTCCACTGTGTAGAGAAGTTAATGTTACTGAAAGTAACTTCTGGAGAATAGGTAGCACACATAAAATTGGTTGCAGATAACTCTAAATCATATGGTTAGAGTGCTAACAATGTTTCGATCATGTTAGCACATAGTGGTTATCAGCAAAATTGAACAGTACACTCTTTTGAGTTGAATGCATTACTTTCTATTCAATGCATTCTGTGGTAAGGTTGTGTACATAACCACACTGGGTGGTTTGGAACATATAGATATTGCATGTAGAGTGCTCAGTGCCATGGAATACTCCAATGCAAGGTGAATTCAGTAACCTACCTGGTACCATTTACTTTGGATCAGCCATTGACTTGGTTTACTTCTGCACAGGCTGAGGTTCCACTGTGTAGAGAAGGTAAAGTTACTGAAAGTACCTTTTGGAGAATAGGTAGCACAGACATAAAATTGGTTGCAGACAACTCTAAATCATCTGGTTAGTGTGCTAACAATGTTTACATTATGTTAGCATATAGAAGTTATCAGCAAAATTAAACTGTATACTCCATTGAGTTGAATGCATTACTTTCTATTCAATGCATTCTGTGGTAAGGTTGTGTACATAACTACTCTGGGAGATTTGGAACTGTGTAGATATTGCATGTAGAGTGCTCAGTGCCATGGAATACTCCAATGCATGCTGAATTCAGTAACCTACCTGGTACCATTTACAGTGGAACTGCCATTGACTTGGTTTACTTCTGCACAGGCTAAAGTTCCAGTGTGTAGAGAAGGTAAAGTTACTGAAAGTAACTTTTCGAGAATAGGTAGCACACACATAAAATTGGTTGCAGACAACTCTAAATCATCTGGTTAGTGTGCTAACAATGTTTACATTATGTTAGCATATAGAAGTTATCAGCAAAATTGAACTGTATACTCCATTGAGTTGAATGCATTACTTTCTATTCAATGCATTCTGTGGTAAGGTTGTGTACATAACTACTCTGGGTGATTTGGAACTGTATAGATATTGCATGTAGAGTGCTCAGTGCCATGGAATACTCCAATGCATGCTGAATTCAGTAACCTACCTGGTACCATTTACAGTGGAACTGCCATTGACTTGGTTTACTTCTGCACTGGCTAAAGTTCCAGTGTGTAGAGAAGGTAAAGTTACTGAAAGTAACTTTTGGAGAATAGGTAGCACACACATAAAATTGGTTGCAGACAACTCTAAATCATCTGGTTATTGTGCTAACAATGTTTACATTATGTTAGCATATAGAAGTTATCAGCAAAATTGAACTGTATACTCCATTGAGTTGAATGCATTACTTTCTATTCAATGCATTCTGTGGTAAGGTTGTGTACATAACTACTCTGGGTGATTTGGAACTGTATAGATATTGCATGTAGAGTGCTAAGTGCCATGGAATACTCCAATGCATGCTGAATTTAGTAACCTACCTGGTACCATTTACAGTGGAACTGCCATTGACTTGGTTTACTTCTGCACAGGCTAAAGTTCCAGTGTGTAGAGAAGGTAATGTTACTGAAAGTAACTTCTGGAGAATAGGTAACACATTCATAAAATTGGTTGCAGACAACTCTAAATCATATGGTTAGTGTGCTAACAATGTTTACATCATGTCAGCACATAGTAGTTATCAGCAGAATTGAACTGTACACTCCATTGAGTTGATTGCATTATTTTATATTCAATACATTCTGTGTAAGGTTGTGTACATAACTACACTGGGTGGTTTGGAACTGTATAGATATTGCATGTAGAGTGCTCAGTGCCATGGAATACTCCAATGCAAGGTGAATTCAGGAACCTACCTGGTACCATTTACTTTGGATCAGCCATTGACTTGGCTTACTTCTGCAAAGGCTAAAGTTCCACTGTGTAGAGAAGGAAAAGTTACTGAAAGTAACTTCTGGAGCATAGGTAGCACACTCATAAAATTGGTTGCACACAACTCTAAGCCATATGGTGAGTGTGCTAACAATGATTAATCATGTTAGCACATAGTGTTTATTAGCAAAATTGAACTGTATACTCCATTGAGTTGAATGCATTACTTTCTATTCAATGCATTCTGTGGTAAGGTTGTGTACATAACTACTCTGGGTGGTTTGGAACTGTATAGATATTGCATGTAGAGTGCTCAGTGCCATGGAATACAACAATGCAAGCTTAATTCAGTAACCTACCTGGTACCATTTACAGTGGAACAGCCATTGACTTGGTTCAATTCTGCAAAAGCTAAAGTACCACTGTGTAGAGAAGGTAATGTTACTGAAAGTAACTTCTGGAGAATAGGTAGCACACTCATAAAATTGGTTACAGACAACTCTAAATCAAATGGTTAGTGTGCTAACAATGTTTACATCATGTTAGCACATAGTAGTTATCAGCAAAATTGAACTGTACACTCCATTGAGTTGAATGCATTACTTTCTATTCAATGCATTCTGTGGTAAGGTTGTGTACATAACTACACTGGGTGGTTTGGAACTGTATAGATATTGCATGTAGAGTGCTCAGTGCCATGGAATACTCCAATGCAAGGTGAATTCAGGAACCTACCTGGTACCATTTACTTTGGATCAGCCATTGACTTGGCTTACTTCTGCAAAGGCTAAAGTTCCACTGTGTAGAGAAGGTAAAGTTACTGAAAGTAACTTCTGGAGCATAGGTAGCACACTCATAAAATTGGTTGCACACAACTCTAAGTCATATGGTTAGTGTGCTAACAATGTTTAGATCATGTTAGCACATAGTGTTTATTAGCAAAATTGAACTGTACACTCCATTGAGTTGAATGCATTACTTTCTATTCAATGCATTCTGTGGTAAGGTTGTGTACATAATTACTCTGGGTGGTTTGGAACTGTATAGATATTGCATGTAGAGTGCTCAGTGCCATGGAATACAACAATGCAAGCTGAATTCAGTAACCTACCTGGTACCATTTACAGTGGAACAGCCATTGACTTGGTTCAATTCTGCAAAAGCTATAGTACCACTGTGTAGAGAAGGTAATGTTACTGAAAGTAACTTCTGGAAAATAGGTAGCACACATAAAATTGGTTGCAGACAACTCTAAATCATATGGTTAGTGTGCTAACAATGTTTAGATCATGTTAGCACATAGTGGTTATCAGCAAAATTGAACAGTACACTCTTTTGAGTTGAATGCATTACTTTCTATTCAATGCATTCTGTGGTAAGGTTGTGTACATAACCACACTGGGTGGTTTGGAACATATAGATATTGCATGTAGAGTGCTCAGTGCCATGGAATACTCCAATGCAAGGTGAATTCAGTAACCTACCTGGTACCATTTACTTTGGATCAGCCATTGACTTGGTTTACTTCTGAACAGGTTAAAGTTCCACTGTGTAGAGAAGTTAATGTTACTGAAAGTAACTTCTGGAGAATAGGTAGCACACATAAAATTGGTTGCAGACAACTCTAAATCATATGGTTAGTGTGCTAACAATATTTAGATCATGTTAGCACATAGTGGTTATCAGCAAAATTGAACAGTACACTCTTTTGAGTTGAATGCATTACTTTCTATTCAATGCATTCTGTGGTAAGGTTGTGTACATAACCACACTGGGTGGTTTGGAACATATAGATATTGCATGTAGAGTGCTCAGTGCCATGGAATACTCCAATGCAAGGTGAATTCAGTAACCTACCTGGTACCATTTACTTTGGATCAGCCATTGACTTGGTTTACTTCTGCACAGGCTGAGGTTCCACTGTGTAGAGAAGGTAAAGTTACTGAAAGTAACTTTTGGAGAATAGGTAGCACACACATAAAATTGGTTGCAGACAACTCTAAATCATCTGGTTAGTGTGCTAACAATGTTTACATTATGTTAGCATATAGAATTTATCAGCAAAATTGAACTGTATACTCCATTGAGTTGAATGCATTACTTTCTATTCAATGCATTCTGTGGTAAGGTTGTGTACATAACTACTCTGGGTGATTTGGAACTGTATAGATATTGCATGTAGAGTGCTCAGTGCCATGGAATACTCCAATGCAAGGTGAATTCAGGAACCTACCTGGTACCATTTACTTTGGATCAGCAATTGACTTGGCTTACTTCTGCAAAGGCTAAAGTTCCACTGTGTAGAGAAGGTAAAGTTACTGAAAGTAACTTCTGGAGCATAGGTAGCACACTCATAAAATTGTTTGCACACAACTCTAAGTCATATGGATAGTGTGCTAACAATGCTTAGATCATGTTAGCACATAGTGTTTATTAGCAAAATTGAACTGTACACTCCATTGAGTTGAATGCATTACTTTCTATTCAATGCATTCTGTGGTAAGGTTGTGTACATAACGACTCTGGGTGGTTTGGAACAGTATAGATATTGCATGTAGAGTGCTCAGTGCCATGGAATACTCCAATGCAAGGTGAATTCAGGAACCTACCTGGTACCATTTACTTTGGATGAGCCATTGACTTGGCTTACTTCTGCAAAGGCTAAAGTTCCACTGTATAGAGAAGGTAATGTTACTGAAAGTAACTTCTGGAGAATAGGTAGCACACTCATAAAATTGGTTGCAGACAACTCTAAATCATATGGTTAGTGTGCTAACAATGTTTACATCATGTTAGCACATAGTAGTTATCAGCAAAATTGAACTGTACACTCCATTGAGTTGAATGCATTACTTTCTATTCAATGCATTCTGTGGTAAGGTTGTGTACATAACTACTCTGGGTGGTTTGGAACTGTATAGATATTGCATGTAGAGTGCTCAGTGCCATGGAATACTCCAATGCAAGGTGAATTCAGGAACCTACCTGGTACCATTTACTTTGGATCAGCCATTGACTTGGCTTACTTCTGCAAAGGCTAAAGTTCCACTGTGTAGAGAAGGTAAAGTTACTGAAAGTAACTTCTGGAGCATAGGTAGCACACTCATAAAATTGGTTGCACACAACTCTAAGTCATATGGTGAGTGTGCTAACAATGTTTAATCATGTTACCACATAGTGTTTATTAGCAAAATTGAACTGTATACTCCATTGTGTTGAATGCATTACTTTCTATTCAATGCATTCTGTGGTAAGGATGTGTACATAACGACTCTGGGTGGTTTGGAACAGTATAGATATTGCATGTAGAGTGCTCAGTGCCATGGAATACTCCAATGCAAGCAGAATTCAGTAACCTACCTGGTACCATTTACAGTGTGACAGCCATTGACTTGGTTCAATTCTGCAATGGCTAAATTTCCACTGCGCAGAGAACGTAAAGTTACTGAAAGTAACTTCTGGAGCATAGGTAGCACACTCATAAAATTGGTTGCAGACAACTCTAAATCATATGGTTAGTGTGCTAGCAATGTTTACATCATGTCAGCATATTGTGGTTATCAGCAAAATTGAACTGTACACTCCATTGAGTTGATTGCATTACTTTCTATTCAATGTATTCTGTGGTAAAGTTATATACATAACTATGCTGGGTGGTTTGGAACTGTATAGATATTGCATGTAGAGTGCTCAGTGCCATGGAATACTCCAATGCAAGGTGAATTCAGTAACATACCTGGTACCATTTACTTTGGATCAGCCATTGACTTGGTTTACTTCTGAACAGGTTAAAGTTCCACTGTGTAGAGAAGTTAATGTTACTGAAAGTAACTTCTGGAGAATAGGTAGCACACATAAAATTGGTTGCAGACAACTCTAAATCATCTGGTTAGTGTGCTAACAATGTTTACATTATGTTAGCATATAGAAGTTATCAGCAAAATTGAACTGTATACTCCATTGAGTTGAATGCATTACTTTCTATTCAATGCATTCTGTGGTAAGGTTGTGTACATAACTACTCTGGGTGATTTGGAACTGTATAGATATTGCATGTAGAGTGCTCAGTGCCATGGAATACTCCAATGCATGCTGAATTCAGTAACCTACCTGGTACCATTTACAGTGGAACTGCCATTGACTTGGTTTACTTCTGCACAGGCTAAAGTTCCAGTGTGTAGAGAAGGTAATGTTACTGAAAGTAACTTCTGGAGAATAGGTAACACATTCATAAAATTGGTTGCAGACAACTCTAAATCATATGGTTAGTGTGCTAACAATGTTTACATCATGTCAGCACATAGTAGTTATCAGCAGAATTGAACTGTACACTCCATTGAGTTGATTGCATTATTTTATATTCAATACATTCTGTGTAAGGTTGTGTACATAACTACACTGGGTGGTTTGGAACTGTATAGATATTGCATGTAGAGTGCTCAGTGCCATGGAATACTCCAATGCAAGGTGAATTCAGGAACCTACCTGGTACCATTTACTTTGGATCAGCCATTGACTTGGCTTACTTCTGCAAAGGCTAAAGTTCCACTGTGTAGAGAAGGTAAAGTTACTGAAAGTAACTTCTGGAGCATAGGTAGCACACTCATAAAATTGGTTGCACAGAACTCTAAGTCATATGGTGAGTGTGCTAACAATGTTTAATCATGTTAGCACATAGTGTTTATTAGCAAAATTGAACTGTATACTCCATTGAGTTGAATGCATTACTTTCTATTCAATGCATTCTGTGGTAAGGTTGTGTACATAACTACTCTGGGTGGTTTGGAACTGTATAGATATTGCATGTAGAGTTCTCAGTGCCATGGAATACAACAATGCAAGCTGAATTCACTAACCTACCTGGTACCATTTACAGTGGAACAGCCATTGACTTGGTTCAATTCTGCAATGGCTAAATTTCCACTGCGCAGAGAACGTAAAGTTACTGAAAGTAACTTCTGGAGCATAGGTAGCACACTCATAAAATTGGTTGCAGACAACTCTAAATCATATGGTTAGTGTGCTGGCAATGTTTACATCATGTCAGCATATTGTGGTTATCAGCAAAATTGAACTGTACACTCTTTTGAGTTGAATGCATTACTTTCTATTCAATGTATTCTGTGGTAAAGTTATATACATAACTAGTCTGGGTGGTTTGGAACTGTATAGATATTGCATGTAGAGTGCTCAGTGCCATGGAATACTCCAATGCAAGGTGAATTCAGTAACCTACCTGGTACCATTTACTTTGGATCAGCCATTGACTTGGTTTACTTCTGAACAGGTTAAAGTTCCACTGTGTAGAGAAGTTAATGTTACTGAAAGTAACTTCTGGAGAATAGGTAGCACACATAAAATTGGTTGCAGACAACTCTAAATCATATGGTTAGTGTGCTAACAATATTTAGATCATGTTAGCACATAGTGGTTATCAGCAAAATTGAACAGTACACTCTTTTGAGTTGAATGCATTACTTTCTATTCAATGCATTCTGTGGTAAGGTTGTGTACATAACCACACTGGGTGGTTTGGAACATATAGATATTGCATGTAGAGTGCTCAGTGCCATGGAATACTCCAATGCAAGGTGAATTCAGTAACCTACCTGGTACCATTTACTTTGGATCAGCCATTGACTTGGTTTACTTCTGCACAGGCTGAGGTTCCACTGTGTAGAGAAGGTAAAGTTACTGAAAGTAACTTTTGGAGAATAGGTAGCACACACATAAAATTGGTTGCAGACAACTCTAAATCATCTGGTTAGTGTGCTAACAATGTTTACATTATGTTAGCATATAGAATTTATCAGCAAAATTGAACTGTATACTCCATTGAGTTGAATGCATTACTTTCTATTCAATGCATTCTGTGGTAAGGTTGTGTACATAACTACTCTGGGTGATTTGGAACTGTATAGATATTGCATGTAGAGTGCTCAGTGCCATGGAATACTCCAATGCATGCTGAATTCAGTAACCGACCTGTTACCATTTACAGTGGAACTGCCATTGACTTGGTTTACTTCTGCACAGGCTAAAGTTCCAGTGTGTAGAGAAGGTAAAGTTACTGAAAGTAACTTCTGGAGAATAGGTAACACATTCATAAAATTGGTTGCAGACAACTCTAAATCATATGGTTAGTGTGCTAGCAATGTTTACATCATGTCAGCACATAGTAGTTATCAGCAGAATTGAACTGTACACTCCATTGAGTTGATTGCATTATTTTATATTCAATACATTCTGTGTAAGGTTGTGTACTTAACTACACTGGGTGGTTTGGAACTGTATAGATATTGCATGTAGAGTGCTCAGTGCCATGGAATACTCCAATGCAAGGTGAATTCAGGAACCTACCTGGTACCATTTACTTTGGATCAGCCATTGACTTGGCTTACTTCTGCAAAGGCTAAAGTTCCACTGTGTAGAGAAGGTAAAGTTACTGAAAGTAACTTCTGGAGCATAGGTAGCACACTCATAAAATTGGTTGCACACAACTCTAAGTCATATGGTGAGTGTGCTAACAATGTTTAATCATGTTACCACATAGTGTTTATTAGCAAAATTGAACTGTATACTCCATTGAGTTGAATGCATTACTTTCTATTCAATGCATTCTGTGGTAAGGTTGTGTACATAACTACTCTGGGTGGTTTGGAACAGTATAGATATTGCATGTAGAGTGCTCAGTGCCATGGAATACTCCAATGCAAGGTGAATTCAGGAACCTACATGGTACCATTTACTTTGGATCAGCCATTGACTTGGTTTACTTCTGCACAGGCTGAGGTTCCACTGTGTAGAGAAGGTAAAGTTACTGAAAGTAACTTTTGGAGAATAGGTAGCACACACATAAAATTGGTTGCAGACAACTCTAAATCATCTGGTTAGTGTGCTAACAATGTTTACATTATGTTAGCATATAGAATTTATCAGCAAAATTGAACTGTATACTCCATTGAGTTGAATGCATTACTTTCTATTCAATGCATTCTGTGGTAAGGTTGTGTACATAACTACTCTGGGTGATTTGGAACTGTATAGATATTGCATGTAGAGTGCTCAGTGCCATGGAATACTCCAATGCATGCTGAATTCAGTAACCTACCTGTTACCATTTACAGTGGAACTGCCATTGACTTGGTTTACTTCTGCACAGGCTAAAGTTCCAGTGTGTAGAGAAGGTAAAGTTACTGAAAGTAACTTTTGGAGAATAGGTAGCACACACATAAAATTGGTTGCAGACAACTCTAAATCATCTGGTTAGTGTGCTAACAATGTTTACATTATGTTAGCATATAGAAGTTATCAGCAAAATTGAACTGTATACTCCATTGAGTTGAATGCATTACTTTCTATTCAATGCATTCTGTGGTAAGGTTGTGTACATAACTACTCTGGGTGATTTGGAACTGTATAGATATTGCATGTAGAGTGCTCAGTGCCATGGAATACTCCAATGCATGCTGAATTCAGTAACCTACCTGGTACCATTTACAGTGGAACTGCCATTGACTTGGTTTACTTCTGCACAGGCTTATGTTCCAGTGTGTAGAGAAGGTAATGTTACTGAAAGTAACTTCTGGAGAATAGGTAACACATTCATAAAATTGGTTGCAGACAACTCTAAATCATATGGTTAGTGTGCTAACAATGTTTACATCATGTCAGCACATAGTAGTTATCAGCAGAATTGAACTGTACACTCCATTGAGTTGATTGCATTATTTTATATTCAATACATTCTGTGTAAGGTTGTGTACATAACTACACTGGGTGGTTTGGAATTGTATAGATATTGCATGTAGAGTGCTCAGTGCCATGGAATACTCCAATGCAAGGTGAATTCAGGAACCTACATGGTACCATTTACTTTGGATCAGCCATTGACTTGGCTTACTTCTGCAAAGGCTAAAGATCCACTGTGTAGAGAAGGTAAAGTTACTGAAAGTAACTTCTGGAGCATAGGTAGCACACTCATAAAATTGGTTGCACAGAACTCTAAGTCATATGGTGAGTGTGCTAACAATGTTTAATCATGTTAGCACATAGTGTTTATTAGCAAAATTGAACTGTATACTCCATTGAGTTGAATGCATTACTTTCTATTCAATGCATTCTGTGGTAAGGTTGTGTACATAACTACTCTGGGTGGTTTGGAACTGTATAGATATTGCATGTAGAGTGCTCAGTGCCATGGAATACAACAATGCAAGCTGAATTCAGTAACCTACCTGGTACCATTTACAGTGGAACAGCCATTGACTTGGTTCAATTCTGCAATGGCTAAATTTCCACTGCGCAGAGAACGTAAAGTTACTGAAAGTAACTTCTGGAGCATAGGTAGCACACTCATAAAATTGGTTGCAGACAACTCTAAATCATATGGTTAGTGTGCTAGCAATGTTTACATCATGTCAGCATATTGTGGTTATCAGCAAAATTGAACTGTACACTCTTTTGAGTTGAATGCATTACTTTCTATTCAATGTATTCTGTGGTAAAGTTATATACATAACTAGTCTGGGTGGTTTGGAACTGCATAGATATTGCATGTAGAGTGCTCAGTGCCATGGAATACTCCAATGCAAGGTGAATTCAGTAACCTACCTGGTACCATTTACTTTGGATCAGCCATTGACTTGGTTTACTTCTGAACAGGTTAAAGTTCCACTGTGTAGAGAAGTTAATGTTACTGAAAGTAACTTCTGGAGAATAGGTAGCACACATAAAATTGGTTGCAGACAACTCTAAATCATATGGTTAGTGTGCTAACAATATTTAGATCATGTTAGCACATAGTGGTTATCAGCAAAATTGAACAGTACACTCTTTTGAGTTGAATGCATTACTTTCTATTCAATGCATTCTGTGGTAAGGTTGTGTACATAACCACACTGGGTGGTTTGGAACATATAGATATTGCATGTAGAGTGCTCAGTGCCATGGAATACTCCAATGCAAGGTGAATTCAGTAACCTACCTGGTACCATTTACTTTGGATCAGCCATTGACTTGGTTTACTTCTGCACAGGCTGAGGTTCCACTGTGTAGAGAAGGTAAAGTTACTGAAAGTAACTTTTGGAGAATAGGTAGCACACACATAAAATTGGTTGCAGACAACTCTAAATCATCTGGTTAGTGTGCTAACAATGTTTACATTATGTTAGCATATAGAATTTATCAGCAAAATTGAACTGTATACTCCATTGAGTTGAATGCATTACTTTCTATTCAATGCATTCTGTGGTAAGGTTGTGTACATAACTACTCTGGGTGATTTGGAATTGTATAGATATTGCATGTAGAGTGCTCAGTGCCATGGAATACTCCAATGCAAGGTGAATTCAGGAACCTACCTGGTACCATTTACTTTGGATCAGCAATTGACTTGGCTTACTTCTGCAAAGGCTAAAGTTCCACTGTGTAGAGAAGGTAAAGTTACTGAAAGTAACTTCTGGAGCATAGGTAGCACACTCATAAAATTGTTTGCACACAACTCTAAGTCATATGGATAGTGTGCTAACAATGCTTAGATCATGTTAGCACATAGTGTTTATTAGCAAAATTGAACTGTATACTCCATTGAGTTGAATACATTACTTTCTATTCAATGCATTCTGTGGTAAGGTTGTGTACATAACTACTCTGGGTGGTTTGGAACTGTATAGATATTGCATGTAGAGTGCTCAGTGCCATGGAATACTCCAATGCAAGGTGAATTCAGGAACCTACCTGGTACCATTTACTTTGGATCAGCAATTGACTTGGCTTACTTCTGCAAAGGCTAAAGTTCCACTGTGTAGAGAAGGTAAAGTTACTGAAAGTAACTTCTGGAGCATAGGTAGCACACTCATAAAATTGTTTGCACACAACTCTAAGTCATATGGATAGTGTGCTAACAATGCTTAGATCATGTTAGCACATAGTGTTTATTAGCAAAATTGAACTGTACACTCCATTGAGTTGAATGCATTACTTTCTATTCAATGCATTCTGTGGTAAGGTTATATACATAACTAGTCTGGGTGGTTTGGAACTGCATAGATATTGCATGTAGAGTGCTCAGTGCCATGGAATACTCCAATGCAAGGTGAATTCAGTAACCTACCTGGTACCATTTACTTTGGATCAGCCATTGACTTGGTTTACTTCTGAACAGGTTAAAGTTCCACTGTGTAGAGAAGTTAATGTTACTGAAAGTAACTTCTGGAGAATAGGTAGCACACATAAAATTGGTTGCAGACAACTCTAAATCATATGGTTAGTGTGCTAACAATATTTAGATCATGTTAGCACATAGTGGTTATCAGCAAAATTGAACAGTACACTCTTTTGAGTTGAATGCATTACTTTCTATTCAATGCATTCTGTGGTAAGGTTGTGTACATAACCACACTGGGTGGTTTGGAACATATAGATATTGCATGTAGAGTGCTCAGTGCCATGGAATACTCCAATGCAAGGTGAATTCAGTAACCTACCTGGTACCATTTACTTTGGATCAGCCATTGACTTGGTTTACTTCTGCACAGGCTGAGGTTCCACTGTGTAGAGAAGGTAAAGTTACTGAAAGTAACTTTTGGAGAATAGGTAGCACACACATAAAATTGGTTGCAGACAACTCTAAATCATCTGGTTAGTGTGCTAACAATGTTTACATTATGTTAGCATATAGAATTTATCAGCAAAATTGAACTGTATACTCCATTGAGTTGAATGCATTACTTTCTATTCAATGCATTCTGTGGTAAGGTTGTGTACATAACTACTCTGGGTGATTTGGAACTGTATAGATATTGCATGTAGAGTGCTCAGTGCCATGGAATACTCCAATGCATGCTGAATTCAGTAACCGACCTGTTACCATTTACAGTGGAACTGCCATTGACTTGGTTTACTTCTGCACAGGCTAAAGTTCCAGTGTGTAGAGAAGGTAAAGTTACTGAAAGTAACTTCTGGAGAATAGGTAACACATTCATAAAATTGGTTGCAGACAACTCTAAATCATATGGTTAGTGTGCTAGCAATGTTTACATCATGTCAGCACATAGTAGTTATCAGCAGAATTGAACTGTACACTCCATTGAGTTGATTGCATTATTTTATATTCAATACATTCTGTGTAAGGTTGTGTACTTAACTACACTGGGTGGTTTGGAACTGTATAGATATTGCATGTAGAGTGCTCAGTGCCATGGAATACTCCAATGCAAGGTGAATTCAGGAACCTACCTGGTACCATTTACTTTGGATCAGCCATTGACTTGGCTTACTTCTGCAAAGGCTAAAGTTCCACTGTGTAGAGAAGGTAAAGTTACTGAAAGTAACTTCTGGAGCATAGGTAGCACACTCATAAAATTGGTTGCACACAACTCTAAGTCATATGGTGAGTGTGCTAACAATGTTTAATCATGTTACCACATAGTGTTTATTAGCAAAATTGAACTGTATACTCCATTGAGTTGAATGCATTACTTTCTATTCAATGCATTCTGTGGTAAGGTTGTGTACATAACTACTCTGGGTGGTTTGGAACAGTATAGATATTGCATGTAGAGTGCTCAGTGCCATGGAATACTCCAATGCAAGGTGAATTCAGGAACCTACATGGTACCATTTACTTTGGATCAGCCATTGACTTGGTTTACTTCTGCACAGGCTGAGGTTCCACTGTGTAGAGAAGGTAAAGTTACTGAAAGTAACTTTTGGAGAATAGGTAGCACACACATAAAATTGGTTGCAGACAACTCTAAATCATCTGGTTAGTGTGCTAACAATGTTTACATTATGTTAGCATATAGAATTTATCAGCAAAATTGAACTGTATACTCCATTGAGTTGAATGCATTACTTTCTATTCAATGCATTCTGTGGTAAGGTTGTGTACATAACTACTCTGGGTGATTTGGAACTGTATAGATATTGCATGTAGAGTGCTCAGTGCCATGGAATACTCCAATGCATGCTGAATTCAGTAACCTACCTGTTACCATTTACAGTGGAACTGCCATTGACTTGGTTTACTTCTGCACAGGCTTATGTTCCAGTGTGTAGAGAAGGTAATGTTACTGAAAGTAACTTCTGGAGAATAGGTAACACATTCATAAAATTGGTTGCAGACAACTCTAAATCATATGGTTAGTGTGCTAACAATGTTTACATCATGTCAGCACATAGTAGTTATCAGCAGAATTGAACTGTACACTCCATTGAGTTGATTGCATTATTTTATATTCAATACATTCTGTGTAAGGTTGTGTACATAACTACACTGGGTGGTTTGGAATTGTATAGATATTGCATGTAGAGTGCTCAGTGCCATGGAATACTCCAATGCAAGGTGAATTCAGGAACCTACATGGTACCATTTACTTTGGATCAGCCATTGACTTGGCTTACTTCTGCAAAGGCTAAAGATCCACTGTGTAGAGAAGGTAAAGTTACTGAAAGTAACTTCTGGAGCATAGGTAGCACACTCATAAAATTGGTTGCACAGAACTCTAAGTCATATGGTGAGTGTGTTAACAATGTTTAATCATGTTAGCACATAGTGTTTATTAGCAAAATTGAACTGTATACTCCATTGAGTTGAATGCATTACTTTCTATTCAATGCATTCTGTGGTAAGGTTGTGTACATAACTACTCTGGGTGGTTTGGAACTGTATAGATATTGCATGTAGAGTGCTCAGTGCCATGGAATACAACAATGCAAGCTGAATTCAGTAACCTACCTGGTACCATTTACAGTGGAACAGCCATTGACTTGGTTCAATTCTGCAATGGCTAAATTTCCACTGCGCAGAGAACGTAAAGTTACTGAAAGTAACTTCTGGAGCATAGGTAGCACACTCATAAAATTGGTTGCAGACAACTCTAAATCATATGGTTAGTGTGCTAGCAATGTTTACATCATGTCAGCATATTGTGGTTATCAGCAAAATTGAACTGTACACTCTTTTGAGTTGAATGCATTACTTTCTATTCAATGTATTCTGTGGTAAAGTTATATACATAACTAGTCTGGGTGGTTTGGAACTGCATTGATATTGCATGTAGAGTGCTCAGTGCCATGGAATACTCCAATGCAAGGTGAATTCAGTAACCTACCTGGTACCATTTACTTTGGATCAGCCATTGACTTGGTTTACTTCTGAACAGGTTAAAGTTCCACTGTGTAGAGAAGTTAATGTTACTGAAAGTAACTTCTGGAGAATAGGTAGCACACATAAAATTGGTTGCAGACAACTCTAAATCATATGGTTAGTGTGCTAACAATATTTAGATCATGTTAGCACATAGTGGTTATCAGCAAAATTGAACAGTACACTCTTTTGAGTTGAATGCATTACTTTCTATTCAATGCATTCTGTGGTAAGGTTGTGTACATAACCACACTGGGTGGTTTGGAACATATAGATATTGCATGTAGAGTGCTCAGTGCCATGGAATACTCCAATGCAAGGTGAATTCAGTAACCTACCTGGTACCATTTACTTTGGATCAGCCATTGACTTGGTTTACTTCTGCACAGGCTGAGGTTCCACTGTGTAGAGAAGGTAAAGTTACTGAAAGTAACTTTTGGAGAATAGGTAGCACACACATAAAATTGGTTGCAGACAACTCTAAATCATCTGGTTAGTGTGCTAACAATGTTTACATTATGTTAGCATATAGAATTTATCAGCAAAATTGAACTGTATACTCCATTGAGTTGAATGCATTACTTTCTATTCAATGCATTCTGTGGTAAGGTTGTGTACATAACTACTCTGGGTGATTTGGAACTGTATAGATATTGCATGTAGAGTGCTCAGTGCCATGGAATACTCCAATGCAAGGTGAATTCAGGAACCTACCTGGTACCATTTACTTTGGATCAGCAATTGACTTGGCTTACTTCTGCAAAGGCTAAAGTTCCACTGTGTAGAGAAGGTAAAGTTACTGAAAGTAACTTCTGGAGCATAGGTAGCACACTCATAAAATTGTTTGCACACAACTCTAAGTCATATGGATAGTGTGCTAACAATGCTTAGATCATGTTAGCACATAGTGTTTATTAGCAAAATTGAACTGTATACTCCATTGAGTTGAATGCATTACTTTCTATTCAATGCATTCTGTGGTAAGGTTGTGTACATAACTACTCTGGGTGGTTTGGAACTGTATAGATATTGCATGTAGAGTGCTCAGTGCCATGGAATACTCCAATGCAAGGTGAATTCAGGAACCTACCTGGTACCATTTACTTTGGATCAGCAATTGACTTGGCTTACTTCTGCAAAGGCTAAAGTTCCACTGTGTAGAGAAGGTAAAGTTACTGAAAGTAACTTCTGGAGCATAGGTAGCACACTCATAAAATTGTTTGCACACAACTCTAAGTCATATGGATAGTGTGCTAACAATGCTTAGATCATGTTAGCACATAGTGTTTATTAGCAAAATTGAACTGTACACTCCATTGAGTTGAATGTATTACTTTCTATTCAATGCATTCTGTGGTAAGGTTGTGTACATAACGACTCTGGGTGGTTTGGAACAGTATAGATATTGCATGTAGAGTGCTCAGTGCCATGGAATACTCCAATGCAAGCAGAATTCAGTAACCTACCTGGTACCATTTACAGTGTGACAGCCATTGACTTGGTTCAATTCTGCAATGGCTAAATTTCCACTGCGCAGAGAACGTAAAGTTACTGAAAGTAACTTCTGGAGCATAGGTAGCACACTCATAAAATTGGTTGCAGACAACTCTAAATCATATGGTTAGTGTGCTAGCAATGTTTACATCATGTCAGCATATTGTGGTTATCAGCAAAATTGAACTGTACACTCTTTTGAGTTGAATGCATTACTTTCTATTCAATGTATTCTGTGGTAAAGTTATATACATAACTATGCTGGGTGGTTTGGAACTGTATAGATATTGCATGTAGAGTGCTCAGTGCCATGGAATACTCCAATGCATGCTGAATTCAGTAACCGACCTGTTACCATTTACAGTGGAACTGCCATTGACTTGGTTTACTTCTGCACAGGCTAAAGTTCCAGTGTGTAGAGAAGGTAAAGTTACTGAAAGTAACTTCTGGAGAATAGGTAACACATTCATAAAATTGGTTGCAGACAACTCTAAATCATATGGTTAGTGTGCTAGCAATGTTTACATCATGTCAGCACATAGTAGTTATCAGCAGAATTGAACTGTACACTCCATTGAGTTGATTGCATTATTTTATATTCAATACATTCTGTGTAAGGTTGTGTACTTAACTACACTGGGTGGTTTGGAACTGTATAGATATTGCATGTAGAGTGCTCAGTGCCATGGAATACTCCAATGCAAGGTGAATTCAGGAACCTACCTGGTACCATTTACTTTGGATCAGCCATTGACTTGGCTTACTTCTGCAAAGGCTAAAGTTCCACTGTGTAGAGAAGGTAAAGTTACTGAAAGTAACTTCTGGAGCATAGGTAGCACACTCATAAAATTGGTTGCACACAACTCTAAGTCATATGGTGAGTGTGCTAACAATGTTTAATCATGTTACCACATAGTGTTTATTAGCAAAATTGAACTGTATACTCCATTGAGTTGAATGCATTACTTTCTATTCAATGCATTCTGTGGTAAGGTTGTGTACATAACTACTCTGGGTGGTTTGGAACTGTATAGATATTGCATGTAGAGTGCTCAGTGCCATGGAATACTCCAATGCAAGGTGAATTCAGGAACCTACCTGGTACCATTTACTTTGGATCAGCAATTGACTTGGCTTACTTCTGCAAAGGCTAAAGTTCCACTGTGTAGAGAAGGTAAAGTTACTGAAAGTAACTTCTGGAGCATAGGTAGCACACTCATAAAATTGTTTGCACACAACTCTAAGTCATATGGATAGTGTGCTAACAATGCTTAGATCATGTTAGCACATAGTGTTTATTAGCAAAATTGAACTGTACACTCCATTGAGTTGAATGCATTACTTTCTATTCAATGCATTCTGTGGTAAGGTTGTGTACATAACGACTCTGGGTGGTTTGGAACAGTATAGATAATGCATGTAGAGTGCTCAGTGCCATGGAATACTCCAATGCAAGGTGAATTCAGGAACCTACCTGGTACCATTTACTTTGGATCAGCCATTGACTTGGCTTACTTCTGCAAAGGCTAAAGTTCCACTGTATAGAGAAGGTAATGTTACTGAAAGTAACTTCTGGAGAATAGGTAGCACACTCATAAAATTGGTTGCAGACAACTCTAAATCATATGGTTAGTGTGCTAACAATGTTTACATCATGTTAGCACATAGTAGTTATCAGCAAAATTGAACTGTACACTCCATTGAGTTGAATGCATTACTTTCTATTCAATGCATTCTGTGGTAAGTTTGTGTACATAACTACTCTGGGTGGTTTGGAACTGTATAGATATTGCATGTAGAGTGCTCAGTGCCATGGAATACTCCAATGCAAGGTGAATTCAGGAACCTACCTGGTACCATTTACTTTGGATCAGCCATTGACTTGGCTTACTTCTGCAAAGGCTAAAGTTCCACTGTGTAGAGAAGGTAAAGTTACTGAAAGTAACTTCTGGAGCATAGGTAGCACACTCATAAAATTGGTTGCACACAACTCTAAGTCATATGGTGAGTGTGCTAACAATGTTTAATCATGTTACCACATAGTGTTTATTAGCAAAATTGAACTGTATACTCCATTGAGTTGAATGCATTACTTTCTATTCAATGCATTCTGTGGTAAGGATGTGTACATAACGACTCTGGGTGGTTTGGAACAGTATAGATATTGCATGTAGAGTGCTCAGTGCCATGGAATACTCCAATGCAAGCAGAATTCAGTAACCTACCTGGTACCATTTACAGTGTGACAGCCATTGACTTGGTTCAATTCTGCAATGGCTAAATTTCCACTGCGCAGAGAACGTAAAGTTACAGAAAGTAACTTCTGGAGCATAGGTAGCACACTCATAAAATTGGTTGCAGACAACTCTAAATCATATGGTTAGTGTGCTAGCAATGTTTACATCATGTCAGCATATTGTGGTTATCAGCAAAATTGAACTGTACACTCTTTTGAGTTGAATGCATTACTTTCTATTCAATGTATTCTGTGGTAAAGTTATATACATAACTATTCTGGGTGGTTTGGAACTGTATAGATATTGCATGTAGAGTGCTCAGTGCCATGGAATACTCCAATGCAAGGTGAATTCAGTAACCTACCTGGTACCATTTACTTTGGATCAGCCATTAACTTGGTTTACTTCTGAACAGGTTAAAGTTCCACTGTGTAGAGAAGTTAATGTTACTGAAAGTAACTTCTGGAGAATAGGTAGCACACATAAAATTGGTTGCAGACAACTCTAAATCATATGGTTAGTGTGCTAACAATATTTAGATCATGTTAGCACATAGTGGTTATCAGCAAAATAGAACAGTACACTCTTTTGAGTTGAATGCATTACTTTCTATTCAATGCATTCTGTGGTAAGGTTGTGTACATAACCACACTGGGTGGTTTGGAACATATAGATATTGCATGTAGAGTGCTCAGTGCCATGGAATACTCCAATGCAAGCTGAAAGCAATAACCTACCTGTTACCATTCAGAGTGGAACAGCCATTGACTTGGTTTAGTTCTGCACAGGCTAAAGTTCCACTGTGTAGAGAAGGTAATGTTACTGAAAGTAACTTCTGGAGAATAGGTAGCACACTCATAAAATTGGTTGCAGACAACTCTAAATCATATGGTTAGTGTGCTAACAATGTTTACATCATGTTAGCACATAGTAGTTATCAGCAAAATTGAACTGTACACTCCATTGAGTTGAATGCATTACTTTCTATTCAATGCATTCTGTGGTAAGGTTGTGTACATAACTACTCTGGGTGGATTGGAACTGTATAGATATTGCATGTAGAGTGCTCAGTGCCATGGAATACTCCAATGCAAGGTGAATTCAGGAACCTACCTGGTACCATTTACTTTGGATCAGCCATTGACTTGGCTTACTTCTGCAAAGGCTAAAGTTCCACTGTGTAGAGAAGGTAAAGTTACTGAAAGTAACTTCTGGAGCATAGGTAGCACACTCATAAAATTGGTTGCACACAACTCTAAGTCATATGGTGAGTGTGCTAACAATGTTTAATCATGTTACCACATAGTGTTTATTAGCAAAATTGAACTGTATACTCCATTGAGTTGAATGCATTACTTTCTATTCAATGCATTCTGTGGTAAGGATGTGTACATAACGACTCTGGGTGGTTTGGAACAGTATAGATATTGCATGTAGAGTGCTCAGTGCCATGGAATACTCCAATGCAAGCAGAATTCAGTAACCTACCTGGTACCATTTACAGTGTGACAGCCATTGACTTGGTTCAATTCTGCAATGGCTAAATTTCCACTGCGCAGAGAACGTAAAGTTACTGAAAGTAACTTCTGGAGCATAGGTAGCACACTCATAAAATTGGTTGCAGACAACTCTAAATCATATGGTTAGTGTGCTAGCAATGTTTACATCATGTCAGCATATTGTGGTTATCAGCAAAATTGAACTGTACACTCTTTTGAGTTGAATGCTTTACTTTCTATTCAATGTATTCTGTGGTAAAGTTATATACATAACTAGTCTGGGTGGTTTGGAACTGTATAGATATTGCATGTAGAGTGCTCAGTGCCATGGAATACTCCAATGCAAGGTGAATTCAGTAACCTACCTGGTACCATTTACTTTGGATCAGCCATTGACTTGGTTTACTTCTGAACAGGTTAAAGTTCCACTGTGTAGAGAAGTTAATGTTACTGAAAGTAACTTCTGGAGAATAGGTAGCACACATAAAATTGGTTGCAGACAACTCTAAATCATATGGTTAGTGTGCTAACAATATTTAGATCATGTTAGCACATAGTGGTTATCAGCAAAATAGAACAGTACACTCTTTTGAGTTGAATGCATTACTTTCTATTCAATGCATTCTGTGGTAAGGTTGTGTACATAACCACACTGGGTGGTTTGGAACATATAGATATTGCATGTAGAGTGCTCAGTGCCATGGAATACTCCAATGCAAGGTGAATTCAGGAACCTACCTGGTACCATTTACTTTGGATCAGCCATTGACTTGGTTTACTTCTGCACAGGCTGAGGTTCCACTGTGTAGAGAAGGTAAAGTTACTGAAAGCAACTTTTGGAGGATAGGTAGCACACACATAAAATTGGTTGCAGACAACTCTAAATCATCTGGTTAGTGTGCTAACAATGTTTACATTATGTTAGCATATAGAATTTATCAGCAAAATTGAACTGTACACTCCATTGAGTTGATTGCATTATTTTATATTCAATACATTCTGTGTAAGGTTGTGTACTTAACTACACTGGGTGGTTTGGAACTGTATAGATATTGCATGTAGAGTGCTCAGTGCCATGGAATACTCCAATGCAAGGTGAATTCAGGAACCTACCTGGTACCATTTACTTTGGATCAGCCATTGACTTGGCTTACTTCTGCAAAGGCTAAAGTTCCACTGTGTAGAGAAGGTAAAGTTACTGAAAGTAACTTCTGGAGCATAGGTAGCACACTCATAAAATTGGTTGCACACAACTCTAAGTCATATGGTAAGTGTGCTAACAATGTTTAATCATGTTACCACATAGTGTTTATTAGCAAAATTGAACTGTATACTCCATTGAGTTGAATGCATTACTTTCTATTCAATGCATTCTGTGGTAAGGATGTGTACATAACGACTCTGGGTGGTTTGGAACAGTATAGATATTGCATGTAGAGTGCTCAGTGCCATGGAATACTCCAATGCAAGCAGAATTCAGTAACCTACCTGGTACCATTTACACTGTGACAGCCATTGACTTGGTTCAATTCGGCAATGGCTAAATTTCCACTGCGCAGAGAACGTAAAGTTACTGAAAGTAACTTCTGGAGCATAGGTAGCACACTCATAAAATTGGTTGCAGACAACTCTAAATCATATGGTTAGTGTGCTAGCAATGTTTACATCATGTCAGCATATTGTGGTTATCAGCAAAATTGAACTGTACACTCTTTTGAGTTGAATGCATTACTTTCTATTCAATGTATTCTGTGGTAAAGTTATATACATAACTAGTCTGGGTGGTTTGGAACTGTATAGATATTGCATGTAGAGTGCTCAGTGCCATGGAATACTCCAATGCAAGGTGAATTCAGTAACCTACCTGGTACCATTTACTTTGGATCAGCCATTGACTTGGTTTACTTCTGAACAGGTTAAAGTTCCACTGTGTAGAGAAGTTAATGTTACTGAAAGTAACTTCTGGAGAATAGGTAGCACACATAAAATTGGTTGCAGACAACTCTAAATCATATGGTTAGTGTGCTAACAATATTTAGATCATGTTAGCACATAGTGGTTATCAGCAATATTGAACAGTACACTCTTTTGAGTTGAATGCATTACTTTCTATTCAATGCATTCTGTGGTAAGGTTGTGTACATAACCACACTGGGTGGTTTGGAACATATAGATATTGCATGTAGAGTGCTCAGTGCCATGGAATACTCCAATGCAAGGTGAATTCAGTAACCTACCTGGTACCATTTACTTTGGATCAGCCATTGACTTGGTTTACTTCTGCACAGGCTGAGGTTCCACTGTGTAGAGAAGGTAAAGTTACTGAAAGTAACTTTTGGAGAATAGGTAGCACACACATAAAATTGGTTGCAGACAACTCTAAATCATCTGGTTAGTGTGCTAACAATGTTTACATTATGTTAGCATATAGAATTTATCAGCAAAATTGAACTGTATACTCCATTGAGTTGAATGCATTACTTTCTATTCAATGCATTCTGTGGTAAGGTTGTGTACATAACTACTCTGGGTGATTTGGAACTGTATAGATATTGCATGTAGAGTGCTCAGTGCCATGGAATACTCCAATGCATGCTGAATTCAGTAATCTACCTGTTACCATTTACAGTGGAACTGCCATTGACTTGGTTTACTTCTGCACAGGCTAAAGTTCCAGTGTGTAGAGAAGGTAAAGTTACTGAAAGTAACTTCTGGAGAATAGGTAACACATTCATAAAATAGGTTGCAGACAACTCTAAATCATATGGTTAGTGTGCTAGCAATGTTTACATCATGTCAGCACATAGTAGTTATCAGCAGAATTGAACTGTACACTCCATTGAGTTGATTGCATTATTTTATATTCAATACATTCTGTGTAAGGTTGTGTACTTAACTACACTGGGTGGTTTGGAACTGTATAGATATTGCATGTAGAGTGCTCAGTGCCATGGAATACTCCAATGCAAGGTGAATTCAGGAACCTACCTGGTACCATTTACTTTGGATCAGCCATTGACTTGGCTTACTTCTGCAAAGGCTAAAGTTCCACTGTGTAGAGAAGGTAAAGTTACTGAAAGTAACTTCTGGAGCATAGGTAGCACACTCATAAAATTGGTTGCACACAACTCTAAGTCATATGGTGAGTGTGCTAACAATGTTTAATCATGTTACCACATAGTGTTTATTAGCAAAATTGAACTGTATACTCCATTGAGTTGAATGCATTACTTTCTATTCAATGCATTCTGTGGTAAGGTTGTGTACATAACTACTCTGGGTGGTTTGGAACTGTATAGATATTGCATGTAGAGTGCTCAGTGCCATGGAATACTCCAATGCAAGGTGAATTCAGGAACCTACCTGGTACCATTTACTTTGGATCAGCCATTGACTTGGCTTACTTCTGCAAAGGCTAAAGTTCCACTGTGTAGAGAAGGTAATGTTACTGAAAGTAACTTCTTGAGAATAGGTACCACACTCATAAAATTGGTTGCAGACAACTCTAAATCATATGGTTAGTGTGCTGACAATGTTTACATCATGTTAGCACATAGTAGTTATCAGCAAAATTGATCTGTACACTCCATTGAGTTGAATGCATTACTTTCTATTCAATGCATTCTGTAGTAAGGTTGTGTACATAACTACACTGGGTGGTTTGGAACTGTATAGATATTGCATGTAGACTGCTCAGTGCCATGGAATACTCCAATGCAAGGTGAATTCAGTAACCTACCTGGTACCATTTACTTTGGATCAGCCATTAACTTGGCTTACTTCGTCAAAGGCTGAAGTTCCACTGTGTAGAGAAGGTAATGTTACTGAAAGTAACTTCTGAAGAATAGGTAGCACACTCATAAAATTGGTTGCAGACAACTCTAAATCATATAGTTAGTGTGCTAACAATGTTTACATCATGTTAGCACATAGTAGTTATCAGCAAAATTGAACTGTACACTCCATTGATGTTGAATGCATTACTTTCTATTCAATGCATTCTGTGGTAAGGTTGTGTACATAACTACTCTGGGTGATTTGGAACTGTATAGATATTGCATGTAGAGTACTCAGTGCCATGGAAAACTCCAATGCAAGCTGAATTCAGTAACCTACCTGGTACCATTTACAGTGGAAGAGCCATTGACTTGGTTCAATTCGGCAAAGGCTAAAGTTCCACTGTGTAGAGAAGGTAATGTTACTGAAAGTAACTTCTGGAGAATAAGTAGCACACTCATAAAATTGGTTGCAGACAACTCTAAATCATATGGTTAGTGTGCTAACAATGTTTACATCATGTTAGCAGATAGTAGCTATCAGCAAAATTGAACTGTACACTCCTTCGAGTAGAATGCATTACTTTCTATTCAATGCATTCTGTGGTATGGTTGTGTACATAACTACTTTGGATGGTTTGGAACTGTATAGATATTGCATGTAGAGTGCTCAGGGCCAGGGAATACTCCAATGCAAGCAGAATTCAGTAACCTTCCTGGTACCATTTACAGTGTGACAGCCATTGACTTGGTTCAATTCTGCAAAGGCTAATGTTCCAGTGTGCAGAGAACGTAAAGTTACTGAAAGTAACTTCTGGAGCATAGGTAGCACACTCATAAAATTGGTTGCAGACAAGTCTAAATCATATGGTTAGTGTGCTAGCAATGTTTACATCATGTCAGCACTTAGTAGTTATCAGCAAAATTGAACTGTACACTCCATTGAGTTGAATGCATTACTTTCTATTCAATGCATTCTGTGGTAAGGTTGTGTACATAACTACTCTGGGTGATATGGAACTGTATAGATATTGCATGTAGAGTGCTCAGTGCCATGTAATACTCCAATGCAAGCTGAATGCAATAACCTACCTGTTACTATTTAGAGTGGAACAGCCATTGACTTGGTGTACTTCTGCACAGGCTAAAGTTTCACTGTGTAGAGAAGGTAATGTTACTGAAAGTAACTTCTGGAGAATAGGTAGCACACTCATAAAATTGGTTGCAGACAACTCTAAATCATATTGTTAGTGCGCTAACAATGTTTACATCATGTTAGCAGATAGTAGTTATCAGCAAAATTGAACTGTACACTCCATTGAGTTGAATGCATTACTTTCTATTCAATGCATTCTGTGGTAAGGTTGTGTACATAACTACTCTGGGTGATATGGAACTGTATAGATATTGCATGTAGAGTGCTCAGTGCTATGTATTACTCCAATGCAAGCTGAATTCAGTAACCTACCTGGTACCATTTACAGTGGAAGAGCCATTGACTTGGTTCAATTCGGCAAAGGCTAAAGTTCCACTGTGTAGAGAAGGTAATGTTACTGAAAGTAACTTCTGGAGAATAAGTAGCACACTCATAAAATTGGTTGCAGACAACTCTAAATCATATGGTTAGTGTGCTAACAATGTTTACATCATGTTAGCACATAGCAGTTATCAGCAAAATTGAACTGTACACTCCATTGATGTTGAATGCATTACTTTCTATTCAATGCATTCTGTGGTAAGGTTGTGTACATAACTACTCTGGGTGATTTGGAACTGTATAGATATTGCATGTAGAGTACTCAGTGCCATGGAAAACTCCAATGCAAGCTGAATTCAGTAACCTACCTGGTACCATTTACAGTGGAAGAGCCATTGACTTGGTTCAATTCGGCAAAGGCTAAAGTTCCACTGTGTAGAGAAGGTAATGTTACTGAAAGTAACTTCTGGAGAATAAGTAGCACACTCATAAAATTGGTTGCAGACAACTCTAAATCATATGGTTAGTGTGCTAACAATGTTTACATCATGTTAGCAGATAGTAGCTATCAGCAAAATTGAACTGTACACTCCTTCGAGTAGAATGCATTACTTTCTATTCAATGCATTCTGTGGTATGGTTGTGTACATAACTACTTTGGATGGTTTGGAACTGTATAGATATTGCATGTAGAGTGCTCAGGGCCAGGGAATACTCCAATGCAAGCAGAATTCAGTAACCTTCCTGGTACCATTTACAGTGTGACAGCCATTGACTTGGTTCAATTCTGCAAAGGCTAATGTTCCAGTGTGCAGAGAACGTAAAGTTACTGAAAGTAACTTCTGGAGCATAGGTAGCACACTCATAAAATTGGTTGCAGACAAGTCTAAATCATATGGTTAGTGTGCTAGCAATGTTTACATCATGTCAGCACTTAGTAGTTATCAGCAAAATTGAACTGTACACTCCATTGAGTTGAATGCATTACTTTCTATTCAATGCATTCTGTGGTAAGGTTGTGTACATAACTACTCTGGGTGATATGGAACTGTATAGATATTGCATGTAGAGTGCTCAGTGCCATGTAATACTCCAATGCAAGCTGAATGCAATAACCTACCTGTTACTATTTAGTGTGGAACAGCCATTGACTTGGTGTACTTCTGCACAGGCTAAAGTTTCACTGTGTAGAGAAGGTAATGTTACTGAAAGTAACTTCTGGAGAATAGGTAGCACACTCATAAAATTGGTTGCAGACAACTCTAAATCATATGGTTAGTGCGCTAACAATGTTTACATCATGTTAGCAGATAGTAGTTATCAGCAAAATTGAACTGTACACTCCATTGAGTTGAATGCATTACTTTCTATTCAATGCATTCTGTGGTAAGGTTGTGTACATAACTACTCTGGGTGATATGGAACTGTATAGATATTGCATGTAGAGTGCTCAGTGCTATGTATTACTCCAATGCAAGCTGAATGCAATAACCTACCTGTTACTATTCAGAGTGGAACAGCCATTGACTTGGTGTACTTCTGCACAGGCTAAAGTTTCACTGTGTAGAGAAGTTAATCTTACTGAAAGTAACTTCTGGAGAATAGGTAGCACACTCATAAAATTGGTTGCAGACAACTCTAAATCATATGGTTAGTGTGCTAACAATGTTTACATCATGTTAGCACATAGCAGTTATCAGCAAAATTGAACTGTACACTCCATTGATGTTGAATGCATTACTTTGTATTCAATGCATTCTGTGGTAAGGTTGTGTACATAACTACTCTGGGTGATTTGGAACTGTATAGATATTGCATGTAGAGTACTCAGTGCCATGGAAAACTCCAATGCAAGCTGAATTCAGTAACCTACCTGGTACCATTTACAGTGGAAGAGCCATTGACTTGGTTCAATTCGGCAAAGGCTAAAGTTCCACTGTGTAGAGAAGGTAATGTTACTGAAAGTAACTTCTGGAGAATAAGTAGCACACTCATAAAATTGGTTGCAGACAACTCTAAATCATATGGTTAGTGTGCTAACAATGTTTACATCATGTTAGCAGATAGTAGCTATCAGCAAAATTGAACTGTACACTCCTTCGAGTAGAATGCATTACTTTCTATTCAATGCATTCTGTGGTATGGTTGTGTACATAACTACTTTGGATGGTTTGGAACTGTATAGATATTGCATGTAGAGTGCTCAGGGCCAGGGAATACTCCAATGCAAGCAGAATTCAGTAACCTTCCTGGTACCATTTACAGTGTGACAGCCATTGACTTGGTTCAATTCTGCAAAAGCTAATGTTCCAGTGTGCAGAGAACGTAAAGTTACTGAAAGTAACTTCTGGAGCATAGGTAGCACACTCATAAAATTATTGCAGACAAGTCTAAATCATATGGTTAGTGTGCTAGCAATGTTTACATCATGTCAGCACTTAGTAGTTATCAGCAAAATTGAACTGTACACTCCATTGAGTTGAATGCATTACTTTCTATTCAATGCATTCTATGGTATGGTTGTGTACATAACCACTCTGGGTGGTTTGGAACAGTATAGATATTGCATGTAGAGAGCTCAGTGCCATGGAATACTCCAATGCAAGCTGAAAGCAATAACCTACCTGTTACCATTTAGAGTGGAACTGCCATTGACTTGGTTTACTTCTGCACAGGCTAAAGTTCCACTGTGTAGAGAAGGTAATGTTACTGAAAGTAACTTCTGGAGAATAGGTAGCACAGTCATAAAATTGGTTGCAGAAAACTCTAAATCATGTGGTTAGTGTGCTAACAATGTTTACATCATGTTAGCACATAGTAGCTATCAGCAAAATTGAACTGTACACTCCTTCGAGTAGAATGCATTACTTTCTATTCAATGCATTCTGTGGTATGGTTGTGTACATAACTACTTTGGGTGGTTTGGAACTGTATAGATATTGCATGTAGAGTGCTCAGTGCCATGGAATACTGCAATGCAAGCTGAAAGCAATTACCTACCTGTTACCATTTAGAGTGGAACTGCCATTGACTTCGTTTACTTCTGCACAGGCTAAAGTTCCACTGTGTAGAGAAGGTAATGTTACTGAAAGTAACTTCTGGAGATTAGGTAGCACACTCATAAAATTGGTTGCAGAGAACTCTAAATCATATGGTTAGTGTGCTAACAATGTTTACATCATGTTAGCACATAGCAGTTATCAGCAAAATTGAACTGTACACTCCATTGAGTTGAATGCATTACTTTGTATTCAATGCATTCTGTGGTAAGGTTGTGTACATAACTACTCTGGGTAATATGGAACTGCATAGATATTGCATGTAGAGTGCTCAGTGCCATGGAATACACCAATGCAAGCTGAAGTCAGCAACCTACCTGGTACCATTTACAGTGGAACAGCCATTGACTTGGTTTAATTCTGCAAAGGCTAAAGTTCCACCGTGCAGAGAACGTAAAGTTACTGAAAGTAACTTCTGGAGCATAGGTAGCACACTCATAAAATTGGTTGCAGACAACTCTAAATCATATGGTTAGTGTGCTAGCAATGTTTACATCATGTCAGCACATAGTAGTTATCAGCAAAATTGAACTGAACACTCCATTGAGTTGAATGCATTACTTTCTATTCAATGCATTCTGTGGTAAGGTTGTGTCACATAACTACTCTGGGTGATATGGAACTGTATAGATATTGCATGTAGAGTGCTCAGTGCCATGTAATACTCCAATGCAAGCTGAATGCAATAACCTACCTGTTACTATTTAGAGTGGAACAGCCATTGACTTGGTGTACTTCTGCACAGGCTAAAGTTTCACTGTGTAGAGAAGGTAATGTTACTGAAAGTAACTTCTGGAGAATAGGTAGCACACTCATAAAATTGGTTGCAGACAACTCTAAATCATATGGTTAGTGCGCTAACAATGTTTACATCATGTTAGCAGATAGTAGTTATCAGCAAAATTGAACTGTACACTCCATTGAGTTGAATGCATTACTTTCTATTCAATGCATTCTGTGGTAAGGTTGTGTACATAACTACTCTGGGTGATATGGAACTGTATAGATATTGCATGTAGAGTGCTCAGTGCTATGTATTACTCCAATGCAAGCTGAATGCAATAACCTACCTGTTACTATTTAGAGTGGAACAGCCATTGACTTGGTGTACTTCTGCACAGGCTAAAGTTTCACTGTGTAGAGAAGTTAATCTTACTGAAAGTAACTTCTGGAGAATAGGTAGCACACTCATAAAATTTGTTGCAGACAACTCTAAATCATATGGTTAGTGTGCTAACAATGTTTACATCATGTTAGCACATAGCAGTTATCAGCAAAATTGAACTGTACACTCCATTGATGTTGAATGCATTACTTTCTATTCAATGCATTCTGTGGTAAGGTTGTGTACATAACTACTCTGGGTGATTTGGAACTGTATAGATATTGCATGTAGAGTACTCAGTGCCATGGAAAACTCCAATGCAAGCTGAATTCAGTAACCTACCTGGTACCATTTACAGTGGAAGAGCCATTGACTTGGTTCAATTCGGCAAAGGCTAAAGTTCCACTGTGTAGAGAAGGTAATGTTACTGAAAGTAACTTCTGGAGAATAAGTAGCACACTGATAAAATTGGTTGCAGACAACTCTAAATCATATGGTTAGTGTGCTAACAATGTTTACATCATGTTAGCAGATAGTAGCTATCAGCAAAATTGAACTGTACACTCCTTCGAGTAGAATACATTACTTTCTATTCAATGCATTCTGTGGTATGGTTGTGTACATAACTACTTTGGATGGTTTGGAACTGTATAGATATTGCATGTAGAGTGCTCAGGGCCAGGGAATACTCCAATGCAAGCAGAATTCAGTAACCTTCCTGGTACCATTTACAGTGTGACAGCCATTGACTTGGTTCAATTCTGCAAAGGCTAAAGTTCCAGTGTGCAGAGAACGTAAAGTTACTGAAAGTAACTTCTGGAGCATAGGTAGCACACTCATAAAATTGGTTGCAGACAAGTCTAAATCATATGGTTAGTGTGCTAGCAATGTTTACATCATGTCAGCACTTAGTAGTTATCAGCAAAATTGAACTGTACACTCCATTGAGTTGAATGCATTACTTTCTATTCAATGCATTCTATGGTATGGTTGTGTACATAACCACTCTGGGTGGTTTGGAACAGTATAGATATTGCATGTAGAGAGCTCAGTGCCATGGAATACTCCAATGCAAGCTGAAAGCAATAACCTACCTGTTACCATTTAGAGTGGAACTGCCATTGACTTGGTTTACTTCTGCACAGGCTAAAGTTCCACTGTGTAGAGAAGGTAATGTTACTGAAAGTAACTTCTGGAGAATAGGTAGCACAGTCATAAAATTGGTTGCAGAAAACTCTAAATCATGTGGTTAGTGTGCTAACAATGTTTACATCATGTTAGCACATAGTAGCTATCAGCAAAATTGAACTGTACACTCCTTCGAGTAGAATGCATTACTTTCTATTCAATGCATTCTGTGGTATGGTTGTGTACATAACTACTTTGGGTGGTTTGGAACTGTATAGATATTGCATGTAGAGTGCTCAGTGCCATGGAATACTGCAATGCAAGCTGAAAGCAATTACCTACCTGTTACCATTTAGAGTGGAACTGCCATTGACTTCGTTTACTTCTGCACAGGCTAAAGTTCCACTGTGTAGAGAAGGTAATGTTACTGAAAGTAACTTCTGGAGATTAGGTAGCACACTCATAAAATTGGTTGCAGAGAACTCTAAATCATATGGTTAGTGTGCTAACAATGTTTACATCATGTTAGCACATAGCAGTTATCAGCAAAATTGAACTGTACACTCCATTGAGTTGAATGCATTACTTTGTATTCAATGCATTCTGTGGTAAGGTTGTGTACATAACTACTCTGGGTAATATGGAACTGCATAGATATTGCATGTAGAGTGCTCAGTGCCATGGAATACACCAATGCAAGCTGAAGTCAGCAACCTACCTGGTACCATTTACAGTGGAACAGCCATTGACTTGGTTTAATTCTGCAAAGGCTAAAGTTCCACCGTGCAGAGAACGTAAAGTTACTGAAAGTAACTTCTGGAGCATAGGTAGCACACTCATAAAATTGGTTGCAGACAACTCTAAATCATATGGTTAGTGTGCTAGCAATGTTTACATCATGTCAGCACATAGTAGTTATCAGCAAAATTGAACTGAACACTCCATTGAGTTGAATGCATTACTTTCTATTCAATGCATTCTGTGGTAAGGTTGTGTCACATAACTACTCTGGGTGATATGGAACTGTATAGATATTGCATGTAGAGTGCTCAGTGCCATGTAATACTCCAATGCAAGCTGAATGCAATAACCTACCTGTTACTATTTAGAGTGGAACAGCCATTGACTTGGTGTACTTCTGCACAGGCTAAAGTTTCACTGTGTAGAGAAGGTAATGTTACTGAAAGTAACTTCTGGAGAATAGGTAGCACACTCATAAAATTGGTTGCAGACAACTCTAAATCATATGGTTAGTGCGCTAACAATGTTTACATCATGTTAGCAGATAGTAGTTATCAGCAAAATTGAACTGTACACTCCATTGAGTTGAATGCATTACTTTCTATTCAATGCATTCTGTGGTAAGGTTGTGTACATAACTACTCTGGGTGATATGGAACTGTATAGATATTGCATGTAGAGTGCTCAGTGCTATGTATTACTCCAATGCAAGCTGAATGCAATAACCTACCTGTTACTATTTAGAGTGGAACAGCCATTGACTTGGTGTACTTCTGCACAGGCTAAAGTTTCACTGTGTAGAGAAGTTAATCTTACTGAAAGTAACTTCTGGAGAATAGGTAGCACACTCATAAAATTTGTTGCAGACAACTCTAAATCATATGGTTAGTGTGCTAACAATGTTTACATCATGTTAGCACATAGCAGTTATCAGCAAAATTGAACTGTACACTCCATTGATGTTGAATGCATTACTTTGTATTCAATGCATTCTGTGGTAAGGTTGTGTACATAACTACTCTGGGTGATTTGGAACTGTATAGATATTGCATGTAGAGTACTCAGTGCCATGGAAAACTCCAATGCAAGCTGAATTCAGTAACCTACCTGGTACCATTTACAGTGGAAGAGCCATTGACTTGGTTCAATTCGGCAAAGGCTAAAGTTCCACTGTGTAGAGAAGGTAATGTTACTGAAAGTAACTTCTGGAGAATAAGTAGCACACTGATAAAATTGGTTGCAGACAACTCTAAATCATATGGTTAGTGTGCTAACAATGTTTACATCATGTTAGCAGATAGTAGCTATCAGCAAAATTGAACTGTACACTCCTTCGAGTAGAATACATTACTTTCTATTCAATGCATTCTGTGGTATGGTTGTGTACATAACTACTTTGGATGGTTTGGAACTGTATAGATATTGCATGTAGAGTGCTCAGGGCCAGGGAATACTCCAATGCAAGCAGAATTCAGTAACCTTCCTGGTACCATTTACAGTGTGACAGCCATTGACTTGGTTCAATTCTGCAAAGGCTAAAGTTCCAGTGTGCAGAGAACGTAAAGTTACTGAAAGTAACTTCTGGAGCATAGGTAGCACACTCATAAAATTGGTTGCAGACAAGTCTAAATCATATGGTTAGTGTGCTAGCAATGTTTACATCATGTCAGCACTTAGTAGTTATCAGCAAAATTGAACTGTACACTCCATTGAGTTGAATGCATTACTTTCTATTCAATGCATTCTATGGTATGGTTGTGTACATAACCACTCTGGGTGGTTTGGAACAGTATAGATATTGCATGTAGAGAGCTCAGTGCCATGGAATACTCCAATGCAAGCTGAAAGCAATAACCTACCTGTTACCATTTAGAGTGGAACTGCCATTGACTTGGTTTACTTCTGCACAGGCTAAAGTTCCACTGTGTAGAGAAGGTAATGTTACTGAAAGTAACTTCTGGAGAATAGGTAGCACAGTCATAAAATTGGTTGCAGAAAACTCTAAATCATGTGGTTAGTGTGCTAACAATGTTTACATCATGTTAGCACATAGTAGCTATCAGCAAAATTGAACTGTACACTCCTTCGAGTAGAATGCATTACTTTCTATTCAATGCATTCTGTGGTATGGTTGTGTACATAACTACTTTGGGTGGTTTGGAACTGTATAGATATTGCATGTAGAGTGCTCAGTGCCATGGAATACTGCAATGCAAGCTGAAAGCAATTACCTACCTGTTACCATTTAGAGTGGAACTGCCATTGACTTCGTTTACTTCTGCACAGGCTAAAGTTCCACTGTGTAGAGAAGGTAATGTTACTGAAAGTAACTTCTGGAGATTAGGTAGCACACTCATAAAATTGGTTGCAGAGAACTCTAAATCATATGGTTAGTGTGCTAACAATGTTTACATCATGTTAGCACATAGCAGTTATCAGCAAAATTGAACTGTACACTCCATTGAGTTGAATGCATTACTTTGTATTCAATGCATTCTGTGGTAAGGTTGTGTACATAACTACTCTGGGTGATATGGAACTGCATAGATATTGCATGTAGAGTGCTCAGTGCCATGGAATACACCAATGCAAGCTGAAGTCAGCAACCTACCTGGTACCATTTACAGTGGAACAGCCATTGACTTGGTTTAATTCTGCAAAGGCTAAAGTTCCACCGTGCAGAGAACGTAAAGTTACTGAAAGTAACTTCTGGAGCATAGGTAGCACACTCATAAAATTGGTTGCAGACAACTCTAAATCATATGGTTAGTGTGCTAGCAATGTTTACATCATGTCAGCACAGAGTAGTTATCAGCAAAATTGAACTGTACACTCCATTGAGTTGAATGCATTGCTTTCCATTCAATGCATTCTGTGGTATGGTTGTGTACATAACGACTCTGGGTGGTTTGGAACAGTATAGATATTGCATGTAGAGTGCTCAGTGCCATGGAATACTCCAATGCCAGCTGAAAGCAATAACCTACCTGTTACCATTTAGAGTGGAACTGCCATTGACTTGGTTTACTTCTGCACAAGCTAAAGTTCCACTGTGTAGAGAAGGTAATGTTACTGAAAGTAACTTCTAGAGAATAGGTACCACACTCATAAAATTGGTTGCAGAAAACTCTGAATCATGTGGTTAGTGTGCTAACAATGTTTACATCATGTTAGCACATAGTAGCTATCAGCAAAATTGAAGTGTACACTCCTTCGAGTAGAATGCATTACTTTCTATTCAATGCATTCTGTGGTATGGTTGTGTACATAACTACTTTGGGTGGTTTGGAACTGTATAGATATTGCATGTAGAGTGCTCAGGGCCATGGAATACTCCAATGCAAGCAGAATTCAGTAACCTACCTGGTACCATTTACAGTGTGACAGCCATTGACTTGGTTCAATTCTGCAAAGGCTAAAGTTCCACCGTGCAGAGAACGTAATGTTACTGAAACTAACTTCTGGAGAATAGGTAGCACACTCATAAAATTGGTTGCAGACAACTCTAAATCATATGGTTAGTGTGCTAACAATGTTTACATCATGTTAGCACATTGTAGTTATCAGCAAAATTGAACTGTACACTCCATTGAGTTGAATGCATTACTTTCTATTCAATGCATTCTGTAGTAAGGTTGTGTACATAACTACACTGGGTGGTTTGGAACTGTATAGATATTGCATGTAGAGTGCTCAGTGCCGTGGAATACTCCAATGCAAGGTGAATTCAGTAACCTACCTGGTACCATTTACTTTGGATCAGCCATTGACTTGGCTTACTTCTGCAAAGGCTAATGTTCCACTGTGTAGAGAAGGTAAAGTTACTGAAAGTAACTTATGGAGCATAGGTAGCACACTCATAAAATTGGTTGCACACAACTCTAAGTCATATGGTTAGTGTGCTAACAATGTTTAGATCATGTTAGCACATAGTGTTTATTAGCAAAATTGAACTGTACACTCCATTGAGTTGAATGCATTACTTTCTATTCATTGCATTCTGTGGTAAGGTTGTGTACATAACTAATCTGGGTGGTTTGGAACTGTATAGATATTGCATGTAGAGTGCTCAGTGCTATGGAATATTCCAATGCAAGCTGAATGCAATAACCTACCTGTTACTATTAAGAGTGGAACAGCCATTGACTTGGTGTACTTCTGCACAGGCTAAAGTTTCACTGTGTAGAGAAGGTAATGTTACTGAAAGTAACTTCTGGAGAATAGGTAGCACACTCATAAAATTGGTTGCAGACAACTCTAAATCATATGGTTAGTGTGCTAACAATGTTTACATCATGTTAGCACATAGTAGTTATCAGCACAAATTGAACGGTACACTCCATTGAGTTGATTGCATTACTTTATATTCAATGCATTCCGTGGTAAGTTTGTGTACATAACTACTCTGAGTGATTTGGAACTGTATAGATATTGCATGTAGAGTGCTCAGTGCTATGGAATACTCCAATGCAAGCTGAATTCAGTAACCTACCTGGTACCATTTACAGTGGAACAGCCATTGACTTGGTTCAATTCTGCAAAGGCTAAAGTTCCACTGTGTAGAGAATTTAGTTACTGAAAGTAACTTCTGGAGAATAGGTAGCACACTCATATAATTGGTTGCAGACAACTCTAAATCATATGGTTAGTGTGCTAACAATGTTTACATCATGTTAGCACATAGTAGCTATCAGCAAAATTGAACTGTACACTCCATTGAGTTGAATGCATTACTTTCTATTCAATGCATTCTGTGGTAAGGTTGTGTACATAACTACACTGGGTGGTTTGGAACTGTATAGATATTGCATGTAGAGTGCTCAGTGCCATGGAATACTCCAATGCAAGCTGAAAGCAATAACCTACCTGTTACCATTTAGAGTGGAACTGCCATTGACTTGGTTTACTTCTGCACAGGCTAAAGTTCCACTGTGTAGAGAATTTAGTTACTGAAAGTAACTTCTGGAGAATAGGTAGCACACTCATAAAATTGGTTGCAGACAACTCTAAATCATATGGTTAATGTGCTAACAATGTTTACATCATGTTAGCACATAGTAGTTATCAGCAAAATTGAACTGTACACTCCATTGAGTTGAATGCATTACTTTCTATTCAATGCATTCTGTAGTAAGGTTGTGTACATAACTACACTGGGTGGTTTGGAACTGTATAGGTATTGCATGTAGAGTGCTCAGTCCCATGGAATACTCAAGTGCAAGCTGAATTCAATAACCTACCTGGTACCATTTACTTTGGATCAGCCATTGACTTGGTTTACTTCTGCACAGGCTAAAGTTCCACTGTGTAGAGAAGGTAATGTTACTGAAAGTAACTTCTGGAGAATAGGTAGCACACTCATAAAATTGGTTGCAGACAACTCTAAATCATATGGTTAATGTGCTAACAATGTTTACATCATGTTAGCACATAGTAGTTATCAGCAAAATTGAACTGTACACTCCATTGAGTTGAATGCATTACTTTCTATTCAATGCATTCTGTAGTAAGGTTGTGTACATAACTACACTGGGTGGTTTGGAACTGTATAGGTATTGCATGTAGAGTGCTCAGTCCCATGGAATACTCAAGTGCAAGCTGAATTCAATAACCTACCTGGTACCATTTACTTTGGATCAGCCATTGACTTGGTTTACTTCTGCACAGGCTAAAGTTCCACTGTGTAGAGAAGGTAATGTTACTGAAAGTAACTTCTGGAGAAAAGGTAGCACACTGATAAAATTGGTTGCAGACAACTCTAAATCATATGGTTAGTGTGCTAACAATGTTTACATCATGTTAGCACATAGTAGCTATCAGCAAAATTGAACTGTACACTCCTTCGAGTAGAATGCATTACTTTCTATTCAATGCATTCTGTGGTATGGTTGTGTACATAACTGCTTTGGATGGTTTGGAACTGTATAGATATAGCATGTAGAGTGCTCAGTGCCATGGAATACTCCAATGCAAGCTGAAAGCAATAGCCTACCTGTTACCAGTTAGAGTGGAACTGCCATTGACTTGGTTTACTTCTGCACAGGCTAAAGTTCAACTGTGTAGAGAAGGTAATGTAACATCTGGAGAATAGGTAGCACACTCATAAAATTGGTTGCAGACAACTCTAAATCATATGGTTAGTGTGCTAACTATGTTTACATCATGTTAGCACATAGCAGTTATCAGCACAAATTGAACTGTACACTCCATTGTGTTGAATGCATTACTTTCTATTCAATGCATTCTGTGGTAAAGTTGTGTACATAACTAGTCTGGGAATTTGGAACTGTATAGATATTGCATGTAGAGTGCTCAGTGCCATAGAATACCCCAATGCAAGCTGAATTCAGTAACCTACCTGGTACCATTTACAGTGGAACAGCCATTGACTTGGTTCAATTCGGCAAAGGCTAAAGTTCCACCGTGCAGAGAACGTAAAGTTACTGAAAGTAACTTCTGGAGCATAGGTAGCACACTCATAAAATTGGTTGCAGACAACTCTAAGTCATATGGTTAATGTGCTAACAATGTTTACATCATGTTAGCACATAGTAGTTATCAGTAAAATTGAACTGTACACTCCATTGAGTTGAATGCATTACTTTATATTCAATGCATTCTGTGGTAAGTTTGTGTACATAACTACTCTGGGTGATTTGGAACTGTATAGATATTGCATGTAGAGTGCTCAGTGCCATGGAATACTCCAATGCGAGCTGAATTCAGTAACCTACCTGGTACCATTTACAGAGGAACAGCCATTGACTTGGTTCAATTCTGCAAAGGCTAAAGTTCCACTGTGTAGAGAATTTAGTTACTGAAAGTAACTTCTGGAGAATAGGTAGCACACTCATAAAATTGGTTGCAGACAACTCTAAATCATATGGTTAGTGTGCTAACAATACATCATGTTAGCACATAGTAGTTATCAGCAAAATTGAACTGTACACTCCATTGAGTTGAATGCATTACTTTCTATTCAATGCATTCTGTGGTAAGGTTGTGTACATAACTACACTGGGTGGGTTGGAACTGTATAGATATTGCATGTAGAGTGCTCAGTGCCATGGAATACTCCAATGCAAGGTGAATTCAGTAACCTACCTGTTACCATTTAGTTTGGATCAGCCATTGACTTGGTTCAATTAGGCAAAGGCTAAAGTTCCACTGTGTAGAGAAGGTAATGTTACTGAAAGTAACTTCTGGAGAATAGGTAGCACACTCATAAAATTGGTTGCAGACAACTCTAAATCATATGGTTAGTGTGCTAACAATGTTTACATCTTGTTAGCACATAGTAGTTATCATCAAAATTGAACTGTACACTCCATTGAGTTGAATGCATTACTTTCTATTCAATGCATTCTGTGGTAAGGTTGTGTACATAACTACACTGTGTGGTTTGGAACTGTATAGATATTGCATGTAGAGTGCTCAGTGCCATGGAATACTCCAATGCAAGCTGAAAGCAATAACCTACCTGTTACCATTCAGAGTGGAACAGTCATTGACTTGGTTTAGTTCTGCACAGGCTAAAGTTCCACTGTGTAGAGAAGGTAATGTTACTGAAAGTAACTTCTGGAGAATAGGTAGCACACTCATAAAATTGGTTGCAGACAACTCTAAATCATATGGTTAGTGTGCTAACAATGTTTACATTATGTTAGCACATAGTAGTTATCAGCAAAATTGAATTGTACACTCCATTGAGTTGAATGCATTACTTTCTATTCAATGCATTCTGTAGTAAGGTTGTGTACATAACTACACTGGGTGGTTTGGAACTGTATAGATATTGCATGTAGAGTGCTCAGTGCCATGGAATACTCCAATGCAGGCTGAAAGCAATAACCTACCTGTTACCATTTAGAGTGGAACTGCCATTGACTTGGTTTACTTCTGCACAGGCTAAAGTTCCACTGTGTAGAGAAGGTAATGTTACTGAAAGTAACTTCTGGAGAATAGGTAGCACACTCATAAAATTGGTTGCAGACAACTCTAAATCATATGGTTAATGTGCTAACAATGTTTACATCATGTTAGCACATAGTAGTTATCAGCAAAATTGTACTGTACACTACATTGAGTTGAATGCATTACTTTCTATTCAATGCATTCTGTAGTAAGGTTGTGTACATAACTACACTGGGTGGTTTGGAACTGTATAGGTATTGCATGTAGAGTGCTCAGTCCCATGGAATATTCAAGTGCAAGCTGAATTCAATAACCTACCTGGTACCATTTACTTTGGATCAGCCATTGACTTGGTTTACTTCTGCACAGGCTAAAGTTCCACTGTGTAGAGAAGGTAAAGTTACTGAAAGTAACTTCTGGAGAATAGGTAGCACACTCATAAAATTGGTTGCAGACAACTCTAAATCATATGGTTAGTGTGCTAACAATGTTTACATCATGTTGGCACATAGCAGTTATCAGCAAAATTGAACTGTACACTCCTTCGAGTAGAATGCATTACTTTCTATTTAATTCATTCTGTGGTATGGTTGTGTACATAACTGCTTTGGATGGTTTGGAACTGTATAGATATTGCATGTAGAGTGCTCAGTGCCATGGAATACTCCAATGCAAGCTGAAAGCAATAGCCTACCTGTTACCATTTAGAGTGGAACTGCCATTGACTTGGTTTACTTCTGCACAGGCTAAAGTTCAACTGTGTAGAGAAGGTAATGTAACATCTGGAGAATAGGTAGCACACTCATTAAATTGGTTGCAGACAACTCTAAATCATATGGTTAGTGTGCTAACAATATTTACATCATGTTAGCACATAGCAGTTATCAGCACAAATTGAACTGTACACTCCATTGTGTTGAATGCATTACTTTCTATTCAATGCATTCTGTGGTAAGGTTGTGTACATAACTAGTCTGGGTGATTTGGAACTGTATAGATATTGCATGTAGAGTGCTCAGAGCCATGGAATACTGCAATGCAAGCAGAATTCTGTAACCTACCTGGTACCATTTACAGTGTGACAGCCATTGACTTGGTTCAATTCTGCAAAGGCTAAAGTTCCACCGTGCAGAGAACGTAAAGTTACTGAAAGTAACTTCTGGAGCATAGGTAGCACACTCATAAAATTGGTTGCAGACAACTCTAAATCATATGGTTAATGTGCTAACAATGTTTACATCATGTTAGCACATAGTAGTTATCAGTAAAATTGAACTGTACACTCCATTGAGTTGAATGCATTACTTTCTATTCAATGCATTCTGTAGTAAGGTTGTGTACATAACTACACTGGGTGGTTTGGAACTGTATAGATATTGCATGTAGAGTGCTCAGTCCCATGGAATACTCAAGTGCAAGCTGAATTCAATAACCTACCTGGTACCATTTACTTTGGATCAGCCATTGACATGGTTTACTTCTGCACAGGCTAAAGTTCCACTGTGTAGAGAAGGTAAAGTTACTGAAAGTAACTTCTGGAGCATAGGTAGCACACTCATAAAATTGGTTGCAGACAACTCTAAATCATATGGTTAGTGTGCTAACAATGTTTACAACATGTTAGCACATAGCAGTTATCAGCAAAATTGAACTGTACACTCCATTGAGTTGAATGCATTACTTTGTATTAAATGCATTCTGTGGTAAGGTTGTGTACATAACTACTCTGGGTGATTTGGAACTGTACAGATATTGCATGTAGAGTACTCAGTGCCATGGGAAACTCCAATGCAAGCTGAATTCAGTAACCTTCCTGGTACCATTTACAGTGGAAGAGCCATTGACTTGGTTCAATTCGGCAAAGGCTAAAGTTCCACTGTGTAGAGAAGGTAATGTTACTGAAAGTAACTTCTGGAGAATAGGTAGCACACTCATAAAATTGGTTGCAGACTACTCTAAATCATATGGTTAGTGTGCTAACAATGTTTACACCATGTTAGCACATAGTAGCTATCAGCAAAATTGAACTGTACACTCCTTCGAGTAGAATGCATTACTTTCTATTCAATGCATTCTGTGGTATGGTTGTGTACATAACTGCTTTGGATGGTTTGGAACTGTATAGATATTGCATGTAGAGTGCTCAGTGCAATGGAATACTCCAATGCAAGCTGAAAGTAATAACCTACCTGTTACCATTTAGAGTGGAACTGCCATTGACTTGGTTTACTTCTGCACAGGCTAAAGTTCAACTGTGTAGAGAAGGTAATGTAACATCTGGAGAATAGGTAGCACACTCATAAAATTGGTTGCAGACAACTCTAAATCATATGGTTAGTGTGCTAACAATGTTTACATCATGTTAGCACATAGCAGTTATCAGCACAAATTGAACTGTACACTCCATTGTGTTGAATGCATTACTTTCTATTCAATGCATTCTGTGGTAAGGTTGTGTACATAACTAGTCTGGGTGATTTGGAACTGTATAGATATTGCATGTAGAGTGCTCAGGGCCATGGAATACTGCAATGCAAGCAGAATTCAGTAACCTACCTGGTACCATTTACAGTGTGACAGCCATTGACTTGGTTCAATTCTGCAAAGGCTAAAGTTCCACCGTGCAGAGAACGTAAAGTTACTGAAAGTAACTTCTGGAGCATAGGTAGCACACTCATAAAATTGGTTGCAGACAACTCTAAATCATATGGTTAGTGTGCTAACAATGTTTACATCATGATAGCACATAGTAGTTATCAGTAAAATTGAACTGTACACTCCATTGAGTTGAATGCATTACTTTCTATTCAATGCATTCTGTAGTAATGTTGTGTACATAACTACACTGGGTGGTTTGGAACTGTATAGATATTGCATGTAGAGTGCTCAGTCCCATGGAATACTCAAGTGCAAGCTGAATTCAATAACCTACCTGGTACCATTTACTTTGGATCAGCCATTGACATGGTTTACTTCTGCACAGGCTAAAGTTCCACTGTGTAGAGAAGGTAAAGTTACTGAAAGTAACTTCTGGAGAATAGGTAGCACACTCATAAAATTGGTTGCAGACAACTCTAAATCATATGGTTAGTGTGCTAACAATGTTTACATCATGTTAGCACATAGCAGTTATCAGCAAAATTGAACTGTACACTCCATTGAGTTGAATGCATTACTTTGTATTAAATGCATTCTGTGGTAAGGTTGTGTACATAACTACTCTGGGTGATTTGGAACTGTACAGATATTGCATGTAGAGTACTCAGTGCCATGGAAAACTCCAATGCAAGCTGAATTCAGTAACTTTCCTGGTACCATTTACAGTGGAAGAGCCATTGACTTGGTTCAATTCGGCAAAGGCTAAAGTTCCACTGTGTAGAGAAGGTAATGTTACTGAAAGTAACTTCTGGAGAATAGGTAGCACACTCATAAAATTGGTTGCAGACTACTCTAAATCATATGGTTAGTGTGCTAACAATGTTTACACCATGTTAGCACATAGTAGCTATCAGCAAAATTGAACTGTACACTCCTTCGAGTAGAATGCATTACTTTCTATTCAATGCATTCTGTGGTATGGTTGTGTACATAACTGCTTTGGATGGTTTGGAACTGTATAGATATTGCATGTAGAGTGCTCAGTGCCATGGAATACTCCAATGCAAGCTGAAAGTAATAACCTACCTGTTACCATTTAGAGTGGAACTGCCATTGACTTGGTTTACTTCTGCACAGGCTAAAGTTCAACTGTGTAGAGAAGGTAATGTAACATCTGGAGAATAGGTAGCACACTCATAAAATTGGTTGCAGACAACTCTAAATCATATGGTTAGTGTGCTAACAATGTTTACATCATGTTAGCACATAGCAGTTATCAGCACAAATTGAACTGTACACTCCATTGTGTTGAATGCATTACTTTCTATTCAATGCATTCTGTGGTAAGGTTGTGTACATAACTAGTCTGGGTGATTTGGAACTGTATAGATATTGCATGTAGAGTGCTCAGGGCCATGGAATACTGCAATGCAAGCAGAATTCAGTAACCTACCTGGTACCATTTACAGTGTGACAGCCATTGACTTGGTTCAATTCTGCAAAGGCTAAAGTTCCACCGTGCAGAGAACGTAAAGTTACTGAAAGTAACTTCTGGAGCATAGGTAGCACACTCATAAAATTGGTTGCAGACAACTCTAAATCATATGGTTAGTGTGCTAACAATGTTTACATCATGATAGCACATAGTAGTTATCAGTAAAATTGAACTGTACACTCCATTGAGTTGAATGCATTACTTTCTATTCAATGCATTCTGTAGTAATGTTGTGTACATAACTACACTGGGTGGTTTGGAACTGTATAGATATTGCATGTAGAGTGCTCAGTCCCATGGAATACTCAAGTGCAAGCTGAATTCAATAACCTACCTGGTACCATTTACTTTGGATCAGCCATTGACATGGTTTACTTCTGCACAGGCTAAAGTTCCACTGTGTAGAGAAGGTAATGTAACATCTGGAGAATAGGTAGCACACTCATAAAATTGGTTGCAGACAACTCTAAATCATATGGTTAGTGTGCTAACAATGTTTACATCATGTTAGCACATAGCAGTTATCAGCACAAATTGAACTGTACACTCCATTGTGTTGAATGCATTACTTTCCATTCAATGCATTCTGTGGTACGGTTGTGTACATAACTAGTCTGGGTGATTTGGAAGTGTATAGATATTGCATGTAGAGTGCTCAGGGCCATGGAATACTCCAATGCAAGCAGAATTCAGTAACCTACCTGGTACCATTTACAGTGTGACAGCCATTGACTTGGTTCAATTCTGCAAAGGCTAAAGTTCCACCGTGCAGAGAACGTAAAGTTACTGAAAGTAACTTCTGGAGCATAGGTAGCACACTCATAAAATTAGTTGCAGACAACTCTAAATCATACGGTTAGTGTGCTAGCAATGTTTACATCATGTCAGCAGATAGTAGTTATCAGCAAAATTGAACTGTACACTCCATTGAGTTGATTGCATTACTTTATATTCAATGCATTCTGTGGTAAGTTTGTGTACACAACTACTCTGTGTGATTTGGAACTGTATAGATATTGCATGTAGAGTGCTCAGTGCCATGGAATACTCCAATGCGAGCTGAATTCAGTAACCGACCTGGTACCATTTACAGTGGAACAGCCATTGACTTGGTTCAATTCTGCAAAGGCTAAAGTTCCACTGTGTAGAGAATTTAGTTACTGAAAGTAACTTCTGGAGAATAGGTAGCACACTCATAAAATTGGTTGCAGACAACTCTAAATTATATGGTTAGTGTGCTAACAATACATCATGTTAGCACATAGTAGTTATCAGCAAAATTGAACTGTACACTCCATTGAGTTGAATGCATTACTTTCTATTCAATGCATTCTTTGGTAAGGTTGTGTACATAACTACACTGGGTGGGTTGGAACTGTATAGATATTGCATGTAGAGTGCTCAGTGCCATGGAATACTCCAATGCAAGGTGAATTTAGTAACCTACCTGGTACCATTTAGTTTGGATCAGCCATTGACTTGGTTCAATTAGGCAAAGGCTAAAGTTCCACTGTGTAGAGAAGGTAATGTTACTGAAAGTAACTTCTGGAGAATAGGTAGCACACTCATAAAATTGGTTGCAGACAACTCTAAATCATATGGTTAGTGTGCTAACAATGTTTACATTATGTTAGCACATAGTAGTTATCAGCAAAATTGAACTGTACACTCCATTGAGTTGAATGCATTACTTTCTATTCAATGCATTCTGTCGTAAGTTTGTGTACATAACTACACTGGGTGGTTTGGAAGTGTATAGATATTGCATGTAGAGTGCTCAGTGCCATGGAATACTCCAATGCAAGGTGAATTCAGTAACCTACCTGGTACCATTTACTTTGGATCAGCCATTGACTTGGCTTACTTCTGCAAAGGCTAAAGTTCCACTGTGTAGAGAAGGTAAAGTTTTCTGAAAGTAACTTCTGGAGCATAGGTAACACACTCATAAAATTGGCTGCAGACAACTCTAAATCATATGGCTAGTGTGCTAACAAAGTTTAGATCATGTTAGCACATAGAGTGTATTAGCAAAATTGAACTGTACACTCCATTGTGTTGAATGCATTACTTTCTATGCAATGCATTCTTTGGTAATGTTGTGTACATAACTACACTGGGTGGTTTGGAACTGTATAGATATTGCATGTAGAGTGCTCAGTGCCATGGAATACTCCAATGCAAAGTGAATTCAGTAACCTACCTGGTACCATTTACTTTGGATCAGCCATTGACTTGGCTTACTTCTGCACAGGCTAAAGTTCCACAGTATAGAGAAGGTAAAGTTACTGAAAGTAACTTCTGGAGCATAGGTAGCACACTCATAAAATTGGTTGCAGACAACTCTAAGTCATATGGTTAGTGTGCTAACAATATTTAGATCATGTTAGCACATAGTGTGTATTAGCAAAATTGAACTGTACACTCCATTGTGTTGAATGCATTACTTTCTGTTCAATGCATTCTGTGGTAAGTTTGTGTACATAACTACTCTGGGTGGTTTGGAACTGTATAGATATTGCATGTAGAGTGCTCAGTACCATGGAATACTCCAATGCAAGCTGAATGCAATAACCTACCTGTTACTATTTAGAGTGGAACAGCCATTGACGGTGTACTTCTGCACAGGCTAAAGTTTCACTGTGTAGAGAAGGTAATGTTACTGAAAGTAACTTCTGGAGAATAGGTAGCACACTCATAAAATTGGTTGCAGACAACTCTAAATCATATGGTTAGTGTGCTAACAATGTTTACATCATGTTAGAACATAGTATTATCAGGAAAATTTAACTGTACACTCCTTCGAGTAGAATGCATTACTTTCTATTCAATGCATTCTGTGGTAAGGTTGTGTACATAACTAGTCTGGGTGATTTGGAACTGTATAGATATTGCATGTAGAGTGCTCAGTGCCATGGAATACTCCAATGCAAGCTGAATTCAGTAACCTACATGGTACCATTTATATTGGAACAGCCATTGACTTGGTTCAATTCTGCAAAGGCTGAAGTTCCACTGTGTAGAGAAGGTAATGTTACTGAAAGTAACTTCTGGAGAATAGGTAGCACACTCATAAAATTGTTTGCAGACAACTCTAAATCATATGGTTAGTGTGCTAACAATGTTTACATCATGTTAGCACATAGTGGTTATCAGCAAAATTGAACTCTACACTCTTTTGAGTTGAATGCATTACTTTCTATTCAATGCATTCTGTGGTATGGTTGTGTACATAACTGCTTTGGATGGTTTGGAACTGTATAGATATTGCATGTAGAGTGCTCAGTGCCATGGAGTACTCCAATGCAAGCTGAAAGCAATAACCTACCTGTTACGATTTAGAGTGGAACTGCCATTGACTTGGTTTACTTCTGCACAGGCTAAAGTTCAACTGTGTAGAGAAGGTAATGTAACATCTGGAGAATAGGTAGCACACTCATAAAATTGGTTGCAGACAACTCTAAATCATATGGTTAGTGTGCTAACAATGTTTACATCATGTTAGCACATAGCAGTTATCAGCACAAATTGAACTGTACACTCCATTGTGTTGAATGCATTACTTTCCATTCAATGCATTCTGTGGTACGGTTGTGTACATAACTAGTCTGGGTGATTTGGAAGTGTATAGATATTGCATGTAGAGTGCTCAGGGCCATGGAATACTCCAATGCAAGCAGAATTCAGTAACCTACCTGGTACCATTTACAGTGTGACAGCCATTGACTTGGTTCAATTCTGCAAAGGCTAAAGTTCCACCGTGCAGAGAACGTAAAGTTACTGAAAGTAACTTCTGGAGCATAGGTAGCACACTCATAAAATTAGTTGCAGACAACTCTAAATCATACGGTTAGTGTGCTAGCAATGTTTACATCATGTCAGCAGATAGTAGTTATCAGCAAAATTGAACTGTACACTCCATTGAGTTGATTGCATTACTTTATATTCAATGCATTCTGTGGTAAGTTTGTGTACATAACTACTCTGTGTGATTTGGAACTGTATAGATATTGCATGTAGAGTGCTCAGTGCCATGGAATACTCCAATGCGAGCTGAATTCAGTAACCGACCTGGTACCATTTACAGTGGAACAGCCATTGACTTGGTTCAATTCTGCAAAGGCTAAAGTTCCACTGTGTAGAGAATTTAGTTACTGAAAGTAACTTCTGGAGAATAGGTAGCACACTCATAAAATTGGTTGCAGACAACTCTAAATCATATGGTTAGTGTGCTAACAATACATCATGTTAGCACATAGTAGTTATCAGCAAAATTGAACTGTACACTCCATTGAGTTGAATGCATTACTTTCTATTCAATGCATTCTTTGGTAAGGTTGTGTACATAACTACACTGGGTGGGTTGGAACTGTATAGATATTGCATGTAGAGTGCTCAGTGCCATGGAATACTCCAATGCAAGGTGAATTTAGTAACCTACCTGGTATCATTTAGTTTGGATCAGCCATTGACTTGGTTCAATTAGGCAAAGGCTAAAGTTCCACTGTGTAGAGAAGGTAATGTTACTGAAAGTAACTTCTGGAGAATAGGTAGCACACTCATAAAATTGGTTGCAGACAACTCTAAATCATATGGTTAGTGTGCTAACAATGTTTACATTATGTTAGCACATAGTAGTTATCAGCAAAATTGAACTGTACACTCCATTGAGTTGAATGCATTACTTTCTATTCAATGCATTCTGTCGTAAGTTTGTGTACATAACTACACTGGGTGGTTTGGAAGTGTATAGATATTGCATGTAGAGTGCTCAGTGCCATGGAATACTCCAATGCAAGGTGAATTCAGTAACCTACCTGGTACCATTTACTTTGGATCAGCCATTGACTTGGCTTACTTCTGCAAAGGCTAAAGTTCCACTGTGTAGAGAAGGTAAAGTTTTCTGAAAGTAACTTCTGGAGCATAGGTAACACACTCATAAAATTGGCTGCAGACAACTCTAAATCATATGGCTAGTGTGCTAACAAAGTTTAGATCATGTTAGCACATAGAGTGTATTAGCAAAATTGAACTGTACACTCCATTGTGTTGAATGCATTACTTTCTATGCAATGCATTCTTTGGTAATGTTGTGTACATAACTACACTGGGTGGTTTGGAACTGTATAGATATTGCATGTAGAGTGCTCAGTGCCATGGAATACTCCAATGCAAAGTGAATTCAGTAACCTACCTGGTACCATTTACTTTGGATCAGCCATTGACTTGGCTTACTTCTGCACAGGCTAAAGTTCCACAGTATAGAGAAGGTAAAGTTACTGAAAGTAACTTCTGGAGCATAGGTAGCACACTCATAAAATTGGTTGCAGACAACTCTAAGTCATATGGTTAGTGTGCTAACAATATTTAGATCATGTTAGCACATAGTGTGTATTAGCAAAATTGAACTGTACACTCCATTGAGTTGAATGCATTACTTTCTGTTCAATGCATTCTGTGGTAAGTTTGTGTACATAACTACTCTGGGTGGTTTGGAACTGTATAGATATTGCATGTAGAGTGCTCAGTACCATGGAATACTCCAATGCAAGCTGAATGCAATAACCTACCTGTTACTATTTAGAGTGGAACAGCCATTGACGGTGTACTTCTGCACAGGCTAAAGTTTCACTGTGTAGAGAAGGTAATGTTACTGAAAGTAACTTCTGGAGAATAGGTAGCACACTCATAAAATTGGTTGCAGACAACTCTAAATCATATGGTTAGTGTGCTAACAATGTTTACATCATGTTAGAACATAGTATTATCAGGAAAATTTAACTGTACACTCCTTCGAGTAGAATGCATTACTTTCTATTCAATGCATTCTGTGGTAAGGTTGTGTACATAACTAGTCTGGGTGGTTTGGAACTGTATAGATATTGCATGTAGAGTGCTCAGTGCCATGGAATACTCCAATGCAAGGTGAATTCAGTAACCTACCTGGTACCATTTACTTTGGATCAGCCATTGACTTGGTTTACTTCTGCACAGGCCAAAGTTCCACTGTGTAGAGAAGGTAATGTTACTGAAAGTAACTTCTGGAGAATAGGTAGCACACACATAAAATTGGTTGCAGACAACTCTAAATCATCTGGTTAGTGTGCTAACAATGTTTACATCATGTCAGCACATAGTAGTTATCAGCAAAATTGAACTGTACTCTCCATTGAGTTGAATGCATTACTTTATATTCAATGCATTCTGTGGTAAGTTTGTGTACATAACTACTCTGGGTGATTTGGAACTGTATAGATATTGCATGTAGAGTGCTCAGTGCCATGGAATACTACATCGTAAGCTGAATTCAGTAACCTACCTGGTACCATTTACAGTGGAACAGCCATTGACTTGGTTCAATTCTGGAAAGGATAGAGTTCCACTGTGTAGAGAAGGTAATGTTACTGAAAGCAACTTCTGGAGAATAGGTAGCACACTCATAAAATTGGTTGCAGACAACTCTAAATCATATGGTTAGTGTGCTAACAATGTTTACATCATGTTAGAACATAGTATTATCAGGAAAATTTAACTGTACACTCCTTCGAGTAGAATGCATTACTTTCTATTCAATGCATTCTGTGGTAAGGTTGTGTACATAACTAGTCTGGGTGATTTGGAACTGTATAGATATTGCATGTAGAGTGCTCAGTGCCATGGAATACTCCAATGCAAGCTGAATTCAGTAACCTACATGGTACCATTTATATTGGAACAGCCATTGACTTGGTTCAATTCTGCAAAGGCTGAAGTTCCACTGTGTAGAGAAGGTAATGCTACTGAAAGTAACTTCTGGAGAATAGGTAGCACACTCATAAAATTGTTTGCAGACAACTCTAAATCATATGGTTAGTGTGCTAACAATGTTTACATCATGTTAGCACATAGTGGTTATCAGCAAAATTGAACTCTACACTCTTTTGAGTTGAATGCATTACTTTCTATTCAATGCATTCTGTGGTATGGTTGTGTACATAACTGCTTTGGATGGTTTGGAACTGTATAGATATTGCATGTAGAGTGCTCAGTGCCATGGAGTACTCCAATGCAAGCTGAAAGCAATAACCTACCTGTTACGATTTAGAGTGGAACTGCCATTGACTTGGTTTACTTCTGCACAGGCTAAAGTTCAACTGTGTAGAGAAGATAATGTAACATCTGGAGAATAGGTAGCACACTCATAAAATTGGTTGCAGACAACTCTAAATCATATGGTTAGTGTGCTAACAATGTTTACATCATGTTAGCACATAGCAGTTATCAGCACAAATTGAACTGTACACTCCATTGTGTTGAATGCATTACTTTCCATTCAATGCATTCTGTGGTACGGTTGTGTACATAACTAGTCTGGGTGATTTGGAAGTGTATAGATATTGCATGTAGAGTGCTCAGGGCCATGGAATACTCCAATGCAAGCAGAATTCAGTAACCTACCTGGTACCATTTACAGTGTGACAGCCATTGACTTGGTTCAATTCTGCAAAGGCTAAAGTTCCACCGTGCAGAGAACGTAAAGTTACTGAAAGTAACTTCTGGAGCATAGGTAGCACACTCATAAAATTAGTTGCAGACAACTCTAAATCATACGGTTAGTGTGCTAGCAATGTTTACATCATGTCAGCAGATAGTAGTTATCAGCAAAATTGAACTGTACACTCCATTGAGTTGATTGCATTACTTTATATTCAATGCATTCTGTGGTAAGTTTGTGTACATAACTACTCTGTGTGATTTGGAACTGTATAGATATTGCATGTAGAGTGCTCAGTGCCATGGAATACTCCAATGCGAGCTAAATTCAGTAACCGACCTGGTACCATTTACAGTGGAACAGCCATTGACTTGGTTCAATTCTGCAAAGGCTAAAGTTCCACTGTGTAGAGAATTTAGTTACTGAAAGTAACTTCTGGAGAATAGGTAGCACACTCATAAAATTGGTTGCAGACAACTCTAAATCATATGGTTAGTGTGCTAACAATACATCATGTTAGCACATAGTAGTTATCAGCAAAATTGAACTGTACACTCCATTGAGTTGAATGCATTACTTTCTATTCAATGCATTCTTTGGTAAGGTTGTGTACATAACTACACTGGGTGGGTTGGAACTGTATAGATATTGCATATAGAGTGCTCAGTGCCATGGAATACTCCAATGCAAGGTGAATTTAGTAACCTACCTGGTACCATTTAGTTTGGATCAGCCATTGACTTGGTTCAATTAGGCAAAGGCTAAAGTTCCACTGTGTAGAGAAGGTAATGTTACTGAAAGTAACTTCTGGAGAATAGGTAGCACACTCATAAAATTGGTTGCAGACAACTCTAAATCATATGGTTAGTGTGCTAACAATGTTTACATTATGTTAGCACATAGTAGTTATCAGCAAAATTGAACTGTACACTCCATTGAGTTGAATGCATTACTTTCTATTCAATGCATTCTGTCGTAAGTTTGTGTACATAACTACACTGGGTGGTTTGGAAGTGTATAGATATTGCATGTAGAGTGCTCAGTGCCATGGAATACTCCAATGCAAGGTGAATTCAGTAACCTACCTGGTACCATTTACTTTGGATCAGCCATTGACTTGGCTTACTTCTGCAAAGGCTAAAGTTCCACTGTGTAGAGAAGGTAAAGTTTTCTGAAAGTAACTTCTGGAGCATAGGTAACACACTCATAAAATTGGCTGCAGACAACTCTAAATCATATGGCTAGTGTGCTAACAAAGTTTAGATCATGTTAGCACATAGAGTGTATTAGCAAAATTGAACTGTACACTCCATTGTGTTGAATGCATTACTTTCTATGCAATGCATTCTTTGGTAATGTTGTGTACATAACTACACTGGGTGGTTTGGAACTGTATAGATATTGCATGTAGAGTGCTCAGTGCCATGGAATACTCCAATGCAAAGTGAATTCAGTAACCTACCTGGTACCATTTACTTTGGATCAGCCATTGACTTGGCTTACTTCTGCACAGGCTAAAGTTCCACAGTATAGAGAAGGTAAAGTTACTGAAAGTAACTTCTGGAGCATAGGTAGCACACTCATAAAATTGGTTGCAGACAACTCTAAGTCATATGGTTAGTGTGCTAACAATATTTAGATCATGTTAGCACATAGTGTGTATTAGCAAAATTGAACTGTACACTCCATTGAGTTGAATGCATTACTTTCTGTTCAATGCATTCTGTGGTAAGTTTGTGTACATAACTACTCTGGGTGGTTTGGAACTGTATAGATATTGCATGTAGAGTGCTCAGTACCATGGAATACTCCAATGCAAGCTGAATGCAATAACCTACCTGTTACTATTTAGAGTGGAACAGCCATTGACGGTGTGCTTCTGCACAGGCTAAAGTTTCACTGTGTAGAGAAGGTAATGTTACTGAAAGTAACTTCTGGAGAATAGGTAGCACACTCATAAAATTGGTTGCAGACAACTCTAAATCATATGGTTAGTGTGCTAACAATGTTTACATCATGTTAGAACATAGTATTATCAGGAAAATTTAACTGTACACTCCTTCGAGTAGAATGCATTACTTTCTATTCAATGCATTCTGTGGTAAGGTTGTGTACATAACTAGTCTGGGTGATTTGGAACTGTATAGATATTGCATGTAGAGTGCTCAGTGCCATGGAATACTCCAATGCAAGCTGAATTCAGTAACCTACATGGTACCATTTATATTGGAACAGCCATTGACTTGGTTCAATTCTGCAAAGGCTGAAGTTCCACTGTGTAGAGAAGGTAATGTTACTGAAAGTAACTTCTGGAGAATAGGTAGCACACTCATAAAATTGTTTGCAGACAACTCTAAATCATATGGTTAGTGTGCTAACAATGTTTACATCATGTTAGCACATAGTGGTTATCAGCAAAATTGAACTCTACACTCTTTTGAGTTGAATGCATTACTTTCTATTCAATGCATTCTGTGGTAAGGTTGTGTACATAACCACACTGGGTGGTTTGGAACTGTATAGATATTGCATGTAGAGTGCTCAGTGCCATGGAATACTCCAATGCAAGGTGAATTCAGTAACCTACCTGGTACCATTTACTTTGGATCAGCCATTGACTTGGTTTACTTCTGCACAGGCCAAAGTTCCACTGTGTAGAGAAGGTAATGTTACTGAAAGTAACTTCTGGAGAATAGGTAGCACACACATAAAATTGGTTGCAGACAACTCTAAATCATATGGTTAGTGTGCTAACAATGTTTACATCATGTCAGCACATAGTAGTTATCAGCAAAATTGAACTGTACTCTCCATTGAGTTGAATGCATTACTTTATATTCAATGCATTCTGTGGTAAGTTTGTGTACATAACTACTCTGGGTGATTTGGAACTGTATAGATATTGCATGTAGAGTGCTCAGTGCCATGGAATACTACATCGTAAGCTGAATTCAGTAACCTACCTGGTACCATTTACAGTGGAACAGCCATTGACTTGGTTCAATTCTGCAAAGGATAGAGTTCCACTGTGTAGAGAAGGTAATGTTACTGAAAGCAACTTCTGGAGAATAGGTAGCACACTCATAAAATTGGTTGCAGACAACTCTAAATCATATGGTTAGTGTTCTAACAATGTTTACATCATGTCAGCACATAGTAGTTATCAGCAAAATTGAACTGTACACTCCATTGAGTTGATTGCATTACTTTATATTCAATACATTCTGTGGTAAGTTTGTGTACATAACTGGGTGATTTGGAACTGTATAGATATTGCATGTAGAGTGCTCAGTGCCATGGAATACTCCAATGTAAGCTGAATTCAGTAACCTGCCTGGTACCATGTATAGTGGAACAGCCATTGACTTGGTTTAGTTCTGCACAGGCTAAAGTTCCACTGTGTAGAGAAGGTAATGTTACAGAAAGTAACTTCTGGAAAATAGGTAGCACACTCATAAAATTGGTTGCAGACAACTCTAAATCATATGGTTAGTGTGCTAACAATACATCATGTTAGCACATAGTAGTTATCAGCAAAATTGAACTGTACACTCCATTGAGTTGAATGCATTACTTTCTATTCAATGCATTCTGTGGTAAGGTTGTGTACATAACTACACTGGGTGGTTTGGAACTGTATAGATATTGCATGTAGAGTGCTCAGTGCCATGGAACACTCCAATGCAAGCTGAATGCAATAACCTACCTGTTACTATTTAGAGTGGAACAGCCATTGACGGTGTACTTCTGCACAGGCTAAAGTTTCACTGTGTAGAGAAGGTAATGTTACTGAAAGTAACCTCTGGAGAATAGGTAGCACACTCATAAAATTGGTTGCAGACAACTCTAAATCATATGGTTAGTGTGCTAACAATGTTTACATCATGTTAGAACATAGTAGTTATCAGGAAAATTTAACTGTACACTCCTTTGAGTAGAATGCATTACCTTCTATTCAATGCATTCTGTGGTAAGGTTGTGTACATAACTACACTGGGTGGTTTGGAACTGTATAGATATTGCATGTAGAGTGCTCAGTGCCATGGAATACTCCAATGTAAGCCGAATTCAGTAACCTGCCTGGTACCATTTATAGTGGAACAGCCATTGACTTGGTTTAGTTCTGCACAGGGTAAAGTTCCACTGTGTAGAGAAGGTAATGTTACTGAAAGTAACTTCTGGAAAATAGGTAGCACACTCATAAAATTGGTTGCAGACAACTCTAAATCATATGGTTAGTGTGCTAACAATACATCATTTTAGCAGATAGTAGTTATCAGCAAAATTGAACTGTACACTCCATTGAGTTGAATGCATTACTTTCTATTCAATGCATTCTGTGGTAAGGTTGTGTACATAACTACACTGGCGGGGTTGGAACTGTATAGATATTGCATGTAGAGTGCTCAGTGCCATGGAATACTCCAATGCAAGGTGAATTCAGGAACCTACCTGGTACCATTTAGTTTGGATCAGCCATTGACTTGGTTCAATTAGGCAAAGGCTAAAGTCCCACTGTGTAGAGAAGGTAATGTTACTGAAAGTAACTTCTGGAGAATAGGTAGCACACTCATAAAATTGGTTGCAGACAACTCTAAATCATATGGTTAGTGTGCTAACAATGTTTACATAATGTTAGCACATAGTAGTTATCATCAAAATTGAACTGTACACTCCATTGAGTTGAATGCATTACTTTCTATTCAATGCATTCTGTGGTAAGGTTGTGTACATAACTACACTGGGTGGTTTGGAACTGTATAGATATTGCATGTAGAGTGCTCAGTGCCATGGAATACTCCAATGCAAGCTGAAAGCAATAACCTACCTGTTACCATTCAGAGTGGAACAGCCATTGACTTGGTTTAGTTCTGCACAGGCTAAAGTTCCACTGTGTAGAGAAGGTAATGTTACTGAAAGTAACTTCTGGAGAATAGGTAGCACACTCATAAAATTGGTTGCAGACAACTCTAAATCATATGGTTAGTGTGCTAACAATGTTTACATTATGTTAGCACATAGTAGTTATCAGCAAAATTGAACTGTACACTCCATTGAGTTGAATGCATTACTTTCTATTCAATGCATTCTGTAGTAAGGTTGTGTACATAACTACACTGGGTGGTTGGGAACTGTATAGATATTGCATGTAGAGTGCTCAGTGCCATGGAATACTCCAATGCAAGGTGAATTCAGTAACCAACCTGGTACCATTTACTTTGGATCAGCCATTGACTTGGCTTACTTCTGCAAAGGCTAAAGTTCCACTGTGTAGAGAAGGTAAAGTTTTCTGAAAGTAACTTCTGGAGCATAGGTAACATACTCATAAAATTGGCTGCAGACAACTCTAAATCATATGGCTAGTGTGCTAACAATGTTTAGATCATGTTAGCACATAGTGTGTATTAGCAAAATTGAACTGTACACTCCATTGAGTTGAATGCATTACTTTCTATTCAATGCATTCTGTGGTAAGGTTGTGTACATAACTACACTGGGTGGTTTGGAACTGTATAGATATTGCATGTAGAGTGCTCAGTGCCATGGAATACTCCAATGCAAGCTGAATGCAATAACCTACCTGTTACTATTTAGAGTGGAACAGCCATTGACGGTGTACTTCTGCACAGGCTAAAGTTTCACTGTGTAGAGAAGGTAATGTTACTGAAAGTAACCTCTGGAGAATAGGTAGCACACTCATAAAATTGGTTGCAGACAACTCTAAATCATATGGTTAGTGTGCTAACAATGTTTACATCATGTTAGAACATAGTAGTTATCAGGAAAATTTAACTGTACACTCCTTTGAGTAGAATGCATTACCTTCTATTCAATGCATTCTGTGGTAAGGTTGTGTACATAACTACACTGGGTGGTTTGGAACTGTATAGATATTGCATGTAGAGTGCTCAGTGCCATGGAATACTCCAATGTAAGCCGAATTCAGTAACCTGCCTGGTACCATTTATAGTGGAACAGCCATTGACTTGGTTTAGTTCTGCACAGGGTAAAGTTCCACTGTGTAGAGAAGGTAATGTTACTGAAAGTAACTTCTGGAAAATAGGTAGCACACTCATAAAATTGGTTGCAGACAACTCTAAATCATATGGTTAGTGTGCTAACAATACATCATTTTAGCACATAGTAGTTATCAGCAAAATTGAACTGTACACTCCATTGAGTTGAATGCATTACTTTCTATTCAATGCATTCTGTGGTAAGGTTGTGTACATAACTACACTGGCGGGGTTGGAACTGTATAGATATTGCATGTAGAGTGCTCAGTGCCATGGAATACTCCAATGCAAGGTGAATTCAGTAACCTACCTGGTACCATTTAGTTTGGATCAGCCATTGACTTGGTTCAATTAGGCAAAGGCTAAAGTCCCACTGTGTAGAGAAGGTAATGTTACTGAAAGTAACTTCTGGAGAATAGGTAGCACACTCATAAAATTGGTTGCAGACAACTCTAAATCATATGGTTAGTGTGCTAACAATGTTTACATAATGTTAGCACATAGTAGTTATCATCAAAATTGAACTGTACACTCCATTGAGTTGAATGCATTACTTTCTATTCAATGCATTCTGTGGTAAGGTTGTGTACATAACTACACTGGGTGGTTTGGAACTGTATAGATATTGCATGTAGAGTGCTCAGTGCCATGGAATACTCCAATGCAAGCTGAAAGCAATAACCTACCTGTTACCATTCAGAGTGGAACAGCCATTGACTTGGTTTAGTTCTGCACAGGCTAAAGTTCCACTGTGTAGAGAAGGTAATGTTACTGAAAGTAACTTCTGGAGAATAGGTAGCACACTCATAAAATTGGTTGCAGACAACTCTAAATCATATGGTTAGTGTGCTAACAATGTTTACATTATGTTAGCACATAGTAGTTATCAGCAAAATTGAACTGTACACTCCATTGAGTTGAATGCATTACTTTCTATTCAATGCATTCTGTAGTAAGGTTGTGTACATAACTACACTGGGTGGTTTGGAACTGTATAGATATTGCATGTAGAGTGCTCAGTGCCATGGAATACTCCAATGCAAGGTGAATTCAGTAACCAACCTGGTACCATTTACTTTGGATCAGCCATTGACTTGGCTTACTTCTGCAAAGGCTAAAGTTCCACTGTGTAGAGAAGGTAAAGTTTTCTGAAAGTAACTTCTGGAGCATAGGTAACATACTCATAAAATTGGCTGCAGACAACTCTAAATCATATGGCTAGTGTGCTAACAATGTTTAGATCATGTTAGCACATAGTGTGTATTAGCAAAATTGAACTGTACACTCCATTGAGTTGAATGCATTACTTTCTATTCAATGCATTCTATGGTATGGTTGTGTACATAACCACTCTGGGTGGTTTGGAACAGTATAGATATTGCATGTAGAGAGCTCAGTGCCATGGAACACTCCAATGCAAGCTGAAAGCAATAACCTACCTGTTACCATTTAGAGTGGAACTGCCATTGACTTGGTTTACTTCTGCACAGGCTAAAGTTCCACTGTGTAGAGAAGGTAATGTTACTGAAAGTAACTTCTGGAGAATAGGTAGCACAGTCATAAAATTGGTTGCAGAAAACTCTAAATCATGTGGTTAGTGTGCTAACAATGTTTACATCATGTTAGCACATAGTAGCTATCAGCAAAATTGAACTGTACACTCCTTCGAGTAGAATGCATTACTTTCTATTCAATGCATTCTGTGGTATGGTTGTGTACATAACTACTTTGGGTGGTTTGGAACTGTATAGATATTGCATGTAGAGTGCTCAGTGCCATGGAATACTGCAATGCAAGCTGAAAGCAATTACCTACCTGTTACCATTTAGAGTGGAACTGCCATTGACTTCGTTTACTTCTGCACAGGCTAAAGTTCCACTGTGTAGAGAAGGTAATGTTACTGAAAGTAACTTCTGGAGATTAGGTAGCACACTCATAAAATTGGTTGCAGAGAACTCTAAATCATATGGTTAGTGTGCTAACAATGTTTACATCATGTTAGCACATAGCAGTTATCAGCAAAATTGAACTGTACACTCCATTGAGTTGAATGCATTACTTTGTATTCAATGCATTCTGTGGTAAGGTTGTGTACATAACTACTCTGGGTGATATGGAACTGCATAGATATTGCATGTAGAGTGCTCAGTGCCATGGAATACTCCAATGCCAGCTGAAAGCAATAACCTACCTGTTACCATTTAGAGTGGAACTGCCATTGACCTGGTTTACTTCTGCACAAGCTAAAGTTCCACTGTGTAGAGAAGGTAATGTTACTGAAAGTAACTTCTAGAGAATAGGTACCACACTCATAAAATTGGTTGCAGAAAACTCTGAATCATGTGGTTAGTGTGCTAACAATGTTTACATCATGTTAGCACATAGTAGCTATCAGCAAAATTGAAGTGTACACTCCTTCGAGTAGAATGCATTACTTTCTATTCAATGCATTCTGTGGTATGGTTGTGTACATAACTACTTTGGGTGGTTTGGAACTGTATAGATATTGCATGTAGAGTGCTCAGGGCCATGGAATACTCCAATGCAAGCAGAATTCAGTAACCTACCTGGTACCATTTACAGTGTGACAGCCATTGACTTGGTTCAATTCTGCAAAGGCTAAAGTTCCACCGTGCAGAGAACGTAAAGTTACTGAAAGTAACTACTGGAGCATAGGTAGCACACTCATAATATTGGTTGCAGACAACTCTAAATCATATGGTAAGTGTGCTAACAATGTTTACATCATGTTAGCACATAGTAGTTATCATCAAAATTGAACTGTACACTCCATTGAGTTGAATGCATTACTTTCTATTCAATGCATTCTGTGGTAAGGTTGTGTACATAACTACACTGGCTGGTTTGGAACTGTATAGATATTGCATGTAGAGTGCTCAGTGCCATGGAATACTCCAATGCAAGCTGAAAGCAATAACCTACCTGTTACCATTTAGAGTGGAACTGCCATTGACTTGGTTTACTTCTGCACAGGCTAAAGTTTCACTGTGTAGAGAAGGTAATGTTACTGAAACTAACTTCTGGAGAATAGGTAGCACACTCATAAAATTGGTTGCAGACAACTCTAAATCATATGGTTAGTGTGCTAACAATGTTTACATCATGTTAGCACATTGTAGTTATCAGCAAAATTGAACTGTACACTCCATTGAGTTGAATGCATTACTTTCTATTCAATGCATTCTGTAGTAAGGTTGTGTACATAACTACACTGGGTGGTTTGGAACTGTATAGATATTGCATGTAGAGTGCTCAGTGCCGTGGAATACTCCAATGCAAGGTGAATTCAGTAACCTACCTGGTACCATTTACTTTGGATCAGCCATTGACTTGGCTTACTTCTGCAAAGGCTAATGTTCCACTGTGTAGAGAAGGTAAAGTTACTGAAAGTAACTTATGGAGCATAGGTAGCACACTCATAAAATTGGTTGCACACAACTCTAAGTCATATGGTTAGTGTGCTAACAATGTTTAGATCATGTTAGCACATAGTGTTTATTAGCAAAATTGAACTGTACACTCCATTGAGTTGAATGCATTACTTTCTATTCATTGCATTCTGTGGTAAGGTTGTGTACATAACTAATCTGGGTGGTTTGGAACTGTATAGATATTGCATGTAGAGTGCTCAGTGCTATGGAATATTCCAATGCAAGCTGAATGCAATAACCTACCTGTTACTATTAAGAGTGGAACAGCCATTGACTTGGTGTACTTCTGCACAGGCTAAAGTTTCACTGTGTAGAGAAGGTAATGTTACTGAAAGTAACTTCTGGAGAATAGGTAGCACACTCATAAAATTGGTTGCAGACAACTCTAAATCATATGGTTAGTGTGCTAACAATGTTTACATCATGTTAGCACATAGTAGTTATCAGCACAAATTGAACGGTACACTCCATTGAGTTGATTGCATTACTTTATATTCAATGCATTCCGTGGTAAGTTTGTGTACATAACTACTCTGAGTGATTTGGAACTGTATAGATATTGCATGTAGAGTGCTCAGTGCTATGGAATACTCCAATGCAAGCTGAATTCAGTAACCTACCTGGTACCATTTACAGTGGAACAGCCATTGACTTGGTTCAATTCTGCAAAGGCTAAAGTTCCACTGTGTAGAGAATTTAGTTACTGAAAGTAACTTCTGGAGAATAGGTAGCACACTCATATAATTGGTTGCAGACAACTCTAAATCATATGGTTAGTGTGCTAACAATGTTTACATCATGTTAGCACATAGTAGCTATCAGCAAAATTGAACTGTACACTCCATTGAGTTGAATGCATTACTTTCTATTCAATGCATTCTGTGGTAAGGTTGTGTACATAACTACACTGGGTGGTTTGGAACTGTATAGATATTGCATGTAGAGTGCTCAGTGCCATGGAATACTCCAATGCAAGCTGAAATCAATAACCTACCTGTTACCATTTAGAGTGGAACTGCCATTGACTTGGTTTACTTCTGCACAGGCTAAAGTTCCACTGTGTAGAGAATTTAGTTACTGAAAGTAACTTCTGGAGAATAGGTAGCACACTCATAAAATTGGTTGCAGACAACTCTAAATCATATGGTTAATGTGCTAACAATGTTTACATCATGTTAGCACATAGTAGTTATCAGCAAAATTGAACTGTACACTCCATTGAGTTGAATGCATTACTTTCTATTCAATGCATTCTGTAGTAAGGTTGTGTACATAACTACACTGGGTGGTTTGGAACTGTATAGGTATTGCATGTAGAGTGCTCAGTCCCATGGAATACTCAAGTGCAAGCTGAATTCAATAACCTACCTGGTACCATTTACTTTGGATCAGCCATTGACTTGGTTTACTTCTGCACAGGCTAAAGTTCCACTGTGTAGAGAAGGTAATGTTACTGAAAGTAACTTCTGGAGAATAGGTAGCACACTCATAAAATTGGTTGCAGACAACTCTAAATCATATGGTTAATGTGCTAACAATGTTTACATCATGTTAGCACATAGTAGTTATCAGCAAAATTGAACTGTACACTCCATTGAGTTGAATGCATTACTTTCTATTCAATGCATTCTGTAGTAAGGTTGTGTACATAACTACACTGGGTGGTTTGGAACTGTATAGGTATTGCATGTAGAGTGCTCAGTCCCATGGAATACTCAAGTGCAAGCTGAATTCAATAACCTACCTGGTACCATTTACTTTGGATCAGCCATTGACTTGGTTTACTTCTGCACAGGCTAAAGTTCCACTGTGTAGAGAAGGTAATGTTACTGAAAGTAACTTCTGGAGAAAAGGTAGCACACTGATAAAATTGGTTGCAGACAACTCTAAATCATATGGTTAGTGTGCTAACAATGTTTACATCATGTTAGCACATAGTAGCTATCAGCAAAATTGAACTGTACACTCCTTCGAGTAGAATGCATTACTTTCTATTCAATGCATTCTGTGGTATGGTTGTGTACATAACTGCTTTGGATGGTTTGGAACTGTATAGATATAGCATGTAGAGTGCTCAGTGCCATGGAATACTCCAATGCAAGCTGAAAGCAATAGCCTACCTGTTACCAGTTAGAGTGGAACTGCCATTGACTTGGTTTACTTCTGCACAGGCTAAAGTTCAACTGTGTAGAGAAGGTAATGTAACATCTGGAGAATAGGTAGCACACTCATAAAATTGGTTGCAGACAACTCTAAATCATATGGTTAGTGTGCTAACTATGTTTACATCATGTTAGCACATAGCAGTTATCAGCACAAATTGAACTGTACACTCCATTGTGTTGAATGCATTACTTTCTATTCAATGCATTCTGTGGTAAAGTTGTGTACATAACTAGTCTGGGAATTTGGAACTGTATAGATATTGCATGTAGAGTGCTCAGTGCCATAGAATACCCCAATGCAAGCTGAATTCAGTAACCTACCTGGTACCATTTACAGTGGAACAGCCATTGACTTGGTTCAATTCGGCAAAGGCTAAAGTTCCACCGTGCAGAGAACGTAAAGTTACTGAAAGTAACTTCTGGAGCATAGGTAGCACACTCATAAAATTGGTTGCAGACAACTCTAAGTCATATGGTTAATGTGCTAACAATGTTTACATCATGTTAGCACATAGTAGTTATCAGTAAAATTGAACTGTACACTCCATTGAGTTGAATGCATTACTTTATATTCAATGCATTCTGTGGTAAGTTTGTGTACATAACTACTCTGGGTGATTTGGAACTGTATAGATATTGCATGTAGAGTGCTCAGTGCCATGGAATACTCCAATGCGAGCTGAATTCAGTAACCTACCTGGTACCATTTACAGAGGAACAGCCATTGACTTGGTTCAATTCTGCAAAGGCTAAAGTTCCACTGTGTAGAGAATTTAGTTACTGAAAGTAACTTCTGGAGAATAGGTAGCACACTCATAAAATTGGTTGCAGACAACTCTAAATCATATGGTTAGTGTGCTAACAATACATCATGTTAGCACATAGTAGTTATCAGCAAAATTGAACTGTACACTCCATTGAGTTGAATGCATTACTTTCTATTCAATGCATTCTGTGGTAAGGTTGTGTACATAACTACACTGGGTGGGTTGGAACTGTATAGATATTGCATGTAGAGTGCTCAGTGCCATGGAATACTCCAATGCAAGGTGAATTCAGTAACCTACCTGTTACCATTTAGTTTGGATCAGCCATTGACTTGGTTCAATTAGGCAAAGGCTAAAGTTCCACTGTGTAGAGAAGGTAATGTTACTGAAAGTAACTTCTGGAGAATAGGTAGCACACTCATAAAATTGGTTGCAGACAACTCTAAATCATATGGTTAGTGTGCTAACAATGTTTACATCTTGTTAGCACATAGTAGTTATCATCAAAATTGAACTGTACACTCCATTGAGTTGAATGCATTACTTTCTATTCAATGCATTCTGTGGTAAGGTTGTGTACATAACTACACTGTGTGGTTTGGAACTGTATAGATATTGCATGTAGAGTGCTCAGTGCCATGGAATACTCCAATGCAAGCTGAAAGCAATAACCTACCTGTTACCATTTAGAGTGGAACAGTCATTGACTTGGTTTAGTTCTGCACAGGCTAAAGTTCCACTGTGTAGAGAAGGTAATGTTACTGAAAGTAACTTCTGGAGAATAGGTAGCACACTCATAAAATTGGTTGCAGACAACTCTAAATCATATGGTTAGTGTGCTAACAATGTTTACATTATGTTAGCACATAGTAGTTATCAGCAAAATTGAATTGTACACTCCATTGAGTTGAATGCATTACTTTCTATTCAATGCATTCTGTAGTAAGGTTGTGTACATAACTACACTGGGTGGTTTGGAACTGTATAGATATTGCATGTAGAGTGCTCAGTGCCATGGAATACTCCAATGCAAGGTGAATTCAGTAACCTACCTGGTACCATTTACTTTGGATCAGCCATTGACTTGGCTTACTTCTGCAAAGGCTAAAGTTCCACTGTGTAGAGAAGGTAAAGTTTTCTGAAAGTAACTTCTGGAGCATAGGTAACACACTCATAAAATTGGCTGCAGACAACTCTAAATCATATGGCTAGTGTGCTAACAATGTTTAGATCATGTTAGCACATAGTGTGTATTAGCAAAATTGAAATGTACACTCCATTGAGTTGAATGCATTACTTTCTATGCAATGCATTCTTTGGTAAGGTTGTGTACATAACTACACTGGGTGGTTTGGAACTGTATAGATATTGCATGTAGAGTGCTCAGTGCCATGGAATACTCCAATGCAAGGTGAATTCAGTAACCTACCTGGTACCATTTACTTTGGATCAGCCATTGACTTGGCTTACTTCTGCAAAGGCTAAAGTTCCACTGTGTAGAGAAGGTAAAGTTTTCTGAAAGTAACTTCTGGAGCATAGGTAACACACTCTTAAAATTGGTTGCAGACAACTCTAAGTCATATGGTTAGTGTGCTAACAATGTTTAGATCATGTTAGCACATAGTGTGTATTAGCAAAATTGATCTGTACACTCCATTGAGTTGAATGCATTACTTTCTGTTCAATGCATTCTGTGGTAAGTTTGTGTACATAACTACTCTGGGTGGTTTGGAACTGTATAGATATTGCATGTAGAGTGCTCAGTACCATGGAATACTCCAATGCAAGCTGAATGCAATAACCTACCTGTTACTATTTAGAGTGGAACAGCCATTGACGGTGTACTTCTGCACAGGCTAAAGTTTCACTGTGTAGAGAAGGTAATGTTACTGAAAGTAACTTCTGGAGAATAGGTAGCACACTCATAAAATTGGTTGCAGACAACTCTAAATCATATGGTTAGTGTGCTAGCAATGTTTACATCATGTTAGCACATAGTAGTTATCATCAAAATTGAACTGTACACTCCATTGAGTTGAATGCATTACTTTCTATTCAATGCATTCTGTGGTAAGGTTGTGTACATAACTACACTGGGTGGTTTGGAACTGTATAGATATTGCATGTAGAGTGCTCAGTGCCATGGAATACTCCAATGCAAGCTGAAAGCAATAGCCTACCTGTTACCATTTAGAGTGGAACTGCCATTGACTTGGTTTACTTCTGCACAGGCTAAAGTTCCACTGTGTAGAGAAGGTAATGTTACTGAAAGTAACTTCTGGAGAATAGGTAGCACACTCATAAAATTGGTTGCAGACAACTCTAAATCATATGCTTAGTGTGCTAACAATGTTTACATCATGTTAGCACATAGTAGTTATCATCAAAATTGAACTGTACACTCCATTGAGTTGAATGCATTACTTTCTATTCAATGCATTCTGTGGTAAGGTTGTGTACATAACTACACTGTGTGGTTTGGAACTGTATAGATATTGCATGTAGAGTGCTCAGTGCCATGGAATACTCCAATGCAAGCTGAAAGCAATAACCTACCTGTTACCATTCAGAGTGGAACAGTGATTGACTTGGTTTAGTTCTGCACAGGCTAAAGTTCCACTGTGTAGAGAAGGTAATGTTACTGAAAGTAACTTCTGGAGAATAGGTAGCACACTCATAAAATTGGTTGCAGACAACTCTAAATCATATGGTTAGTGTGCTAACAATGTTTACATTATGTTAGCACATAGTAGTTATCAGCAAAATTGAATTGTACACTCCATTGAGTTGAATGCATTACTTTCTATTCAATGCATTCTGTAGTAAGGTAGTGTACATAACTACACTGGGTGGTTTGGAACTGTATAGATATTGCATGTAGAGTGCTCAGTGCCATGGAATACTCCAATGCAAGGTGAATTCAGTAACCTACCTGGTACCATTTACTTTGGATCAGCCATTGACTTGGCTTACTTCTGCAAAGGCTAAAGTTCCACTGTGTAGAGAAGGTAAAGTTTTCTGAAAGTAACTTCTGGAGCATAGGTAACACACTCATAAAATTGGCTGCAGACAACTCTAAATCATATGGCTAGTGTGCTAACAATGTTTAGATCATGTTAGCACATAGTGTGTATTAGCAAAATTGAAATGTACACTCCATTGAGTTGAATGCATTACTTTCTATGCAATTCATTCTTTGGTAAGGTTGTGTACATAACTACACTGGGTGGTTTGGAACTGTATAGATATTGCATGTAGAGTGCTCAGTGCCATGGAATACTCCAATGCAAGGTGAATTCAGTAACCTACCTGGTACCATTTACTTTGGATCAGCCATTGACTTGGCTTACTTCTGCAAAGGCTAAAGTTCCACTGTGTAGAGAAGGTAAAGTTTTCTGAAAGTAACTTCTGGAGCATAGGTAACACACTCTTAAAATTGGTTGCAGACAACTCTAAGTCATATGGTTAGTGTGCTAACAATGTTTAGATCATGTTAGCACATAGTGTGTATTAGCAAAATTGATCTGTACACTCCATTGAGTTGAATGCATTACTTTCTGTTCAATGCATTCTGTGGTAAGTTTGTGTACATAACTACTCTGGGTGGTTTGGAACTGTATAGATATTGCATGTAGAGTGCTCAGTACCATGGAATACTCCAATGCAAGCTGAATGCAATAACCTACCTGTTACTATTTAGAGTGGAACAGCCATTGACGGTGTACTTCTGCACAGGCTAACGTTTCACTGTGTAGAGAAGGTAATGTTACTGAAAGTAACTTCTGGAGAATAGGTAGCACACTCATAAAATTGGTTGCAGACAACTCTAAATCATATGGTTAGTGTGTTAACAATGTTTACATCATGTTAGCACATAGTAGTTATCATCAAAATTGATCTGTACACTCCATTGAGTTGAATGCATTACTTTCTATTCAATGCATTCTGTGGTAAGGTTGTGTACATAACTACACTGGGTGGTTTGGAACTGTATAGATATTGCATGTAGAGTGCTCAGTGCCATGGAATACTCCAATGCAGGCTGAAAGCAATAACCTACCTGTTACCATTTAGAGTGGAACTGCCATTGACTTGGTTTACTTCTGCACAGGCTAAAGTTCCACTGTGTAGAGAAGGTAATGTTACTGAAAGTAACTTCTGGAGAATAGGTAGCACACTCATAAAATTGGTTGCAGACAACTCTAAATCATATGGTTAATGTGCTAACAATGTTTACATCATGTTAGCACATAGTAGTTATCAGCAAAATTGTACTGTACACTACATTGAGTTGAATGCATTACTTTCTATTCAATGCATTCTGTAGTAAGGTTGTGTACATAACTACACTGGGTGGTTTGGAACTGTATAGGTATTGCATGTAGAGTGCTCAGTCCCATGGAATATTCAAGTGCAAGCTGAATTCAATAACCTACCTGGTACCATTTACTTTGGATCAGCCATTGACTTGGTTTACTTCTGCACAGGCTAAAGTTCCACTGTGTAGAGAAGGTAAAGTTACTGAAAGTAACTTCTGGAGAATAGGTAGCACACTCATAAAATTGGTTGCAGACAACTCTAAATCATATGGTTAGTGTGCTAACAATGTTTACATCATGTTGGCACATAGCAGTTATCAGCAAAATTGAACTGTACACTCCTTCGAGTAGAATGCATTACTTTCTATTTAATTCATTCTGTGGTATGGTTGTGTACATAACTGCTTTGGATGGTTTGGAACTGTATAGATATTGCATGTAGAGTGCTCAGTGCCATGGAATACTCCAATGCAAGCTGAAAGCAATAGCCTACCTGTTACCATTTAGAGTGGAACTGCCATTGACTTGGTTTACTTCTGCACAGCCTAAAGTTCAACTGTGTAGAGAAGGTAATGTAACATCTGGAGAATAGGTAGCACACTCATTAAATTGGTTGCAGACAACTCTAAATCATATGGTTAGTGTGCTAACAATATTTACATCATGTTAGCACATAGCAGTTATCAGCACAAATTGAACTGTACACTCCATTGTGTTGAATGCATTACTTTCTATTCAATGCATTCTGTGGTAAGGTTGTGTACATAACTAGTCTGGGTGATTTGGAACTGTATAGATATTGCATGTAGAGTGCTCAGAGCCATGGAATACTGCAATGCAAGCAGAATTCTGTAACCTACCTGGTACCATTTACAGTGTGACAGCCATTGACTTGGTTCAATTCTGCAAAGGCTAAAGTTCCACCGTGCAGAGAACGTAAAGTTACTGAAAGTAACTTCTGGAGCATAGGTAGCACACTCATAAAATTGGTTGCAGACAACTCTAAATCATATGGTTAATGTGCTAACAATGTTTACATCATGTTAGCACATAGTAGTTATCAGTAAAATTGAACTGTACACTCCATTGAGTTGAATGCATTACTTTCTATTCAATGCATTCTGTAGTAAGGTTGTGTACATAACTACACTGGGTGGTTTGGAACTGTATAGATATTGCATGTAGAGTGCTCAGTCCCATGGAATACTCAAGTGCAAGCTGAATTCAATAACCTACCTGGTACCATTTACTTTGGATCAGCCATTGACATGGTTTACTTCTGCACAGGCTAAAGTTCCACTGTGTAGAGAAGGTAAAGTTACTGAAAGTAACTTCTGGAGCATAGGTAGCACACTCATAAAATTGGTTGCAGACAACTCTAAATCATATGGTTAGTGTGCTAACAATGTTTACAACATGTTAGCACATAGCAGTTATCAGCAAAATTGAACTGTACACTCCATTGAGTTGAATGCATTACTTTGTATTAAATGCATTCTGTGGTAAGGTTGTGTACATAACTACTCTGGGTGATTTGGAACTGTACAGATATTGCATGTAGAGTACTCAGTGCCATGGGAAACTCCAATGCAAGCTGAATTCAGTAACCTTCCTGGTACCATTTACAGTGGAAGAGCCATTGACTTGGTTCAATTCGGCAAAGGCTAAAGTTCCACTGTGTAGAGAAGGTAATGTTACTGAAAGTAACTTCTGGAGAATAGGTAGCACACTCATAAAATTGGTTGCAGACTACTCTAAATCATATGGTTAGTGTGCTAACAATGTTTACACCATGTTGGCACATAGCAGTTATCAGCAAAATTGAACTGTACACTCCTTCGAGTAGAATGCATTACTTTCTATTTAATTCATTCTGTGGTATGGTTGTGTACATAACTGCTTTGGATGGTTTGGAACTGTATAGATATTGCATGTAGAGTGCTCAGTGCCATGGAATACTCCAATGCAAGCTGAAAGCAATAGCCTACCTGTTACCATTTAGAGTGGAACTGCCATTGACTTGGTTTACTTCTGCACAGCCTAAAGTTCAACTGTGTAGAGAAGGTAATGTAACATCTGGAGAATAGGTAGCACACTCATTAAATTGGTTGCAGACAACTCTAAATCATATGGTTAGTGTGCTAACAATATTTACATCATGTTAGCACATAGCAGTTATCAGCACAAATTGAACTGTACACTCCATTGTGTTGAATGCATTACTTTCTATTCAATGCATTCTGTGGTAAGGTTGTGTACATAACTAGTCTGGGTGATTTGGAACTGTATAGATATTGCATGTAGAGTGCTCAGAGCCATGGAATACTGCAATGCAAGCAGAATTCTGTAACCTACCTGGTACCATTTACAGTGTGACAGCCATAGACTTGGTTCAATTCTGCAAAGGCTAAAGTTCCACCGTGCAGAGAACGTAAAGTTACTGAAAGTAACTTCTGGAGCATAGGTAGCACACTCATAAAATTGGTTGCAGACAACTCTAAATCATATGGTTAATGTGCTAACAATGTTTACATCATGTTAGCACATAGTAGTTATCAGTAAAATTGAACTGTACACTCCATTGAGTTGAATGCATTACTTTCTATTCAATGCATTCTGTAGTAAGGTTGTGTACATAACTACACTGGGTGGTTTGGAACTGTATAGATATTGCATGTAGAGTGCTCAGTCCCATGGAATACTCAAGTGCAAGCTGAATTCAATAACCTACCTGGTACCATTTACTTTGGATCAGCCATTGACATGGTTTACTTCTGCACAGGCTAAAGTTCCACTGTGTAGAGAAGGTAAAGTTACTGAAAGTAACTTCTGGAGCATAGGTAGCACACTCATAAAATTGGTTGCAGACAACTCTAAATCATATGGTTAGTGTGCTAACAATGTTTACAACATGTTAGCACATAGCAGTTATCAGCAAAATTGAACTGTACACTCCATTGAGTTGAATGCATTACTTTGTATTAAATGCATTCTGTGGTAAGGTTGTGTACATAACTACTCTGGGTGATTTGGAACTGTACAGATATTGCATGTAGAGTACTCAGTGCCATGGGAAACTCCAATGCAAGCTGAATTCAGTAACCTTCCTGGTACCATTTACAGTGGAAGAGCCATTGACTTGGTTCAATTCGGCAAAGGCTAAAGTTCCACTGTGTAGAGAAGGTAATGTTACTGAAAGTAACTTCTGGAGAATAGGTAGCACACTCATAAAATTGGTTGCAGACTACTCTAAATCATATGGTTAGTGTGCTAACAATGTTTACACCATGTTAGCACATAGTAGCTATCAGCAAAATTGAACTGTACACTCCTTCGAGTAGAATGCATTACTTTCTATTCAATGCATTCTGTGGTATGGTTGTGTACATAACTGCTTTGGATGGTTTGGAACTGTATAGATATTGCATGTAGAGTGCTCAGTGCCATGGAATACTCCAATGCAAGCTGAAAGCAATAGCCTACCTGTTACCATTTAGAGTGGAACTGCCATTGACTTGGTTTACTTCTGCACAGCCTAAAGTTCAACTGTGTAGAGAAGGTAATGTAACATCTGGAGAATAGGTAGCACACTCATTAAATTGGTTGCAGACAACTCTAAATCATATGGTTAGTGTGCTAACAATATTTACATCATGTTAGCACATAGCAGTTATCAGCACAAATTGAACTGTACACTCCATTGTGTTGAATGCATTACTTTCTATTCAATGCATTCTGTGGTAAGGTTGTGTACATAACTAGTCTGGGTGATTTGGAACTGTATAGATATTGCATGTAGAGTGCTCAGAGCCATGGAATACTGCAATGCAAGCAGAATTCTGTAACCTACCTGGTACCATTTACAGTGTGACAGCCATTGACTTGGTTCAATTCTGCAAAGGCTAAAGTTCCACCGTGCAGAGAACGTAAAGTTACTGAAAGTAACTTCTGGAGCATAGGTAGCACACTCATAAAATTGGTTGCAGACAACTCTAAATCATATGGTTAATGTGCTAACAATGTTTACATCATGTTAGCACATAGTAGTTATCAGTAAAATTGAACTGTACACTCCATTGAGTTGAATGCATTACTTTCTATTCAATGCATTCTGTAGTAAGGTTGTGTACATAACTACACTGGGTGGTTTGGAACTGTATAGATATTGCATGTAGAGTGCTCAGTCCCATGGAATACTCAAGTGCAAGCTGAATTCAATAACCTACCTGGTACCATTTACTTTGGATCAGCCATTGACATGGTTTACTTCTGCACAGGCTAAAGTTCCACTGTGTAGAGAAGGTAAAGTTACTGAAAGTAACTTCTGGAGCATAGGTAGCACACTCATAAAATTGGTTGCAGACAACTCTAAATCATATGGTTAGTGTGCTAACAATGTTTACAACATGTTAGCACATAGCAGTTATCAGCAAAATTGAACTGTACACTCCATTGAGTTGAATGCATTACTTTGTATTAAATGCATTCTGTGGTAAGGTTGTGTACATAACTACTCTGGGTGATTTGGAACTGTACAGATATTGCATGTAGAGTACTCAGTGCCATGGGAAACTCCAATGCAAGCTGAATTCAGTAACCTTCCTGGTACCATTTACAGTGGAAGAGCCATTGACTTGGTTCAATTCGGCAAAGGCTAAAGTTCCACTGTGTAGAGAAGGTAATGTTACTGAAAGTAACTTCTGGAGAATAGGTAGCACACTCATAAAATTGGTTGCAGACTACTCTAAATCATATGGTTAGTGTGCTAACAATGTTTACACCATGTTGGCACATAGCAGTTATCAGCAAAATTGAACTGTACACTCCTTCGAGTAGAATGCATTACTTTCTATTTAATTCATTCTGTGGTATGGTTGTGTACATAACTGCTTTGGATGGTTTGGAACTGTATAGATATTGCATGTAGAGTGCTCAGTGCCATGGAATACTCCAATGCAAGCTGAAAGCAATAGCCTACCTGTTACCATTTAGAGTGGAACTGCCATTGACTTGGTTTACTTCTGCACAGCCTAAAGTTCAACTGTGTAGAGAAGGTAATGTAACATCTGGAGAATAGGTAGCACACTCATTAAATTGGTTGCAGACAACTCTAAATCATATGGTTAGTGTGCTAACAATATTTACATCATGTTAGCACATAGCAGTTATCAGCACAAATTGAACTGTACACTCCATTGTGTTGAATGCATTACTTTCTATTCAATGCATTCTGTGGTAAGGTTGTGTACATAACTAGTCTGGGTGATTTGGAACTGTATAGATATTGCATGTAGAGTGCTCAGAGCCATGGAATACTGCAATGCAAGCAGAATTCTGTAACCTACCTGGTACCATTTACAGTGTGACAGCCATTGACTTGGTTCAATTCTGCAAAGGCTAAAGTTCCACCGTGCAGAGAACGTAAAGTTACTGAAAGTAACTTCTGGAGCATAGGTAGCACACTCATAAAATTGGTTGCAGACAACTCTAAATCATATGGTTAATGTGCTAACAATGTTTACATCATGTTAGCACATAGTAGTTATCAGTAAAATTGAACTGTACACTCCATTGAGTTGAATGCATTACTTTCTATTCAATGCATTCTGTAGTAAGGTTGTGTACATAACTACACTGGGTGGTTTGGAACTGTATAGATATTGCATGTAGAGTGCTCAGTCCCATGGAATACTCAAGTGCAAGCTGAATTCAATAACCTACCTGGTACCATTTACTTTGGATCAGCCATTGACATGGTTTACTTCTGCACAGGCTAAAGTTCCACTGTGTAGAGAAGGTAAAGTTACTGAAAGTAACTTCTGGAGCATAGGTAGCACACTCATAAAATTGGTTGCAGACAACTCTAAATCATATGGTTAGTGTGCTAACAATGTTTACAACATGTTAGCACATAGCAGTTATCAGCAAAATTGAACTGTACACTCCATTGAGTTGAATGCATTACTTTGTATTAAATGCATTCTGTGGTAAGGTTGTGTACATAACTACTCTGGGTGATTTGGAACTGTACAGATATTGCATGTAGAGTACTCAGTGCCATGGGAAACTCCAATGCAAGCTGAATTCAGTAACCTTCCTGGTACCATTTACAGTGGAAGAGCCATTGACTTGGTTCAATTCGGCAAAGGCTAAAGTTCCACTGTGTAGAGAAGGTAATGTTACTGAAAGTAACTTCTGGAGAATAGGTAGCACACTCATAAAATTGGTTGCAGACTACTCTAAATCATATGGTTAGTGTGCTAACAATGTTTACACCATGTTAGCACATAGTAGCTATCAGCAAAATTGAACTGTACACTCCTTCGAGTAGAATGCATTACTTTCTATTCAATGCATTCTGTGGTATGGTTGTGTACATAACTGCTTTGGATGGTTTGGAACTGTATAGATATTGCATGTAGAGTGCTCAGTGCAATGGAATACTCCAATGCAAGCTGAAAGTAATAACCTACCTGTTACCATTTAGAGTGGAACTGCCATTGACTTGGTTTACTTCTGCACAGGCTAAAGTTCAACTGTGTAGAGAAGGTAACGTAACATCTGGAGAATAGGTAGCACACTCATAAAATTGGTTGCAGACAACTCTAAATCATATGGTTAGTGTGCTAACAATGTTTACATCATGTTAGCACATAGCAGTTATCAGCACAAATTGAACTGTACACTCCATTGTGTTGAATGCATTACTTTCTATTCAATGCATTCTGTGGTAAGGTTGTGTACATAACTAGTCTGGGTGATTTGGAACTGTATAGATATTGCATGTAGAGTGCTCAGGGCCATGGAATACTGCAATGCAAGCAGAATTCAGTAACCTACCTGGTACCATTTACAGTGTGACAGCCATTGACTTGGTTCAATTCTGCAAAGGCTAAAGTTCCACCGTGCAGAGAACGTAAAGTTACTGAAAGTAACTTCTGGAGCATAGGTAGCACACTCATAAAATTGGTTGCAGACAACTCTAAATCATATGGTTAGTGTGCTAACAATGTTTACATCATGATAGCACATAGTAGTTATCAGTAAAATTGAACTGTACACTCCATTGAGTTGAATGCATTACTTTCTATTCAATGCATTCTGTAGTAATGTTGTGTACATAACTACACTGGGTGGTTTGGAACTGTATAGATATTGCATGTAGAGTGCTCAGTCCCATGGAATACTCAAGTGCAAGCTGAATTCAATAACCTACCTGGTACCATTTACTTTGGATCAGCCATTGACATGGTTTACTTCTGCACAGGCTAAAGTTCCACTGTGTAGAGAAGGTAAAGTTACTGAAAGTAACTTCTGGAGAATAGGTAGCACACTCATAAAATTGGTTGCAGACAACTCTAAATCATATGGTTAGTGTGCTAACAATGTTTACATCATGTTAGCACATAGCAGTTATCAGCAAAATTGAACTGTACACTCCATTGAGTTGAATGCATTACTTTGTATTAAATGCATTCTGTGGTAAGGTTGTGTACATAACTACTCTGGGTGATTTGGAACTGTACAGATATTGCATGTAGAGTACTCAGTGCCATGGAAAACTCCAATGCAAGCTGAATTCAGTAACTTTCCTGGTACCATTTACAGTGGAAGAGCCATTGACTTGGTTCAATTCGGCAAAGGCTAAAGTTCCACTGTGTAGAGAAGGTAATGTTACTGAAAGTAACTTCTGGAGAATAGGTAGCACACTCATAAAATTGGTTGCAGACTACTCTAAATCATATGGTTAGTGTGCTAACAATGTTTACACCATGTTAGCACATAGTAGCTATCAGCAAAATTGAACTGTACACTCCTTCGAGTAGAATGCATTACTTTCTATTCAATGCATTCTGTGGTATGGTTGTGTACATAACTGCTTTGGATGGTTTGGAACTGTATAGATATTGCATGTAGAGTGCTCAGTGCCATGGAATACTCCAATGCAAGCTGAAAGTAATAACCTACCTGTTACCATTTAGAGTGGAACTGCCATTGACTTGGTTTACTTCTGCACAGGCTAAAGTTCAACTGTGTAGAGAAGGTAATGTAACATCTGGAGAATAGGTAGCACACTCATAAAATTGGTTGCAGACAACTCTAAATCATATGGTTAGTGTGCTAACAATGTTTACATCATGTTAGCACATAGCAGTTATCAGCACAAATTGAACTGTACACTCCATTGTGTTGAATGCATTACTTTCTATTCAATGCATTCTGTGGTAAGGTTGTGTACATAACTAGTCTGGGTGATTTGGAACTGTATAGATATTGCATGTAGAGTGCTCAGGGCCATGGAATACTGCAATGCAAGCAGAATTCAGTAACCTACCTGGTACCATTTACAGTGTGACAGCCATTGACTTGGTTCAATTCTGCAAAGGCTAAAGTTCCACCGTGCAGAGAACGTAAAGTTACTGAAAGTAACTTCTGGAGCATAGGTAGCACACTCATAAAATTGGTTGCAGACAACTCTAAATCATATGGTTAGTGTGCTAACAATGTTTACATCATGATAGCACATAGTAGTTATCAGTAAAATTGAACTGTACACTCCATTCAGTTGAATGCATTACTTTCTATTCAATGCATTCTGTAGTAATGTTGTGTACATAACTACACTGGGTGGTTTGGAACTGTATAGATATTGCATGTAGAGTGCTCAGTCCCATGGAATACTCAAGTGCAAGCTGAATTCAATAACCTACCTGGTACCATTTACTTTGGATCAGCCATTGACATGGTTTACTTCTGCACAGGCTAAAGTTCCACTGTGTAGAGAAGGTAAAGTTACTGAAAGTAACTTCTGGAGAATAGGTAGCACACTCATAAAATTGGTTGCAGACAACTCTAAATCATATGGTTAGTGTGCTAACAATGTTTACATCATGTTAGCACATAGCAGTTATCAGCAAAATTGAACTGTACACTCCATTGAGTTGAATGCATTACTTTGTATTAAATGCATTCTGTGGTAAGGTTGTGTACATAACTACTCTGGGTGATTTGGAACTGTACAGATATTGCATGTAGAGTACTCAGTGCCATGGAAAACTCCAATGCAAGCTGAATTCAGTAACTTTCCTGGTACCATTTACAGTGGAAGAGCCATTGACTTGGTTCAATTTGGCAAAGGCTAAAGTTCCACTGTGTAGAGAAGGTAATGTTACTGAAAGTAACTTCTGGAGAATAGGTAGCACACTCATAAAATTGGTTGCAGACAACTCTAAATCATATGGTTAGTGTGCTAACAATGTTTACATCATGTTAGCACATAGTAGCTATCAGCAAAATTGAACTGTACACTACTTCGAGTAGAATGCATTACTTTCTATTCAATGCATTCTGTGGAATGGTTGTGTACATAACTGCTTTGGATGGTTTGGAACTGTATAGATATTGCATGTAGAGTGCTCAGTGCCATGGAGTACTCCAATGCAAGCTGAAAGCAATAACCTACCTGTTACGATTTAGAGTGGAACTGCCATTGACTTGGTTTACTTCTGCACAGGCTAAAGTTCAACTGTGTAGAGAAGGTAATGTAACATCTGGAGAATAGGTAGCACACTCATAAAATTGGTTGCAGACAACTCTAAATCATATGGTTAGTGTGCTAACAATGTTTACATCATGTTAGCACATAGCAGTTATCAGCACAAATTGAACTGTACACTCCATTGTGTTGAATGCATTACTTTCCATTCAATGCATTCTGTGGTACGGTTGTGTACATAACTAGTCTGGGTGATTTGGAAGTGTATAGATATTGCATGTAGAGTGCTCAGGGCCATGGAATACTCCAATGCAAGCAGAATTCAGTAACCTACCTGGTACCATTTACAGTGTGACAGCCATTGACTTGGTTCAATTCTGCAAAGGCTAAAGTTCCACCGTGCAGAGAACGTAAAGTTACTGAAAGTAACTTCTGGAGCATAGGTAGCACACTCATAAAATTAGTTGCAGACAACTCTAAATCATACGGTTAGTGTGCTAGCAATGTTTACATCATGTCAGCAGATAGTAGTTATCAGCAAAATTGAACTGTACACTCCATTGAGTTGATTGCATTACTTTATATTCAATGCATTCTGTGGTAAGTTTGTGTACATAACTACTCTGTGTGATTTGGAACTGTATAGATATTGCATGTAGAGTGCTCAGTGCCATGGAATACTCCAATGCGAGCTGAATTCAGTAACCGACCTGGTACCATTTACAGTGGAACAGCCATTGACTTGGTTCAATTCTGCAAAGGCTAAAGTTCCACTGTGTAGAGAATTTAGTTACTGAAAGTAACTTCTGGAGAATAGGTAGCACACTCATAAAATTGGTTGCAGACAACTCTAAATCATATGGTTAGTGTGCTAACAATACATCATGTTAGCACATAGTAGTTATCAGCAAAATTGAACTGTACACTCCATTGAGTTGAATGCATTACTTTCTATTCAATGCATTCTTTGGTAAGGTTGTGTACATAACTACACTGGGTGGGTTGGAACTGTATAGATATTGCATGTAGAGTGCTCAGTGCCATGGAATACTCCAATGCAAGGTGAATTTAGTAACCTACCTGGTACCATTTAGTTTGGATCAGCCATTGACTTGGTTCAATTAGGCAAAGGCTAAAGTTCCACTGTGTAGAGAAGGTAATGTTACTGAAAGTAACTTCTGGAGAATAGGTAGCACACTCAAAAAATTGGTTGCAGACAACTCTAAATCATATGGTTAGTGTGCTAACAATGTTTACATTATGTTAGCACATAGTAGTTATCAGCAAAATTGAACTGTACACTCCATTGAGTTGAATGCATTACTTTCTATTCAATGCATTCTGTCGTAAGTTTGTGTACATAACTACACTGGGTGGTTTGGAAGTGTATAGATATTGCATGTAGAGTGCTCAGTGCCATGGAATACTCCAATGCAAGGTGAATTCAGTAACCTACCTGGTACCATTTACTTTGGATCAGCCATTGACTTGGCTTACTTCTGCAAAGGCTAAAGTTCCACTGTGTAGAGAAGGTAAAGTTTTCTGAAAGTAACTTCTGGAGCATAGGTAACACACTCATAAAATTGGCTGCAGACAACTCTAAATCATATGGCTAGTGTGCTAACAAAGTTTAGATCATGTTAGCACATAGAGTGTATTAGCAAAATTGAACTGTACACTCCATTGTGTTGAATGCATTACTTTCTATGCAATGCATTCTTTGGTAATGTTGTGTACATAACTACACTGGGTGGTTTGGAACTGTATAGATATTGCATGTAGAGTGCTCAGTGCCATGGAATACTCCAATGCAAAGTGAATTCAGTAACCTACCTGGTACCATTTACTTTGGATCAGCCATTGACTTGGCTTACTTCTGCACAGGCTAAAGTTCCACAGTATAGAGAAGGTAAAGTTACTGAAAGTAACTTCTGGAGCATAGGTAGCACACTCATAAAATTGGTTGCAGACAACTCTAAGTCATATGGTTAGTGTGCTAACAATATTTAGATCATGTTAGCACATAGTGTGTATTAGCAAAATTGAACTGTACACTCCATTGAGTTGAATGCATTACTTTCTGTTCAATGCATTCTGTGGTAAGTTTGTGTACATAACTACTCTGGGTGGTTTGGAACTGTATAGATATTGCATGTAGAGTGCTCAGTACCATGGAATACTCCAATGCAAGCTGAATGCAATAACCTACCTGTTACTATTTAGAGTGGAACAGCCATTGACGGTGTACTTCTGCACAGGCTAAAGTTTCACTGTGTAGAGAAGGTAATGTTACTGAAAGTAACTTCTGGAGAATAGGTAGCACACTCATAAAATTGGTTGCAGACAACTCTAAATCATATGGTTAGTGTGCTAACAATGTTTACATCATGTTAGAACATAGTATTATCAGGAAAATTTAACTGTACACTCCTTCGAGTAGAATGCATTACTTTCTATTCAATGCATTCTGTGGTAAGGTTGTGTACATAACTAGTCTGGGTGGTTTGGAACTGTATAGATATTGCATGTAGAGTGCTCAGTGCCATGGAATACTCCAATGCAAGGTGAATTCAGTAACCTACCTGGTACCATTTACTTTGGATCAGCCATTGACTTGGTTTACTTCTGCACAGGCCAAAGTTCCACTGTGTAGAGAAGGTAATGTTACTGAAAGTAACTTCTGGAGAATAGGTAGCACACACATAAAATTGGTTGCAGACAACTCTAAATCATCTGGTTAGTGTGCTAACAATGTTTACATCATGTCAGCACATAGTAGTTATCAGCAAAATTGAACTGTACTCTCCATTGAGTTGAATGCATTACTTTATATTCAATGCATTCTGTGGTAAGTTTGTGTACATAACTACTCTGGGTGATTTGGAACTGTATAGATATTGCATGTAGAGTGCTCAGTGCCATGGAATACTACATCGTAAGCTGAATTCAGTAACCTACCTGGTACCATTTACAGTGGAACAGCCATTGACTTGGTTCAATTCTGGAAAGGATAGAGTTCCACTGTGTAGAGAAGGTAATGTTACTGAAAGCAACTTCTGGAGAATAGGTAGCACACTCATAAAATTGGTTGCAGACAACTCTAAATCATATGGTTAGTGTGCTAACAATGTTTACATCATGTTAGAACATAGTATTATCAGGAAAATTTAACTGTACACTCCTTCGAGTAGAATGCATTACTTTCTATTCAATGCATTCTGTGGTAAGGTTGTGTACATAACTAGTCTGGGTGATTTGGAACTGTATAGATATTGCATGTAGAGTGCTCAGTGCCATGGAATACTCCAATGCAAGCTGAATTCAGTAACCTACATGGTACCATTTATATTGGAACAGCCATTGACTTGGTTCAATTCTGCAAAGGCTGAAGTTCCACTGTGTAGAGAAGGTAATGCTACTGAAAGTAACTTCTGGAGAATAGGTAGCACACTCATAAAATTGTTTGCAGACAACTCTAAATCATATGGTTAGTGTGCTAACAATGTTTACATCATGTTAGCACATAGTGGTTATCAGCAAAATTGAACTCTACACTCTTTTGAGTTGAATGCATTACTTTCTATTCAATGCATTCTGTGGTATGGTTGTGTACATAACTGCTTTGGATGGTTTGGAACTGTATAGATATTGCATGTAGAGTGCTCAGTGCCATGGAGTACTCCAATGCAAGCTGAAAGCAATAACCTACCTGTTACGATTTAGAGTGGAACTGCCATTGACTTGGTTTACTTCTGCACAGGCTAAAGTTCAACTGTGTAGAGAAGGTAATGTAACATCTGGAGAATAGGTAGCACACTCATAAAATTGGTTGCAGACAACTCTAAATCATATGGTTAGTGTGCTAACAATGTTTACATCATGTTAGCACATAGCAGTTATCAGCACAAATTGAACTGTACACTCCATTGTGTTGAATGCATTACTTTCCATTCAATGCATTCTGTGGTACGGTTGTGTACATAACTAGTCTGGGTGATTTGGAAGTGTATAGATATTGCATGTAGAGTGCTCAGGGCCATGGAATACTCCAATGCAAGCAGAATTCAGTAACCTACCTGGTACCATTTACAGTGTGACAGCCATTGACTTGGTTCAATTCTGCAAAGGCTAAAGTTCCACCGTGCAGAGAACGTAAAGTTACTGAAAGTAACTTCTGGAGCATAGGTAGCACACTCATAAAATTAGTTGCAGACAACTCTAAATCATACGGTTAGTGTGCTAGCAATGTTTACATCATGTCAGCAGATAGTAGTTATCAGCAAAATTGAACTGTACACTCCATTGAGTTGATTGCATTACTTTATATTCAATGCATTCTGTGGTAAGTTTGTGTACATAACTACTCTGTGTGATTTGGAACTGTATAGATATTGCATGTAGAGTGCTCAGTGCCATGGAATACTCCAATGCGAGCTGAATTCAGTAACCGACCTGGTACCATTTACAGTGGAACAGCCATTGACTTGGTTCAATTCTGCAAAGGCTAAAGTTCCACTGTGTAGAGAATTTAGTTACTGAAAGTAACTTCTGGAGAATAGGTAGCACACTCATAAAATTGGTTGCAGACAACTCTAAATCATATGGTTAGTGTGCTAACAATAGATCATGTTAGCACATAGTAGTTATCAGCAAAATTGAACTGTACACTCCATTGAGTTGAATGCATTACTTTCTATTCAATGCATTCTTTGGTAAGGTTGTGTACATAACTACACTGGGTGGGTTGGAACTGTATAGATATTGCATATAGAGTGCTCAGTGCCATGGAATACTCCAATGCAAGGTGAATTTAGTAACCTACCTGGTACCATTTAGTTTGGATCAGCCATTGACTTGGTTCAATTAGGCAAAGGCTAAAGTTCCACTGTGTAGAGAAGGTAATGTTACTGAAAGTAACTTCTGGAGAATAGGTAGCACACTCATAAAATTGGTTGCAGACAACTCTAAATCATATGGTTAGTGTGCTAACAATGTTTACATTATGTTAGCACATAGTAGTTATCAGCAAAATTGAACTGTACACTCCATTGAGTTGAATGCATTACTTTCTATTCAATGCATTCTGTCGTAAGTTTGTGTACATAACTACACTGGGTGGTTTGGAAGTGTATAGATATTGCATGTAGAGTGCTCAGTGCCATGGAATACTCCAATGCAAGGTGAATTCAGTAACCTACCTGGTACCATTTACTTTGGATCAGCCATTGACTTGGCTTACTTCTGCAAAGGCTAAAGTTCCACTGTGTAGAGAAGGTAAAGTTTTCTGAAAGTAACTTCTGGAGCATAGGTAACACACTCATAAAATTGGCTGCAGACAACTCTAAATCATATGGCTAGTGTGCTAACAAAGTTTAGATCATGTTAGCACATAGAGTGTATTAGCAAAATTGAACTGTACACTCCATTGTGTTGAATGCATTACTTTCTATGCAATGCATTCTTTGGTAATGTTGTGTACATAACTACACTGGGTGGTTTGGAACTGTATAGATATTGCATGTAGAGTGCTCAGTGCCATGGAATACTCCAATGCAAAGTGAATTCAGTAACCTACCTGGTACCATTTACTTTGGATCAGCCATTGACTTGGCTTACTTCTGCACAGGCTAAAGTTCCACAGTATAGAGAAGGTAAAGTTACTGAAAGTAACTTCTGGAGCATAGGTAGCACACTCATAAAATTGGTTGCAGACAACTCTAAGTCATATGGTTAGTGTGCTAACAATATTTAGATCATGTTAGCACATAGTGTGTATTAGCAAAATTGAACTGTACACTCCATTGAGTTGAATGCATTACTTTCTGTTCAATGCATTCTGTGGTAAGTTTGTGTACATAACTACTCTGGGTGGTTTGGAACTGTATAGATATTGCATGTAGAGTGCTCAGTACCATGGAATACTCCAATGCAAGCTGAATGCAATAACCTACCTGTTACTATTTAGAGTGGAACAGCCATTGACGGTGTACTTCTGCACAGGCTAAAGTTTCACTGTGTAGAGAAGGTAATGTTACTGAAAGTAACTTCTGGAGAATAGGTAGCACACTCATAAAATTGGTTGCAGACAACTCTAAATCATATGGTTAGTGTGCTAACAATGTTTACATCATGTTAGAACATAGTATTATCAGGAAAATTTAACTGTACACTCCTTCGAGTAGAATGCATTACTTTCTATTCAATGCATTCTGTGGTAAGGTTGTGTACATAACTAGTCTGGGTGATTTGGAACTGTATAGATATTGCATGTAGAGTGCTCAGTGCCATGGAATACTCCAATGCAAGCTGAATTCAGTAACCTACATGGTACCATTTATATTGGAACAGCCATTGACTTGGTTCAATTCTGCAAAGGCTGAAGTTCCACTGTGTAGAGAAGGTAATGTTACTGAAAGTAACTTCTGGAGAATAGGTAGCACACTCATAAAATTGTTTGCAGACAACTCTAAATCATATGGTTAGTGTGCTAACAATGTTTACATCATGTTAGCACATAGTGGTTATCAGCAAAATTGAACTCTACACTCTTTTGAGTTGAATGCATTACTTTCTATTCAATGCATTCTGTGGTAAGGTTGTGTACATAACCACACTGGGTGGTTTGGAACTGTATAGATATTGCATGTAGAGTGCTCAGTGCCATGGAATACTCCAATGCAAGGTGAATTCAGTAACCTACCTGGTACCATTTACTTTGGATCAGCCATTGACTTGGTTTACTTCTGCACAGGCTAAAGTTCAACTGTGTAGAGAAGGTAATGTAACATCTGGAGAATAGGTAGCACACTCATAAAATTGGTTGCAGACAACTCTAAATCATATGGTTAGTGTGCTAACAATGTTTACATCATGTTAGCACATAGCAGTTATCAGCACAAATTGAACTGTACACTCCATTGTGTTGAATGCATTACTTTCTATTCAATGCATTCTGTGGTAAGGTTGTGTACATAACTAGTCTGGGTGATTTGGAACTGTATAGATATTGCATGTAGAGTGCTCAGGGCCATGGAATACTGCAATGCAAGCAGAATTCAGTAACCTACCTGGTACCATTTACAGTGTGACAGCCATTGACTTGGTTCAATTCTGCAAAGGCTAAAGTTCCACCGTGCAGAGAACGTAAAGTTACTGAAAGTAACTTCTGGAGCATAGGTAGCACACTCATAAAATTGGTTGCAGACAACTCTAAATCATATGGTTAGTGTGCTAACAATGTTTACATCATGATAGCACATAGTAGTTATCAGTAAAATTGAACTGTACACTCCATTGAGTTGAATGCATTACTTTCTATTCAATGCATTCTGTAGTAATGTTGTGTACATAACTACACTGGGTGGTTTGGAACTGTATAGATATTGCATGTAGAGTGCTCAGTCCCATGGAATACTCAAGTGCAAGCTGAATTCAATAACCTACCTGGTACCATTTACTTTGGATCAGCCATTGACATGGTTTACTTCTGCACAGGCTAAAGTTCCACTGTGTAGAGAAGGTAAAGTTACTGAAAGTAACTTCTGGAGAATAGGTAGCACACTCATAAAATTGGTTGCAGACAACTCTAAATCATATGGTTAGTGTGCTAACAATGTTTACATCATGTTAGCACATAGCAGTTATCAGCAAAATTGAACTGTACACTCCATTGAGTTGAATGCATTACTTTGTATTAAATGCATTCTGTGGTAAGGTTGTGTACATAACTACTCTGGGTGATTTGGAACTGTACAGATATTGCATGTAGAGTACTCAGTGCCATGGAAAACTCCAATGCAAGCTGAATTCAGTAACTTTCCTGGTACCATTTACAGTGGAAGAGCCATTGACTTGGTTCAATTCGGCAAAGGCTAAAGTTCCACTGTGTAGAGAAGGTAATGTTACTGAAAGTAACTTCTGGAGAATAGGTAGCACACTCATAAAATTGGTTGCAGACTACTCTAAATCATATGGTTAGTGTGCTAACAATGTTTACACCATGTTAGCACATAGTAGCTATCAGCAAAATTGAACTGTACACTCCTTCGAGTAGAATGCATTACTTTCTATTCAATGCATTCTGTGGTATGGTTGTGTACATAACTGCTTTGGATGGTTTGGAACTGTATAGATATTGCATGTAGAGTGCTCAGTGCCATGGAATACTCCAATGCAAGCTGAAAGTAATAACCTACCTGTTACCATTTAGAGTGGAACTGCCATTGACTTGGTTTACTTCTGCACAGGCTAAAGTTCAACTGTGTAGAGAAGGTAATGTAACATCTGGAGAATAGGTAGCACACTCATAAAATTGGTTGCAGACAACTCTAAATCATATGGTTAGTGTGCTAACAATGTTTACATCATGTTAGCACATAGCAGTTATCAGCACAAATTGAACTGTACACTCCATTGTGTTGAATGCATTACTTTCTATTCAATGCATTCTGTGGTAAGGTTGTGTACATAACTAGTCTGGGTGATTTGGAACTGTATAGATATTGCATGTAGAGTGCTCAGGGCCATGGAATACTGCAATGCAAGCAGAATTCAGTAACCTACCTGGTACCATTTACAGTGTGACAGCCATTGACTTGGTTCAATTCTGCAAAGGCTAAAGTTCCACCGTGCAGAGAACGTAAAGTTACTGAAAGTAACTTCTGGAGCATAGGTAGCACACTCATAAAATTGGTTGCAGACAACTCTAAATCATATGGTTAGTGTGCTAACAATGTTTACATCATGATAGCACATAGTAGTTATCAGTAAAATTGAACTGTACACTCCATTGAGTTGAATGCATTACTTTCTATTCAATGCATTCTGTAGTAATGTTGTGTACATAACTACACTGGGTGGTTTGGAACTGTATAGATATTGCATGTAGAGTGCTCAGTCCCATGGAATACTCCAATGCAAGCTGAATTCAATAACCTACCTGGTACCATTTACTTTGGATCAGCCATTGACATGGTTTACTTCTGCACAGGCTAAAGTTCCACTGTGTAGAGAAGGTAAAGTTACTGAAAGTAACTTCTGGAGAATAGGTAGCACACTCATAAAATTGGTTGCAGACAACTCTAAATCATATGGTTAGTGTGCTAACAATGTTTACATCATGTTAGCACATAGCAGTTATCAGCAAAATTGAACTGTACACTCCATTGAGTTGAATGCATTACTTTGTATTAAATGCATTCTGTGGTAAGGTTGTGTACATAACTACTCTGGGTGATTTGGAACTGTACAGATATTGCATGTAGAGTACTCAGTGCCATGGAAAACTCCAATGCAAGCTGAATTCAGTAACTTTCCTGGTACCATTTACAGTGGAAGAGCCATTGACTTGGTTCAATTCGGCAAAGGCTAAAGTTCCACTGTGTAGAGAAGGTAATGTTACTGAAAGTAACTTCTGGAGAATAGGTAGCACACTCATAAAATTGGTTGCAGACAACTCTAAATCATATGGTTAGTGTGCTAACAATGTTTACATCATGTTAGCACATAGTAGCTATCAGCAAAATTGAACTGTACACTACTTCGAGTAGAATGCATTACTTTCTATTCAATGCATTCTGTGGTATGGTTGTGTACATAACTGCTTTGGATGGTTTGGAACTGTATAGATATTGCATGTAGAGTGCTCAGTGCCATGGAGTACTCCAATGCAAGCTGAAAGCAATAACCTACCTGTTACGATTTAGAGTGGAACTGCCATTGACTTGGTTTACTTCTGCACAGGCTAAAGTTCAACTGTGTAGAGAAGGTAATGTAACATCTGGAGAATAGGTAGCACACTCATAAAATTGGTTGCAGACAACTCTAAATCATATGGTTAGTGTGCTAACAATGTTTACATCATGTTAGCACATAGCAGTTATCAGCACAAATTGAACTGTACACTCCATTGTGTTGAATGCATTACTTTCCATTCAATGCATTCTGTGGTACGGTTGTGTACATAACTAGTCTGGGTGATTTGGAAGTGTATAGATATTGCATGTAGAGTGCTCAGGGCCATGGAATACTCCAATGCAAGCAGAATTCAGTAACCTACCTGGTACCATTTACAGTGTGACAGCCATTGACTTGGTTCAATTCTGCAAAGGCTAAAGTTCCACCGTGCAGAGAACGTAAAGTTACTGAAAGTAACTTCTGGAGCATAGGTAGCACACTCATAAAATTGGTTGCAGACAACTCTAAATCATATGGTTAGTGTGCTAACAATGTTTACATCATGATAGCACATAGTAGTTATCAGTAAAATTGAACTGTACACTCCATTGAGTTGAATGCATTACTTTCTATTCAATGCATTCTGTAGTAATGTTGTGTACATAACTACACTGGGTGGTTTGGAACTGTATAGATATTGCATGTAGAGTGCTCAGTCCCATGGAATACTCAAGTGCAAGCTGAATTCAATAACCTACCTGGTACCATTTACTTTGGATCAGCCATTGACATGGTTTACTTCTGCACAGGCTAAAGTTCCACTGTGTAGAGAAGGTAAAGTTACTGAAAGTAACTTCTGGAGAATAGGTAGCACACTCATAAAATTGGTTGCAGACAACTCTAAATCATATGGTTAGTGTGCTAACAATGTTTACATCATGTTAGCACATAGCAGTTATCAGCAAAATTGAACTGTACACTCCATTGAGTTGAATGCATTACTTTGTATTAAATGCATTCTGTGGTAAGGTTGTGTACATAACTACTCTGGGTGATTTGGAACTGTACAGATATTGCATGTAGAGTACTCAGTGCCATGGAAAACTCCAATGCAAGCTGAATTCAGTAACTTTCCTGGTACCATTTACAGTGGAAGAGCCATTGACTTGGTTCAATTCGGCAAAGGCTAAAGTTCCACTGTGTAGAGAAGGTAATGTTACTGAAAGTAACTTCTGGAGAATAGGTAGCACACTCATAAAATTGGTTGCAGACAACTCTAAATCATATGGTTAGTGTGCTAACAATGTTTACATCATGTTAGCACATAGTAGCTATCAGCAAAATTGAACTGTACACTACTTCGAGTAGAATGCATTACTTTCTATTCAATGCATTCTGTGGTATGGTTGTGTACATAACTGCTTTGGATGGTTTGGAACTGTATAGATATTGCATGTAGAGTGCTCAGTGCCATGGAGTACTCCAATGCAAGCTGAAAGCAATAACCTACCTGTTACGATTTAGAGTGGAACTGCCATTGACTTGGTTTACTTCTGCACAGGCTAAAGTTCAACTGTGTAGAGAAGGTAATGTAACATCTGGAGAATAGGTAGCACACTCATAAAATTGGTTGCAGACAACTCTAAATCATATGGTTAGTGTGCTAACAATGTTTACATCATGTTAGCACATAGCAGTTATCAGCACAAATTGAACTGTACACTCCATTGTGTTGAATGCATTACTTTCCATTCAATGCATTCTGTGGTACGGTTGTGTACATAACTAGTCTGGGTGATTTGGAAGTGTATAGATATTGCATGTAGAGTGCTCAGGGCCATGGAATACTCCAATGCAAGCAGAATTCAGTAACCTACCTGGTACCATTTACAGTGTGACAGCCATTGACTTGGTTCAATTCTGCAAAGGCTAAAGTTCCACCGTGCAGAGAACGTAAAGTTACTGAAAGTAACTTCTGGAGCATAGGTAGCACACTCATAAAATTAGTTGCAGACAACTCTAAATCATACGGTTAGTGTGCTAGCAATGTTTACATCATGTCAGCAGATAGTAGTTATCAGCAAAATTGAACTGTACACTCCATTGAGTTGATTGCATTACTTTATATTCAATGCATTCTGTGGTAAGTTTGTGTACATAACTACTCTGTGTGATTTGGAACTGTATAGATATTGCATGTAGAGTGCTCAGTGCCATGGAATACTCCAATGCGAGCTGAATTCAGTAACCGACCTGGTACCATTTACAGTGGAACAGCCATTGACTTGGTTCAATTCTGCAAAGGCTAAAGTTCCACTGTGTAGAGAATTTAGTTACTGAAAGTAACTTCTGGAGAATAGGTAGCACACTCATAAAATTGGTTGCAGACAACTCTAAATCATATGGTTAGTGTGCTAACAATACATCATGTTAGCACATAGTAGTTATCAGCAAAATTGAACTGTACACTCCATTGAGTTGAATGCATTACTTTCTATTCAATGCATTCTTTGGTAAGGTTGTGTACATAACTACACTGGGTGGGTTGGAACTGTATAGATATTGCATGTAGAGTGCTCAGTGCCATGGAATACTCCAATGCAAGGTGAATTTAGTAACCTACCTGGTACCATTTAGTTTGGATCAGCCATTGACTTGGTTCAATTAGGCAAAGGCTAAAGTTCCACTGTGTAGAGAAGGTAATGTTACTGAAAGTAACTTCTGGAGAATAGGTAGCACACTCATAAAATTGGTTGCAGACAACTCTAAATCATATGGTTAGTGTGCTAACAATGTTTACATTATGTTAGCACATAGTAGTTATCAGCAAAATTGAACTGTACACTCCATTGAGTTGAATGCATTACTTTCTATTCAATGCATTCTGTCGTAAGTTTGTGTACATAACTACACTGGGTGGTTTGGAAGTGTATAGATATTGCATGTAGAGTGCTCAGTGCCATGGAATACTCCAATGCAAGGTGAATTCAGTAACCTACCTGGTACCATTTACTTTGGATCAGCCATTGACTTGGCTTACTTCTGCAAAGGCTAAAGTTCCACTGTGTAGAGAAGGTAAAGTTTTCTGAAAGTAACTTCTGGAGCATAGGTAACACACTCATAAAATTGGCTGCAGACAACTCTAAATCATATGGCTAGTGTGCTAACAAAGTTTAGATCATGTTAGCACATAGAGTGTATTAGCAAAATTGAACTGTACACTCCATTGTGTTGAATGCATTACTTTCTATGCAATGCATTCTTTGGTAATGTTGTGTACATAACTACACTGGGTGGTTTGGAACTGTATAGATATTGCATGTAGAGTGCTCAGTGCCATGGAATACTCCAATGCAAAGTGAATTCAGTAACCTACCTGGTACCATTTACTTTGGATCAGCCATTGACTTGGCTTACTTCTGCACAGGCTAAAGTTCCACAGTATAGAGAAGGTAAAGTTACTGAAAGTAACTTCTGGAGCATAGGTAGCACACTCATAAAATTGGTTGCAGACAACTCTAAGTCATATGGTTAGTGTGCTAACAATATTTAGATCATGTTAGCACATAGTGTGTATTAGCAAAATTGAACTGTACACTCCATTGAGTTGAATGCATTACTTTCTGTTCAATGCATTCTGTGGTAAGTTTGTGTACATAACTACTCTGGGTGGTTTGGAACTGTATAGATATTGCATGTAGAGTGCTCAGTACCATGGAATACTCCAATGCAAGCTGAATGCAATAACCTACCTGTTACTATTTAGAGTGGAACAGCCATTGACGGTGTACTTCTGCACAGGCTAAAGTTTCACTGTGTAGAGAAGGTAATGTTACTGAAAGTAACTTCTGGAGAATAGGTAGCACACTCATAAAATTGGTTGCAGACAACTCTAAATCATATGGTTAGTGTGCTAACAATGTTTACATCATGTTAGAACATAGTATTATCAGGAAAATTTAACTGTACACTCCTTCGAGTAGAATGCATTACTTTCTATTCAATGCATTCTGTGGTAAGGTTGTGTACATAACTAGTCTGGGTGGTTTGGAACTGTATAGATATTGCATGTAGAGTGCTCAGTGCCATGGAATACTCCAATGCAAGGTGAATTCAGTAACCTACCTGGTACCATTTACTTTGGATCAGCCATTGACTTGGTTTACTTCTGCACAGGCCAAAGTTCCACTGTGTAGAGAAGGTAATGTTACTGAAAGTAACTTCTGGAGAATAGGTAGCACACACATAAAATTGGTTGCAGACAACTCTAAATCATCTGGTTAGTGTGCTAACAATGTTTACATCATGTCAGCACATAGTAGTTATCAGCAAAATTGAACTGTACTCTCCATTGAGTTGAATGCATTACTTTATATTCAATGCATTCTGTGGTAAGTTTGTGTACATAACTACTCTGGGTGATTTGGAACTGTATAGATATTGCATGTAGAGTGCTCAGTGCCATGGAATACTACATCGTAAGCTGAATTCAGTAACCTACCTGGTACCATTTACAGTGGAACAGCCATTGACTTGGTTCAATTCTGGAAAGGATAGAGTTCCACTGTGTAGAGAAGGTAATGTTACTGAAAGCAACTTCTGGAGAATAGGTAGCACACTCATAAAATTGGTTGCAGACAACTCTAAATCATATGGTTAGTGTGCTAACAATGTTTACATCATGTTAGAACATAGTATTATCAGGAAAATTTAACTGTACACTCCTTCGAGTAGAATGCATTACTTTCTATTCAATGCATTCTGTGGTAAGGTTGTGTACATAACTAGTCTGGGTGATTTGGAACTGTATAGATATTGCATGTAGAGTGCTCAGTGCCATGGAATACTCCAATGCAAGCTGAATTCAGTAACCTACATGGTACCATTTATATTGGAACAGCCATTGACTTGGTTCAATTCTGCAAAGGCTGAAGTTCCACTGTGTAGAGAAGGTAATGCTACTGAAAGTAACTTCTGGAGAATAGGTAGCACACTCATAAAATTGTTTGCAGACAACTCTAAATCATATGGTTAGTGTGCTAACAATGTTTACATCATGTTAGCACATAGTGGTTATCAGCAAAATTGAACTCTACACTCTTTTGAGTTGAATGCATTACTTTCTATTCAATGCATTCTGTGGTATGGTTGTGTACATAACTGCTTTGGATGGTTTGGAACTGTATAGATATTGCATGTAGAGTGCTCAGTGCCATGGAGTACTCCAATGCAAGCTGAAAGCAATAACCTACCTGTTACGATTTAGAGTGGAACTGCCATTGACTTGGTTTACTTCTGCACAGGCTAAAGTTCAACTGTGTAGAGAAGGTAATGTAACATCTGGAGAATAGGTAGCACACTCATAAAATTGGTTGCAGACAACTCTAAATCATATGGTTAGTGTGCTAACAATGTTTACATCATGTTAGCACATAGCAGTTATCAGCACAAATTGAACTGTACACTCCATTGTGTTGAATGCATTACTTTCCATTCAATGCATTCTGTGGTACGGTTGTGTACATAACTAGTCTGGGTGATTTGGAAGTGTATAGATATTGCATGTAGAGTGCTCAGGGCCATGGAATACTCCAATGCAAGCAGAATTCAGTAACCTACCTGGTACCATTTACAGTGTGACAGCCATTGACTTGGTTCAATTCTGCAAAGGCTAAAGTTCCACCGTGCAGAGAACGTAAAGTTACTGAAAGTAACTTCTGGAGCATAGGTAGCACACTCATAAAATTAGTTGCAGACAACTCTAAATCATACGGTTAGTGTGCTAGCAATGTTTACATCATGTCAGCAGATAGTAGTTATCAGCAAAATTGAACTGTACACTCCATTGAGTTGATTGCATTACTTTATATTCAATGCATTCTGTGGTAAGTTTGTGTACATAACTACTCTGTGTGATTTGGAACTGTATAGATATTGCATGTAGAGTGCTCAGTGCCATGGAATACTCCAATGCGAGCTGAATTCAGTAACCGACCTGGTACCATTTACAGTGGAACAGCCATTGACTTGGTTCAATTCTGCAAAGGCTAAAGTTCCACTGTGTAGAGAATTTAGTTACTGAAAGTAACTTCTGGAGAATAGGTAGCACACTCATAAAATTGTTTGCAGACAACTCTAAATCATATGGTTAGTGTGCTAACAATACATCATGTTAGCACATAGTAGTTATCAGCAAAATTGAACTGTACACTCCATTGAGTTGAATGCATTACTTTCTATTCCATGCATTCTTTGGTAAGGTTGTGTACATAACTACACTGGGTGGGTTGGAACTGTATAGATATTGCATATAGAGTGCTCAGTGCCATGGAATACTCCAATGCAAGGTGAATTTAGTAACCTACCTGGTACCATTTAGTTTGGATCAGCCATTGACTTGGTTCAATTAGGCAAAGGCTAAAGTTCCACTGTGTAGAGAAGGTAATGTTACTGAAAGTAACTTCTGGAGAATAGGTAGCACACTCATAAAATTGGTTGCAGACAACTCTAAATCATATGGTTAGTGTGCTAACAATGTTTACATTATGTTAGCACATAGTAGTTATCAGCAAAATTGAACTGTACACTCCATTGAGTTGAATGCATTACTTTCTATTCAATGCATTCTGTCGTAAGTTTGTGTACATAACTACACTGGGTGGTTTGGAAGTGTATAGATATTGCATGTAGAGTGCTCAGTGCCATGGAATACTCCAATGCAAGGTGAATTCAGTAACCTACCTGGTACCATTTACTTTGGATCAGCCATTGACATGGCTTACTTCTGCAAAGGCTAAAGTTCCACTGTGTAGAGAAGGTAAAGTTTTCTGAAAGTAACTTCTGGAGCATAGGTAACACACTCATAAAATTGGCTGCAGACAACTCTAAATCATATGGCTAGTGTGCTAACAAAGTTTAGATCATGTTAGCACATAGAGTGTATTAGCAAAATTGAACTGTACACTCCATTGTGTTGAATGCATTACTTTCTATGCAATGCATTCTTTGGTAATGTTGTGTACATAACTACACTGGGTGGTTTGGAACTGTATAGATATTGCATGTAGAGTGCTCAGTGCCATGGAATACTCCAATGCAAAGTGAATTCAGTAACCTACCTGGTACCATTTACTTTGGATCAGCCATTGACTTGGCTTACTTCTGCACAGGCTAAAGTTCCACAGTATAGAGAAGGTAAAGTTACTGAAAGTAACTTCTGGAGCATAGGTAGCACACTCATAAAATTGGTTGCAGACAACTCTAAGTCATATGGTTAGTGTGCTAACAATATTTAGATCATGTTAGCACATAGTGTGTATTAGCAAAATTGAACTGTACACTCCATTGAGTTGAATGCATTACTTTCTGTTCAATGCATTCTGTGGTAAGTTTGTGTACATAACTACTCTGGGTGGTTTGGAACTGTATAGATATTGCATGTAGAGTGCTCAGTACCATGGAATACTCCAATGCAAGCTGAATGCAATAACCTACCTGTTACTATTTAGAGTGGAACAGCCATTGACGGTGTACTTCTGCACAGGCTAAAGTTTCACTGTGTAGAGAAGGTAATGTTACTGAAAGTAACTTCTGGAGAATAGGTAGCACACTCATAAAATTGGTTGCAGACAACTCTAAATCATATGGTTAGTGTGCTAACAATGTTTACATCATGTTAGAACATAGTATTATCAGGAAAATTTAACTGTACACTCCTTCGAGTAGAATGCATTACTTTCTATTCAATGCATTCTGTGGTAAGGTTGTGTACATAACTAGTCTGGGTGATTTGGAACTGTATAGATATTGCATGTAGAGTGCTCAGTGCCATGGAATACTCCAATGCAAGCTGAATTCAGTAACCTACATGGTACCATTTATATTGGAACAGCCATTGACTTGGTTCAATTCTGCAAAGGCTGAAGTTCCACTGTGTAGAGAAGGTAATGTTACTGAAAGTAACTTCTGGAGAATAGGTAGCACACTCATAAAATTGTTTGCAGACAACTCTAAATCATATGGTTAGTGTGCTAACAATGTTTACATCATGTTAGCACATAGTGGTTATCAGCAAAATTGAACTCTACACTCTTTTGAGTTGAATGCATTACTTTCTATTCAATGCATTCTGTGGTAAGGTTGTGTACATAACCACACTGGGTGGTTTGGAACTGTATAGATATTGCATGTAGAGTGCTCAGTGCCATGGAATACTCCAATGCAAGGTGAATTCAGTAACCTACCTGGTACCATTTACTTTGGATCAGCCATTGACTTGGTTTACTTCTGCACAGGCCAAAGTTCCACTGTGTAGAGAAGGTAATGTTACTGAAAGTAACTTCTGGAGAATAGGTAGCACACACATAAAATTGGTTGCAGACAACTCTAAATCATCTGGTTAGTGTGCTAACAATGTTTACATCATGTCAGCACATAGTAGTTATCAGCAAAATTGAACTGTACTCTCCATTGAGTTGAATGCATTACTTTATATTCAATGCATTCTGTGGTAAGTTTGTGTACATAACTACTCTGGGTGATTTGGAACTGTATAGATATTGCATGTAGAGTGCTCAGTGCCATGGAATACTACATCGTAAGCTGAATTCAGTAACCTACCTGGTACCATTTACAGTGGAACAGCCATTGACTTGGTTCAATTCTGCAAAGGATAGAGTTCCACTGTGTAGAGAAGGTAATGTTACTGAAAGCAACTTCTGGAGAATAGGTAGCACACTCATAAAATTGGTTGCAGACAACTCTAAATCATATGGTTAGTGTTCTAACAATGTTTACATCATGTCAGCACATAGTAGTTATCAGCAAAATTGAACTGTACACTCCATTGAGTTGATTGCATTACTTTATATTCAATACATTCTGTGGTAAGTTTGTGTACATAACTGGGTGATTTGGAACTGTATAGATATTGCATGTAGAGTGCTCAGTGCCATGGAATACTCCAATGTAAGCTGAATTCAGTAACCTGCCTGGTACCATGTATAGTGGAACAGCCATTGACTTGGTTTAGTTCTGCACAGGCTAAAGTTCCACTGTGTAGAGAAGGTAATGTTACAGAAAGTAACTTCTGGAAAATAGGTAGCACACTCATAAAATTGGTTGCAGACAACTCTAAATCATATGGTTAGTGTGCTAACAATACATCATGTTAGCACATAGTAGTTATCAGCAAAATTGAACTGTACACTCCATTGAGTTGAATGCATTACTTTCTATTCAATGCATTCTGTGGTAAGGTTGTGTACATAACTACACTGGGTGGTTTGGAACTGTATAGATATTGCATGTAGAGTGCTCAGTGCCATGGAACACTCCAATGCAAGCTGAATGCAATAACCTACCTGTTACTATTTAGAGTGGAACAGCCATTGACGGTGTACTTCTGCACAGGCTAAAGTTTCACTGTGTAGAGAAGGTAATGTTACTGAAAGTAACCTCTGGAGAATAGGTAGCACACTCATAAAATTGTTTGCAGACAACTCTAAATCATATGGTTAGTGTGCTAACAATGTTTACATCATGTTAGAACATAGTAGTTATCAGGAAAATTTAACTGTACACTCCTTTGAGTAGAATGCATTACCTTCTATTCAATGCATTCTGTGGTAAGGTTGTGTACATAACTACACTGGGTGGTTTGGAACTGTATAGATATTGCATGTAGAGTGCTCAGTGCCATGGAATACTCCAATGTAAGCCGAATTCAGTAACCTGCCTGGTACCATTTATAGTGGAACAGCCATTGACTTGGTTTAGTTCTGCACAGGGTAAAGTTCCACTGTGTAGAGAAGGTAATGTTACTGAAAGTAACTTCTGGAAAATAGGTAGCACACTCATAAAATTGGTTGCAGACAACTCTAAATCATATGGTTAGTGTGCTAACAATACATCATTTTAGCAGATAGTAGTTATCAGCAAAATTGAACTGTACACTCCATTGAGTTGAATGCATTACTTTCTATTCAATGCATTCTGTGGTAAGGTTGTGTACATAACTACACTGGCGGGGTTGGAACTGTATAGATATTGCATGTAGAGTGCTCAGTGCCATGGAATACTCCAATGCAAGGTGAATTCAGTAACCTACCTGGTACCATTTAGTTTGGATCAGCCATTGACTTGGTTCAATTAGGCAAAGGCTAAAGTCCCACTGTGTAGAGAAGGTAATGTTACTGAAAGTAACTTCTGGAGAATAGGTAGCACACTCATAAAATTGGTTGCAGACAACTCTAAATCATATGGTTAGTGTGCTAACAATGTTTACATAATGTTAGCACATAGTAGTTATCATCAAAATTGAACTGTACACTCCATTGAGTTGAATGCATTACTTTCTATTCAATGCATTCTGTGGTAAGGTTGTGTACATAACTACACTGGGTGGTTTGGAACTGTATAGATATTGCATGTAGAGTGCTCAGTGCCATGGAATACTCCAATGCAAGCTGAAAGCAATAACCTACCTGTTACCATTCAGAGTGGAACAGCCATTGACTTGGTTTAGTTCTGCACAGGCTAAAGTTCCACTGTGTAGAGAAGGTAATGTTACTGAAAGTAACTTCTGGAGAATAGGTAGCACACTCATAAAATTGGTTGCAGACAACTCTAAATCATATGGTTAGTGTGCTAACAATGTTTACATTATGTTAGCACATAGTAGTTATCAGCAAAATTGAACTGTACACTCCATTGAGTTGAATGCATTACTTTCTATTCAATGCATTCTGTAGTAAGGTTGTGTACATAACTACACTGGGTGGTTTGGAACTGTATAGATATTGCATGTAGAGTGCTCAGTGCCATGGAATACTCCAATGCAAGGTGAATTCAGTAACCAACCTGGTACCATTTACTTTGGATCAGCCATTGACTTGGCTTACTTCTGCAAAGGCTAAAGTTCCACTGTGTAGAGAAGGTAAAGTTTTCTGAAAGTAACTTCTGGAGCATAGGTAACATACTCATAAAATTGGCTGCAGACAACTCTAAATCATATGGCTAGTGTGCTAACAATGTTTAGATCATGTTAGCACATAGTGTGTATTAGCAAAATTGAACTGTACACTCCATTGAGTTGAATGCATTACTTTCTATTCAATGCATTCTGTGGTAAGGTTGTGTACATAACTACACTGGGTGGTTTGGAACTGTATAGATATTGCATGTAGAGTGCTCAGTGCCATGGAATACTCCAATGCAAGCTGAATGCAATAACCTACCTGTTACTATTTAGAGTGGAACAGCCATTGACGGTGTACTTCTGCACAGGCTAAAGTTTCACTGTGTAGAGAAGGTAATGTTACTGAAAGTAACCTCTGGAGAATAGGTAGCACACTCATAAAATTGGTTGCAGACAACTCTAAATCATATGGTTAGTGTGCTAACAATGTTTACATCATGTTAGAACATAGTAGTTATCAGGAAAATTTAACTGTACACTCCTTTGAGTAGAATGCATTACCTTCTATTCAATGCATTCTGTGGTAAGGTTGTGTACATAACTACACTGGGTGGTTTGGAACTGTATAGATATTGCATGTAGAGTGCTCAGTGCCATGGAATACTCCAATGTAAGCCGAATTCAGTAACCTGCCTGGTACCATTTATAGTGGAACAGCCATTGACATGGTTTAGTTCTGCACAGGGTAAAGTTCCACTGTGTAGAGAAGGTAATGTTACTGAAAGTAACTTCTGGAAAATAGGTAGCACACTCATAAAATTGGTTGCAGACAACTCTAAATCATATGGTTAGTGTGCTAACAATACATCATTTTAGCACATAGTAGTTATCAGCAAAATTGAACTGTACACTCCATTGAGTTGAATGCATTACTTTCTATTCAATGCATTCTGTGGTAAGGTTGTGTACATAACTACACTGGCGGGGTTGGAACTGTATAGATATTGCATGTAGAGTGCTCAGTGCCATGGAATACTCCAATGCAAGGTGAATTCAGTAACCTACCTGGTACCATTTAGTTTGGATCAGCCATTGACTTGGTTCAATTAGGCAAAGGCTAAAGTCCCACTGTGTAGAGAAGGTAATGTTACTGAAAGTAACTTCTGGAGAATAGGTAGCACACTCATAAAATTGGTTGCAGACAACTCTAAATCATATGGTTAGTGTGCTAACAATGTTTACATAATGTTAGCACATAGTAGTTATCATCAAAATTGAACTGTACACTCCATTGAGTTGAATGCATTACTTTCTATTCAATGCATTCTGTAGTAAGGTTGTGTACATAACTACACTGGGTGGTTTGGAACTGTATAGATATTGCATGTAGAGTGCTCAGTGCCATGGAATACTCCAATGCAAGGTGAATTCAGTAACCAACCTGGTACCATTTACTTTGGATCAGCCATTGACTTGGCTTACTTCTGCAAAGGCTAAAGTTCCACTGTGTAGAGAAGGTAAAGTTTTCTGAAAGTAACTTCTGGAGCATAGGTAACATACTCATAAAATTGGCTGCAGACAACTCTAAATCATATGGCTAGTGTGCTAACAATGTTTAGATCATGTTAGCACATAGTGTGTATTAGCAAAATTGAACTGTACACTCCATTGAGTTGAATGCATTACTTTCTATTCAATGCATTCTGTGGTAAGGTTGTGTACATAACTACACTGGGTGGTTTGGAACTGTATAGATATTGCATGTAGAGTGCTCAGTGCCATGGAATACTCCAATGCAAGCTGAATGCAATAACCTACCTGTTACTATTTAGAGTGGAACAGCCATTGACGGTGTACTTCTGCACAGGCTAAAGTTTCACTGTGTAGAGAAGGTAATGTTACTGAAAGTAACCTCTGGAGAATAGGTAGCACACTCATAAAATTGGTTGCAGACAACTCTAAATCATATGGTTAGTGTGCTAACAATGTTTACATCATGTTAGAACATAGTAGTTATCAGGAAAATTTAACTGTACACTCCTTCGAGTAGAATGCATTACCTTCTATTCAATGCATTCTGTGGTAAGGTTGTGTACATAACTACTCTGGGTGGTTTGGAACTGTATAGATATTGCATGTAGAGTGCTCAGTGCCATGGAATACTCCAATGCAAGCAGAATTCAGTAACCTTCCTGGTACCATTTACAGTGTGACAGCCATTGACTTGGTTCAATTCTGCAAAGGCTAAAGTTCCAGTGTGCAGAGAACGTAAAGTTACTGAAAGTAACTTCTGGAGCATAGGTAGCACACTCATAAAATTGGTTGCAGACAAGTCTAAATCATATGGTTAGTGTGCTAGCAATGTTTACATCATGTCAGCACTTAGTAGTTATCAGCAAAATTGAACTGTACACTCCATTGAGTTGAATGCATTACTTTCTATTCAATGCATTCTATGGTATGGTTGTGTACATAACCACTCTGGGTGGTTTGGAACAGTATAGATATTGCATGTAGAGAGCTCAGTGCCATGGAATACTCCAATGCAAGCTGAAAGCAATAACCTACCTGTTACCATTTAGAGTGGAACTGCCATTGACTTGGTTTACTTCTGCACAGGCTAAAGTTCCACTGTGTAGAGAAGGTAATGTTACTGAAAGTAACTTCTGGAGAATAGGTAGCACAGTCATAAAATTGGTTGCAGAAAACTCTAAATCATGTGGTTAGTGTGCTAACAATGTTTACATCATGTTAGCACATAGTAGCTATCAGCAAAATTGAACTGTACACTCCTTCGAGTAGAATGCATTACTTTCTATTCAATGCATTCTGTGGTATGGTTGTGTACATAACTACTTTGGGTGGTTTGGAACTGTATAGATATTGCATGTAGAGTGCTCAGTGCCATGGAATACTGCAATGCAAGCTGAAAGCAATTACCTACCTGTTACCATTTAGAGTGGAACTGCCATTGACTTCGTTTACTTCTGCACAGGCTAAAGTTCCACTGTGTAGAGAAGGTAATGTTACTGAAAGTAACTTCTGGAGATTAGGTAGCACACTCATAAAATTGGTTGCAGAGAACTCTAAATCATATGGTTAGTGTGCTAACAATGTTTACATCATGTTAGCACATAGCAGTTATCAGCAAAATTGAACTGTACACTCCATTGAGTTGAATGCATTACTTTGTATTCAATGCATTCTGTGGTAAGGTTGTGTACATAACTACTCTGGGTGATATGGAACTGCATAGATATTGCATGTAGAGTGCTCAGTGCCATGGAATACTCCAATGCCAGCTGAAAGCAATAACCTACCTGTTACCATTTAGAGTGGAACTGCCATTGACTTGGTTTACTTCTGCACAAGCTAAAGTTCCACTGTGTAGAGAAGGTAATGTTACTGAAAGTAACTTCTAGAGAATAGGTACCACACTCATAAAATTGGTTGCAGAAAACTCTGAATCATGTGGTTAGTGTGCTAACAATGTTTACATCATGTTAGCACATAGTAGCTATCAGCAAAATTGAAGTGTACACTCCTTCGAGTAGAATGCATTACTTTCTATTCAATGCATTCTGTGGTATGGTTGTGTACATAACTACTTTGGGTGGTTTGGAACTGTATAGATATTGCATGTAGAGTGCTCAGGGCCATGGAATACTCCAATGCAAGCAGAATTCAGTAACCTACCTGGTACCATTTACAGTGTGACAGCCATTGACTTGGTTCAATTCTGCAAAGGCTAAAGTTCCACCGTGCAGAGAACGTAAAGTTACTGAAAGTAACTACTGGAGCATAGGTAGCACACTCATAATATTGGTTGCAGACAACTCTAAATCATATGGTAAGTGTGCTAACAATGTTTACATCATGTTAGCACATAGTAGTTATCATCAAAATTGAACTGTACACTCCATTGAGTTGAATGCATTACTTTCTATTCAATGCATTCTGTGGTAAGGTTGTGTACATAACTACACTGGCTGGTTTGGAACTGTATAGATATTGCATGTAGAGTGCTCAGTGCCATGGAATACTCCAATGCAAGCTGAAAGCAATAACCTACCTGTTACCATTTAGAGTGGAACTGCCATTGACTTGGTTTACTTCTGCACAGGCTAAAGTTTCACTGTGTAGAGAAGGTAATGTTACTGAAACTAACTTCTGGAGAATAGGTAGCACACTCATAAAATTGGTTGCAGACAACTCTAAATCATATGGTTAGTGTGCTAACAATGTTTACATCATGTTAGCACATTGTAGTTATCAGCAAAATTGAACTGTACACTCCATTGAGTTGAATGCATTACTTTCTATTCAATGCATTCTGTAGTAAGGTTGTGTACATAACTACACTGGGTGGTTTGGAACTGTATAGATATTGCATGTAGAGTGCTCAGTGCCGTGGAATACTCCAATGCAAGGTGAATTCAGTAACCTACCTGGTACCATTTACTTTGGATCAGCCATTGACTTGGCTTACTTCTGCAAAGGCTAATGTTCCACTGTGTAGAGAAGGTAAAGTTACTGAAAGTAACTTCTGGAGCATAGGTAGCACACTCATAAAATTGGTTGCACACAACTCTAAGTCATATGGTTAGTGTGCTAACAATGTTTAGATCATGTTAGCACATAGTGTTTATTAGCAAAATTGAACTGTACACTCCATTGAGTTGAATGCATTACTTTCTATTCATTGCATTCTGTGGTAAGGTTGTGTACATAACTAATCTGAGTGGTTTGGAACTGTATAGATATTGCATGTAGAGTGCTCAGTGCTATGGAATATTCCAATGCAAGCTGAATGCAATAACCTACCTGTTACTATTAAGAGTGGAACAGCCATTGACTTGGTGTACTTCTGCACAGGCTAAAGTTTCACTGTGTAGAGAAGGTAATGTTACTGAAAGTAACTTCTGGAGAATAGGTAGCACACTCATAAAATTGGTTGCAGACAACTCTAAATCATATGGTTAGTGTGCTAACAATGTTTACATCATGTTAGCACATAGTAGTTATCAGCACAAATTGAACGGTACACTCCATTGAGTTGATTGCATTACTTTATATTCAATGCATTCCGTGGTAAGTTTGTGTACATAACTACTCTGAGTGATTTGGAACTGTATAGATATTGCATGTAGAGTGCTCAGTGCTATGGAATACTCCAATGCAAGCTGAATTCAGTAACCTACCTGGTACCATTTACAGTGGAACAGCCATTGACTTGGTTCAATTCTGCAAAGGCTAAAGTTCCACTGTGTAGAGAATTTAGTTACTGAAAGTAACTTCTGGAGAATAGGTAGCACACTCATATAATTGGTTGCAGACAACTCTAAATCATATGGTTAGTGTGCTAACAATGTTTACATCATGTTAGCACATAGTAGCTATCAGCAAAATTGAACTGTACACTCCATTGAGTTGAATGCATTACTTTCTATTCAATGCATTCTGTGGTAAGGTTGTGTACATAACTACACTGGGTGGTTTGGAACTGTATAGATATTGCATGTAGAGTGCTCAGTGCCATGGAATACTCCAATGCAAGCTGAAAGCAATAACCTACCTGTTACCATTTAGAGTGGAACTGCCATTGACTTGGTTTACTTCTGCACAGGCTAAAGTTCCACTGTGTAGAGAATTTAGTTACTGAAAGTAACTTCTGGAGAATAGGTAGCACACTCATAAAATTGGTTGCAGACAACTCTAAATCATATGGTTAATGTGCTAACAATGTTTACATCATGTTAGCACATAGTAGTTATCAGCAAAATTGAACTGTACACTCCATTGAGTTGAATGCATTACTTTCTATTCAATGCATTCTGTAGTAAGGTTGTGTACATAACTACACTGGGTGGTTTGGAACTGTATAGGTATTGCATGTAGAGTGCTCAGTCCCATGGAATACTCAAGTGCAAGCTGAATTCAATAACCTACCTGGTACCATTTACTTTGGATCAGCCATTGACTTGGTTTACTTCTGCACAGGCTAAAGTTCCACTGTGTAGAGAAGGTAATGTTACTGAAAGTAACTTCTGGAGAATAGGTAGCACACTCATAAAATTGGTTGCAGACAACTATAAATCATATGGTTAATGTGCTAACAATGTTTACATCATGTTAGCACATAGTAGTTATCAGCAAAATTGAACTGTACACTCCATTGAGTTGAATGCATTACTTTCTATTCAATGCATTCTGTAGTAAGGTTGTGTACATAACTACACTGGGTGGTTTGGAACTGTATAGGTATTGCATGTAGAGTGCTCAGTCCCATGGAATACTCAAGTGCAAGCTGAATTCAATAACCTACCTGGTACCATTTACTTTGGATCAGCCATTGACTTGGTTTACTTCTGCACAGGCTAAAGTTCCACTGTGTAGAGAAGGTAATGTTACTGAAAGTAACTTCTGGAGAAAAGGTAGCACACTGATAAAATTGGTTGCAGACAACTCTAAATCATATGGTTAGTGTGCTAACAATGTTTACATCATGTTAGCACATAGTAGCTATCAGCAAAATTGAACTGTACACTCCTTCGAGTAGAATGCATTACTTTCTATTCAATGCATTCTGTGGTATGGTTGTGTACATAACTGCTTTGGATGGTTTGGAACTGTATAGATATAGCATGTAGAGTGCTCAGTGCCATGGAATACTCCAATGCAAGCTGAAAGCAATAGCCTACCTGTTACCAGTTAGAGTGGAACTGCCATTGACTTGGTTTACTTCTGCACAGGCTAAAGTTCAACTGTGTAGAGAAGGTAATGTAACATCTGGAGAATAGGTAGCACACTCATAAAATTGGTTGCAGACAACTCTAAATCATATGGTTAGTGTGCTAACTATGTTTACATCATGTTAGCACATAGCAGTTATCAGCACAAATTGAACTGTACACTCCATTGTGTTGAATGCATTACTTTCTATTCAATGCATTCTGTGGTAAAGTTGTGTACATAACTAGTCTGGGAATTTGGAACTGTATAGATATTGCATGTAGAGTGCTCAGTGCCATAGAATACCCCAATGCAAGCTGAATTCAGTAACCTACCTGGTACCATTTACAGTGGAACAGCCATTGACTTGGTTCAATTCGGCAAAGGCTAAAGTTCCACCGTGCAGAGAACGTAAAGTTACTGAAAGTAACTTCTGGAGCATAGGTAGCACACTCATAAAATTGGTTGCAGACAACTCTAAGTCATATGGTTAATGTGCTAACAATGTTTACATCATGTTAGCACATAGTAGTTATCAGTAAAATTGAACTGTACACTCCATTGAGTTGAATGCATTACTTTATATTCAATGCATTCTGTGGTAAGTTTGTGTACATAACTACTCTGGGTGATTTGGAACTGTATAGATATTGCATGTAGAGTGCTCAGTGCCATGGAATACTCCAATGCGAGCTGAATTCAGTAACCTACCTGGTACCATTTACAGAGGAACAGCCATTGACTTGGTTCAATTCTGCAAAGGCTAAAGTTCCACTGTGTAGAGAATTTAGTTACTGAAAGTAACTTCTGGAGAATAGGTAGCACACTCATAAAATTGGTTGCAGACAACTCTAAATCATATGGTTAGTGTGCTAACAATACATCATGTTAGCACATAGTAGTTATCAGCAAAATTGAACTGTACACTCCATTGAGTTGAATGCATTACTTTCTATTCAATGCATTCTGTGGTAAGGTTGTGTACATAACTACACTGGGTGGGTTGGAACTGTATAGATATTGCATGTAGAGTGCTCAGTGCCATGGAATACTCCAATGCAAGGTGAATTCAGTAACCTACCTGTTACCATTTAGTTTGGATCAGCCATTGACTTGGTTCAATTAGGCAAAGGCTAAAGTTCCACTGTGTAGAGAAGGTAATGTTACTGAAAGTAACTTCTGGAGAATAGGTAGCACACTCATAAAATTGGTTGCAGACAACTCTAATTCATATGGTTAGTGTGCTAACAATGTTTACATCTTGTTAGCACATAGTAGTTATCATCAAAATTGAACTGTACACTCCATTGAGTTGAATGCATTACTTTCTATTCAATGCATTCTGTGGTAAGGTTGTGTACATAACTACACTGTGTGGTTTGGAACTGTATAGATATTGCATGTAGAGTGCTCAGTGCCATGGAATACTCCAATGCAAGCTGAAAGCAATAACCTACCTGTTACCATTCAGAGTGGAACAGTCATTGACTTGGTTTAGTTCTGCACAGGCTAAAGTTCCACTGTGTAGAGAAGGTAATGTTACTGAAAGTAACTTCTGGAGAATAGGTAGCACACTCATAAAATTGGTTGCAGACAACTCTAAATCATATGGTTAGTGTGCTAACAATGTTTACATTATGTTAGCACATAGTAGTTATCAGCAAAATTGAATTGTACACTCCATTGAGTTGAATGCATTACTTTCTATTCAATGCATTCTGTAGTAAGGTTGTGTACATAACTACACTGGGTGGTTTGGAACTGTATAGATATTGCATGTAGAGTGCTCAGTGCCATGGAATACTCCAATGCAAGGTGAATTCAGTAACCTACCTGGTACCATTTACTTTGGATCAGCCATTGACTTGGCTTACTTCTGCAAAGGCTAAAGTTCCACTGTGTAGAGAAGGTAAAGTTTTCTGAAAGTAACTTCTGGAGCATAGGTAACACACTCATAAAATTGGCTGCAGACAACTCTAAATCATATGGCTAGTGTGCTAACAATGTTTAGATCATGTTAGCACATAGTGTGTATTAGCAAAATTGAAATGTACACTCCATTGAGTTGAATGCATTACTTTCTATGCAATGCATTCTTTGGTAAGGTTGTGTACATAACTACACTGGGTGGTTTGGAACTGTATAGGTATTGCATGTAGAGTGCTCAGTGCCATGGAATACTCCAATGCAAGGTGAATTCAGTAACCTACCTGGTACCATTTACTTTGGATCAGCCATTGACTTGGCTTACTTCTGCAAAGGCTAAAGTTCCACTGTGTAGAGAAGGTAAAGTTTTCTGAAAGTAACTTCTGGAGCATAGGTAACACACTCTTAAAATTGGTTGCAGACAACTCTAAGTCATATGGTTAGTGTGCTAACAATGTTTAGATCATGTTAGCACATAGTGTGTATTAGCAAAATTGATCTGTACACTCCATTGAGTTGAATGCATTACTTTCTGTTCAATGCATTCTGTGGTAAGTTTGTGTACATAACTACTCTGGGTGGTTTGGAACTGTATAGATATTGCATGTAGAGTGCTCAGTACCATGGAATACTCCAATGCAAGCTGAATGCAATAACCTACCTGTTACTATTTAGAGTGGAACAGCCATTGACGGTGTACTTCTGCACAGGCTAAAGTTTCACTGTGTAGAGAAGGTAATGTTACTGAAAGTAACTTCTGGAGAATAGGTAGCACACTCATAAAATTGGTTGCAGACAACTCTAAATCATATGGTTAGTGTGCTAGCAATGTTTACATCATGTTAGCACATAGTAGTTATCATCAAAATTGAACTGTACACTCCATTGAGTTGAATGCATTACTTTCTATTCAATGCATTCTGTGGTAAGGTTGTGTACATAACTACACTGGGTGGTTTGGAACTGTATAGATATTGCATGTAGAGTGCTCAGTGCCATGGAATACTCCAATGCAAGCTGAAAGCAATAGCCTACCTGTTACCATTTAGAGTGGAACTGCCATTGACTTGGTTTACTTCTGCACAGGCTAAAGTTCCACTGTGTAGAGAAGGTAATGTTACTGAAAGTAACTTCTGGAGAATAGGTAGCACACTCATAAAATTGGTTGCAGACAACTCTAAATCATATGCTTAGTGTGCTAACAATGTTTACATCATGTTAGCACATAGTAGTTATCATCAAAATTGAACTGTATACTCCATTGAGTTGAATGCATTACTTTCTATTCAATGCATTCTGTGGTAAGGTTGTGTACATAACTACACTGTGTGGTTTGGAACTGTATAGATATTGCATGTAGAGTGCTCAGTGCCATGGAATACTCCAATGCAAGCTGAAAGCAATAACCTACCTGTTACCATTCAGAGTGGAACAGTGATTGACTTGGTTTAGTTCTGCACAGGCTAAAGTTCCACTGTGTAGAGAAGGTAATGTTACTGAAAGTAACTTCTGGAGAATAGGTAGCACACTCATAAAATTGGTTGCAGACAACTCTAAATCATATGGTTAGTGTGCTAACAATGTTTACATTATGTTAGCACATAGTAGTTATCAGCAAAATTGAATTGTACACTCCATTGAGTTGAATGCATTACTTTCTATTCAATGCATTCTGTAGTAAGGTAGTGTACATAACTACACTGGGTGGTTTGGAACTGTATAGATATTGCATGTAGAGTGCTCAGTGCCATGGAATACTCCAATGCAAGGTGAATTCAGTAACCTACCTGGTACCATTTACTTTGGATCAGCCATTGACTTGGCTTACTTCTGCAAAGGCTAAAGTTCCACTGTGTAGAGAAGGTAAAGTTTTCTGAAAGTAACTTCTGGAGCATAGGTAACACACTCATAAAATTGGCTGCAGACAACTCTAAATCATATGGCTAGTGTGCTAACAATGTTTAGATCATGTTAGCACATAGTGTGTATTAGCAAAATTGAAATGTACACTCCATTGAGTTGAATGCATTACTTTCTATGCAATTCATTCTTTGGTAAGGTTGTGTACATAACTACACTGGGTGGTTTGGAACTGTATAGATATTGCATGTAGAGTGCTCAGTGCCATGGAATACTCCAATGCAAGGTGAATTCAGTAACCTACCTGGTACCATTTACTTTGGATCAGCCATTGACTTGGCTTACTTCTGCAAAGGCTAAAGTTCCACTGTGTAGAGAAGGTAAAGTTTTCTGAAAGTAACTTCTGGAGCATAGGTAACACACTCTTAAAATTGGTTGCAGACAACTCTAAGTCATATGGTTAGTGTGCTAACAATGTTTAGATCATGTTAGCACATAGTGTGTATTAGCAAAATTGATCTGTACACTCCATTGAGTTGAATGCATTACTTTCTGTTCAATGCATTCTGTGGTAAGTTTGTGTACATAACTACTCTGGGTGGTTTGGAACTGTATAGATATTGCATGTAGAGTGCTCAGTACCATGGAATACTCCAATGCAAGCTGAAAGCAATAGCCTACCTGTTACCATTTAGAGTGGAACTGCCATTGACTTGGTTTACTTCTGCACAGCCTAAAGTTCAACTGTGTAGAGAAGGTAATGTAACATCTGGAGAATAGGTAGCACACTCATTAAATTGGTTGCAGACAACTCTAAATCATATGGTTAGTGTGCTAACAATATTTACATCATGTTAGCACATAGCAGTTATCAGCACAAATTGAACTGTACACTCCATTGTGTTGAATGCATTACTTTCTATTCAATGCATTCTGTGGTAAGGTTGTGTACATAACTAGTCTGGGTGATTTGGAACTGTATAGATATTGCATGTAGAGTGCTCAGAGCCATGGAATACTGCAATGCAAGCAGAATTCTGTAACCTACCTGGTACCATTTACAGTGTGACAGCCATTGACTTGGTTCAATTCTGCAAAGGCTAAAGTTCCACCGTGCAGAGAACGTAAAGTTACTGAAAGTAACTTCTGGAGCATAGGTAGCACACTCATAAAATTGGTTGCAGACAACTCTAAATCATATGGTTAGTGTGCTAGCAATGTTTACATCATGTTAGCACATAGTAGTTATCATCAAAATTGAACTGTACACTCCATTGAGTTGAATGCATTACTTTCTATTCAATGCATTCTGTGGTAAGGTTGTGTACATAACTACACTGGGTGGTTTGGAACTGTATAGATATTGCATGTAGAGTGCTCAGTGCCATGGAATACTCCAATGCAAGCTGAAAGCAATAGCCTACCTGTTACCATTTAGAGTGGAACTGCCATTGACTTGGTTTACTTCTGCACAGGCTAAAGTTCCACTGTGTAGAGAAGGTAATGTTACTGAAAGTAACTTCTGGAGAATAGGTAGCACACTCATAAAATTGGTTGCAGACAACTCTAAATCATATGCTTAGCGTGCTAACAATGTTTACATCATGTTAGCACATAGTAGTTATCATCAAAATTGAACTGTATACTCCATTGAGTTGAATGCATTACTTTCTATTCAATGCATTCTGTGGTAAGGTTGTGTACATAACTACACTGTGTGGTTTGGAACTGTATAGATATTGCATGTAGAGTGCTCAGTGCCATGGAATACTCCAATGCAAGCTGAAAGCAATAACCTACCTGTTACCATTCAGAGTGGAACAGTGATTGACTTGGTTTAGTTCTGCACAGGCTAAAGTTCCACTGTGTAGAGAAGGTAATGTTACTGAAAGTAACTTCTGGAGAATAGGTAGCACACTCATAAAATTGGTTGCAGACAACTCTAAATCATATGGTTAGTGTGCTAACAATGTTTACATTATGTTAGCACATAGTAGTTATCAGCAAAATTGAATTGTACACTCCATTGAGTTGAATGCATTACTTTCTATTCAATGCATTCTGTAGTAAGGTAGTGTACATAACTACACTGGGTGGTTTGGAACTGTATAGATATTGCATGTAGAGTGCTCAGTGCCATGGAATACTCCAATGCAAGGTGAATTCAGTAACCTACCTGGTACCATTTACTTTGGATCAGCCATTGACTTGGCTTACTTCTGCAAAGGCTAAAGTTCCACTGTGTAGAGAAGGTAAAGTTTTCTGAAAGTAACTTCTGGAGCATAGGTAACACACTCATAAAATTGGCTGCAGACAACTCTAAATCATATGGCTAGTGTGCTAACAATGTTTAGATCATGTTAGCACATAGTGTGTATTAGCAAAATTGAAATGTACACTCCATTGAGTTGAATGCATTACTTTCTATGCAATTCATTCTTTGGTAAGGTTGTGTACATAACTACACTGGGTGGTTTGGAACTGTATAGATATTGCATGTAGAGTGCTCAGTGCCATGGAATACTCCAATGCAAGGTGAATTCAGTAACCTACCTGGTACCATTTACTTTGGATCAGCCATTGACTTGGCTTACTTCTGCAAAGGCTAAAGTTCCACTGTGTAGAGAAGGTAAAGTTTTCTGAAAGTAACTTCTGGAGCATAGGTAACACACTCTTAAAATTGGTTGCAGACAACTCTAAGTCATATGGTTAGTGTGCTAACAATGTTTAGATCATGTTAGCACATAGTGTGTATTAGCAAAATTGATCTGTACACTCCATTGAGTTGAATGCATTACTTTCTGTTCAATGCATTCTGTGGTAAGTTTGTGTACATAACTACTCTGGGTGGTTTGGAACTGTATAGATATTGCATGTAGAGTGCTCAGTACCATGGAATACTCCAATGCAAGCTGAAAGCAATAGCCTACCTGTTACCATTTAGAGTGGAACTGCCATTGACTTGGTTTACTTCTGCACAGCCTAAAGTTCAACTGTGTAGAGAAGGTAATGTAACATCTGGAGAATAGGTAGCACACTCATTAAATTGGTTGCAGACAACTCTAAATCATATGGTTAGTGTGCTAACAATATTTACATCATGTTAGCACATAGCAGTTATCAGCACAAATTGAACTGTACACTCCATTGTGTTGAATGCATTACTTTCTATTCAATGCATTCTGTGGTAAGGTTGTGTACATAACTAGTCTGGGTGATTTGGAACTGTATAGATATTGCATGTAGAGTGCTCAGAGCCATGGAATACTGCAATGCAAGCAGAATTCTGTAACCTACCTGGTACCATTTACAGTGTGACAGCCATTGACTTGGTTCAATTCTGCAAAGGCTAAAGTTCCACCGTGCAGAGAACGTAAAGTTACTGAAAGTAACTTCTGGAGCATAGGTAGCACACTCATAAAATTGGTTGCAGACAACTCTAAATCATATGGTTAATGTGCTAACAATGTTTACATCATGTTAGCACATAGTAGTTATCAGTAAAATTGAACTGTACACTCCATTGAGTTGAATGCATTACTTTCTATTCAATGCATTCTGTAGTAAGGTTGTGTACATAACTACACTGGGTGGTTTGGAACTGTATAGATATTGCATGTAGAGTGCTCAGTCCCATGGAATACTCAAGTGCAAGCTGAATTCAATAACCTACCTGGTACCATTTACTTTGGATCAGCCATTGACATGGTTTACTTCTGCACAGGCTAAAGTTCCACTGTGTAGAGAAGGTAAAGTTACTGAAAGTAACTTCTGGAGCATAGGTAGCACACTCATAAAATTGGTTGCAGACAACTCTAAATCATATGGTTAGTGTGCTAACAATGTTTACAACATGTTAGCACATAGCAGTTATCAGCAAAATTGAACTGTACACTCCATTGAGTTGAATGCATTACTTTGTATTAAATGCATTCTGTGGTAAGGTTGTGTACATAACTACTCTGGGTGATTTGGAACTGTACAGATATTGCATGTAGAGTACTCAGTGCCATGGGAAACTCCAATGCAAGCTGAATTCAGTAACCTTCCTGGTACCATTTACAGTGGAAGAGCCATTGACTTGGTTCAATTCGGCAAAGGCTAAAGTTCCACTGTGTAGAGAAGGTAATGTTACTGAAAGTAACTTCTGGAGAATAGGTAGCACACTCATAAAATTGGTTGCAGACTACTCTAAATCATATGGTTAGTGTGCTAACAATGTTTACACCATGTTAGCACATAGTAGCTATCAGCAAAATTGAACTGTACACTCCTTCGAGTAGAATGCATTACTTTCTATTCAATGCATTCTGTGGTATGGTTGTGTACATAACTGCTTTGGATGGTTTGGAACTGTATAGATATTGCATGTAGAGTGCTCAGTGCAATGGAATACTCCAATGCAAGCTGAAAGTAATAACCTACCTGTTACCATTTAGAGTGGAACTGCCATTGACTTGGTTTACTTCTGCACAGGCTAAAGTTCAACTGTGTAGAGAAGGTAATGTAACATCTGGAGAATAGGTAGCACACTCATAAAATTGGTTGCAGACAACTCTAAATCATATGGTTAGTGTGCTAACAATGTTTACATCATGTTAGCACATAGCAGTTATCAGCACAAATTGAACTGTACACTCCATTGTGTTGAATGCATTACTTTCTATTCAATGCATTCTGTGGTAAGGTTGTGTACATAACTAGTCTGGGTGATTTGGAACTGTATAGATATTGCATGTAGAGTGCTCAGGGCCATGGAAGACTGCAATGCAAGCAGAATTCAGTAACCTACCTGGTACCATTTACAGTGTGACAGCCATTGACTTGGTTCAATTCTGCAAAGGCTAAAGTTCCACCGTGCAGAGAACGTAAAGTTACTGAAAGTAACTTCTGGAGCATAGGTAGCACACTCATAAAATTGGTTGCAGACAACTCTAAATCATATGGTTAGTGTGCTAACAATGTTTACATCATGATAGCACATAGTAGTTATCAGTAAAATTGAACTGTACACTCCATTGAGTTGAATGCATTACTTTCTATTCAATGCATTCTGTAGTAATGTTGTGTACATAACTACACTGGGTGGTTTGGAACTGTATAGATATTGCATGTAGAGTGCTCAGTCCCATGGAATACTCAAGTGCAAGCTGAATTCAATAACCTACCTGGTACCATTTACTTTGGATCAGCCATTGACATGGTTTACTTCTGCACAGGCTAAAGTTCCACTGTGTAGAGAAGGTAAAGTTACTGAAAGTAACTTCTGGAGAATAGGTAGCACACTCATAAAATTGGTTGCAGACAACTCTAAATCATATGGTTAGTGTGCTAACAATGTTTACATCATGTTAGCACATAGCAGTTATCAGCAAAATTGAACTGTACACTCCATTGAGTTGAATGCATTACTTTGTATTAAATGCATTCTGTGGTAAGGTTGTGTACATAACTACTCTGGGTGATTTGGAACTGTACAGATATTGCATGTAGAGTACTCAGTGCCATGGAAAACTCCAATGCAAGCTGAATTCAGTAACTTTCCTGGTACCATTTACAGTGGAAGAGCCATTGACTTGGTTCAATTCGGCAAAGGCTAAAGTTCCACTGTGTAGAGAAGGTAATGTTACTGAAAGTAACTTCTGGAGAATAGGTAGCACACTCATAAAATTGGTTGCAGACTACTCTAAATCATATGGTTAGTGTGCTAACAATGTTTACACCATGTTAGCACATAGTAGCTATCAGCAAAATTGAACTGTACACTCCTTCGAGTAGAATGCATTACTTTCTATTCAATGCATTCTGTGGTATGGTTGTGTACATAACTGCTTTGGATGGTTTGGAACTGTATAGATATTGCATGTAGAGTGCTCAGTGCCATGGAATACTCCAATGCAAGCTGAAAGTAATAACCTACCTGTTACCATTTAGAGTGGAACTGCCATTGACTTGGTTTACTTCTGCACAGGCTAAAGTTCAACTGTGTAGAGAAGGTAATGTAACATCTGGAGAATAGGTAGCACACTCATAAAATTGGTTGCAGACAACTCTAAATCATATGGTTAGTGTGCTAACAATGTTTACATCATGTTAGCACATAGCAGTTATCAGCACAAATTGAACTGTACACTCCATTGTGTTGAATGCATTACTTTCTATTCAATGCATTCTGTGGTAAGGTTGTGTACATAACTAGTCTGGGTGATTTGGAACTGTATAGATATTGCATGTAGAGTGCTCAGGGCCATGGAATACTGCAATGCAAGCAGAATTCAGTAACCTACCTGGTACCATTTACAGTGTGACAGCCATTGACTTGGTTCAATTCTGCAAAGGCTAAAGTTCCACCGTGCAGAGAACGTAAAGTTACTGAAAGTAACTTCTGGAGCATAGGTAGCACACTCATAAAATTGGTTGCAGACAACTCTAAATCATATGGTTAGTGTGCTAACAATGTTTACATCATGATAGCACATAGTAGTTATCAGTAAAATTGAACTGTACACTCCATTGAGTTGAATGCATTACTTTCTATTCAATGCATTCTGTAGTAATGTTGTGTACATAACTACACTGGGTGGTTTGGAACTGTATAGATATTGCATGTAGAGTGCTCAGTCCCATGGAATACTCAAGTGCAAGCTGAATTCAATAACCTACCTGGTACCATTTACTTTGGATCAGCCATTGACATGGTTTACTTCTGCACAGGCTAAAGTTCCACTGTGTAGAGAAGGTAAAGTTACTGAAAGTAACTTCTGGAGAATAGGTAGCACACTCATAAAATTGGTTGCAGACAACTCTAAATCATATGGTTAGTGTGCTAACAATGTTTACATCATGTTAGCACATAGCAGTTATCAGCAAAATTGAACTGTACACTCCATTGAGTTGAATGCATTACTTTGTATTAAATGCATTCTGTGGTAAGGTTGTGTACATAACTACTCTGGGTGATTTGGAACTGTACAGATATTGCATGTAGAGTACTCAGTGCCATGGAAAACTCCAATGCAAGCTGAATTCAGTAACTTTCCTGGTACCATTTACAGTGGAAGAGCCATTGACTTGGTTCAATTTGGCAAAGGCTAAAGTTCCACTGTGTAGAGAAGGTAATGTTACTGAAAGTAACTTCTGGAGAATAGGTAGCACACTCATAAAATTGGTTGCAGACAACTCTAAATCATATGGTTAGTGTGCTAACAATGTTTACATCATGTTAGCACATAGTAGCTATCAGCAAAATTGAACTGTACACTACTTCGAGTAGAATGCATTACTTTCTATTCAATGCATTCTGTGGTATGGTTGTGTACATAACTGCTTTGGATGGTTTGGAACTGTATAGATATTGCATGTAGAGTGCTCAGTGCCATGGAGTACTCCAATGCAAGCTGAAAGCAATAACCTACCTGTTACGATTTAGAGTGGAACTGCCATTGACTTGGTTTACTTCTGCACAGGCTAAAGTTCAACTGTGTAGAGAAGGTAATGTAACATCTGGAGAATAGGTAGCACACTCATAAAATTGGTTGCAGACAACTCTAAATCATATGGTTAGTGTGCTAACAATGTTTACATCATGTTAGCACATAGCAGTTATCAGCACAAATTGAACTGTACACTCCATTGTGTTGAATGCATTACTTTCTATTCAATGCATTCTGTGGTAAGGTTGTGTACATAACTAGTCTGGGTGATTTGGAACTGTATAGATATTGCATGTAGAGTGCTCAGTACCATGGAATACTCCAATGCAAGCTGAATGCAATAACCTACCTGTTACTATTTAGAGTGGAACAGCCATTGACGGTGTACTTCTGCACAGGCTAAAGTTTCACTGTGTAGAGAAGGTAATGTTACTGAAAGTAACTTCTGGAGAATAGGTAGCACACTCATAAAATTGGTTGCAGACAACTCTAAATCATATGGTTAGTGTGCTAGCAATGTTTACATCATGTTAGCACATAGTAGTTATCATCAAAATTGAACTGTACACTCCATTGAGTTGAATGCATTACTTTCTATTCAATGCATTCTGTGGTAAGGTTGTGTACATAACTACACTGGGTGGTTTGGAACTGTATAGATATTGCATGTAGAGTGCTCAGTGCCATGGAATACTCCAATGCAAGCTGAAAGCAATAGCCTACCTGTTACCATTTAGAGTGGAACTGCCATTGACTTGGTTTACTTCTGCACAGGCTAAAGTTCCACTGTGTAGAGAAGGTAATGTTACTGAAAGTAACTTCTGGAGAATAGGTAGCACACTCATAAAATTGGTTGCAGACAACTCTAAATCATATGCTTAGTGTGCTAACAATGTTTACATCATGTTAGCACATAGTAGTTATCATCAAAATTGAACTGTATACTCCATTGAGTTGAATGCATTACTTTCTATTCAATGCATTCTGTGGTAAGGTTGTGTACATAACTACACTGTGTGGTTTGGAACTGTATAGATATTGCATGTAGAGTGCTCAGTGCCATGGAATACTCCAATGCAAGCTGAAAGCAATAACCTACCTGTTACCATTCAGAGTGGAACAGTGATTGACTTGGTTTAGTTCTGCACAGGCTAAAGTTCCACTGTGTAGAGAAGGTAATGTTACTGAAAGTAACTTCTGGAGAATAGGTAGCACACTCATAAAATTGGTTGCAGACAACTCTAAATCATATGGTTAGTGTGCTAACAATGTTTACATTATGTTAGCACATAGTAGTTATCAGCAAAATTGAATTGTACACTCCATTGAGTTGAATGCATTACTTTCTATTCAATGCATTCTGTAGTAAGGTAGTGTACATAACTACACTGGGTGGTTTGGAACTGTATAGATATTGCATGTAGAGTGCTCAGTGCCATGGAATACTCCAATGCAAGGTGAATTCAGTAACCTACCTGGTACCATTTACTTTGGATCAGCCATTGACTTGGCTTACTTCTGCAAAGGCTAAAGTTCCACTGTGTAGAGAAGGTAAAGTTTTCTGAAAGTAACTTCTGGAGCATAGGTAACACACTCATAAAATTGGCTGCAGACAACTCTAAATCATATGGCTAGTGTGCTAACAATGTTTAGATCATGTTAGCACATAGTGTGTATTAGCAAAATTGAAATGTACACTCCATTGAGTTGAATGCATTACTTTCTATGCAATTCATTCTTTGGTAAGGTTGTGTACATAACTACACTGGGTGGTTTGGAACTGTATAGATATTGCATGTAGAGTGCTCAGTGCCATGGAATACTCCAATGCAAGGTGAATTCAGTAACCTACCTGGTACCATTTACTTTGGATCAGCCATTGACTTGGCTTACTTCTGCAAAGGCTAAAGTTCCACTGTGTAGAGAAGGTAAAGTTTTCTGAAAGTAACTTCTGGAGCATAGGTAACACACTCTTAAAATTGGTTGCAGACAACTCTAAGTCATATGGTTAGTGTGCTAACAATGTTTAGATCATGTTAGCACATAGTGTGTATTAGCAAAATTGATCTGTACACTCCATTGAGTTGAATGCATTACTTTCTGTTCAATGCATTCTGTGGTAAGTTTGTGTACATAACTACTCTGGGTGGTTTGGAACTGTATAGATATTGCATGTAGAGTGCTCAGTACCATGGAATACTCCAATGCAAGCTGAAAGCAATAGCCTACCTGTTACCATTTAGAGTGGAACTGCCATTGACTTGGTTTACTTCTGCACAGCCTAAAGTTCAACTGTGTAGAGAAGGTAATGTAACATCTGGAGAATAGGTAGCACACTCATTAAATTGGTTGCAGACAACTCTAAATCATATGGTTAGTGTGCTAACAATATTTACATCATGTTAGCACATAGCAGTTATCAGCACAAATTGAACTGTACACTCCATTGTGTTGAATGCATTACTTTCTATTCAATGCATTCTGTGGTAAGGTTGTGTACATAACTAGTCTGGGTGATTTGGAACTGTATAGATATTGCATGTAGAGTGCTCAGAGCCATGGAATACTGCAATGCAAGCAGAATTCTGTAACCTACCTGGTACCATTTACAGTGTGACAGCCATTGACTTGGTTCAATTCTGCAAAGGCTAAAGTTCCACCGTGCAGAGAACGTAAAGTTACTGAAAGTAACTTCTGGAGCATAGGTAGCACACTCATAAAATTGGTTGCAGACAACTCTAAATCATATGGTTAGTGTGCTAGCAATGTTTACATCATGTTAGCACATAGTAGTTATCATCAAAATTGAACTGTACACTCCATTGAGTTGAATGCATTACTTTCTATTCAATGCATTCTGTGGTAAGGTTGTGTACATAACTACACTGGGTGGTTTGGAACTGTATAGATATTGCATGTAGAGTGCTCAGTGCCATGGAATACTCCAATGCAAGCTGAAAGCAATAGCCTACCTGTTACCATTTAGAGTGGAACTGCCATTGACTTGGTTTACTTCTGCACAGGCTAAAGTTCCACTGTGTAGAGAAGGTAATGTTACTGAAAGTAACTTCTGGAGAATAGGTAGCACACTCATAAAATTGGTTGCAGACAACTCTAAATCATATGCTTAGCGTGCTAACAATGTTTACATCATGTTAGCACATAGTAGTTATCATCAAAATTGAACTGTATACTCCATTGAGTTGAATGCATTACTTTCTATTCAATGCATTCTGTGGTAAGGTTGTGTACATAACTACACTGTGTGGTTTGGAACTGTATAGATATTGCATGTAGAGTGCTCAGTGCCATGGAATACTCCAATGCAAGCTGAAAGCAATAACCTACCTGTTACCATTCAGAGTGGAACAGTGATTGACTTGGTTTAGTTCTGCACAGGCTAAAGTTCCACTGTGTAGAGAAGGTAATGTTACTGAAAGTAACTTCTGGAGAATAGGTAGCACACTCATAAAATTGGTTGCAGACAACTCTAAATCATATGGTTAGTGTGCTAACAATGTTTACATTATGTTAGCACATAGTAGTTATCAGCAAAATTGAATTGTACACTCCATTGAGTTGAATGCATTACTTTCTATTCAATGCATTCTGTAGTAAGGTAGTGTACATAACTACACTGGGTGGTTTGGAACTGTATAGATATTGCATGTAGAGTGCTCAGTGCCATGGAATACTCCAATGCAAGGTGAATTCAGTAACCTACCTGGTACCATTTACTTTGGATCAGCCATTGACTTGGCTTACTTCTGCAAAGGCTAAAGTTCCACTGTGTAGAGAAGGTAAAGTTTTCTGAAAGTAACTTCTGGAGCATAGGTAACACACTCATAAAATTGGCTGCAGACAACTCTAAATCATATGGCTAGTGTGCTAACAATGTTTAGATCATGTTAGCACATAGTGTGTATTAGCAAAATTGAAATGTACACTCCATTGAGTTGAATGCATTACTTTCTATGCAATTCATTCTTTGGTAAGGTTGTGTACATAACTACACTGGGTGGTTTGGAACTGTATAGATATTGCATGTAGAGTGCTCAGTGCCATGGAATACTCCAATGCAAGGTGAATTCAGTAACCTACCTGGTACCATTTACTTTGGATCAGCCATTGACTTGGCTTACTTCTGCAAAGGCTAAAGTTCCACTGTGTAGAGAAGGTAAAGTTTTCTGAAAGTAACTTCTGGAGCATAGGTAACACACTCTTAAAATTGGTTGCAGACAACTCTAAGTCATATGGTTAGTGTGCTAACAATGTTTAGATCATGTTAGCACATAGTGTGTATTAGCAAAATTGATCTGTACACTCCATTGAGTTGAATGCATTACTTTCTGTTCAATGCATTCTGTGGTAAGTTTGTGTACATAACTACTCTGGGTGGTTTGGAACTGTATAGATATTGCATGTAGAGTGCTCAGTACCATGGAATACTCCAATGCAAGCTGAAAGCAATAGCCTACCTGTTACCATTTAGAGTGGAACTGCCATTGACTTGGTTTACTTCTGCACAGCCTAAAGTTCAACTGTGTAGAGAAGGTAATGTAACATCTGGAGAATAGGTAGCACACTCATTAAATTGGTTGCAGACAACTCTAAATCATATGGTTAGTGTGCTAACAATATTTACATCATGTTAGCACATAGCAGTTATCAGCACAAATTGAACTGTACACTCCATTGTGTTGAATGCATTACTTTCTATTCAATGCATTCTGTGGTAAGGTTGTGTACATAACTAGTCTGGGTGATTTGGAACTGTATAGATATTGCATGTAGAGTGCTCAGAGCCATGGAATACTGCAATGCAAGCAGAATTCTGTAACCTACCTGGTACCATTTACAGTGTGACAGCCATTGACTTGGTTCAATTCTGCAAAGGCTAAAGTTCCACCGTGCAGAGAACGTAAAGTTACTGAAAGTAACTTCTGGAGCATAGGTAGCACACTCATAAAATTGGTTGCAGACAACTCTAAATCATATGGTTAATGTGCTAACAATGTTTACATCATGTTAGCACATAGTAGTTATCAGTAAAATTGAACTGTACACTCCATTGAGTTGAATGCATTACTTTCTATTCAATGCATTCTGTAGTAAGGTTGTGTACATAACTACACTGGGTGGTTTGGAACTGTATAGATATTGCATGTAGAGTGCTCAGTCCCATGGAATACTCAAGTGCAAGCTGAATTCAATAACCTACCTGGTACCATTTACTTTGGATCAGCCATTGACATGGTTTACTTCTGCACAGGCTAAAGTTCCACTGTGTAGAGAAGGTAAAGTTACTGAAAGTAACTTCTGGAGCATAGGTAGCACACTCATAAAATTGGTTGCAGACAACTCTAAATCATATGGTTAGTGTGCTAACAATGTTTACAACATGTTAGCACATAGCAGTTATCAGCAAAATTGAACTGTACACTCCATTGAGTTGAATGCATTACTTTGTATTAAATGCATTCTGTGGTAAGGTTGTGTACATAACTACTCTGGGTGATTTGGAACTGTACAGATATTGCATGTAGAGTACTCAGTGCCATGGGAAACTCCAATGCAAGCTGAATTCAGTAACCTTCCTGGTACCATTTACAGTGGAAGAGCCATTGACTTGGTTCAATTCGGCAAAGGCTAAAGTTCCACTGTGTAGAGAAGGTAATGTTACTGAAAGTAACTTCTGGAGAATAGGTAGCACACTCATAAAATTGGTTGCAGACTACTCTAAATCATATGGTTAGTGTGCTAACAATGTTTACACCATGTTAGCACATAGTAGCTATCAGCAAAATTGAACTGTACACTCCTTCGAGTAGAATGCATTACTTTCTATTCAATGCATTCTGTGGTATGGTTGTGTACATAACTGCTTTGGATGGTTTGGAACTGTATAGATATTGCATGTAGAGTGCTCAGTGCAATGGAATACTCCAATGCAAGCTGAAAGTAATAACCTACCTGTTACCATTTAGAGTGGAACTGCCATTGACTTGGTTTACTTCTGCACAGGCTAAAGTTCAACTGTGTAGAGAAGGTAATGTAACATCTGGAGAATAGGTAGCACACTCATAAAATTGGTTGCAGACAACTCTAAATCATATGGTTAGTGTGCTAACAATGTTTACATCATGTTAGCACATAGCAGTTATCAGCACAAATTGAACTGTACACTCCATTGTGTTGAATGCATTACTTTCTATTCAATGCATTCTGTGGTAAGGTTGTGTACATAACTAGTCTGGGTGATTTGGAACTGTATAGATATTGCATGTAGAGTGCTCAGGGCCATGGAAGACTGCAATGCAAGCAGAATTCAGTAACCTACCTGGTACCATTTACAGTGTGACAGCCATTGACTTGGTTCAATTCTGCAAAGGCTAAAGTTCCACCGTGCAGAGAACGTAAAGTTACTGAAAGTAACTTCTGGAGCATAGGTAGCACACTCATAAAATTGGTTGCAGACAACTCTAAATCATATGGTTAGTGTGCTAACAATGTTTACATCATGATAGCACATAGTAGTTATCAGTAAAATTGAACTGTACACTCCATTGAGTTGAATGCATTACTTTCTATTCAATGCATTCTGTAGTAATGTTGTGTACATAACTACACTGGGTGGTTTGGAACTGTATAGATATTGCATGTAGAGTGCTCAGTCCCATGGAATACTCAAGTGCAAGCTGAATTCAATAACCTACCTGGTACCATTTACTTTGGATCAGCCATTGACATGGTTTACTTCTGCACAGGCTAAAGTTCCACTGTGTAGAGAAGGTAAAGTTACTGAAAGTAACTTCTGGAGAATAGGTAGCACACTCATAAAATTGGTTGCAGACAACTCTAAATCATATGGTTAGTGTGCTAACAATGTTTACATCATGTTAGCACATAGCAGTTATCAGCAAAATTGAACTGTACACTCCATTGAGTTGAATGCATTACTTTGTATTAAATGCATTCTGTGGTAAGGTTGTGTACATAACTACTCTGGGTGATTTGGAACTGTACAGATATTGCATGTAGAGTACTCAGTGCCATGGAAAACTCCAATGCAAGCTGAATTCAGTAACTTTCCTGGTACCATTTACAGTGGAAGAGCCATTGACTTGGTTCAATTCGGCAAAGGCTAAAGTTCCACTGTGTAGAGAAGGTAATGTTACTGAAAGTAACTTCTGGAGAATAGGTAGCACACTCATAAAATTGGTTGCAGACTACTCTAAATCATATGGTTAGTGTGCTAACAATGTTTACACCATGTTAGCACATAGTAGCTATCAGCAAAATTGAACTGTACACTCCTTCGAGTAGAATGCATTACTTTCTATTCAATGCATTCTGTGGTATGGTTGTGTACATAACTGCTTTGGATGGTTTGGAACTGTATAGATATTGCATGTAGAGTGCTCAGTGCCATGGAATACTCCAATGCAAGCTGAAAGTAATAACCTACCTGTTACCATTTAGAGTGGAACTGCCATTGACTTGGTTTACTTCTGCACAGGCTAAAGTTCAACTGTGTAGAGAAGGTAATGTAACATCTGGAGAATAGGTAGCACACTCATAAAATTGGTTGCAGACAACTCTAAATCATATGGTTAGTGTGCTAACAATGTTTACATCATGTTAGCACATAGCAGTTATCAGCACAAATTGAACTGTACACTCCATTGTGTTGAATGCATTACTTTCTATTCAATGCATTCTGTGGTAAGGTTGTGTACATAACTAGTCTGGGTGATTTGGAACTGTATAGATATTGCATGTAGAGTGCTCAGGGCCATGGAATACTGCAATGCAAGCAGAATTCAGTAACCTACCTGGTACCATTTACAGTGTGACAGCCATTGACTTGGTTCAATTCTGCAAAGGCTAAAGTTCCACCGTGCAGAGAACGTAAAGTTACTGAAAGTAACTTCTGGAGCATAGGTAGCACACTCATAAAATTGGTTGCAGACAACTCTAAATCATATGGTTAGTGTGCTAACAATGTTTACATCATGATAGCACATAGTAGTTATCAGTAAAATTGAACTGTACACTCCATTGAGTTGAATGCATTACTTTCTATTCAATGCATTCTGTAGTAATGTTGTGTACATAACTACACTGGGTGGTTTGGAACTGTATAGATATTGCATGTAGAGTGCTCAGTCCCATGGAATACTCAAGTGCAAGCTGAATTCAATAACCTACCTGGTACCATTTACTTTGGATCAGCCATTGACATGGTTTACTTCTGCACAGGCTAAAGTTCCACTGTGTAGAGAAGGTAAAGTTACTGAAAGTAACTTCTGGAGAATAGGTAGCACACTCATAAAATTGGTTGCAGACAACTCTAAATCATATGGTTAGTGTGCTAACAATGTTTACATCATGTTAGCACATAGCAGTTATCAGCAAAATTGAACTGTACACTCCATTGAGTTGAATGCATTACTTTGTATTAAATGCATTCTGTGGTAAGGTTGTGTACATAACTACTCTGGGTGATTTGGAACTGTACAGATATTGCATGTAGAGTACTCAGTGCCATGGAAAACTCCAATGCAAGCTGAATTCAGTAACTTTCCTGGTACCATTTACAGTGGAAGAGCCATTGACTTGGTTCAATTTGGCAAAGGCTAAAGTTCCACTGTGTAGAGAAGGTAATGTTACTGAAAGTAACTTCTGGAGAATAGGTAGCACACTCATAAAATTGGTTGCAGACAACTCTAAATCATATGGTTAGTGTGCTAACAATGTTTACATCATGTTAGCACATAGTAGCTATCAGCAAAATTGAACTGTACACTACTTCGAGTAGAATGCATTACTTTCTATTCAATGCATTCTGTGGTATGGTTGTGTACATAACTGCTTTGGATGGTTTGGAACTGTATAGATATTGCATGTAGAGTGCTCAGTGCCATGGAGTACTCCAATGCAAGCTGAAAGCAATAACCTACCTGTTACGATTTAGAGTGGAACTGCCATTGACTTGGTTTACTTCTGCACAGGCTAAAGTTCAACTGTGTAGAGAAGGTAATGTAACATCTGGAGAATAGGTAGCACACTCATAAAATTGGTTGCAGACAACTCTAAATCATATGGTTAGTGTGCTAACAATGTTTACATCATGTTAGCACATAGCAGTTATCAGCACAAATTGAACTGTACACTCCATTGTGTTGAATGCATTACTTTCCATTCAATGCATTCTGTGGTACGGTTGTGTACATAACTAGTCTGGGTGATTTGGAAGTGTATAGATATTGCATGTAGAGTGCTCAGGGCCATGGAATACTCCAATGCAAGCAGAATTCAGTAACCTACCTGGTACCATTTACAGTGTGACAGCCATTGACTTGGTTCAATTCTGCAAAGGCTAAAGTTCCACCGTGCAGAGAACGTAAAGTTACTGAAAGTAACTTCTGGAGCATAGGTAGCACACTCATAAAATTAGTTGCAGACAACTCTAAATCATACGGTTAGTGTGCTAGCAATGTTTACATCATGTCAGCAGATAGTAGTTATCAGCAAAATTGAACTGTACACTCCATTGAGTTGATTGCATTACTTTATATTCAATGCATTCTGTGGTAAGTTTGTGTACATAACTACTCTCTGTGATTTGGAACTGTATAGATATTGCATGTAGAGTGCTCAGTGCCATGGAATACTCCAATGCGAGCTGAATTCAGTAACCGACCTGGTACCATTTACAGTGGAACAGCCATTGACTTGGTTCAATTCTGCAAAGGCTAAAGTTCCACTGTGTAGAGAATTTAGTTACTGAAAGTAACTTCTGGAGAATAGGTAGCACACTCATAAAATTGGTTGCAGACAACTCTAAATCATATGGTTAGTGTGCTAACAATACATCATGTTAGCACATAGTAGTTATCAGCAAAATTGAACTGTACACTCCATTGAGTTGAATGCATTACTTTCTATTCAATGCATTCTTTGGTAAGGTTGTGTACATAACTACACTGGGTGGGTTGGAACTGTATAGATATTGCATGTAGAGTGCTCAGTGCCATGGAATACTCCAATGCAAGGTGAATTTAGTAACCTACCTGGTACCATTTAGTTTGGATCAGCCATTGACTTGGTTCAATTAGGCAAAGGCTAAAGTTCCACTGTGTAGAGAAGGTAATGTTACTGAAAGTAACTTCTGGAGAATAGGTAGCACACTCATAAAATTGGTTGCAGACAACTCTAAATCATATGGTTAGTGTGCTAACAATGTTTACATTATGTTAGCACATAGTAGTTATCAGCAAAATTGAACTGTACACTCCATTGAGTTGAATGCATTACTTTCTATTCAATGCATTCTGTCGTAAGTTTGTGTACATAACTACACTGGGTGGTTTGGAAGTGTATAGATATTGCATGTAGAGTGCTCAGTGCCATGGAATACTCCAATGCAAGGTGAATTCAGTAACCTACCTGGTACCATTTACTTTGGATCAGCCATTGACTTGGCTTACTTCTGCAAAGGCTAAAGTTCCACTGTGTAGAGAAGGTAAAGTTTTCTGAAAGTAACTTCTGGAGCATAGGTAACACACTCATAAAATTGGCTGCAGACAACTCTAAATCATATGGCTAGTGTGCTAACAAAGTTTAGATCATGTTAGCACATAGAGTGTATTAGCAAAATTGAACTGTACACTCCATTGTGTTGAATGCATTACTTTCTATGCAATGCATTCTTTGGTAATGTTGTGTACATAACTACACTGGGTGGTTTGGAACTGTATAGATATTGCATGTAGAGTGCTCAGTGCCATGGAATACTCCAATGCAAAGTGAATTCAGTAACCTACCTGGTACCATTTACTTTGGATCAGCCATTGACTTGGCTTACTTCTGCACAGGCTAAAGTTCCACAGTATAGAGAAGGTAAAGTTACTGAAAGTAACTTCTGGAGCATAGGTAGCACACTCATAAAATTGGTTGCAGACAACTCTAAGTCATATGGTTAGTGTGCTAACAATATTTAGATCATGTTAGCACATAGTGTGTATTAGCAAAATTGAACTGTACACTCCATTGAGTTGAATGCATTACTTTCTGTTCAATGCATTCTGTGGTAAGTTTGTGTACATAACTACTCTGGGTGGTTTGGAACTGTATAGATATTGCATGTAGAGTGCTCAGTACCATGGAATACTCCAATGCAAGCTGAATGCAATAACCTACCTGTTACTATTTAGAGTGGAACAGCCATTGACGGTGTACTTCTGCACAGGCTAAAGTTTCACTGTGTAGAGAAGGTAATGTTACTGAAAGTAACTTCTGGAGAATAGGTAGCACACTCATAAAATTGGTTGCAGACAACTCTAAATCATATGGTTAGTGTGCTAACAATGTTTACATCATGTTAGAACATAGTATTATCAGGAAAATTTAACTGTACACTCCTTCGAGTAGAATGCATTACTTTCTATTCAATGCATTCTGTGGTAAGGTTGTGTACATAACTAGTCTGGGTGGTTTGGAACTGTATAGATATTGCATGTAGAGTGCTCAGTGCCATGGAATACTCCAATGCAAGGTGAAAGCAATAACCTACCTGTTACCATTTAGAGTGGAACTGCCATTGACTTGGTTTACTTCTGCACAAGCTAAAGTTCCACTGTGTAGAGAATTTAGTTACTGAAAGTAACTTCTGGAGAATAGGTAGCACACTCATAAAATTGGTTGCAGACAACTCTAAATCATATGGTTAATGTGCTAACAATGTTTACATCATGTTAGCACATAGTAGTTATCAGCAAAATTGAACTGTACACTCCATTGAGTTGAATGCATTACTTTCTATTCAATGCATTCTGTAGTAAGGTTGTGTACATAACTACACTGGGTGGTTTGGAACTGTATAGGTATTGCATGTAGAGTGCTCAGTCCCATGGAATACTCAAGTGCAAGCTGAATTCAATAACCTACCTGGTACCATTTACTTTGGATCAGCCATTGACTTGGTTTACTTCTGCACAGGCTAAAGTTCCACTGTGTAGAGAAGGTAATGTTACTGAAAGTAACTTCTGGAGAATAGGTAGCACACTCATAAAATTGGTTGCAGACAACTATAAATCATATGGTTAATGTGCTAACAATGTTTACATCATGTTAGCACATAGTAGTTATCAGCAAAATTGAACTGTACACTCCATTGAGTTGAATGCATTACTTTCTATTCAATGCATTCTGTAGTAAGGTTGTGTACATAACTACACTGGGTGGTTTGGAACTGTATAGGTATTGCATGTAGAGTGCTCAGTCCCATGGAATACTCAAGTGCAAGCTGAATTCAATAACCTACCTGGTACCATTTACTTTGGATCAGCCATTGACTTGGTTTACTTCTGCACAGGCTAAAGTTCCACTGTGTAGAGAAGGTAATGTTACTGAAAGTAACTTCTGGAGAAAAGGTAGCACACTGATAAAATTGGTTGCAGACAACTCTAAATCATATGGTTAGTGTGCTAACAATGTTTACATCATGTTAGCACATAGTAGCTATCAGCAAAATTGAACTGTACACTCCTTCGAGTAGAATGCATTACTTTCTATTCAATGCATTCTGTGGTATGGTTGTGTACATAACTGCTTTGGATGGTTTGGAACTGTATAGATATAGCATGTAGAGTGCTCAGTGCCATGGAATACTCCAATGCAAGCTGAAAGCAATAGCCTACCTGTTACCAGTTAGAGTGGAACTGCCATTGACTTGGTTTACTTCTGCACAGGCTAAAGTTCAACTGTGTAGAGAAGGTAATGTAACATCTGGAGAATAGGTAGCACACTCATAAAATTGGTTGCAGACAACTCTAAATCATATGGTTAGTGTGCTAACTATGTTTACATCATGTTAGCACATAGCAGTTATCAGCACAAATTGAACTGTACACTCCATTGTGTTGAATGCATTACTTTCTATTCAATGCATTCTGTGGTAAAGTTGTGTACATAACTAGTCTGGGAATTTGGAACTGTATAGATATTGCATGTAGAGTGCTCAGTGCCATAGAATACCCCAATGCAAGCTGAATTCAGTAACCTACCTGGTACCATTTACAGTGGAACAGCCATTGACTTGGTTCAATTCGGCAAAGGCTAAAGTTCCACCGTGCAGAGAACGTAAAGTTACTGAAAGTAACTTCTGGAGCATAGGTAGCACACTCATAAAATTGGTTGCAGACAACTCTAAGTCATATGGTTAATGTGCTAACAATGTTTACATCATGTTAGCACATAGTAGTTATCAGTAAAATTGAACTGTACACTCCATTGAGTTGAATGCATTACTTTATATTCAATGCATTCTGTGGTAAGTTTGTGTACATAACTACTCTGGGTGATTTGGAACTGTATAGATATTGCATGTAGAGTGCTCAGTGCCATGGAATACTCCAATGCGAGCTGAATTCAGTAACCTACCTGGTACCATTTACAGAGGAACAGCCATTGACTTGGTTCAATTCTGCAAAGGCTAAAGTTCCACTGTGTAGAGAATTTAGTTACTGAAAGTAACTTCTGGAGAATAGGTAGCACACTCATAAAATTGGTTGCAGACAACTCTAAATCATATGGTTAGTGTGCTAACAATACATCATGTTAGCACATAGTAGTTATCAGCAAAATTGAACTGTACACTCCATTGAGTTGAATGCATTACTTTCTATTCAATGCATTCTGTGGTAAGGTTGTGTACATAACTACACTGGGTGGGTTGGAACTGTATAGATATTGCATGTAGAGTGCTCAGTGCCATGGAATACTCCAATGCAAGGTGAATTCAGTAACCTACCTGTTACCATTTAGTTTGGATCAGCCATTGACTTGGTTCAATTAGGCAAAGGCTAAAGTTCCACTGTGTAGAGAAGGTAATGTTACTGAAAGTAACTTCTGGAGAATAGGTAGCACACTCATAAAATTGGTTGCAGACAACTCTAAATCATATGGTTAGTGTGCTAACAATGTTTACATCTTGTTAGCACATAGTAGTTATCATCAAAATTGAACTGTACACTCCATTGAGTTGAATGCATTACTTTCTATTCAATGCATTCTGTGGTAAGGTTGTGTACATAACTACACTGTGTGGTTTGGAACTGTATAGATATTGCATGTAGAGTGCTCAGTGCCATGGAATACTCCAATGCAAGCTGAAAGCAATAACCTACCTGTTACCATTCAGAGTGGAACAGTCATTGACTTGGTTTAGTTCTGCACAGGCTAAAGTTCCACTGTGTAGAGAAGGTAATGTTACTGAAAGTAACTTCTGGAGAATAGGTAGCACACTCATAAAATTGGTTGCAGACAACTCTAAATCATATGGTTAGTGTGCTAACAATGTTTACATTATGTTAGCACATAGTAGTTATCAGCAAAATTGAATTGTACACTCCATTGAGTTGAATGCATTACTTTCTATTCAATGCATTCTGTAGTAAGGTTGTGTACATAACTACACTGGGTGGTTTGGAACTGTATAGATATTGCATGTAGAGTGCTCAGTGCCATGGAATACTCCAATGCAAGGTGAATTCTGTAACCTACCTGGTACCATTTACTTTGGATCAGCCATTGACTTGGCTTACTTCTGCAAAGGCTAAAGTTCCACTGTGTAGAGAAGGTAAAGTTTTCTGAAAGTAACTTCTGGAGCATAGGTAACACACTCATAAAATTGGCTGCAGACAACTCTAAATCATATGGCTAGTGTGCTAACAATGTTTAGATCATGTTAGCACATAGTGTGTATTAGCAAAATTGAAATGTACACTCCATTGAGTTGAATGCATTACTTTCTATGCAATGCATTCTTTGGTAAGGTTGTGTACATAACTACACTGGGTGGTTTGGAACTGTATAGGTATTGCATGTAGAGTGCTCAGTGCCATGGAATACTCCAATGCAAGGTGAATTCAGTAACCTACCTGGTACCATTTACTTTGGATCAGCCATTGACTTGGCTTACTTCTGCAAAGGCTAAAGTTCCACTGTGTAGAGAAGGTAAAGTTTTCTGAAAGTAACTTCTGGAGCATAGGTAACACACTCTTAAAATTGGTTGCAGACAACTCTAAGTCATATGGTTAGTGTGCTAACAATGTTTAGATCATGTTAGCACATAGTGTGTATTAGCAAAATTGATCTGTACACTCCATTGAGTTGAATGCATTACTTTCTGTTCAATGCATTCTGTGGTAAGTTTGTGTACATAACTACTCTGGGTGGTTTGGAACTGTATAGATATTGCATGTAGAGTGCTCAGTACCATGGAATACTCCAATGCAAGCTGAATGCAATAACCTACCTGTTACTATTTAGAGTGGAACAGCCATTGACGGTGTACTTCTGCACAGGCTAAAGTTTCACTGTGTAGAGAAGGTAATGTTACTGAAAGTAACTTCTGGAGAATAGGTAGCACACTCATAAAATTGGTTGCAGACAACTCTAAATCATATGGTTAGTGTGCTAGCAATGTTTACATCATGTTAGCACATAGTAGTTATCATCAAAATTGAACTGTACACTCCATTGAGTTGAATGCATTACTTTCTATTCAATGCATTCTGTGGTAAGGTTGTGTACATAACTACACTGGGTGGTTTGGAACTGTATAGATATTGCATGTAGAGTGCTCAGTGCCATGGAATACTCCAATGCAAGCTGAAAGCAATAGCCTACCTGTTACCATTTAGAGTGGAACTGCCATTGACTTGGTTTACTTCTGCACAGGCTAAAGTTCCACTGTGTAGAGAAGGTAATGTTACTGAAAGTAACTTCTGGAGAATAGGTAGCACACTCATAAAATTGGTTGCAGACAACTCTAAATCATATGCTTAGTGTGCTAACAATGTTTACATCATGTTAGCACATAGTAGTTATCATCAAAATTGAACTGTATACTCCATTGAGTTGAATGCATTACTTTCTATTCAATGCATTCTGTGGTAAGGTTGTGTACATAACTACACTGTGTGGTTTGGAACTGTATAGATATTGCATGTAGAGTGCTCAGTGCCATGGAATACTCCAATGCAAGCTGAAAGCAATAACCTACCTGTTACCATTCAGAGTGGAACAGTGATTGACTTGGTTTAGTTCTGCACAGGCTAAAGTTCCACTGTGTAGAGAAGGTAATGTTACTGAAAGTAACTTCTGGAGAATAGGTAGCACACTCATAAAATTGGTTGCAGACAACTCTAAATCATATGGTTAGTGTGCTAACAATGTTTACATTATGTTAGCACATAGTAGTTATCAGCAAAATTGAATTGTACACTCCATTGAGTTGAATGCATTACTTTCTATTCAATGCATTCTGTAGTAAGGTAGTGTACATAACTACACTGGGTGGTTTGGAACTGTATAGATATTGCATGTAGAGTGCTCAGTGCCATGGAATACTCCAATGCAAGGTGAATTCAGTAACCTACCTGGTACCATTTACTTTGGATCAGCCATTGACTTGGCTTACTTCTGCAAAGGCTAAAGTTCCACTGTGTAGAGAAGGTAAAGTTTTCTGAAAGTAACTTCTGGAGCATAGGTAACACACTCATAAAATTGGCTGCAGACAACTCTAAATCATATGGCTAGTGTGCTAACAATGTTTAGATCATGTTAGCACATAGTGTGTATTAGCAAAATTGAAATGTACACTCCATTGAGTTGAATGCATTACTTTCTATGCAATTCATTCTTTGGTAAGGTTGTGTACATAACTACACTGGGTGGTTTGGAACTGTATAGATATTGCATGTAGAGTGCTCAGTGCCATGGAATACTCCAATGCAAGGTGAATTCAGTAACCTACCTGGTACCATTTACTTTGGATCAGCCATTGACTTGGCTTACTTCTGCAAAGGCTAAAGTTCCACTGTGTAGAGAAGGTAAAGTTTTCTGAAAGTAACTTCTGGAGCATAGGTAACACACTCTTAAAATTGGTTGCAGACAACTCTAAGTCATATGGTTAGTGTGCTAACAATGTTTAGATCATGTTAGCACATAGTGTGTATTAGCAAAATTGATCTGTACACTCCATTGAGTTGAATGCATTACTTTCTGTTCAATGCATTCTGTGGTAAGTTTGTGTACATAACTACTCTGGGTGGTTTGGAACTGTATAGATATTGCATGTAGAGTGCTCAGTACCATGGAATACTCCAATGCAAGCTGAAAGCAATAGCCTACCTGTTACCATTTAGAGTGGAACTGCCATTGACTTGGTTTACTTCTGCACAGCCTAAAGTTCAACTGTGTAGAGAAGGTAATGTAACATCTGGAGAATAGGTAGCACACTCATTAAATTGGTTGCAGACAACTCTAAATCATATGGTTAGTGTGCTAACAATATTTACATCATGTTAGCACATAGCAGTTATCAGCACAAATTGAACTGTACACTCCATTGTGTTGAATGCATTACTTTCTATTCAATGCATTCTGTGGTAAGGTTGTGTACATAACTAGTCTGGGTGATTTGGAACTGTATAGATATTGCATGTAGAGTGCTCAGAGCCATGGAATACTGCAATGCAAGCAGAATTCTGTAACCTACCTGGTACCATTTACAGTGTGACAGCCATTGACTTGGTTCAATTCTGCAAAGGCTAAAGTTCCACCGTGCAGAGAACGTAAAGTTACTGAAAGTAACTTCTGGAGCATAGGTAGCACACTCATAAAATTGGTTGCAGACAACTCTAAATCATATGGTTAATGTGCTAACAATGTTTACATCATGTTAGCACATAGTAGTTATCAGTAAAATTGAACTGTACACTCCATTGAGTTGAATGCATTACTTTCTATTCAATGCATTCTGTAGTAAGGTTGTGTACATAACTACACTGGGTGGTTTGGAACTGTATAGATATTGCATGTAGAGTGCTCAGTCCCATGGAATACTCAAGTGCAAGCTGAATTCAATAACCTACCTGGTACCATTTACTTTGGATCAGCCATTGACATGGTTTACTTCTGCACAGGCTAAAGTTCCACTGTGTAGAGAAGGTAAAGTTACTGAAAGTAACTTCTGGAGCATAGGTAGCACACTCATAAAATTGGTTGCAGACAACTCTAAATCATATGGTTAGTGTGCTAACAATGTTTACAACATGTTAGCACATAGCAGTTATCAGCAAAATTGAACTGTACACTCCATTGAGTTGAATGCATTACTTTGTATTAAATGCATTCTGTGGTAAGGTTGTGTACATAACTACTCTGGGTGATTTGGAACTGTACAGATATTGCATGTAGAGTACTCAGTGCCATGGGAAACTCCAATGCAAGCTGAATTCAGTAACCTTCCTGGTACCATTTACAGTGGAAGAGCCATTGACTTGGTTCAATTCGGCAAAGGCTAAAGTTCCACTGTGTAGAGAAGGTAATGTTACTGAAAGTAACTTCTGGAGAATAGGTAGCACACTCATAAAATTGGTTGCAGACTACTCTAAATCATATGGTTAGTGTGCTAACAATGTTTACACCATGTTAGCACATAGTAGCTATCAGCAAAATTGAACTGTACACTCCTTCGAGTAGAATGCATTACTTTCTATTCAATGCATTCTGTGGTATGGTTGTGTACATAACTGCTTTGGATGGTTTGGAACTGTATAGATATTGCATGTAGAGTGCTCAGTGCAATGGAATACTCCAATGCAAGCTGAAAGTAATAACCTACCTGTTACCATTTAGAGTGGAACTGCCATTGACTTGGTTTACTTCTGCACAGGCTAAAGTTCAACTGTGTAGAGAAGGTAATGTAACATCTGGAGAATAGGTAGCACACTCATAAAATTGGTTGCAGACAACTCTAAATCATATGGTTAGTGTGCTAACAATGTTTACATCATGTTAGCACATAGCAGTTATCAGCACAAATTGAACTGTACACTCCATTGTGTTGAATGCATTACTTTCTATTCAATGCATTCTGTGGTAAGGTTGTGTACATAACTAGTCTGGGTGATTTGGAACTGTATAGATATTGCATGTAGAGTGCTCAGGGCCATGGAAGACTGCAATGCAAGCAGAATTCAGTAACCTACCTGGTACCATTTACAGTGTGACAGCCATTGACTTGGTTCAATTCTGCAAAGGCTAAAGTTCCACCGTGCAGAGAACGTAAAGTTACTGAAAGTAACTTCTGGAGCATAGGTAGCACACTCATAAAATTGGTTGCAGACAACTCTAAATCATATGGTTAGTGTGCTAACAATGTTTACATCATGATAGCACATAGTAGTTATCAGTAAAATTGAACTGTACACTCCATTGAGTTGAATGCATTACTTTCTATTCAATGCATTCTGTAGTAATGTTGTGTACATAACTACACTGGGTGGTTTGGAACTGTATAGATATTGCATGTAGAGTGCTCAGTCCCATGGAATACTCAAGTGCAAGCTGAATTCAATAACCTACCTGGTACCATTTACTTTGGATCAGCCATTGACATGGTTTACTTCTGCACAGGCTAAAGTTCCACTGTGTAGAGAAGGTAAAGTTACTGAAAGTAACTTCTGGAGAATAGGTAGCACACTCATAAAATTGGTTGCAGACAACTCTAAATCATATGGTTAGTGTGCTAACAATGTTTACATCATGTTAGCACATAGCAGTTATCAGCAAAATTGAACTGTACACTCCATTGAGTTGAATGCATTACTTTGTATTAAATGCATTCTGTGGTAAGGTTGTGTACATAACTACTCTGGGTGATTTGGAACTGTACAGATATTGCATGTAGAGTACTCAGTGCCATGGAAAACTCCAATGCAAGCTGAATTCAGTAACTTTCCTGGTACCATTTACAGTGGAAGAGCCATTGACTTGGTTCAATTCGGCAAAGGCTAAAGTTCCACTGTGTAGAGAAGGTAATGTTACTGAAAGTAACTTCTGGAGAATAGGTAGCACACTCATAAAATTGGTTGCAGACTACTCTAAATCATATGGTTAGTGTGCTAACAATGTTTACACCATGTTAGCACATAGTAGCTATCAGCAAAATTGAACTGTACACTCCTTCGAGTAGAATGCATTACTTTCTATTCAATGCATTCTGTGGTATGGTTGTGTACATAACTGCTTTGGATGGTTTGGAACTGTATAGATATTGCATGTAGAGTGCTCAGTGCCATGGAATACTCCAATGCAAGCTGAAAGTAATAACCTACCTGTTACCATTTAGAGTGGAACTGCCATTGACTTGGTTTACTTCTGCACAGGCTAAAGTTCAACTGTGTAGAGAAGGTAATGTAACATCTGGAGAATAGGTAGCACACTCATAAAATTGGTTGCAGACAACTCTAAATCATATGGTTAGTGTGCTAACAATGTTTACATCATGTTAGCACATAGCAGTTATCAGCACAAATTGAACTGTACACTCCATTGTGTTGAATGCATTACTTTCTATTCAATGCATTCTGTGGTAAGGTTGTGTACATAACTAGTCTGGGTGATTTGGAACTGTATAGATATTGCATGTAGAGTGCTCAGGGCCATGGAATACTGCAATGCAAGCAGAATTCAGTAACCTACCTGGTACCATTTACAGTGTGACAGCCATTGACTTGGTTCAATTCTGCAAAGGCTAAAGTTCCACCGTGCAGAGAACGTAAAGTTACTGAAAGTAACTTCTGGAGCATAGGTAGCACACTCATAAAATTGGTTGCAGACAACTCTAAATCATATGGTTAGTGTGCTAACAATGTTTACATCATGATAGCACATAGTAGTTATCAGTAAAATTGAACTGTACACTCCATTGAGTTGAATGCATTACTTTCTATTCAATGCATTCTGTAGTAATGTTGTGTACATAACTACACTGGGTGGTTTGGAACTGTATAGATATTGCATGTAGAGTGCTCAGTCCCATGGAATACTCAAGTGCAAGCTGAATTCAATAACCTACCTGGTACCATTTACTTTGGATCAGCCATTGACATGGTTTACTTCTGCACAGGCTAAAGTTCCACTGTGTAGAGAAGGTAAAGTTACTGAAAGTAACTTCTGGAGAATAGGTAGCACACTCATAAAATTGGTTGCAGACAACTCTAAATCATATGGTTAGTGTGCTAACAATGTTTACATCATGTTAGCACATAGCAGTTATCAGCAAAATTGAACTGTACACTCCATTGAGTTGAATGCATTACTTTGTATTAAATGCATTCTGTGGTAAGGTTGTGTACATAACTACTCTGGGTGATTTGGAACTGTACAGATATTGCATGTAGAGTACTCAGTGCCATGGAAAACTCCAATGCAAGCTGAATTCAGTAACTTTCCTGGTACCATTTACAGTGGAAGAGCCATTGACTTGGTTCAATTTGGCAAAGGCTAAAGTTCCACTGTGTAGAGAAGGTAATGTTACTGAAAGTAACTTCTGGAGAATAGGTAGCACACTCATAAAATTGGTTGCAGACAACTCTAAATCATATGGTTAGTGTGCTAACAATGTTTACATCATGTTAGCACATAGTAGCTATCAGCAAAATTGAACTGTACACTACTTCGAGTAGAATGCATTACTTTCTATTCAATGCATTCTGTGGTATGGTTGTGTACATAACTGCTTTGGATGGTTTGGAACTGTATAGATATTGCATGTAGAGTGCTCAGTGCCATGGAGTACTCCAATGCAAGCTGAAAGCAATAACCTACCTGTTACGATTTAGAGTGGAACTGCCATTGACTTGGTTTACTTCTGCACAGGCTAAAGTTCAACTGTGTAGAGAAGGTAATGTAACATCTGGAGAATAGGTAGCACACTCATAAAATTGGTTGCAGACAACTCTAAATCATATGGTTAGTGTGCTAACAATGTTTACATCATGTTAGCACATAGCAGTTATCAGCACAAATTGAACTGTACACTCCATTGTGTTGAATGCATTACTTTCCATTCAATGCATTCTGTGGTACGGTTGTGTACATAACTAGTCTGGGTGATTTGGAAGTGTATAGATATTGCATGTAGAGTGCTCAGGGCCATGGAATACTCCAATGCAAGCAGAATTCAGTAACCTACCTGGTACCATTTACAGTGTGACAGCCATTGACTTGGTTCAATTCTGCAAAGGCTAAAGTTCCACCGTGCAGAGAACGTAAAGTTACTGAAAGTAACTTCTGGAGCATAGGTAGCACACTCATAAAATTAGTTGCAGACAACTCTAAATCATACGGTTAGTGTGCTAGCAATGTTTACATCATGTCAGCAGATAGTAGTTATCAGCAAAATTGAACTGTACACTCCATTGAGTTGATTGCATTACTTTATATTCAATGCATTCTGTGGTAAGTTTGTGTACATAACTACTCTGTGTGATTTGGAACTGTATAGATATTGCATGTAGAGTGCTCAGTGCCATGGAATACTCCAATGCGAGCTGAATTCAGTAACCGACCTGGTACCATTTACAGTGGAACAGCCATTGACTTGGTTCAATTCTGCAAAGGCTAAAGTTCCACTGTGTAGAGAATTTAGTTACTGAAAGTAACTTCTGGAGAATAGGTAGCACACTCATAAAATTGGTTGCAGACAACTCTAAATCATATGGTTAGTGTGCTAACAATACATCATGTTAGCACATAGTAGTTATCAGCAAAATTGAACTGTACACTCCATTGAGTTGAATGCATTACTTTCTATTCAATGCATTCTTTGGTAAGGTTGTGTACATAACTACACTGGGTGGGTTGGAACTGTATAGATATTGCATGTAGAGTGCTCAGTGCCATGGAATACTCCAATGCAAGGTGAATTTAGTAACCTACCTGGTACCATTTAGTTTGGATCAGCCATTGACTTGGTTCAATTAGGCAAAGGCTAAAGTTCCACTGTGTAGAGAAGGTAATGTTACTGAAAGTAACTTCTGGAGAATAGGTAGCACACTCATAAAATTGGTTGCAGACAACTCTAAATCATATGGTTAGTGTGCTAACAATGTTTACATTATGTTAGCACATAGTAGTTATCAGCAAAATTGAACTGTACACTCCATTGAGTTGAATGCATTACTTTCTATTCAATGCATTCTGTCGTAAGTTTGTGTACATAACTACACTGGGTGGTTTGGAAGTGTATAGATATTGCATGTAGAGTGCTCAGTGCCATGGAATACTCCAATGCAAGGTGAATTCAGTAACCTACCTGGTACCATTTACTTTGGATCAGCCATTGACTTGGCTTACTTCTGCAAAGGCTAAAGTTCCACTGTGTAGAGAAGGTAAAGTTTTCTGAAAGTAACTTCTGGAGCATAGGTAACACACTCATAAAATTGGCTGCAGACAACTCTAAATCATATGGCTAGTGTGCTAACAAAGTTTAGATCATGTTAGCACATAGAGTGTATTAGCAAAATTGAACTGTACACTCCATTGTGTTGAATGCATTACTTTCTATGCAATGCATTCTTTGGTAATGTTGTGTACATAACTACACTGGGTGGTTTGGAACTGTATAGATATTGCATGTAGAGTGCTCAGTGCCATGGAATACTCCAATGCAAAGTGAATTCAGTAACCTACCTGGTACCATTTACTTTGGATCAGCCATTGACTTGGCTTACTTCTGCACAGGCTAAAGTTCCACAGTATAGAGAAGGTAAAGTTACTGAAAGTAACTTCTGGAGCATAGGTAGCACACTCATAAAATTGGTTGCAGACAACTCTAAGTCATATGGTTAGTGTGCTAACAATATTTAGATCATGTTAGCACATAGTGTGTATTAGCAAAATTGAACTGTACACTCCATTGAGTTGAATGCATTACTTTCTGTTCAATGCATTCTGTGGTAAGTTTGTGTACATAACTACTCTGGGTGGTTTGGAACTGTATAGATATTGCATGTAGAGTGCTCAGTACCATGGAATACTCCAATGCAAGCTGAATGCAATAACCTACCTGTTACTATTTAGAGTGGAACAGCCATTGACGGTGTACTTCTGCACAGGCTAAAGTTTCACTGTGTAGAGAAGGTAATGTTACTGAAAGTAACTTCTGGAGAATAGGTAGCACACTCATAAAATTGGTTGCAGACAACTCTAAATCATATGGTTAGTGTGCTAACAATGTTTACATCATGTTAGAACATAGTATTATCAGGAAAATTTAACTGTACACTCCTTCGAGTAGAATGCATTACTTTCTATTCAATGCATTCTGTGGTAAGGTTGTGTACATAACTAGTCTGGGTGGTTTGGAACTGTATAGATATTGCATGTAGAGTGCTCAGTGCCATGGAATACTCCAATGCAAGGTGAATTCAGTAACCTACCTGGTACCATTTACTTTGGATCAGCCATTGACTTGGTTTACTTCTGCACAGGCCAAAGTTCCACTGTGTAGAGAAGGTAATGTTACTGAAAGTAACTTCTGGAGAATAGGTAGCACACACATAAAATTGGTTGCAGACAACTCTAAATCATCTGGTTAGTGTGCTAACAATGTTTACATCATGTCAGCACATAGTAGTTATCAGCAAAATTGAACTGTACTCTCCATTGAGTTGAATGCATTACTTTATATTCAATGCATTCTGTGGTAAGTTTGTGTACATAACTACTCTGGGTGATTTGGAACTGTATAGATATTGCATGTAGAGTGCTCAGTGCCATGGAATACTACATCGTAAGCTGAATTCAGTAACCTACCTGGTACCATTTACAGTGGAACAGCCATTGACTTGGTTCAATTCTGGAAAGGATAGAGTTCCACTGTGTAGAGAAGGTAATGTTACTGAAAGCAACTTCTGGAGAATAGGTAGCACACTCATAAAATTGGTTGCAGACAACTCTAAATCATATGGTTAGTGTGCTAACAATGTTTACATCATGTTAGAACATAGTATTATCAGGAAAATTTAACTGTACACTCCTTCGAGTAGAATGCATTACTTTCTATTCAATGCATTCTGTGGTAAGGTTGTGTACATAACTAGTCTGGGTGATTTGGAACTGTATAGATATTGCATGTAGAGTGCTCAGTGCCATGGAATACTCCAATGCAAGCTGAATTCAGTAACCTACATGGTACCATTTATATTGGAACAGCCATTGACTTGGTTCAATTCTGCAAAGGCTGAAGTTCCACTGTGTAGAGAAGGTAATGCTACTGAAAGTAACGTCTGGAGAATAGGTAGCACACTCATAAAATTGTTTGCAGACAACTCTAAATCATATGGTTAGTGTGCTAACAATGTTTACATCATGTTAGCACATAGTGGTTATCAGCAAAATTGAACTCTACACTCTTTTGAGTTGAATGCATTACTTTCTATTCAATGCATTCTGTGGTATGGTTGTGTACATAACTGCTTTGGATGGTTTGGAACTGTATAGATATTGCATGTAGAGTGCTCAGTGCCATGGAGTACTCCAATGCAAGCTGAAAGCAATAACCTACCTGTTACGATTTAGAGTGGAACTGCCATTGACTTGGTTTACTTCTGCACAGGCTAAAGTTCAACTGTGTAGAGAAGGTAATGTAACATCTGGAGAATAGGTAGCACACTCATAAAATTGGTTGCAGACAACTCTAAATCATATGGTTAGTGTGCTAACAATGTTTACATCATGTTAGCACATAGCAGTTATCAGCACAAATTGAACTGTACACTCCATTGTGTTGAATGCATTACTTTCCATTCAATGCATTCTGTGGTACGGTTGTGTACATAACTAGTCTGGGTGATTTGGAAGTGTATAGATATTGCATGTAGAGTGCTCAGGGCCATGGAATACTCCAATGCAAGCAGAATTCAGTAACCTACCTGGTACCATTTACAGTGTGACAGCCATTGACTTGGTTCAATTCTGCAAAGGCTAAAGTTCCACCGTGCAGAGAACGTAAAGTTACTGAAAGTAACTTCTGGAGCATAGGTAGCACACTCATAAAATTAGTTGCAGACAACTCTAAATCATACGGTTAGTGTGCTAGCAATGTTTACATCATGTCAGCAGATAGTAGTTATCAGCAAAATTGAACTGTACACTCCATTGAGTTGATTGCATTACTTTATATTCAATGCATTCTGTGGTAAGTTTGTGTACATAACTACTCTGTGTGATTTGGAACTGTATAGATATTGCATGTAGAGTGCTCAGTGCCATGGAATACTCCAATGCGAGCTGAATTCAGTAACCGACCTGGTACCATTTACAGTGGAACAGCCATTGACTTGGTTCAATTCTGCAAAGGCTAAAGTTCCACTGTGTAGAGAATTTAGTTACTGAAAGTAACTTCTGGAGAATAGGTAGCACACTCATAAAATTGGTTGCAGACAACTCTAAATCATATGGTTAGTGTGCTAACAATACATCATGTTAGCACATAGTAGTTATCAGCAAAATTGAACTGTACACTCCATTGAGTTGAATGCATTACTTTCTATTCAATGCATTCTTTGGTAAGGTTGTGTACATAACTACACTGGGTGGGTTGGAACTGTATAGATATTGCATATAGAGTGCTCAGTGCCATGGAATACTCCAATGCAAGGTGAATTTAGTAACCTACCTGGTACCATTTAGTTTGGATCAGCCATTGACTTGGTTCAATTAGGCAAAGGCTAAAGTTCCACTGTGTAGAGAAGGTAATGTTACTGAAAGTAACTTCTGGAGAATAGGTAGCACACTCATAAAATTGGTTGCAGACAACTCTAAATCATATGGTTAGTGTGCTAACAATGTTTACATTATGTTAGCACATAGTAGTTATCAGCAAAATTGAACTGTACACTCCATTGAGTTGAATGCATTACTTTCTATTCAATGCATTCTGTCGTAAGTTTGTGTACATAACTACACTGGGTGGTTTGGAAGTGTATAGATATTGCATGTAGAGTGCTCAGTGCCATGGAATACTCCAATGCAAGGTGAATTCAGTAACCTACCTGGTACCATTTACTTTGGATCAGCCATTGACTTGGCTTACTTCTGCAAAGGCTAAAGTTCCACTGTGTAGAGAAGGTAAAGTTTTCTGAAAGTAACTTCTGGAGCATAGGTAACACACTCATAAAATTGGCTGCAGACAACTCTAAATCATATGGCTAGTGTGCTAACAAAGTTTAGATCATGTTAGCACATAGAGTGTATTAGCAAAATTGAACTGTACACTCCATTGTGTTGAATGCATTACTTTCTATGCAATGCATTCTTTGGTAATGTTGTGTACATAACTACACTGGGTGGTTTGGAACTGTATAGATATTGCATGTAGAGTGCTCAGTGCCATGGAATACTCCAATGCAAAGTGAATTCAGTAACCTACCTGGTACCATTTACTTTGGATCAGCCATTGACTTGGCTTACTTCTGCACAGGCTAAAGTTCCACAGTATAGAGAAGGTAAAGTTACTGAAAGTAACTTCTGGAGCATAGGTAGCACACTCATAAAATTGGTTGCAGACAACTCTAAGTCATATGGTTAGTGTGCTAACAATATTTAGATCATGTTAGCACATAGTGTGTATTAGCAAAATTGAACTGTACACTCCATTGAGTTGAATGCATTACTTTCTGTTCAATGCATTCTGTGGTAAGTTTGTGTACATAACTACTCTGGGTGGTTTGGAACTGTATAGATATTGCATGTAGAGTGCTCAGTACCATGGAATACTCCAATGCAAGCTGAATGCAATAACCTACCTGTTACTATTTAGAGTGGAACAGCCATTGACGGTGTACTTCTGCACAGGCTAAAGTTTCACTGTGTAGAGAAGGTAATGTTACTGAAAGTAACTTCTGGAGAATAGGTAGCACACTCATAAAATTGGTTGCAGACAACTCTAAATCATATGGTTAGTGTGCTAACAATGTTTACATCATGTTAGAACATAGTATTATCAGGAAAATTTAACTGTACACTCCTTCGAGTAGAATGCATTACTTTCTATTCAATGCATTCTGTGGTAAGGTTGTGTACATAACTAGTCTGGGTGATTTGGAACTGTATAGATATTGCATGTAGAGTGCTCAGTGCCATGGAATACTCCAATGCAAGCTGAATTCAGTAACCTACATGGTACCATTTATATTGGAACAGCCATTGACTTGGTTCAATTCTGCAAAGGCTGAAGTTCCACTGTGTAGAGAAGGTAATGTTACTGAAAGTAACTTCTGGAGAATAGGTAGCACACTCATAAAATTGTTTGCAGACAACTCTAAATCATATGGTTAGTGTGCTAACAATGTTTACATCATGTTAGCACATAGTGGTTATCAGCAAAATTGAACTCTACACTCTTTTGAGTTGAATGCATTACTTTCTATTCAATGCATTCTGTGGTAAGGTTGTGTACATAACCACACTGGGTGGTTTGGAACTGTATAGATATTGCATGTAGAGTGCTCAGTGCCATGGAATACTCCAATGCAAGGTGAATTCAGTAACCTACCTGGTACCATTTACTTTGGATCAGCCATTGACTTGGTTTACTTCTGCACAGGCCAAAGTTCCACTGTGTAGAGAAGGTAATGTTACTGAAAGTAACTTCTGGAGAATAGGTAGCACACACATAAAATTGGTTGCAGACAACTCTAAATCATCTGGTTAGTGTGCTAACAATGTTTACATCATGTCAGCACATAGTAGTTATCAGCAAAATTGAACTGTACTCTCCATTGAGTTGAATGCATTACTTTATATTCAATGCATTCTGTGGTAAGTTTGTGTACATAACTACTCTGGGTGATTTGGAACTGTATAGATATTGCATGTAGAGTGCTCAGTGCCATGGAATACTACATCGTAAGCTGAATTCAGTAACCTACCTGGTACCATTTACAGTGGAACAGCCATTGACTTGGTTCAATTCTGCAAAGGATAGAGTTCCACTGTGTAGAGAAGGTAATGTTACTGAAAGCAACTTCTGGAGAATAGGTAGCACACTCATAAAATTGGTTGCAGACAACTCTAAATCATATGGTTAGTGTGCTAACAATGTTTACATAATGTTAGCACATAGTAGTTATCATCAAAATTGAACTGTACACTCCATTGAGTTGAATGCATTACTTTCTATTCAATGCATTCTGTGGTAAGGTTGTGTACATAACTACACTGGGTGGTTTGGAACTGTATAGATATTGCATGTAGAGTGCTCAGTGCCATGGAATACTCCAATGCAAGCTGAAAGCAATAACCTACCTGTTACCATTCAGAGTGGAACAGCCATTGACTTGGTTTAGTTCTGCACAGGCTAAAGTTCCACTGTGTAGAGAAGGTAATGTTACTGAAAGTAACTTCTGGAGAATAGGTAGCACACTCATAAAATTGGTTGCAGACAACTCTAAATCATATGGTTAGTGTGCTAACAATGTTTACATTATGTTAGCACATAGTAGTTATCAGCAAAATTGAACTGTACACTCCATTGAGTTGAATGCATTACTTTCTATTCAATGCATTCTGTAGTAAGGTTGTGTACATAACTACACTGGGTGGTTTGGAACTGTATAGATATTGCATGTAGAGTGCTCAGTGCCATGGAATACTCCAATGCAAGGTGAATTCAGTAACCAACCTGGTACCATTTACTTTGGATCAGCCATTGACTTGGCTTACTTCTGCAAAGGCTAAAGTTCCACTGTGTAGAGAAGGTAAAGTTTTCTGAAAGTAACTTCTGGAGCATAGGTAACATACTCATAAAATTGGCTGCAGACAACTCTAAATCATATGGCTAGTGTGCTAACAATGTTTAGATCATGTTAGCACATAGTGTGTATTAGCAAAATTGAACTGTACACTCCATTGAGTTGAATGCATTACTTTCTATTCAATGCATTCTGTGGTAAGGTTGTGTACATAACTACACTGGGTGGTTTGGAACTGTATAGATATTGCATGTAGAGTGCTCAGTGCCATGGAATACTCCAATGCAAGCTGAATGCAATAACCTACCTGTTACTATTTAGAGTGGAACAGCCATTGACGGTGTACTTCTGCACAGGCTAAAGTTTCACTGTGTAGAGAAGGTAATGTTACTGAAAGTAACCTCTGGAGAATAGGTAGCACACTCATAAAATTGGTTGCAGACAACTCTAAATCATATGGTTAGTGTGCTAACAATGTTTACATCATGTTAGAACATAGTAGTTATCAGGAAAATTTAACTGTACACTCCTTTGAGTAGAATGCATTACCTTCTATTCAATGCATTCTGTGGTAAGGTTGTGTACATAACTACACTGGGTGGTTTGGAACTGTATAGATATTGCATGTAGAGTGCTCAGTGCCATGGAATACTCCAATGTAAGCCGAATTCAGTAACCTGCCTGGTACCATTTATAGTGGAACAGCCATTGACTTGGTTTAGTTCTGCACAGGGTAAAGTTCCACTGTGTAGAGAAGGTAATGTTACTGAAAGTAACTTCTGGAAAATAGGTAGCACACTCATAAAATTGGTTGCAGACAACTCTAAATCATATGGTTAGTGTGCTAACAATACATCATTTTAGCAGATAGTAGTTATCAGCAAAATTGAACTGTACACTCCATTGAGTTGAATGCATTACTTTCTATTCAATGCATTCTGTGGTAAGGTTGTGTACATAACTACACTGGCGGGGTTGGAACTGTATAGATATTGCATGTAGAGTGCTCAGTGCCATGGAATACTCCAATGCAAGGTGAATTCAGTAACCTACCTGGTACCATTTAGTTTGGATCAGCCATTGACTTGGTTCAATTAGGCAAAGGCTAAAGTCCCACTGTGTAGAGAAGGTAATGTTACTGAAAGTAACTTCTGGAGAATAGGTAGCACACTCATAAAATTGGTTGCAGACAACTCTAAATCATATGGTTAGTGTGCTAACAATGTTTACATAATGTTAGCACATAGTAGTTATCATCAAAATTGAACTGTACACTCCATTGAGTTGAATGCATTACTTTCTATTCAATGCATTCTGTGGTAAGGTTGTGTACATAACTACACTGGGTGGTTTGGAACTGTATAGATATTGCATGTAGAGTGCTCAGTGCCATGGAATACTCCAATGCAAGCTGAAAGCAATAACCTACCTGTTACCATTCAGAGTGGAACAGCCATTGACTTGGTTTAGTTCTGCACAGGCTAAAGTTCCACTGTGTAGAGAAGGTAATGTTACTGAAAGTAACTTCTGGAGAATAGGTAGCACACTCATAAAATTGGTTGCAGACAACTCTAAATCATATGGTTAGTGTGCTAACAATGTTTACATTATGTTAGCACATAGTAGTTATCAGCAAAATTGAACTGTACACTCCATTGAGTTGAATGCATTACTTTCTATTCAATGCATTCTGTAGTAAGGTTGTGTACATAACTACACTGGGTGGTTTGGAACTGTATAGATATTGCATGTAGAGTGCTCAGTGCCATGGAATACTCCAATGCAAGGTGAATTCAGTAACCAACCTGGTACCATTTACTTTGGATCAGCCATTGACTTGGCTTACTTCTGCAAAGGCTAAAGTTCCACTGTGTAGAGAAGGTAAAGTTTTCTGAAAGTAACTTCTGGAGCATAGGTAACATACTCATAAAATTGGCTGCAGACAACTCTAAATCATATGGCTAGTGTGCTAACAATGTTTAGATCATGTTAGCACATAGTGTGTATTAGCAAAATTGAACTGTACACTCCATTGAGTTGAATGCATTACTTTCTATTCAATGCATTCTGTGGTAAGGTTGTGTACATAACTACACTGGGTGGTTTGGAACTGTATAGATATTGCATGTAGAGTGCTCAGTGCCATGGAATACTCCAATGCAAGCTGAATGCAATAACCTACCTGTTACTATTTAGAGTGGAACAGCCATTGACGGTGTACTTCTGCACAGGCTAAAGTTTCACTGTGTAGAGAAGGTAATGTTACTGAAAGTAACCTCTGGAGAATAGGTAGCACACTCATAAAATTGGTTGCAGACAACTCTAAATCATATGGTTAGTGTGCTAACAATGTTTACATCATGTTAGAACATAGTAGTTATCAGGAAAATTTAACTGTACACTCCTTCGAGTAGAATGCATTACCTTCTATTCAATGCATTCTGTGGTAAGGTTGTGTACATAACTACTCTGGGTGGTTTGGAACTGTATAGATATTGCATGTAGAGTGCTCAGTGCCATGGAATACTCCAATGCAAGGTGAATTCAGTAACCTACCTGGTACCATTTACTTTGGATCAGCCATTGACTTGGCCTACTTCTGCAAAGGCTAAAGTTCCACTGTGTAGAGAAGGTAAAGTTACTGAAAGTAACTTCTGGAGCATAGGTAACGCACTCATAAAATTGGTTGCAGACAACTCTAAATCATATGGTTAGTGTGCTAACAATGTTTAGATCATGTTAGCACAGAGTAGCTATCAGAAAAATTTAACTGTACACTCCTTCGAGTAGAATGCATTACTTTCTATTCAATGCATTCTGTGGAAAGGTTGTGTACATAACTACTCTGGGTGGTTTGGAACTGTATAGATATTGCATGTAGAGTGCTCAGTGCCATGGAATACTCCAATGCAAGCTGAATGCAATAACCTACCTGTTACTATTTAGAGTGGAACAGCCATTGACGGTGTACTTCTGCACAGGCTAAAGTTTCACTGTGTAGAGAAGGTAATGTTACTGAAAGTAACTTCTGGAGAATAGGTAGCACACTCATAAAATTGGTTGCAGACAACTCTAAATCATATGGTTAGTGTGCTAACCTTGTTTACATCATGTTAGAACATAGTAGTTATCAGGAAAATTTAACTGTACACTCCTTCGAGCAGAATGCATTACCTTCTATTCAATGCATTCTGTGGTACGGTTGTGTACATAACTAGTCTGGGTGATTTGGAACTGTATAGAAATTGCATGTAGAGTGCTCAGTGCCATGGAATACTCCAATGCAAGCTGAATTCAGTAACCTACATGGTACCATTTATATTGGAACAGCCATTGACTTGGTTCAATTCTGCAAAGGCTGAAGTTCCACTGTGTAGAGAAGGTAATGTTACTGAAAGTAACTTCTGGAGAATAGGTAGCACACTCATAAAATTGGTTGCAGACAACTCTAAATCATATGGTTAGTGTGCTCACAATGTTTACATCATGTCAGCACATAGTAGTTATCAGCAAAATTGAAATGTACTCTCCATTGAGTTGAATGCATTAATTTATATTCAATGCATTCTGTGGTAAGTTTGTGTACATAACTACTCTGGGTGATTTGGAACTGTATAGATATTGCATGTAGAGTGCTCAGTGCCATGGAATACTCCATTGTAAGCTGAATTCAGCAACCTACCTGGTACCATTTACAGTGGAACAGCCATTGACTTGGTTCAGTTCTGCAAAGGATAAAGTTCCACTGTGTAGAGAAGGTAATGTTACTGAAAGCAACTTCTGGAGAATAGGTAGCACACTCATAAAATTGGTTGCAGACAACTCCAAATCATATGGTTAGTGTGCTAACAATGTTTACATCATGTCCGCACATACTAGTTATCAGCAAAATTGAACTGTACACTCCATTGAGTTGATTGCATTACTTTCTATTCAATGCATTCTGTGGTAAGTTTGTGTACATAACTACTCTGGGTGATTTGGAACTGTATAGATATTGCATGTAGAGTGCTCAGTGCCATGGAATACTCCAATGTAAGCTGAATTCAGTAACCTACCTGGTACCATTTATAGTGGAACAGCCATTGACTTGTTTCAATTCTGCAAAGGCTGAAGTTCCACTGTGTAGAGAAGGTAATGTTACTGAAAGTAACTTCTGGAGAATAGGTAGCACACTCATAAAATTGGTTGCAGACAACTCTAAACCATATGGTTAGTGTGCTCACAATGTTTACATCATGTCAGCACATAGTAGTTATCAGCAAAATTGAAATGTACTCTCCATTGAGTTGAATGCATTAATTTATATTCAATGCATTCTGTGGTAAGTTTGTGTACATAACTACTCTGGGTGATTTGGAACTGTATAGATATTGCATGTAGAGTGCTCAGTGCCATGGAATGCTCCATTGTAAGCTGAATTCAGCAACCTACCTGGTACCATTTACAGTGGAACAGCCATTGACTTGGTTCAGTTCTGCAAAGGATAAAGTTCCACTGTGTAGAGAAGGTAATGTTACTGAAAGCAACTTCTGGAGAATAGGTAGCACACTCATAAAATTGGTTGCAGACAACTCCAAATCATATGGTTAGTGTGCTAACAATGTTTACATCATGTCCGCACATACTAGTTATCAGCAAAATTGAACTGTACACTCCATTGAGTTGATTGCATTACTTTCTATTCAATGCATTCTGTGGTAAGTTTGTGTACATAACTACTCTGGGTGATTTGGAACTGTATAGATATTGCATGTAGAGTGCTCAGTGCCATGGAATACTCCAATGTAAGCTGAATTCAGTAACCTACCTGGTACCATTTATAGTGGAACAGCCATTGACTTGTTTCAATTCTGCAAAGGCTGAAGTTCCACTGTGTAGAGAAGGTAATGTTACTGAAAGTAACTTCTGGAGAATAGGTAGCACACTCATAAAATTGGTTGCAGACAACTCTAAACCATATGGTTAGTGTGCTAACAATGTTTACATCATGTCAGCACATAGTAGTTATCAGCAAAATTGAACTGTACACTCCATTGAGTTGATTGCATTACTTTATATTCAATACATTCTGTGGTAGGTTTGTGTACATAACTACTCTGGGAGATTTGGAACTGTATAGATATTGCATGTAGAGTGCTCAGTGCCATGGAATACTCCAATGCAAGCTGAATGCAATAACCTACCTGTTACTATTTAGAGTGGAACAGCCATTGACGGTGCACTTCTGCACAGGCTAAAGTTTCACTGTTTAGAGAAGGTAATGTTACTGAAAGTAACTTCTGGAGAATAGGTAGCACACTCATAAAATTGGTTGCAGACAGCTCTTAATCATATGGTTAGTGTGCTAACAATGTTCACATCATGTTAGAACATAGTAGTTATCAGGAAAATTGAACTGTACACTCCTTCGAGTAGAATGCATTACCTTCTATTCAATGCATTCTGTGGTAAGGTTGTGTACATAACTAGTCTGGGTGATTTGGAACTGTATAGATATTGCATGTAGACTGCTCAGTGCCATGGAATACTCCAATGCAAGCTGAATTCAGTAACCTACATGGTACCATTTATATTGGAACAGCCATTGACTTGGTTCAATTCTGCAAAGGCTGAAGTTCCACTGTGTAGAGAAGGTAATGTTACTGAAAGTAACTTCTGGAGAATAGGTAGCACACTCATAACATTGGTTGCAGACAACTCTAAATCATATGGTTAGTGTGCTAACAATGTTTAGATCATGTTAGCACATAGTGGTTATCAGCAAAATTGAACTCTACACTCTTTTGAGTTGAATGCATTACTTTCTATTCAATGCATTCTGTGGTAAGTTTGTGTACATAACTACTCTGGGTGATTTGGAACTGTATAGATATTGCATGTAGAGTGCTCAGTGCCATGGAATACTCCAATGCAAGCTGAATTCAGTAACCTACATGGTACCATTTATATTGGAACAGCCATTGACTTGGTTCAATTCTGCAAAGGCTGAAGTTCCACTGTGTAGAGAAGGTAATGTTAC